>NC_071389.1:112360667-112987043 GCF_022682495.2 Desmodus rotundus | reverse complement strand
TATTAGCTTTCCAGACCCACGTCCACCTCACCTACCTGGGGATACCCCAGAGGAAAGGTGGTCTCAGTAATCCAGCCCAGCACTTTAATCGAATACTGTAAACTGGCCCCCTGATGCAAGTCCATCTCTCCCGCCACAGAGCATTCTGCAGGCTGCACAGTCACAGATGCCCTCTCCCCGCCTCTGAGGGGAACACTGACCTCAATCTTTGGCAGCTGGTCCCACTCCCATCTGGAAAGCCATGCCCAAGCCAAGTACCCCCTCAGAAGCCCCGGCAGGCCTGGCAAGCTCTTTCAACTTCAGGGGCCTAAAACATTGCCAGCTGCATTCCTTTTTGTTCAGCCACTCATCCACCTCCAAATGGCCCATTTTATGCTGCTTCGAAGTCGCACACATACACTGTTTCTCTCCTGTTCCTGCCCCCTAATGGTGGGAGGGAGAAAGGAAAAGCAAGGCAGCAGAAAAGAGCATGCTCCTCTTCCTTTCCACCAGCTCACTATATCTCAGACATGTGCCGCATTCCCCAGGGAGTAGGAACTAGGCATCTTCTACCTCGGCCCCCTAACTCTAAAGTTGGAACATAATGTCTTTAAGATGGTGACTCACTAAAGCAGTGAAAAATGACTAATTATTTTGATCTTCTTGAAGCCATTTGCCTCATTAGTGGATACTCTCCATCCTGGGCCAAGACCCAGTACTGCAGTCAAACTTGGCTGACTCAACCATACATGAAATGTCAGGACAGCAGGCCCCTCTCCTTTCCTTAGGTCATACTTGAGATCCCCTCTCTCTCCTGCTCTAAAATGGACTATTCCCTCTAAAGCTGGGTGTCAACCTAAATCACAGCAGGTAAATCAGAGCAGAAGGCGGATCCTCACATTGGGAAAAACACCTCTTTCCTCACAGTCTGATCATGCTGAAGCTATATTAAAAAAAAATGAGACGAAGCAAAAATTCCACTCTCTGAAAATGCAAAGAATCCTTTAATGACTCAATACTGGCAGGCTTAAACTGGGGCTGAGATTCACAGATCTGTCAGCCAAGGCTGGACCTGGGATTTCCATTTTCTGAGTATCTGCTATGTGCCAAACACTGGGCTAAGTGATCAGGATAACAGAATGGGGGTGGAGGGGAAGCATAGCGTCTGCTAAAGTTCCAGCAGGAGACTTCCTATTCCATGCTCTTTTGCATCACTCTCAACCCCCTGAAAGTCACAACCTCTCCCACTCCTGCCATACAGAGTTCCCAGATGTAACATCATAATTAAGTCAACATGCTTCCTCCCTCAACTCCTTCCAGTGTGACGGGCCCTATAAATAGGAGACCTTTGGAGGCCATGCCTTAACCCATAATGACCCAGAGGGTAATCCATGATGTTATGAGTTATACCAATGGCAGAAAGTTCAGGCATAGAGGCAAGGAAGTAGGAGACAAATTTGGAGCAGGCCTCGTAACACCTTCCAATAATAGGAGTCCAAGCAAAGGCCTAATTACACCAGAACCAATAAAACAGAAACTAGAAAAATGTCGAGTATGACCTAACTTGAACATCCCATGACACAAGCACATTTTCCCACTTCCTGGTATTTTCACCAAATTCAATTCAGTGACCACAATGTGATAGAAGAGAGAGAGCCACTATGGAAATGTTCATCATGTTTATAAGCTCATTTTGCAGAACACAAAGCTAAGCAGCCAAGGAGAAGTCATGAACCAGGGCCTCCCTGAGGACAAAGAGTGTATCTTAATCACTGGAATATCCCAGGACCAGCCCAGGTGCCTATTATCTGAGGTGGTGTACTCATACACTTAGGAGTCATATAAGACAGTATCATTTAGTCAGCTTTGAGTAAAATGACAATCATGAAACTGAAAAGCCAGGAAGGTAGTTCACCAGTCACCATACCAGGCCTTGCAATCCCAGGAGGAAGGCTTATTTACAGTTGCATGCGAGCTACACATGCAAGAATTATGTCGATACTTCGATAACTCCTAAAACCTGAAGTTTAATGAACTGAACATAGGATTGATTTGCCAAGAGTGGTACATTCATCTAGCTTTAAGCAATACAAGGCCTGAGGTCCTACTGAATAAAAAGTGTCATGTTGAAAGTGAGCTACTGAACTCTGGACTGCCCTCCTGAGCAAGGACAGAGGTTGTTTTTCAGTATGTCATCTACAATCTCTGACACAATGGAGCTCTTTGTTCTCCAGGAAGACTTCTAGAAGGTGCAGAGCATCCTGAAGCTCAGGATGCTTCACCTTCCTATTAGTTCAGAACCAGAAAGTGTGAAATCAACATGCCATCACACGCCATCAGAATCTCGTGAGCCTCTCATGATACAGTACAGAATATCTTTCCACTCCTCCCAATTTGGGCGCCCCTACTGCAATGGGTTCTTAGCAAGCCCATTTCATCTCTTTGAGGACTGAAAAATAAATCACATCCAGATTAATAGTAAACCATTTAAGGTCACATGGAACAACCAAATATCTATTGCAATACAGGAGGTCTGAAGGGAGAGCTAGAGAAATTAAAAGGATGTTAACTACCTATAGTGTGTTCATGTGTGTTGTTTCATGGCCCCATTACCTTAACCTATTCATAGACCATAGAAGACCACCAACTATATTTTTTTCTAATGGCATCATTTAAAACCCGGGAATAAAGGGCTGTGTGTAGTGCTCTGCAAAACACACACTTACAGAAGCTCCTAGCTCCGATAAGGCCAGTGAGGACACTGATGGGAAGATCAGAATACTAGAGCTGTAAGAGACATTAATGGTCAGCTTGTTCAACCTATCATCTTACAGAGGAGAAAACTGAACTCTGTTTTACTCATCAGCCTCCTATCTTCCTACCTCTTCTGGTTTGTCCCTTATACAGATATTAAGAAATGTTTCTTACACACAATTCTGATCATTTTATTCTTTTGATTAAAGTTCTCCATCACAACCTTCAGGAAAAAGCTCAAATTCTTTAGTGGCTCTTAATGATTTGGCCTCTACCTTTCTCTAAACTGTGTGTCTTTTCAATATCCTGCAACACGCACATACACAGACATAGACATACACAAGCACATAAACACATACTCCCTCCCCTCCAACTACAATGAACTGCTTAAAGTTCTTGAAATATCCGTTGTGGATATTTTGCTTCCAATAGTCTGAAGTAGTTTATATTGAACCAATCCTCTGTTCAAAACTATACCCTAATAGAAAATTAAAAATAGCTATCTGTGTGTACTAGAAAGCAACCAAAAGAAGGAAGAAACTGGGAAAAGTGAACACTGGATGAGTTTTCTGGGTTTTGCAACTTTTTGATTGACAGCAAACCCCAATCAGCACCCCTGGGAGAGACTAGAAATCAGAAATGTGCTAAATCAGAAGACAGAGTTTGGGTATCTGGAAAATGAAAGGAGAAATACCAAAAAGGGGAGAGCCTCAGAAAGGAGCTCCAAATTCTGCATAAAAACTCCATTCAAATCTCTGGCTCACTCCTGAGCTACACATGTATTGGACAGATTCCAAGCACTCCAGCTAAGATTAACAGACCCAATCAGACACTTCACCTTCTGCCCACCACAGGAGAGATGAAGTTTGGTGTTTGAGTTCAGTCAAATTAAACACCTGCTAAAACAAAAAATTAAAAATTAATACTCTTCAGGGGAACATAATAGAATCCATAGGCTCTATATTATATCATCGGCAGTGTCCAAAATACAATCCAAAATTACTAGACACACGGCCATGTAGTCCATACTTAAGAGCATAGGCAATCAGTGGAGACTGCCATGGAGATGACTCAGATGTTGGAATTAGCAGACAAGGATGTGTCCCGCATGGTGTTCTGTCATCCATGCCTTTGCACACACAGCCACCTCTGCCTGGAACACCCCCCTTGCTAGATAACTCCAACTCATCTAATTTCAGGTATTGACTGCTCCAAGGAGCCTCCCTAGTATACCACATTCCTCCTGATCATTCAGGAACTTGTGGTCTAATTGATTTCTTGCCTGCCTTCAGCTTTCTTAAGATAAGAGAGTGGATCATTTTTACCTATAGCAACAATGTGCAGCGCAGGTTTTATGGTAAATGTGGACTGAATAAGGCAATGAATAAAGTAACTGAGAGTGACAGTAAAGGTTTGAGTATTACTGATTCATGGGTAGCACCTTTGTACTGGGCTCACATAGTCTTGAAACTGCATGAGTCCTTTTCCTCTTATTGTGTGTGATGTAGGTTATTTCTATGGCAAGGAGGATGTGGACACTTAAGTACAGATAAATGCACATATCCTGCATATTTCCAAGCTTGGAAGCCATCTAGCCAGTCTTCTCCCTAATACCCACTTTTCCTAATATGGACCTTTTTCCTTCTTAATATCAATTCCCAACATGCCTACTAACCCTTTGCCTTACACTAGTTAACATAATTTTAGCAACTTTTATGGAGTGCCTTCTATGGTGCCAGGCAGGCACAGTACTAAGCATTTACCAAACACTAACTCATTTAATTCTCCTAACCACTCTATAAGGGGGACAGTATTATTATCACCTTTTACATGTGACAAAACTGAGACTGTGAGAAGGTTATTTACAAGGTTAGCAATTGGCAAATCCCTTGCCCACCAATACAAAACAAAGAAAGAGACTTCAAGAGAAGCAAAATTTTCTCCCATTTTGACACTCCTTAGGTATTTCACTTCTAATTTAAAGAGGCATTTTGAATGAGGATAGTGTATCTATCCATCATGAAAATCCTCAAAAACCATATGAAGAGTTGGTCAGCCAACCTAAAGATAACCTGAGCACATGCTGCCTCTCCACTTTGTTTGAGTTTGTCTTGTCTTTCAAGGGGGTTGAGTGAAAATCCCAAATGCTAAGTCCTGGGAGTGGAGGTATCTCTCTGCTCCTGACTGGGACTGGTGAGAAGGGGCAACAAGCTGGAGGAACATGGGTAGGTAAACAGGGCACAGAAGTCCATCATCCCAGCAGTATACACTACTTGCTGAACGTACTGGGATTGGGAAAATGGTCAGAGGGCTGATGTAACATAGTTTCCCAGAGATCATCAATGTCTGAGAAATCACTGGAGCACTAATGGGATTAATGTGCAAGAAACACTTCTTTGAGGTTTTACCCTGCCCTGTTTTATCCAAAGCTATTTCTTCACTAGCCGCAGATCATGTGCAATATGTGCTGCTCCATTATTTTTTTTGCCCTCTGAGTATTTATTAAAATTTGGCTTTTGGGTTCTCCTTTATATTCTGGAATTCTTTCTGACTCTGAGACTCAATGTTGAAACTCAGTTAAACATAAATCATCAAGATAAGACATGGGAAACCTGGAAGGACTAAGTCTAGCTCACCCACCACTGATGAAAAGACATTATTTTCATCAAACACTTTTCTCTATTTCTTAAAGACATTGTGTGCTGGAAACCTTTACAAATACTTGAACTTCAGGCTGAATAACCCGCCCCCCCACCACCACATACACATACTTGGACTCTGTCCAAAAGTTACTTGAAAGGTAACACTCACTCAATACACATATTTCACTTAAACAGAAAAGGATCATTTTATCTCTTCATTAACCCTCTCCAAAGCCAGGTTATGTTCCTCATGTCATCAAGTCATTTTTGCAGTTGATGACATTGAGATATCCGGGGTTTGTAAGTGACCTTCCCAGCATCTCAGAGAAAGGAAGTTAGAAAATTTTGATTCCGACGCAGTCTTTTTTTAGTCTCCATTGCTTAGCTCACTGAGCCCGCCCCCCCCACCCCCAGTTTTAATACTTCAGAAGCTTCAGTTACTTAAACCCAGAGCAGGGAGGGGTGAGTGGGGAGCAAATACGATAGTGGGTCTGTTGCTTTTGGTAGTCAGGGACACATTAGATAGTCTCTCCTTAGCAAATCACCTCAACAATGAAGTTTCTTATCACTGAATTTGTTCCATTTTTCACAATTTTGTTAAAAAGTAAAGGTTTACACTTGATTTATTTTCACTAGCAGGAAGTAAGAGTAGTCTGTTTGAATCACTCACCAGAAATGTGAGGCTCCAGAGAGTCAATCCATGTTTTTGTAAGTCCCTCCCAATTCTATAAATTATGGCACTCTATTAAAATGCTATCATGTGCATAATTAGCACTGATAGTGTTCTTAGTTGAACTGAACTGATTTTCTTTAAATCATTACACTGGTTATTAAAATAGTGAAAGTATTGTCTTTAAGTAGTTTACAAATCAGAAAACGCTCACTGAATGATTAGAAGGCACACCCTTTTGCTTCCCAATTACAGTTACTGTCACCACTATACTTACACTGTATATGCACCATACATGTTTTACCTCACCCATTCCCTGATCATCCAGTGAAACTCGTATTATTAACTCCATATTTCTGACGATAAAAGTGGAGTTTAATGAAGTAAGTTGCTTGGGATCACAAAACTAGTAAGTGGGGAGACCAGAATTTAAACCTCAGTTTGTCTGACTCCAAATGTCTGCTTCTAAACACTACTCGGTATTCCCTCCTTCTCCCCTGTGACCTTCCTCTGAGACGTGAAGATAATTTTTTTAAGTTACATGCAGCCAAATCACAGGTGCAGTTGATAAGCCAAAGACAGTAGTTATAGGTCGCAATATGGGGACTGCACACCGAGGAGTAAAACAATGAGAATCTCTCTTGATTAGTCTATAATTAGTCCTAGAACTTTAGATTTGGAATGGATCTTAGACATTATCCAGTTTAACTCTTCCATTTTACAGTAACAACTGGAACCCAGAGATGTGAAGGGATTCGTCATGGGTAACAAAACCAGGAATTGAATTCAAGATCTCTACTTTTTCTTTTTCCTTTTTCTTTCTAATTTTATTGTTATTCAAGTACAGTTCTCTGCCTTTTCCTCTCACCCCAGCCTAATCCCCAGGTCTCCCCATCTCCCTCCCGAGATCTCTACTTTTTCGATAATGCTCACTATGTTTCATCAAATGAATTTGTCAGCATTCCCTTATGCCCAGCACATCCAGACACTCCGAGACAGAGGAAAGACAAAGCAGATCCAGTTTGTGGCCCAAAGAATGCAGAGTCTGTGTAACTGAGCACAAAGCGATCAGAAGACAGGGATATTTAATAAGGCGGCAACTTGCGTGACAAACAACAGGGTCCCATGTGTTCTGGAATGAAGACTCCATGGAGGAGGCAGGTCTTGTGGGCAAGTAGAATGGAGACAGACAAAGAGAGAGAAGAAGGACATTACAGGTCCTGAGGATGGAAGGAGAAACTGAGTAGCCTGGTTAAGTATGCATGATAGTAGACAACTTGGTTCCCAATTACTCAAGCAAACTTAAAGGCAAGATGCTACTTTTGATGTCTGCTACACTCAGTGATATGAACAATTTACTATAGCTGGTTACAGGCCAGCGCCTGAGAAGCCAGCTTTGCCTGCAGGTGGCTCCAGTTATGTTTGAGATCAGCCACTAAAAGCTTTGCTTTGTACTAAGTCCATGATCCTGACAAGCCATCATCATCACTGGAATGAATGCCTTAGAGGCCAAGGGAAATGCACAGAGGCCAGAGTCACTGCAACATCCATCCGAAATCCAGGGGGAGTGGCGAGAAGGGCCTGACTCAGCAATGGTGATCTCACTTGCCAAACTCTTCTGACACCTGGACCACACTCGAAGACATTTCTGGATCTCCTTTTTCTATAAACTTTCACCTCAAGCTGAAAGGCATTCTCCTTAGCCTCTTAGAAAACAGAAAAGGCTATACATGATGCCTCCCATCAGGAGGTAATAAGAAAAGTGGTCAGTCTGGTTACAAGGCTATGTAAGGGCAGCGGTGTGGAAGAAGCACTATGGATTACAGAAAGGAGCATGGGACACAGAATCCAGAGACTTATATCCCCCCAGCCCTAATCTTTCTGTATGAAGTTGGCATGGTGCTTGTGTCATTTCAGTATTAGTGTCCTTATCTTTAAAGCATACTCATGCCACCTACCTCACAAAGCTGTTACGAGGTTCGAACAACATGAGGAAATTCACTATAAACTGTAACGCATTATCCAAATTTCAGTGGTCATGTTTTTAAATAGGGAAGGGCTACCCATGGGTTTTCCAGATACATGGACAAATTAGGGACAGAAATTATTCCAGTTTAAATTAAGATGCTCAAGAAGGCCACTTGCTTTGTGTTGGTTCTCAGTGGTCCACAAAAGCACACTGATCCAGAAATCTCATCTCAGCAAAGTTCTGTGTTCACATGCAGCATGGACATCAAATCTGGGAATGGCAAAACGACTCCTAATAAGTCGTTTTGGGAAGCCCCTCCCACGGGCCAGGCAGTATGCTAGGGGCTCTACACTCATCACCTGTAACTCTCTTTGTACGGTGCCCTGCCCCATCTTCTATTTACTACTCTGCTATTAATGAAGAGCACTTGCATCCCTCTTTCCATTTCATTTCTAGTTCTCTTTATAGATTAGTAGCTGTTCTAATTAGTTATGCCCAGGGATATTCAATAGGCAGGCTTACTGTACATCAAAAGCATGTCCTTCTTATTCACTCATTTTTTTTGGATGATAAAGAATGGACCAGATCCCTCTGTGAACTTTTCTTGTTCATTTCCTCCAACTTTCTCTTGCATTCCCATCCTCCATGTACAAAGCAAGCGGAGTAGGGGCTGGTCTCTACAGAGGTGAAATCATTACCCTCACCCTGGCTGGACAAATGGGCCATGACCTCCTGCTCAGAGCCAACTGGTCTGGAATCGATGGGAGGAGAAAAGGGGCCTCAATGGGAAGGTGGTTAGCAGGTGCTGGCTGAGCACTTCAAGAAAGCAGTCAAGTTTCTCATTTGGATGTTGTTCTTTGGTAAGATCCTCTCTGAGAGAGCCCATGAAAGGGAAAGAGTGAATGGGAGGATCTGAACCAAAAGTGAACCCCTGAACTCCTAACACAACAAACCTGAAAAATAGGCATTTTACAGATGAGAAAACCTGGGCTTACTGTTAAACAATGTCTGCAACCTTACAATCTCATAGGAAACACAAAATAAGAAAATATCGTTAACAGAGAATAGCTAAGTACCAAAGTCAGCGACAGCAGTTCTAAGTGCAGGAGAAGGTCAGGGTGTATTTATCAAGTGCCTCTGCTTCCAAACATCACTCCTTCAAACAAAACAAACCCGAAGTCCCCCAAACCATGTCCACCCCCTTAGTCACCAACAAGGTAAACAAGCTGGCAGAGTTTCACCTACCATCTCCAGCTTGGCTTTCTTCAGTGTGGGCTCAGAAGCCAGACCCACTAGAGGCCAGGGCACGCCACTGTTTGCCAAACAGCATCCTGGCACATCTCCACACACACCTCCATTCTCCAGCGGGGAGCACTTTGGCTGTTCCCCAGAAAGTGCAATTGACTTCCCCAAGGCAAGAAAGTAGGCCATGATCCCTATCACTTCTCCCGGACTAAGGCTCCTGTTCTCTCTAGATTCATTTGCCTCTTGGAGCATTTATCTCTGCTGCCATGAGGCTGGCTGTGTGATGTTGGCTAAATTGTGGGGAGAGTGAGAAAGCTGGGCAGCAGCACCAGCCCCTCAGGCCAGTCCTTAGCAAAGTGCTGAAGCAGGTAAGTGAGGCAGATCTTTGGGGCCCTCATAGCAATCTTTGTACCCCCTCCTCTGCCTTCCACCCAGCTCCCATCAACTCCCTAGGAATGGGTAAGCTAGTATTCAGTGCCTTTATCTCTTCACTCCCAAAGACCCCTTTCACATTCCACCACATCAACACACCTTTGGCAAGGGTTTACCAACCGGCTGTATTAATAATTATTATCTCCCCCTGTCATTCATTTTTCTGCTTTTTTGAAGATTTTTTTTAGATTTATTTTTAGAAGGAGGGGAAAGGAAGGAGAAAGAGAGGGAGAGAAACATCGATGTGCAGGAGAAACATCAACTGGCTGCCTCTTGCACACCCTCAACTGGGGACCTGGCCTGCAACCCAGGCCTATGCCCTGACTGGGAATTGAACCAGTGACCTTTTGGTTCGGAAGCTGGCACTCAATCCACTGAGCCACAGCATCCAGGGCCTCCTGCCATTCTTATATTTACCAAAGATAGCTGGCTACTAACCAGAGCATCTCATCAGCATGGGAAAACTAGAGCTACCGTATCAGTCAAAAGATACTCTTTCAACTAAGAGCAAAAAGCCTTGACATTTTAGTTACTCTTTATAGACTCATCTTGACTAAATGAGCAGTCCCCATTAGGTGTTTTGAAGTATTAAAAAGAGCTCTCTAGCCACCATTATGCTTTTTATAAGGTGCTGGAGTAGGGAATTCCAGGTTGGAAATTACCATGATAATGGTTCATAGCATTTTTCTTTTTACAGGCATTTGTGATTTGTTTAAATTCCAAATATACTTCAAGACTCAAAGTACTGAACCTCAAATAATAAGATTCCAGGTAGCAGAAACTTAAATATTGGGGGGTCAGGAGGGCTGAGGCAGAGCCTCCCTAATGGCCCCATTCTGCGGAAGCAGTAAGGTGGATAATTGGTTCACCTTGAGGATGAGAGGCAAGAGAGAGGAAACACACCCAGGTCCGAACCACCATGGTCATCCATCTATCAAGTGCTCACTGTGTGTCAGGCACTGTGTCCCTAGGAACTGTGGCTATGGCACACCTCTTCCCTTTAGAACCAGGTGTCAAACTCATTTTCACTGGGGGCCACATCAGCCTCACGGTTGCCTTCAAAGGGCTGAATGTAATTTTAGGACTGTATAAATATAACTACCCCTTAACTAGTGGCAAGGATCTTGGCACTGCTGCCAGGTAGAAACAAGGTGCTGGCCAGATAAAACAAGGTTGGAGGGCCGAGGCCCGTGGGCCTTGTGTTTGCCACCTGTGCTTTAGAAGAAGAGGCAAAAGAATCACTCCTGACAACTACCATTCCAGAGCATGAAGAAAGCACAACTGAGACCTCATTAGAGCCACAGCCACATCCAGCAGAAATCTAGGGAGAGAGAGTCTGGGACAGGCTAAAAAAGGAAACTACCTCAATGCCTAGCACCTAACACATGCTCAAAAACAGATTTGCTGAATAAATGAATGGACAACATAGGACTCTCATTTTATCTTTATGTGAGATAATTCCAAAGAAGACAGCCACTTATGGGCAATAAGCTATTTATTTTTTCCAGCTTTTATCTGTTACAAATCCACATAATTTAAAGAATCAAATAGTTCTAAAAGGATCGTTCCAATCAATCAAACCCACGGTTCTCTTCTTTACTCCTCATTTCCCCTTCCCTAACAACATTTTCAATTCCTTCAATAGTTGTTTCTTTAGGTATTTAATTCCATATTTTAAAATGATATGCTTCTTGCTGATTTTTAACCATTTTCCCTACCATGGAAAGTGAAGATTTAACACTTTCACCACACACATTGTCCTCAATAGCTCTATCATAATTTAATTTGGATCAATATCCTATGTCTGCATCACAACTGAAGGATCCCCTTTCCACAATCTATTGCCTCTCTCCTATATTGGATCCCGTTTCCTGAATTCCACGTCTACCTTGGTTTGGTTTACTCTCTCCTAAGGTAAAGAACTTCCTCCTGTAGCTTCCTAAGAGGGTGCATACAAACGAAGTTGTTTGTTTTGGGGTTTGGGGACAGGGAGGGGGGTTGTTCTTTTTATTGTCGTTGAGACTTCTACACATCTGAAAATGACTTCGTTTTAACTTGTTGCTTGAGTGATAGTTTTGAGAGAAATGAAGTTCTCGACTGAAAATCATGTTTACAGTTGTAAGAGCGCTGCCCCACTATCTTTTAGCTTCCCACATTAAAATGCCTGAAACCAGGCTGATCCCTGATTTTTTTTGATATGTTCTTTTCTTTCCAGAAACTTGTAAAATCAAGTAATTGCCCCTACTTTTCTGAAATTTCATAATGATATACCCTTGGTATAGCCCTTTCAACCTGGGAATGAACGGCCCTTAGAGCTAGGAATTTTATTAGAGTTGTCTCACTAATGATTTCCTCCCCACTGTTGTTTCAGTTATCTTTGTCTGGAAATTCTAGTATTCAAATGCTGGACTAAAACCGATCATCTAATTTCATACTTTTTTCTAACTTCCATCTGTGAGGAACTTTCCTAAAGATTCATCAGTTTTGTTTTTCATCCACTCAGAGCCCTCAGCTATCACATTTGGAATTTCCAAGAGTTGCTTTTCGTTTCGTGAATTTTCCTGTTACATAGAAATCAGCTTCTGTTTCAGAGATGTAGTATCTTCTCTTAACTCTCTAAAGATGGAAAAGAATGTTGGTGATGGTGATGTCTTTTAGTTTTAAGTTTTCTTCGCCTTGCACATTCTATTTTAAATATGTACCATTTGCTTGTTTGCTTTGGTATCTATTTTCATTTTAAGGGATTTACTCAAATATCTAGGTACCCTTAATTGACTAACCGTATTCAAGAATGGAACGACAAAAAACTGACAGGACACTCTGAGTAGTAAGTGGGACTTGTCAAGCAGGCTTCGCTACAGAATTGTTCCGTCGGGTAGACCATGATGTATCTTTAGAGCTCTCTTCTTCAGGCCACCCACGGGGCCAGAAGGATGTGCAAATCTGCTGCCTAGAGAGTACAGGCCTGGAAGCTGGCACTCAGAGAGTCACGTGGGGAGACAGCTCAGAAGTCTCAGTCCCTATGTTCACCCCTCGCATCCCCCTTAATTGTGCCAGCCAGGCCCCAGGCCAGAGAGCCTCTCCTTCACCCTCAATAGACAGTGACCCTCCAGTCTTCATCTGAAGTGGTGAAAAGTGTTGGCTGCTAGAACTGGAGTGGGTATCAAGGATCTAAATACATCTTAAGCACATTTTGAACCAATTCTCCAGTTTTTAGCCCCATTTTCACCACCACTCCCATAGATATTGATACCACTAATTCCCAAACATTTGGGGGGTTATCAGATGCAAGTTTAACTGTCTCAATTTTCCCCATTGCAGTTTAGGGCTCAGCAAATTGTATAGGCAAAGTCAGTCTACTTGCCCATCTACTTTCCAGCTTTCAAAACATCATAGCTGCCACCACAGGGTTGCATGGAGTCAGGGTCTTTCCAGCAATTTCAGGATTCAACTCCAACCACCGGGGGCCATGAAAGAATTGCTTCTTTGGTGGGGAAACGGACATTAACACTGCTTTTAAAGAGGCACTGAAGGAAGCCCTTGTCCACTATGGCCTAGCTTGGGAAATTTGTGTATGCCATCCAACTGTGATGAGCCTATGTAGAAAAATCTGCTAGAAATAAAGGGGAAAAAATCCAGTAGAGCAACTGTGCACTGAATGCCAGATTGATTTAATTGAGGTTGGTCATAACCAGAAACTGGAGGGATGGGGAGGCCTCTGCAAAATCTTAGGTGAAAGAAACTCCTATAAAACAGTTGGTTATAGGTTTGTGGTTGTTAAGGACCATGGCAAAGAATCTCAAGCTAAATATGTCACCCAAGAATATTTCAAATACAAAAAGTGAACAAATAAAAACTGAGCCCCCATGTATATATATGGTTGCTATTGTCTTCTTTTCCACTTATTTTTGTCTTTGTGGTTTATGAATTTTTTTTTAAGATTCCTTTACCATCATTTAAGTGTGGTTTTGGAAGAGAGCATTCAATCTGCCAAATTTATCTGCAATTTCTAAACTGGTATGGGTTGTTGTTCTGTTTTTGTTTTGTTTTGGTTTTTTTTTGAGGGGGTGATTTCCATATCACTTCTTCTACTTTTGTAAAATATTGAACACATTTAGAAAAGTACATAAGACATATTTTGGCAGGTTAATGAGTAATTACAAAGCAAACTCTCATGCATCTACTATCCAGATCAAGAATACACCCTGCCAGCACCCCAGAAGCCCCTTCCCATGTGTCCCTCCCACACCGTGACCCCATCCCTTGTCCCAGTCAATACCACTACCTTGACTTTTGCTATAACCATTTCCTGACTTTCCTTCATGGTTTCACCACTTACGTGTATGCACCTTAAAAGATAGTTTAGTTCTGCCTGGTTTTAGTTTTATATGAATGGAATCCTACTGAACATACGCTTTCGTATTGCTTCTTTCACTCAATGGTATGTTTGTCAGAGCCATTCTTGTTATGTCTAGGCTATTGATTTTTTTCTGCATCTTTACCCTTTAATGAAAACCACTTTACACCATTAATAATAAAAATGAGAGGTGTTCGGGAGCTGTGGAGTAAAGAAAGAGAAGTTAAATAATTTGCTCAAAGTTTAAGAGAAAATCCTCCGATCCAGAAATATTCCTCTCTGAAGTGTGGAACATAATTAGACTTTTCAAAGCAGGAACAAAGCTCCCCTAAAATGGCTTTCCAGGGATGTCTGGCTCATCCTCCCACCTCTGGGTAGGTTGAAACTAGTCTATGTGCCCTTTCTCTATCAGAAGATGCCCTGGTTTTAACTCGGTGATATCTTCTCAAAGGTGGTCAGTATCTTCTCTCAGCAATCCAATATATTCTTATAGTGCTTTTAAGTCAGCCACAGCCTCAGGAGGCATGAATCGCTATGACTAATTCTTTATATGAAAAAAATAGGCTAAAGTCAGAAATTCCTTAGCAAACAATCTAGTTATTCTAGTCCGTTGTAAGAAGGCCAAAAAAATGATAAGAATATGGCAATTAAAACTAATTTGGAATAGAATTTTTAAAGCCTCCTTAAAAATCCTTTTAGGGTAATCCTATTTTTTTTTTCAGATAAGGAAACTGAAGCCCCAGAGAGAAAAAATTATCTGTCACAAAGCTTGTTGGCCTCTTCAGCTCTCTAGGCTGCTGTCTCATCTGTGGAGGGCAGGTGTTGTACTACATGAACTCTAAGATCCTGTTGTCTACTGGTAAATCAATCCCACACCAAGGGAACAGCCATCAGAGAAAATGTATTCTTCATGCTCTATGTCCTCCATGAAAAACAAGGCCCATTACACATCAGGGGTGTGACTGTGTGTGTGTGCGCAAACACATGCACTTAAGTAATTTCAAACAAAGAGAATTATGTCTACATTAAGAGAGTCTTCCCACAATGCCACAGGATTCATCCCCCTATAACTCAGTACACAGAGGGAGATCGAACCTACACCCCAGAAAGGCACGATGGGCTTTAGAACTGCCTCTGGAAACAAGTATGGGTGACCACCCTGCTTCAGGGAGATTTTGTGAAGCAATTATGAAACACCCACCTGCCCTGTGTCCTATAGGGAGCTTCTGTATCATTGGCAAGCCAAGGCTGATACATAAACTGTGAGAAAACAATAAACTCTGATCAGATATTCTGTGCCTTTGGAATTGAGATAAGGAAGAACACAGCCTGGGTAGGAGTCATAAGAGGAGGGATCTTCTGGGCTTTAGTTTCTCCCCGCATAGAAAACTGCTTGGTGAGCCCTCAGTGACTTCCGTCCTGGGGCCCTGGATCCTCTCCTCAGGAAATCCCATGGCATTGGACCTGCAGTTGGAAATACTGGGGACTCCAAACTCACACACAGGACTCCATACTGGGAAACCTCAGTCCTAATCCTGAGTCCTTCACTGGCTCACACCAGCCTCAGCCTCAGCAAGAAGTCTCCCTTCCTCTAACACCTCACTGTCCCTACTTCTAAGTGAGCACTGAGATGCTGACCACAGCCTGCCATGACTGCCATGAAGGAGACAGGGGGCAGGAGGACTCTAGCACTCACAGGAAAGAGGGAGCTCTATACATCTGAGGTGGTGTTCTTGAGACAATCTGACAACTTTACTTTCTGATCACCTACCCTCTGTCTCACTGCCAGGCCACCTGAGTCTCAGCCTTTCCAAGCCTGTCAGCCTCTCTCCCTCCTTGGCCAGTCTCTGCAGCACATGGCTGGAGTGGGATGTAGGGCTTCTCAGTTTGTTTTCTAAGTAGCCTGTCACTGGGGGGAGATGACAAAGCCTCCTTTTGTCAGGAAGCACCCAGGATTTTTAAATGGAGGGCCCACAAAGAAAAAAAAATCCTCTGGGAAGGCCTCCTGTTGACTTTTACATAGGAAATTCTCTGGTCAGACAACAGACCGCCGAGGTATCACTGAGGGAAAAGGTGAAGTCTTACTTTTTTTCTTGAATTTAAAAGAACTTCTGCCTAGCACTTTGGGAGGGAGGGAGCACAGTGGGGGCAAGAGAAAAGAAAGGTCTGAGGACAGACGGAAGCACAACTAAAGCAGCAGAGCTTGGAGAGGTTCTGTGATCATTCAGCTTTTCTGAGATAGACAATATTGAATACTTGGCCAAGTACATCCCTACTATCTTATTTACGGTCCAAATGAAGAAGGCACAAACACCATTCTCTTCATCTCCCATAAGGAAAGTTCAAAGACGAAATGAAGGAAGACATTTCAGCAGAAGGCTGCTATGGCCTACACTGGAGAAAACAAGCAGAATTCCAGTCTGGAGTCTACATTCCCAATAAGCATAGTCCCCGGTTCCTTCCCACCACAGGGAATTCATCCACCCCTCTCCACCTCAGTCAGAAGCGCTTCCAGAGACAGAAGGACAAATGCTGTACAATTCCACTTCTGTGAGGTCCCTACAATACTCATATTCAGAGAGACAGAAAGTAGAATGGTGGTTGTCAGGGCTACGGGGAGGGGGAAAGGGGGAGTTAGTGTTTACTGGTTACAGAGTCTCAATTTGAACAAATGAAAAAGTTCTGCAGGTGGCGGTGGTGGTGACCACACAACAAGGTGAACGTACTTAATGCCACTGAACTGCGCGTGTGCAGACTTCAAGTGATGAAGATGGTAAGTTTTATGTTACATATGTTTTACTCCAATTTTAAATAAAGGTGGCCCACCCTAAAATGGAGGAGTTATATGAGTAGAATGTTTCCGTACTAGTGCTATCTCCCATTTAATCTCAAGAATAAGGGCCAGTTCTCAGGCAAGTTATAAAAGGCTATTTTAGGACCAAGAGATACAGGTAGGACTGAATGGAGAACCAAGTAACCCACTGACTCCTTGGACACTAACATTCATTATTAAAGTTAAATCAGAAATGAGGCTATTAGCCTTCATTCTGCTAGTCTGTGCCAGGCTGAGCATGATGAACAGCCAAATGCTTCAAACCAGTTTTTCTGGAATTCACTCCCTGAGCCTTCACCTATCGCCCAGTGTGAATTCTCTGTGACCACTTCCAACCACTAGGAGCGTCCAAAATGGGATAACAGCCCTCATAGCTCCCAGTACAAAGGGTAGCAGTACCGGCACCGGTGGGATTTACAATCTTTCCCACAGAGTACACCAGCCCTGTATGAGATGGGAACCAGAAGAGAAGAACAGAAACAATGGGCTTCCATGTTCTGGTTCTGGCATCCTGCCTTTTTCATGGCACTTCAACTTGACCATCCTATGCAAATACTGCCTTCAGTTTTATTGAGAATCCCACTAAGGAAGGTATAACAAAGTATAAATTAAGTTGTAGTTGAGAGAGACTAAAATAACAGGGCTGACATATGTGAGCCACCATCAACTGTCACATGGACATCCAGGTTGGTATGATGGCTCTCCTCCAGCATCGTCAGCAACACAGGCACCTTCGGCACGGTCACTCCTCCAGCCCTGGGGTATTGCTGTGGTCGGCAGGATCTGAAATGGCCCATCACCACGACTGCATTTAGGCCAGTAGGAAGGAGGAGAGGGGCTAGGATGGCCATACCTTTTCCTTTAAGGGCCAAACCTGGAAGCTGCACCCACATTGATGCTGACATCCCATTGGCTAGAACTTAGTTCCACAGCCTCACTAACCATAAGGGCTGCAAACTGTAGCTTGTTATTGCAGGCAGTGATGTACCCAGGTGAAAATTCTATTACTATAAAAGACAGGGAGAACAGATATGGGTGACCCAAGTCCTTTTTTGTCACTAATGGAGTCTGTGCCCTGTGTTGTATGAATCACCTCCACCATAATGTGCATACCATACTGTGGTCAACTGCGTTATGGCTAACTAGAGATCTGCACATCTGATGTTATCCTCAAGCTAAAGGACCGTGACTGTGATTATCAGCGAGGCACTGAGTTCTAAACATCTCAGACTAGTTGAGGTACTAGAAGCATGAGGGTTCAGAATCTGCCCAGATAGGCTGACTGTAAGTCATCCATTGATTGTCACACCACTGCTTATGTCAGAATCTGTCCAAGGCATGCTATGTCCCTGGGGCAACAGAGGTTCTGGCAGGTAACAGCTACTGAAATGAACCTCTGTCCAATCTTTGGCTCATCCACCCATGTATCCAAATAGATTCCTCAGGGTCCACTGGCCTATGCATTTGAACTGGCAGAAAACAAGTGTAAAATGTCTCCCCAAGTGGCCTGGTATTGTCTCCACATTTCTATAGCAATGTCATCATGGCAGGGGCCAAGATAAGGTGTAAACCTTCCTTCTTCATCAACACAAAGCCAGTTCTGCAAACCTGGCTCTGTGTCCAGTGTCACAACTCGTTCTATGACAAATGCTTGTTCTCTGGCTGGGATATACTGAGCCTCCTGGCCAGATCCCTTGGCCTGGCTACTGAGAGGGATGTGTGATAGGGACAGAGTCCAAAGCCAGTAAGTCTTTTCGGCAGAGTGGCTCCTGAAAAGGGAAAAACGATTTTTGGTCCTGCTACTCCAAACCCATGCAAATGCCTTGTAAATGATGAGCACAGCGTTAAGTCTGTGAAATGGTTCCTCAGTCAGACACCCATCCCTGCCACCCCAAACCCCATTTTCTAGCTACCACCAGTCAGCCAGCAGTGGAGACAAAGAATACTGGCTATTTGCACCAGAGCAAAATCCTACCTAGCCTCAATTTCTTCATCTCATTAAGTCAGAATTAGATTAGCTGATCTTCAAGTTTTCTTTCCACTCCAATGACTCATAAGCCTTGAGTCGTCCCACATCGAGTTTAGCTGCATCTACAGGAATCCCAGAGCACTTGTAGAATCTGTTGTGAACAATGCGCAAGAGTTCAATGGCACTCAGTGAAGTCTGTAGCTGTTGCTCATTCCTCTCCATAACTGTCACAGAGAGACCAAGAGGGAACTCAGCCATAAGAGACAACCCACACAAAGGGAAGCACACAGGCCACAAAGACACAGGGTGCCTCAGACCCTTGGCACCTGCCAGAGGTAACATGAACACTGTACATAAAGTTCCTCATATCCTCTCCCTAAGAGGCATACCCAAAGTGCTTTAGAAGGGATTGTTATTAAATCAAGAAAATAGAAGTGGTAGAGACAGGTCTCCTTTGAGAAAAAGAGAAGAAAGAGAAAAATAAAACTTGTGGGTCAAATTTTGATTCTGTGCCATTGTCTTTAACACACCAATGTAAGTAAGTATCACTGCATGCCAACCCATACACGTTTCTCACCAAAAGCCTTTTCCATCAGCACTCACGAGGGAATGAAATTGGCCTTACCTATTCTAAAGCCACCTTTCTAGAGGAAAGGGAATGCACTGCTCCATCAATGCTGCTTTGTAGCCTGGAAGCCCTCTTTGGAAAGTCTGAGGACAGGGTATCATGATATGAACAGACTCTTCTTCCTCATTGATGGGCATTCCTCATTCTGAGTGCTTGAGACTCATCCTGGACCCAGGGAGTGGTGGGAGATTGGGATGGAGGGGTGGCTTCCTTATTTCTTTGAGTTCTCTTGGCCAGTCAGTTAATGGACACATGCCTTCTTCCAGGCAGTGGTTCTTCTAGAGACCAAGGCCAAGGCTTTCCTATTCTGCCACTTTCCTTATTCCAGCCTGACCCTGACTCATCTCAACATGCAAACTCCAGGTCAGCCAGACCTGGGACTGCGTGCCAGCTTCTCAGGAGCACGCAAAGCCCCTGAGCTAATGGGGAGGGCACAGGCCCCTTTACTGGGGCTGTTCCTCTCACCACCAGATTCCATCACATCACAGCTCTCTGCTGCCCATTCTCCTGCTGAATCCCTGACTCCCACCATGTGGTCTCTGTGCCTGATACTCCAGCACTACTTGTCATAACCTAGATCCTTATCCTTACTTCCTGCTGACGGCCCCATTGTGACTCATAAAGCCAGTTTGGTTCCCTAAACTCTGCCTGCTGTCCAGATTGCCGAGTCACTGGCTGCATCCCAGGCCCAGCCTCCCAGCTTTCCCAGAAGTCTAACCTTGGGGTTTGCCCAGCCTGGATGCACACATGCCCTCTAAGAGTTGGGCTTCCTTATTTGGACATTGGTTCTCCTAAGTCCAGTTCCACCTGCTGCCCTCAGCTGACACAAACCTCCCATACTGCACTTCAGGCCACCATCTCTTACTCAAGGGCAGTCCTGATCCAAGAAACCCTTTGATGTGGCTGACAGTTAATAGTCAGGAAAATTAACATACTATTGAAAACTAGAAAAGACAGTAGTCTGCACTCTATTACTCTTAAGAACTCCTACAGCTGAGATTCTCCTAGACTCCTGTTTTCCAAGGCACCATCAATAGATGTAATCCTCACAATTGAAACACTAAATGGGTCCTCAGCTTTTTAATGAGTCTAGGAGAAGGGACTATGACATTTCCCATGATATCTTTCCAGGTCTGTCTCTTCCCTTTGGCTTTGAGCCAGGAATGGGTGCCAACTAAGCCTGACTCTTCATACTGGCCTGGCAGGAGTCTCCATGTGTGCGTTTGTCTGAGCATTTCTAAAAGGTCACGAGAACAAAGCACAAAATCCTGAGACGAGCCAGAGCTGTCCTTTCCTCCTCAGCCTCAGATATTCGCATCCCTTTGCAAGTTCTCAGGTCCAGCAAACTCATCAGTGTCCGAGGTAATTCCACATAAGCCCCAAATGTCATCTTAGAAGATTTCTTCTGCTGTTCAGGTGACCTAAAGACCACATCTTCCCAGATGCAAAATATCATTACCCAGATGACTCTGGAAAGAAAATCAAATACTGTGTGGAATCTCTACTAAATAAAGGCCAAAGAAACAAATTTCAGGGTTGGTCCGAACAGGCTGCAAAACCATGAGTCCCACGGTTACCTACCACTTGCCTGCAGGAAGGCTTCCAGTAGTGCACAGGCCAAGGAAGCACATGTTCCAGGACACGCCTCCAACTACCCACCTGCTCACTCCTGTGGTCTCAGACAGCAGACCCCCGCCCACTCCTCCCGGGCCCCTTTGACTCTGTATCTGGGGTAGACATACCTGCAAACATTTAGTACACTGAAAAGGACAAACCTAGCTGTGTGACCATAGCCAGGTTGCCTTGCCTCTAAACCTGCCTCCTTGTTCACAAACAAGAGCTGGAGACTTTAGAATGTCAAAATTGTTATTAAGATCAAAGTTCCTGGTACATGGCATGTGCTCTAGAATTATAGTAGTAATAGTTATTAGTGTGATTAGAGGCGAATGGCAGCTAAATAGAAGATGTGACCCAGAACCCCTGGTCTGTAGTGCTCTCCCCAAAACCAGAAAGCCCTGGCCTAGCCGTGGAAAGAGTTTGGTTACATAGACAAACATGGACAGCAAACAGTAACCCGTGGAATCTCTAAATAGTAGCTAGAAGACAAATTCAGATAGATACCTCCTTGTCCATAAGTGGGATCAGTATCTCCATGGCAGGTCTTTTCAATGCACTACTTTAATATGAAAGGCAGAGTCGACATTTCCAAGAGAACTGACAGGAGGAGGGAGTTTATTTCACAGGAGATTTAGCAGAGATTTCTGCAGCTGTGTGGATGATTGGTTTGCTGCAGCATGATGTATTTAGGCTTTTCCCCACCTCTTTCTCCATTCTCAAGTCCCCTCAGAGATTCCTTTATGACTTTATAATGCTAATTCCCTCAAAATTTTTTGAAAGATTTGACAGCTTTTACATAAGTGCATGTGTGTATATATGTATGTGATCATACAAATAATAAAAAAGCCCTAGAAGCTGCATAAATACATTCCTGCTCCCAGCACCCTACTATCACCAGCTGTGCTGACAGCGTATTGCTCTCCAGTGGGACCCTGCACAACTGACAGTGGGAATCCAAGGATTATGGATCAAGAACACGAAAACCCCAAGTGTTAAGGGGTAATTTTTTCAAAATGATTCACCTGGGAGAAAACTTGCTGCCTATTACCAAAAGAAATCTCCCAAAAGGTTCAAGAGAGTTGAAAGAAGTCTCCTTTCACTCTGTAATTCACATGTCCCTCTCCTTCCAATTTGGTCACAGTATTTGCATAATTTCCTTTTACATATTATTGTCCCAAGAACATGCTTTCTCTCCACTTCCTCTTCATCTTCCCTGTTCCTCCAGTCAATTCTGAACCTCACTCAATCATTCGTCTCTCCATTGCCTCATTTGTCCTGCCTTCTCCATCAATAACTGAGTTCATGGAAATTATCTAACATGTCATAAAGAAGTGATAGGTCCCTGGAAACTATTTCATAGCAGATCATTTTGGTTAAGCCCCAACAGCAATAAAGCTCTGCCCATATATGGCATTTTGCCCCCCGGGCTGCCTGAGGACGCTGTCAATAATCCTCACAGTACATCAATGCCACACAGAAACTTGCTGTCTGGATGGGAGCTGGCCTGTCTACACGAGAATAATCATCAACGCCTGCAGTACACTGTTTCTAACCTTCCTTCCTCTATGGCTGACCCATTTCTTGAAATTTAACCTAAAGGGCTCAGTCCCGTTGAGGCTTCTGAAACACTAAACAAGCAAATCTCAACATGTTGGGGGCTGCCACCTGTCTCAGTGACTTGTTTGTTTTGACTTTCCTAAATGCCAGCCCTCATCCTTAAAGCCCTGAATACTGTAGATATAGAATAGGGACAAGGACAGAGCTAGGGACAGAGAGATGCCTTAGAGGGAAATGAATTTGCTTTGATAACTGGAGGGGCTGAAGTGTTCTTCAGGGGGACTTGTCTGCCCTCTCTCTCATTGGCCCTCACCTGGGTCCCAGGCTGCCCTCTTCCCTGCTTCTATCCCTCTGTCCTCCTCCCCCACATCTAGCCCTTCTTGTGTCGTATTAACGCTTAAACATTTACTTGGGATAATTCAGGGCCTGAAATGTCAGAAGTCCTTCTGTGAAAAAGAGAAGAAATGCTGAAGAGCCTTCCACGAGTTGGGATTTATGCTCCTCTTCCTACCAGGCAGGTAAACACAATGAAGTATTGAGAGTAGACAACAATCTCTTCAAACTTAATGGGAATAAAAATAATTAAATGCTATCAATAAGAGAAACATGGGATGATTTTCCAGGTGGTTTTGCTTTTGTCTCAGGCCTGCCCTCCTTCCGGTCAAGGTCCACCACTTCTCAGTCTCCTTCACCAGTGGCCTCATTCCAGGGCTGTCCCCGCCTCTGTTTCCTGCAGCCGTCGGCACTTTCTTCCTCCGGGACCCCATGCGAGGAATTATGTACAATTTATCCTGACTCCCCAACCAAACTGCACACGAAGCCTTTCCCAAGTATAACTAAAATCACAGAGCAAAGAAAGGCCCAGAGAGATTCTCAAGTCGTCTTTCCTTTCTCTCAACTACTACTGCAGGATTCTCTAACTGGTTCTTGCAACTGAATCTGATCCTAAACTCAGGGGTGGGACCCATTCTCTGGCCTCTGTTGCCGACCCCTTCTGCAATCCAAAGACAAGAGAGATGCCCAGCACAGTGACAGAGCAGAGTGGTGATAACAATGCCCTATCTCCTGTAGTCACGCCCCACCTGTGGAATTAGGCACTCAATAACAAAAATAACAATACTTTCCATTTGAATAATGCTGCACAATTTTCTAAGAGCCTTTAAAACCATTATCTCTAATGAGATAATGCTCCCCACAAAAAGCCTGTGGGTTAAGTAGGTATAATTAGCATGAGTAACAGATGGAAACTGAGGCTCAGAAAGGTTATGCAACTTGCCCAAGGGCAGAGAGCCAGGTTAGCATTTCTGGTCCCAGGTCAGCACTTTCTCTGTCTCCACAGGGCCTCTCCAGACTCTTGAAAGGCTAGACAGGAACTATGAGGAGAATTCAGCAAGAAAGACAAATGCCAGGAAAATCCAAACCTCACACTTAGCAATACCTGACATCTGCAGCAACAGAGATTAACCTAGTGTTTCCCCACAATGTCTTCAATAACTGAATACCCCTTGCCCAGGGCCTGGTGCATGGAAGGCACTCAGTGAATTAAGAGTTGAATGTGCAAAGGATAAAAAATAAATGAAGCAAACAAGTGCACACACCTACAACAAGAGGTATACTATCACTATAAATGTAATCAAGAGGGTTCAAATTTAAGGAATCCACAAATTTAAGAGAAGCTGATTTCAATTTATAGAATTACAATTGTGTGACATAAAACAGACCTAACTACAAGGAAAGGCCCATCAGAGTAAACACAGAGTTGTATTAGCTCCAAAAGGCCAAACCCAAGAATCTTACATTGGAGAAAAGGAAAAGAATAAAAATTATTTGATTCAGACAGAAAACCCTCCTGATTCCAAAAGGATAAAATGACTATAACGAAAAATTTTTTTATAAAAAATAAACAAGCTTTACTAGAAATGGCTGGATACAGAGAGAAAAAAGTGACTTTGGCAACCCAGGATTTCAAATCATCCTGATGACAGCAGGCAGCACTTAGAGGCTCAGCATCTTCCTGACGGTGAAAACACCCTTTAAATGCAGAAACTCTTTTTGCATACTGATTGAGTTTCCTGGTGAACAATCTCCAGTGCAGGGCTGCCCTCCTGACTCCAATGTGGCAGGGACTTGGCATATGCTCTCTCTCCTTCTGGAACCCTCTCCTCATACCTATTACAGGTATGATCTTCCTCAAACCACCACAGTCCCTTCCTTCCTCTATGGAGATTTATATTTCCTCTTTACTCCTTATCACTTTAATTCAGCAGGTCTCAAGTTTTACAATTTAGAAACCACTTTACCATGATGAAAAATTCCACAACCTACCCTAAAACATTTTTAACCATAATTTAAGGGAAATGACACCTTTGTGATACAGCCTTCCCTTCCATGCAATAAAATGATCATTATTAGTTCCAGTTTTGTTTTGTCAGTAGCTTAAAATATTAATTTAAAACAAATATAGTCATACCTATAATTTTTTTAGATAACATTCAGTACATTTTTTATTTTAAAAATATATGCAGTCTATTATAACTTAATAATTAGTTATTTAATTAGATAGATGCTGAATACCTGTCTTCCTTAAATAGACTAATGTCCCATGGAGGCAAGAAATGCATCTGTGTCTTAAGCACAGCTGTGTTTCATTCATAGTACGTGCTCAATAATTGTTGATGAAGGAATGCAGATCACCCCAAGAAGGTTCTTAGGTTGAACTTTGAGAACTCCTGTTTATATGTCAAAATTGTACCTTTGCATGAATTGTATCTCCTATTTTTTTTTACCTGAAATCCTTCACTCCTACCAGAGGTCTAGCCAATTCCTCCACAATCTTCAAAGCTTCACTTGAGCCCAGCTTCTTCCAGGAAAACCTTTCCTAGAGCTCCAGTCTGCACTAATTATTTCATTTTTTGGCCTTCTACTAATAATGTTACCACTAACCCTACAGATTAGCCCCTAGTTTTTCCATGTGTCTCAGTTCTGCTTTCTCAGTGCTGTGGAAGGGAGTGCATGTCCCTAATGCACACACAGGGCCAACTACAGGTGACAGGGTAAAGCTCTGTTCACCTTTGCTGGGATGGACTGATCAACTATCCTACAGTGGTTATTTCCTTCAAATACTCTAGTATCAGTGATTATAGACTTATAGCCCAAAGTCCTTAGGCAACTTTAAAGGAGACTAAAGAGACAACTTACAGCATAGACAGCATGTCAAATATTTCCTTGATTTGCCCTCTTTTTGATCAGTTGCTAAAAATAATATTTGTGCACTGATAATACCTTCATTTCCTCCCTTTGGAATATGTACTTTGATGATGTCCATGGCTTATATTCTGTTGGCTCATGAGAGGACTTCATATAACATTAGCATTAGAAGGGACTTCAGAGATCCTCTCACTACCCATCTTACAGATGAGGAAGCCAAGGTCCAGCCAACTGAAGCCATTCACGAAAGCAGTAGAGGAGAGTCCAAGAGCATGAGCTCTCAGTTCTTACTGTTGGGTGCAGACAAGTCATCACTTCTCTGGCCTATTTGTTTCTCTGTCACAGGGGATAAAAGCACCTGCACCTCCTGCAGCGGTTAGAAGACTGGATGAGGTGATGCATGTAAGGCACTGAGCTGTGGCATTAGAAGCTCTCACACACAGGAGGAACCAGGTGATGGCTGTGCCAGGACCAGCCCAAGGACTGCCTACCTCAGGACTCACTGTCCACACCTGAGTCTTGTGTTAACCTGGCAGCACTCCCCAAACAAGTGACTAACAGACAGGAGTTACCTCTAACATTACCCCTCTAACATTACCTCTCCAAAGACTTGGACAGGCTTCTGGTCCATGTGATCCTCGTGTGGACCAGCTGATTATAGCTTGCATAAGGCTGACCTCGCCCTACCTCCAGGCAGGTGAAGACCAAGTACATTCCAGATACATGGCAATCAAGGCTGTCCAGAACGCTTCTCATCACCACAAAACAGCTCAGGGACCATGTCCTCACAGAGCCCTGCCCTGCCTACCACCCTTCCCCAACACTGTCTCCTTAGCCTCTCATACATATGTACTTCTTCATAGCATTGATAATGCTCTGAAATTATCTTATTTGTTAATTTGCCTAGTTGTTTACTGAGTGTCATCACAGAAAGTAAGCTCCTTGAGGGCAGAAAGTTTGTCTGAATCTGTACATCCTATGTTTCCAGCCCCTAGCCTGGTATAAGCAGGCACTCAGTAAGTGTTTCCTGAATGAATATAGGAATAACTATACTGGTCTACTGACCAGGCAAAGCACAGATGTGAAAATATAAAAGGATCATATGAAATATGATCCTTCTTCCTGGATTATGAGAAATGAACAAATGAGACCAGAGTGGCCGAGACACTTGCTGAAGGTCTTCGCACTAGTGAGCAGAGAAAGATCTGGCATGCCAGGCGCCTGACTCTCGGTTGCATTTCACACACACCACCCCTCCAGAACCCCATCCATAAAGACATTCTCTTCTTCACAAATTCACTCAGTTATTTATTCTATGACACTCACTGATTTCATTCTATGTTCCAAGCACTGTCCTTGGAACAGAGTCCATATCAAGGTGCTGGGAGCCCCTTATCCACATCCCCAAGAAACGGCCAGCGACAGTGACCAGGCCTTCTTCCTGGGGGCTCTCAGGGACCACCCCACAAATCCTCCATCCTCCAAGGCCATTCCCAGGGTGACTCGGGCCTGTCCCTCTCCAAGGACAGAGACTCTCCTGAACTGGAGGGGCCCTCTGCCAGAACATTACAACGACATGCCGTCATAGAAGCACTGACAAGGGGACACCACTTCTAGGGGGGTGGAAGAAGCAGGCTGAGTTGCCACATGTCTGCTGAGAGCTTTGTGTGGCAACTGAACCTTGGCAAAGAGAAGTTACCACGGAGGCCTCTGCCAAACCCACTTTGCATAGCCCTGAGTGCCAGGGCAGAGGGTGGGGGCATGCAGGCCTGCCCTGGTCAGCCACAATGCTTACAGAACCAAAGGGGAAGCTGAGGCCACTCTCTGTGGCCCTGAAGGAGCTCCCCCCTCCCACTCACTGGAACCAGAAGGGACTGAGGCGGTGTCAGAACTCTGCCTGCTGTGACCTCTAGCTCGGGCTGCATGTTTCCCTTCTCATGGGGCACGTATCTGAGGCTAGTGGGTCAAGGAGGCATGGAAGAACAGGCAGGAGAGGGTCCTGAGCTACAGGACTGAGCCAAGATCTCCTACCCTCAGGGTGGGACTTCCTCTGCCACCCAAGCTGCTGTCCATCAGGCAGCTCTGCTGTAACAGGGGACCAGGAGCCCACCCTGCCAGCCCTCATGCCCTCACTGCACAGCCAAGCACTTGGCAGATAGGTAGTGAGTTCCTATGGTATGGTGGCACCCTGCTAGATGCTACACAGATGTAAGCCCGGCTCAAAGGCAGCTTACTGTCAGTGAGTGCTATGGGTTGAAATGTGTCCGCCAAAAAGGTATGTTCAAGTCCCAACCTGTCTACCTGTGAATGTGACTCTATTTGGAAATAGGGTGTTTGCAGACGTAATTGAGTTAAAATGAAGTTACACTGGATCAGGGTGGGCCCTAATCCAATGACTGCTGTCCTCATAAGAGGATGGAACTTGGGACACACAGAGAGAGAGACACCTAGAGGAGAAGGTCACATGCAGGTAGAACAGAGATTGGAGTGACGTGTCTAGAAGCCAGTGAACACAAGCACTGCCAGCCATACCAGAAGCTGGGAGAGAGGCACGCAACACATGTACCCTTGATGTGCTCAAGGGAACCAACCCTGCCAGCACCTTGGTATGAACTTCTGACCTCCTGAACTGTGAGACAGAAAAAATTCTGTTGTTTTAAGCCACCAAGTTTGTGGTAACTTATGGCAGCTGTAGAAACGAAGTCTGTCAGAAACATGTGCAAGCGAGCAGGAGATCAAAAGGGCTTAGACAGGGGACATCTAGAATGCCATGGAAATGTGGAGGGGCAGAGAAAGCATCCTACAAAAAGTGACTTCTAGTCTGTGCCTTGAGGATAAATAATAATACTCAGCCAGAAGAACAAGTACATACAGTTGCTTTCTGGGGGCAAGAAGGCTTCCAGAGAGCGGTATGGGAGAACCAGCTGCATATAGACAGGCAAAGTGGAAGAAACAGTGATCCAGGAGAAAACAATGTGGGCAGAAGCCCCAAAGTGATGGGGCAGAGACCTGCTCAGGTCCAGCGATTCTGGTGTTTAAGTACAAGAGGGAACTGGAGAGAGACGATATACTGGTTTTCCATTGCTGCATGACAAATTAACACAAACTCAGTGGCTTGAAGCAAAACCCCTTTGTTAGCTCACAGCACATCAGTCAGAGGCTGGCTGCTGTTCACAGTGCGCCAGCTTTTGGAATGCACCTCCGATGGGTGGGGAAAGTGGGAGCCGCCTTGCCAGCTGATGGGGAATTCGCTATTGCCTAGGACATTCTCCCACCCACCCTCTTTTGTTAGCCTGGCAAGGATGGGGCTCAGAGTCATATTCTGACCTCCCATACCTTTCTCTATAAGGCCCATCCTCATCAACCCTGTCCAATTCAAATACAGCTGCATTCTGAATAGTGTACATACCCAGCCCTCAACTATAATATCCACTCTCTGCTGCCCAGCCTCTGCCCTACAACCAGAATCTGAGGTCTGTGCTCCCTGGTTCTCTGACAACCTAACCCCACCATGAGCCCTACAGTGTTTGTGGTCAGATCTGCCAAAGCCCCCATACCACTCAGGAGGTCTGCTGGTGGACACACCCATCCTTCCGTACACTCAGTGTCTGACCCTGTTCCTACGGGCTCACAGACGATGAGGAGAGAGCCTGTCCCAAGCCACACTTCAGCTACACTCAGCTGTCCCATAGTTAAACTAGACCCAAGGAAAAAACAACGTGCTCCCTGAGCAAGGGGACAGTCGGTTCCAGGCCTTCACACAAAGTCAAGGGCACGACAGCAGTCGCCTTGCCTGGCTTTCCCAGGCTCCAGCAGCCCAGCTAAGCTCTCAGCAGCAAACAGGTTATGGCCACACCACTCACCATCCAGCTCAGAAAGGTCAAAACTAAATTTGGAGCTTGGATTTTAGTCCTTTTGCATCTCCAAGTTATCTGGAGAAGAGGCTAAGAGAGAAGGTTCACAGAGAAAGGAACATACCAGGAAAAAAAGGAGTAAGCAAATCAGAGACAAAATAATCTGTCTAGTTTTAACAACAGTAATAATAGCTATTGTGATAATACAGCTACCTTTATATGGCATTTGAGTTTTTCAGAGCATTTATACACATGTTCTCATTTGAACCTTCCATGACAGTGAGAGGGAACATATCTTCATATCACAGCCAAGAAATCTAAAGTCTGGAAAAGGCAAGTGACAAGGCCAGGCTGCAGGTCAGTAGCTGAATAAGGTGCTAGCACCCAGAACCATGACTGCAGGCTCAGGCTCTCTCGCCCATCATGGCACCCTGTGGTCTAGGCCAAGGCCCATAGGGTCTTCACGTAGCATACCAGTTAAGGGCACAGACACAAGAGGGGACCCCATGAAGCCTTATACCGTGAAAGGGATGTGGCTCTCGCCTGGGGCTGTGTGCCATTGAGTTCCCCCACATCTGATACTCCTGGCCCTGCCACTACACTGTACTGACTGGGGTCCCAAGAGAGCCTGGAGTCCAAATGTGGGCCCAAGTAGCTCCCAGGACCTGCGTCTAATGACCCAGTCTCCAAGAAGGCTCATTCGGGTTTAAGCCTGTCTCAGGAAGTTGGGCTGATTCTGGGTCCCCCAACCCAACCCAAGGTTCTCATCTATTCAGGAGGAGACCTTGGGCCTATCTGGTTGAAGATCTTGGTTAATATGAATCACTGGTCCCTGGGAGAATAAGGGCCTCAAAGCCAAGTCTCCCACCAGGCAGCAGTGGATGGAAATTAGCCTACTCCTCACCCACCTCCCACACTTTCCGAAGGGCACGGACTAGGGGCTCTGGGGACTCACTCCCCTAAGACTTTCACAAACACAACATCATCGGAGGGCTCCATTTCCTACGTTCGCTGTCGCCCCTCTTTTGGGGGCCCTTGGTAAGGAGATCATCACATATGTTACATATGTTAGTCAAGATCCCAATAATTAAAGGGCCATATTCTAAGCAAACACTCCTCCTTTATACACCTTGGGAGGCCACACAGTATAGCAGTCAAGGGCACAGACTGCAGAGCCACGGCCCTGGGCTGGAATCCTAGTTCTACCATCTCACCTTAGGGCTGAGCGGCCTGGAGCAAGACAGCTCACTTCTCTGTGCCTCATTTTCCTCATCTTGAAAAAGGGCTGATTTTAATAAAAACACAAGCCTCCTGGGGTTGTTGAGAGGGCTGAATGAGTTAACACTGTGACGCTCTTAGAATAGTGCCAAAGTGTGAGCACAGGCAACGTGAGTGTGGATGTTAATGCTGCCATCACCATCAGTGGGAGGGCACTGATCTAACAGCCTCAACACACAGAAACCAGCAAGAACAAAGGGGATAAAGCAGGGGGCAAGGCTTCTGAGAAGCCACAGCCAATGTCATAAACTCCATAAATGAAAGCTAATGCACTTTGTTCAAAAATGTGTCTCCTCAATCAGAATCTATTTGCTCTTTTTTTTTTAGAAGCTATTTACTCTTGCTTTGCACATAACTACAACAGATTTGGTGATCTAGTTTCCAAGCCCAAAGGATAGAGGGAGCAGCGAGTTAACAGGTCAGTACTGGCACAGGCAGACCCTCCAGGCATGGCGTGTGACCATTGTGTCCAAACAGGGTGCTGGGCCCACCTGGAGGTACCTCCTCTCTCCCAGGGCCCTCACAGTATTATAGCAGCTTCAATGACTGAAACTTCTAATGATTGTGCCATTCCAGAAAAAGTATGCATTGTGGTCAGAATTTTTTCTTTTAATTATTTAGGGATTTGCATTTTATATTCTAGAAAGCCTTTCTTCATATATACTCAAAATAAAAGGAGTTTCGTACACGAAAGGGGTTCCATTACATAGAGTGTGACTATATATAGAACATTTCCTGCCCTGGCTAGTGTGGCTCAGTGGATTGAGCACCAGATTGCAAAACAAAGGGTCGCTGGTACAATTCCCAGTCAGGGCACATGCCTGGGTTGCAGGGCAGGACCCCAGTAGGGGGTGCACGAGACACAACCACACATTGATGTTTCTCTCCCTCTCTTTCTCCCTCCCCCTCCTCTCTCTAAAAATAAATCATTAAAAAAAGAACATTTCCCCCAAAAAATAGGTACAAATAGAGCAAGAGGAGTCACCACACTTAGACTTCAAAGCACTGTCTCCTCTCCCCACCTGCTGGCAAATGTGGAGCAGACAATGCCTTCTCTGAAATATTTAATCAGGAAACACTGAGTCAAACCAGTCCCGCAGGCACTCTAAGATTTACGCAGATTAGAGGAAGCACAACTCTTATCAGGGAGTTTGCCATCCCCTCTAAACACCAAGCTCCTGCTGCATCACCTGCTGGGCGTTGCTGGTCTCCGTCACTGCACTGGCCTTGCAACCTCTCCTATCTGCTCCCAGCTCTGTCCTTTGTCTATGGCATCAGTCCTTATAGCATCTGTCTGTGGTTGCAACCCCACTGCATCACTGCAGCATATTTACCACAGTATGTTCCAAAGAATACCATTCTTCAAGCTGTCTGGGAACAGGAGGGGTTGGAAAGTTCATGCACACCCTGCCTGGTCCAGGGAGCCCTGGGGCACCTTCACACAGAGGGGGGCAGCTGCGGCATGATGGTTAAGAACACACACCTGGATACAATCGCCTGTATCTACATGACAGTGTCATCGCTTCACAGCTACGTTTCCCTGGACAAAATAATTCACTCCACTCTGAGCTTCAGTGTCCTCATCTGCATGTAACAGTATCCATTTCATAGGGGTATGATATGCTTAACTGCATTAAAAACGCAAAGCACTCAGGACAGCATCTGCATAGAGAAAACTCGTGAATCGTGCTAGAGACTCTGAGAAGTCTTACAATAAAGTAACCTGTTTAAATTTGCTTACCTCAGCATTTACCGAATTTATTTTGCAATAGAGCCAAGTATTTTTTAATATCTGTTAATACCTGCCACAGTGTTTAATCTTCGAAACATTTTCACATCTACCTCATTCTATGCTCACAGCAACCCTACAGATACCAGAGAACAGAGTCAATAGTCCAAGAAATGGCTTCATACAGTCCTAAGTTCCAAATACAACTTGGGCACTCACTCCCCAAGTCACTTTACTTCTATATATGATGGGATATTACGTCCTCATCTGAAACAAAGTATACTACCTGGCAAGGTTCACTCATCCACCCACGAATTCACTGAACAGGTACTTACAAGAGCCTGGCATGTGCCAGTGACTGGTGGGAAACAACAGTGACCAAGAGGGATAAATCCTCTATGCTCAAGGAAACAAACAAATAGATAATATAAGTTATTGTTGTGGAGATTAGGAATATTGTATGCAAAGCACCTGACAGTCCCTCGATTAAGGTCATTATTATGATTAAGCAGTTTTATTAGTCCACTTGCCAGAAGAGACACAAACACAGAGGTTAAGTGACTGACCTAAAACCACACATTTCAGGTCTTGCTTCCCAGGTCAGCACCTGCCACCCAGGCTCCAGAAGAGCTGTTACAACATACCCATGCCCAGCTCCCACCTGGACCAGTTCAATCAGTATCCCAGAGCAGAGATCTTACTGTTTCCCCAACCCATGATGTCAACCTAATTCTCTCATCTAAAAACACCCTCTACAGCTGCCTCCCCCATCCCTCCTCTCCCTCTCACCACCCAGCGGAGAGAATTAGCATAAGATGCAATAGCCATGTGGTTTATAATATGCAATTATCTGTTAGCGTATTTTATAGCCCTAGTATTTCTGCAATGTGTGCGTGCCTGGTGCATTAGGATGACACATACAAGAGAGCAATAATAAATTGTGTTTTGTTATGATCATTATCATTGATGCATGAAAGCCCACAAAGACTTCTGGCTCTCAGGCAAACCTGATGATGATAAAGAAATCACAGCAGGATGATTAGGGACACCCCACTGGCATTTCTATTCACTTCTCAAACAGGGGCTCTGACTTGGGGCTACATGTGTCTCTCAGAGCCTGGTGGGCAGGCCTCAGACTCATCTCAGAAGTCATGGTGGTCCAAATGCAGGACCCCCTGGGAGGGTCTTCAATCCAGCACTGCCTGGGAGTGGGGGAACCTCATCTTCACAGTGCCTCTGGCGTACCCCGGCTCCCTGTGCTATGAGTAGGGTTGTTCCAGGCAAAAAACACCTGTGGGAGAGGATAGTGGGGTCCCCACGGGCCACCCAGAGCTGTACCTTCAGGCTCATCTTTTGCCACAAATGCATGTGTGCTTCTCTCCCTATGTAGTAGTGAGATAAGGTGAGGTGTGCACAGACGCGTGCCAGTCTTGCTGGATTAGAGTTGCCAGAAACAGGAGCTTTCTGGTCTCCCCTCCTGCCCTTCTGAGACAAAAGCTGGCCTGAAGTGCCTCTGATCCTAACTTACCCCCAGGAACCTGGCAGGGGTAGGGGGCTTTGAATCCTAAAAGACAACACACACTTGCCTATGCCAGGCATTTTTTTAAGCATTTTACCTGTTAACTCATTTAATCTTCACAACCTGACTATGGTGCTACTCTTATGTACTGCCCCAATTTCACAGCAAAAAAGGGGTGTGTGTGTGTGTGTGTATGGAAATCTGACATCCCGCCTCCTTCCTAGCCTAGCCAGAGCACCGCCCCCTACATGAACTCATTCCCCTTGAGCTCTCTCCTCTTACGTGCCTAAGCTGAAGAAAAGCCAGCCCCAAAACTACTCCTTCCCTTCTCTTCTCCACCTCCGCTTAAAGCCTGGCTCTTGCTCAGAAAGTACACAGCACTATTCTTTGCACAAGGTCAGATGCCAAATATATTCTCTTAATATTTCACTCAAGCCAAGCCTTTGTAGACTTCAGGGTTTGCAGAGAACTGGGAGTCTTGCACACACACAATGAGGTCGCTCTGCTCACAGAGGTTGTTGAACAGACATCATACAATTTACCTCCTGGGTACCAACTATTGGTAGAAAGGGTTTACAGTTGCTATATTATAAATGATGTACTGCATAGTAGGTGGCATTGCCAATAACAAGACTGTGAATAATGAAGAAAGAAACATCATGTCACAGGCCAATGCAGGTTTCATTATGCTTCACTAGCATGAGGAGAAGCACAAAGATGATGGATTTGGGTGGAAAAGTATGTTAGATGGAGCATAAAACAAACAGTTACGTAAATAATGAAAAAAAGATCTTTAAAAACTCTACACTGAAATACTTCTCATCTCTTGAAAAGAGAAAAAAACAAAGTGCTAGAAACATAACTAGGGACTATATTAAGCATGTGGAAGAAAAGAAAGGCTAAGAGAGGAAGCATGAGCCCAGGGAAGGACAGATGTGAGTCTGCAAGTGTGTGTGAAAACTCCTTCCTAATTCCGACGTGCGAGTGTGCTTTGCTGAGTAGATTATTCTTGAACCTAAAAGAGTGGGAAGCCGCTGGGCAGCAGGCACATCTCATCTTTCTCCTGGAGAGAGCTGCAGGCAGACAAGGGCAGACTGGAGAGCGCTGAGGGTGGACACGATGTCCACATTCTCAGTCCCCATTCTCAAAGCGCAGGCCTCCATCTCTGCGTCAGATGCACAGGGGAACCCGTTAACAATGCAGACTCCTGGGGCCCACCCCAGACTCACAGGATGGACATCTCTGGGGGCAGGGCCTGGGGATCTGAATTTTAACCAGTTCTCTGTTCGATTCTTGTGCACTGAGGTTTGAGAACCACTGCTATTGATGCATCATCATCTCTCCTTTGCTATTTCTCAGAGCAGGACTCTGAAATAGCAGTAATTTTTGAAAATGTAGAAGTATATAAAACTAATGGAGGAGCTCTTGTGCTCCATTTTAGGGATACTTGAATGATTTGGAGACCACATTCTGGTGTAACAAGATAAATGTTTCAGTCACCGCAGCTCAATAAATAGTCACCATGCACCTCCTACTATTCCATGGGCTCGGAGATGCTGCGAATGCAGGCAAACATCCTCACATCCTACACCGAGCCCCGAGCCCAGCTCCTGTCCTCCCAGTCTGGCCAGTTCTCTCCTACGTGACCTCGAGTTGTCACAAAGACCAGTTTGCACTAGCAACTAATCCCTCTGTTGTACTGCTGAACACTCTGTTCCCTTAGTTTCTAAGACTGTACTCCCTCAGATTCCCCCACCTACCTCTGAGGCCAGTCCTCCTCTTCCTCCACCCACTCGCACACATAGGTGCTCTTCGGGTTCCAGCCATGGGGGTCACCTCCTCTCATGTTCCACTCTGCCTGAGGTGCTCCGAACCAGATCAGGGGCTTCTCCCATCCATCCTCCTACTCTCCCACATCTCTCTCAGCACGAACTGTCTCCTGAACTCATGACCTATTTTTACTAACTGTTGGACATTTCCACCTGCATGTTCCATGGGCTCCTCACTTAATAAATCACAAATTATACCCCTCATTCCCTTCCTCTTAACTGTGACTTTTCACCTGAAGACATCCTGAATAAGGGCACCTAGTTACCCACTGCTTTAGAAATTACCTTGGAAATTACTACCTTGGAAATCAGCTCTCTCCTTTGTCCACAACATCTGACTGGTCACAAGACCAGGCACCTTTACCTCCTAAATCCACCACCTCCCTCTCCAACCTTGTTGTCACTATCATCTGGATTTCTGCAGTTTGCTTTTCTTACCACAAACAGTGAGGCCTCCCCCTGGGCTACCTCCCTCATGCTGAAAGAGCACCCTTTCTAAAATACACCTCTGGATCCAGCACTCTCCTGCTCTGAAAATCTTCAGGGTCTCATCACCTGCAGTTAAGTTTGACCATTGGCATGGGCCATCATCTGGCTCTTTTCATTCACTGAAAACTGGAACCCTTCCTTTGGTCATGAAAGGTACAACCACAGGACCTTTGCATATGTGCATACTACAGCCTGAAAGACCCCTTTTGGTCTGGAAATCACCTCTTAAATGTGAGATGCAATTCAAATGTGTCCTCCCATGTGAAGAGCCTTCTCTTGTGGCCTTCCCAACAACAACAACAACAACAACAACAAAAAGCAGTGCTTTCTCCCTGATCCCAGGGCCCCTTATAAGACCATGTTTATCTTTCCTGTTAGACACAAGATCTGCCTCTTGAAGTATCACAAACATAGTGCCTGACTCTCAGCACGGATGTTTGCAAGACATCCTGGCACATACAACTGTGTGCCAAGAACACACTAGGTACTTCATGGTTATTGTCTGCCTTACACTCTTCCCCAGGACCCTGTGATGGAACATCCTCTCCATCTAACAAGCTGGGGAATTAAGGTCAAGAAAGGATAAACAATTTCTGATTAAGATTCAGTTACAAAGTGGAAAAGCCAAGGTTTGAACTGATGTCTGCCCAACCCAAATTCTGCTCTATCCAAGAGGCCAGCAACTCTCAAAACTGACTGACCATTAATACCCCACCACACCCCTACATTCGCCTCCCCAGTGAGAAATTTTTAAAGTGCATATCCCTTGGCCATGTACCCAAACTACCAAATTTGAATCAGAGCTACCAAAGCATGGGAGTCCATATGGCTCAAGCTTTCCATGTGGTTACAGTAATCAGACTGGTTTCAGGCGTCACTGTATTGGTCCCCGGCCTCTCTACTGTAGAAAATTCTGGTCCAGGCCTTTGGAAAGAGCTTAGAGCTGGAGACATAAGTCTAGGAACAACTTACCTAGAAAGAGAATGTAACACAGCTGGGCTTACCAAGGGCAGAGTACAGAAAGAGCAAGTAAGAGGGCTAGGAGAGAACCCTGGTAGAAATTCCCACAGAAGCAGAGAAAGAAGCTAGAAGAAATAGGGGAAAAACGGTGAGAGAGACAGGAGGAGTCTTAATAGTAATTCTGTCCCAAAGCCAGGGGATAAGAGTTTTGAAAAGGGATATTTAATCACATAAGATGCTACGGAGAGGAGGAAGAGGAGGGCCCAGACCTTAACACTCATACTGGTTATGTCCACAGAGCAGAAGAATATCCTGATCTGTAAGCTGATGTGGAGTTTGCTTGGTTGTTTGTTACAAAGGGGTCTTCTAATACTGCTTGACCACTGTGCTCCTCCGCCCAGTCAGTCCCCCCGTCTAGTCGGTGGCCTTCACTGTCACAGGAAAGGTATGACATAGTTCAACAGCAGAGAACAGGAGTCAGACTGTGGCTTTGAAATTTGGAAGTAGGTCAGGGCATTGACGACAGTCTGGAAGACCACAGGAGGAGTCTCTTGGGGAACTCTGTGCAAAGGTCCCAAGATGGCAAATAGAGAGTATCCACAAGGAAACAAGAGTGAGAGAGACCCTGCAGGGTGTCCTTGCAAAAGGGCCCTTGAAATCTCCACTCACCATTCCCACAGTCCCACAAGTGACTGAGAGATCTAGAGTCAGAGAGACCCTGTGCTGGCAAACAAGAGGCTACTCTGCCTACATGGATCAAGGACCAAGGCCCTTCTGGAAGGGACAAGGCCATTTTAACAGTGTGGACTGACCATGCCAAGAGCCCCACAGTTCAGGGGCCCTAGAGAAGTCCCCAGGACTAAGCCACAACTCCAGGAAAGGGGCTAAGAGCCCCACATTACAGAGATGAGGTTTATGCCACAGAACCAAATGAAGTCTCAAATCAGACATTTTGTTCAGCTATAAGAAAGTAAAAACAAGTTATATTTCTTTCCCTCTTGAGTTTGCCAACTGAGATCCATATCTATTACATTCCAGAGATGGGGATGGAAGACAGAGAGCAAGGAGCTAAGGAGAGAGAAAAATCAAACTGGCAGAGGTAGCAAATGTAGCCTCTTCCTCAGAAAAAAATTTTTTTTCTTAATTTGTATATGCATCCATCAAAGGAAAGGAAGTTCAAGGACAGAGCTAGCAGGATTAGGGTGCTGTGTGTGTTTCAGATGGAGGAATCCTGATAATGCTTCCTTAATTTAGTAGATCACTGCCCAACACATGACTTGAAAGGGGTAGGAACTGCCTCAGCAACTACAAGCCCCTTTTCAAACTCACGCAGTCTCTTCTGCACCCACCAATTCCTAGTACAACGTCCCCAACAAAGTTCACTGCCTGTCCCCACCACCTCTCTCCCTCCACCTACCTAACCCTTCATCCGGAAGGAATAGAGGAGCCAAAGGCAATACAAGCCTGCCGGCCTTGAAAAGCTTGGGCTTGCATGCTGGTGTTATTCTTTTTTTTTTTTTAAAGCAGCTTTATTGAGATATTATTTACATATCATAAAATTCACCCATTGTAAATATATGACTCAATTATTTTTAATAAAGTTATACAGTTGTGCAACTATCACTGCCATCCAGTTTTAGAATACTTCCATCACTTTGTGGTGTGATTTTAAAAAACCATGGTCCTGCCCTGGCTGGGTGACTCAGATGTTTGAAGCATTGTCCAGTGCACCAAAAGGCTGTGGGTTTGATTCCCATTCAGAGCACATACCTAGGTTTTGGGTTTGATCCCCGGTCAGATGTGTATGAGAGGCAAACAATCAATGTTTCTCTCCCTCCCCCTTCCTCTCTAAATAAATAAACAAACAAACATATTCTTATGTGAGGATTAATATCTCTCTCTCTCTCTCTCTCTCTCTCTCTCTCTCTCTCCCTTCAGCATTCTCCAAACCTGGCAACCTCACTCTAGCTCCAGACTAATATAACGTAACCATTACTCTCTAGCTGGACCCTCTGCTTCCAGAGGCAGGGGGTTCATAGATCTGCCAGCCCTGGCTTCCCTCTGTTGCAGCTCCCCAGGTGGCCCTGCCAACCCTCCTGGGAACTCTGGGGCACAGGCTTGTATGGGGCCATCTCTGGAGCTTGAGTCAAAACCAAACTCCTCTACCTACTTTCAGCACTGCTTTGGACTACAGTAGACCCAAAGTTTCACTGACTTCAGAACAACACATGGATTTTTTTTTTTTTAAGTTGCAGATTAAATGCTAAACTGCAAGGGTTTTGGAGGATCATGGTGGGGGGAGACTGTAGACACACGAGAAGTAGTATCACCAGTGGAAGGAGTGCCTGCTGTTCCAGCGGCCACTTGGGAATGCTTTGCTTACATTTATTTTAAAAGAGTAAAGATTCCTTGCCTGTTAAGACACAAGGTCACACCTCAGAAGGCCGTGTGGACTACAGTTATTGCTCTGCCTGCTGACTCTGGCCATGTCATCGCTCAGTGCTCACTGGCCTGCTATGGTCCCCAACACACAGCCCCAGCCAAGCCATAAGACACAGAGCCTGGCTCACACCAGACAGCTTGCCCAATATGGAGTGTGGGCTAACTGGGAAACTGGGAAACGGCAGACAAGTTTAAAGCGTGCATCAGATTTACTTGCTGAAGGGGCCAAAGAAAATGTCAAAGGATAAAAGGCAATAGAATTACACCCATGAAGTCATCAGCAGCCAGCAACAATGAAAAGGAGAACTTGTAACCCTGCTGCTGCTATTAGAAAGGAACTTGATCAACAGTCCAATCTTGCTAATCAAGGAAGGTGCTGGCAACATGGGAAGAAGGGAATCACAGAGAGAGGGTGTCTCTGCAGGGGAAGGCGAGACGGATTTCCCCCATGTGCCCCAGTGTTGCCAACCACATTCCAGAGCTCACTTCCTCCCATGCCCAGATGGAGCAAAGGCTCTGCAATGACTTCATGCTCAACCAAAAGTAAACACTCTCTATGCTTTTTCCATGGACAAATTCTAACCCCAAATTGCCAGCACTGGCCTCCCAACAGTCCAAATGGAAAGCGGTCTTTCCCAAGAAAATAAGACCTTTTTAACTAATATATCTTGGCTGCAAACGCAAACTTTCCTAAAAGCTTCCTAGAGATTATTTATCATGCAACAATGCTGCAGACCACCTGATGAAGCCCCACCAATGAACAAAGACACCTAAAAACAACAAATAGAGAATAAAAGCTCACTCCGCAATCTTCTGCCCTGCGAAGCAGGCCACACGCGGTAGCACCCAGAGGACCTGCTCCACACACACACACACTCACACTCACATCCAGAGCACACTACCACCTAGTTGGAATAGTCTTTCTGAAAACCAGCTGTGATAAAACAGGTGTTGGGTCGAATCAATAGCAGAACAGCCCCAAGATGTGAGCACAGCTGCGCTGCTGTACACATCTTCATATATGTCTCATTGCTCTCTCACATTCCAACTTGAAGCCACGTGGTTCAAGCTGGTCCTCCGCCGAAAAGCACAGACTTGGGCTGGTGGACTTACCAGGTTGGAATTGGTGGCGTTGGAGTCATCTTCTGGAAAGGGAATATAGATCGCTAAGGCCACACAATTGGCAAAAATAGTCAGTAAAATAATGATTTCAAATGGTCTGAGGAAGGGAGTTAAGGAAGTTAATGTTGCAGAAAACACAAGTGAAACAAACATACATATATGTTTTTAAATGAATCAAAGATTCATAAGAATCTTGTTTAAACAATACATTCCAAGCCCCTTGTATTCTGAAAAGAAACATATGCCTTTTTAAGTACTTCTAATGGGTCCCCGCCAAAATTTTTCCTAATATGTCAAAAGCAGTGGAGGCCAGTCGCGTGCCAGAGTAAACACAGTTTTCTAAAAACTTTTTTCCCCTTCTTTTATTTATTTAGATTGCATTGGAGTTCATTTCCCCTCATGTGTGCTCAGGTTGCTTTTAAAGAGCAGGGCCAGCTCCGGCCGGGCCCTGAGCGCCCCAGGCACCCCTCTCCAGTCAGTACGTGCTGCCACCCAGGGACTCAAGCTTGGGGTGGGAGAGGCAGGACAGAGGGGGACTGGAGGCAGAAACTAGACCTTTAAGATCTTTCATTTGAATTTGGAGATTTTATTTTTAATCTTTTAATTTGAAGTTTAGAATGCTTTTTTTCCCTTTCTACCTTATTCCCTGACAGCTTCCAGAGAACCTGAAGATGGCCATGGCCTCAGGACCCCCAACAGCACAGAAGTGTGTGTACTGTGCATCTAGGCCGGACAGCCACCTTGTCTTTAAGGCACAGCTCCACGCAAGATGCCTAAAAGCTCTCCAGGCCCTGGGGGCCCTGCCTCCCACAGGCAAGGCTTGTGTTCTAGGCCCTCCCCACCTTCCCTCGGTATATGTGCCAGAATCTAACAGAATGAACTAAGGTCCACTCACCAGCAACAGTGCACTTGGGGAGGATGCTGTGCCTGAATTTCTTTATCAAAACATCAGGGCAGGATACAATGTCAGGAGGGGAACAAGCTCATGGGATACCACCCCCACCACCAGGTACCCACAACTGAAGTCCAGAAAGGGGAAGCTTCAGAGGAAGCTCCCAGTTTATGCTCTTCCAGCCCCACCTCCCCCAACCCCTTTCCACCTAGGCCATGGAGCCTGACGGGGGAAGAGGAAGAGGATGCAGATTCCTGGAAGAAGGAACCAGCTTCATTTCCCAGGACACAAAACCCATACTCACCAAGTTGACAAATATTGAAGCAGGAAGAGACTTAAAGATCAGCTAGTCTAAATCCCTGAGGCCCAGAGAGCCTAAGAAACTTTCCCAAGATCCCACAGCAGGTCCTGACCAGCCAGGACTAACATTCCCCTGCCATAGATGGCCTCTGACCTCTATTGACAAGGCAGCCCTGAGCCTGGAATCTTAGTGATTATTTAGTCCAGGCTCCCCTACCAGTGTGCTGGTTATTGATCCTCCATGGCCCCATGGGTGTAGCTGAGGGTCCATTCACCAAGCATGCCTCATGAAGGTTGCTATTTTCTATGTGCCTTGGCATCAGGAATAAGGCATGCAGTGGGCCTGTCCAACCTTCCAGCCTGACAGACACAGAAAATCAAACAACCTCTCCCAGATCCCAAGCTGGCAAATAGCAGAGCCAGGACCAGAACCAGACCTACTGACTCATCTTTTCCAACACGCCCGCTGCCCGGAGTTGGCCAAGGAACAAGTGATGATGATGGTGATGATGGTGATGATGACAATGGTGATGGTAACAGTAAGGGCACAGCTAATATTTATTGAGAGCTTATTCTGTGCCAAACACTGTTCTAACTGCTCTATACAAACACCCTGAGTAGAATGTACAATTGTTGTCCCCATTTTTAAGTGAAAGGTTGAAGGTTAACCTGTCCAAGGTCACGAGATTGTGGAAGGGTGGGATTCAAACCCAGAAAGCCTGGCTCCAGTCTGGGCTTGTGAGGACATTTCTACAGCGATCTATCCTGAAATTACCCTCACGCATTTTAAGGAAGTTAGTTCTTTTAGCCCTCCTACCACATGCCCCTTCCCCTCTTGCTTAGGAGAAGTGACATTCAGTCCAAAGGCTGGTCAATTTTGTTCCAATAACCTGATCCTCTGTGCTCCCCCATCAGGGCAAGGAAGGGCACGTTAACTGAGCTAGACCTCACACATCCAGTCCTCAAAATGTCAGCTCAGCCCCTCACCAAAGTGGGTGAGGGCTACAGTTGGGTCGTTTCTTGCATTGTAAGTTCCACCCCCTCCCCTATTCAGGCTTTCCATCCATCACCTTATGCTAAAAGTACAGACTAAAGCTGGGGAAGATGATGAGTAAAGAAACCAATCAAGCAGATAAGAAAAGCCATCAGCTGCAGTGGACCAGGTAGGCCCTGGAAGTGTTCTGTGTCACCTCGGGAAAACCAGATCAGTTTTTAAACTGCTACCCCTTCTTAATAGCAGTATCAGATTCCACTCTTTCAAGCGCACTGACGTCTCCTTATCTGTCAGCTACCTCTCAAAGGCAATCTGGGACTGCCACCCAACCAGCACTGCAAGGCCGGGTCTCCCTCTCCCCTGGATAGAGGACACATTCCCTAGGAGGGTGCCTGCAGCACCCCTCTGCCCAAGTGTGGCGGGGCGGTGCAGAAAGGTGGCTGTGGCCCACAGCAGGCACACTGGGAAATTGCCTTGTTAACACAGCCGCTGACTCCAGCATCGTGGGACCTGACCAGTTTCCATGAACCGTGCCTCACACGCTTCCATTAGGAAGCCCTGGCTCTTCCATTCCTCCCCCACCTGCCCTGTGTATTACTGTCACCTCCCTCTCTCCCCTTCTTCCAAGGCTTTCTATGTCACCCACTCAGGAACCCATTCGTCCCAGGAGGTTAACTAGTACTCATGGAACATGTCTCCTAAGAGAGCTTTAATACTTTGGGAGCCAACTGCAGAAACTGAAGCTCCAGGGGTTCAGGTGCCAGGGCCACAAGAGGATGGGTGTTCAGGCCCCAGATTCAGGTCCCACTGTGCACCAGTGGGGCTGGGTGGCATCCCCTGAACATCTACCCTAGTAACTCTTCTGTGCTATGGGCACACAGGGTGTGGGGAGTGCATGGATTTGGGAGTTGGGACACCTAGGTTTGAAGCCCCACTGTCGGTTGCCATCTGTGTGATCTGGGCAAGTGCTGCAGCTTCTCCAGGCCTCAGGTCTAGGAAGGCCTGGCATGCAGGGTCCCCAGCCCTCCCACTCCACAGTTCTGAGTGAACAGCTATGACAGCGGCCTGCTGGGGCCACCAAAACTAAGCCTCCCACCCAGTCATCTGGGAACCAGAACCATACCTGACCACCCAGGACAGACTGGCCTGCTCTGGAGCACCCACTTGGCTTGAACTGTATTCTCCCAAAGTTACTTTTGAGTTGACGGGTTCAAACATTGATAGAACTAACATTTCCTGCTGAGAAAAAGCTTTCTTCTCTCCCCAAGTTCTCTTCTTTGGCCTTTCAACCACTACCCAAGACTTCTAAATCTCCCCATAGAAACTCAGGAATGGAACCTAACACACCCATCCTGAACCTTCAGAGCCACCATAGCCCTGCCTGAATGAATTCTTACTATAAAAATGCCCCACACTAAGTCCCAGGGTTCTAGTCCTGTCTGTCACTGACCATATGACCCAGAGAGTCACTCCTGTGGGACTCAATGTCATCACGAGGGAAAGTCAGGGGTGGACCTACTGATATTTCAGGTCGTTGCCATTTCTATCCACAATTCCCATGATGTCAGGGGGTCTGTAATTCCACAGTGAGAGCCCGACCTTTCAAAGCCATTTTCTCTCAAGGGCCCAGTCACTGGTTTCCATACAAAGTGGATCTGTGTTTAACAATGCAGGCCAGTGTTCTCACTTTAGCTGCACATTAGAATTGTCTGGAGAGTTTTAAAATATGCCTGGGTGGAGCTCAGGCACCCGTGTATTATTACAGCTTTCCAGGTGAGCTAAGGTGCGGCCCAGGCTGAGAACCACTGTTCCAGGTCCTAGAACCAAGACCTGGAGTCACTAACCACCACCGTCTTGAATTTCCTAGGCTCCTTCACCCTCGAGTGAAGGAGGTCATGACACTATGCCAGTGCCATGAAGTGGGAGGAAGGGTATGGGGTAGCAGCACGAAGCCACCAGTGACCCAATACACCAGTGGGTCCCTGGGCAGGCTCAGCTGGGTAGGAGGATATGTCATAACCTGTTGGGCCCATTTTCCCAAATATTGCTTATTATATGGGGGGGAAAAAAGAAACAAACACCTAGGGAGCTTGTCATACAAGCAGATTCCCAGGTCCTATACCCAGAGATTCTGATTCATCAAGTCTGGAGCAGCACCCTGGAACTCTGCATTTTAACAGTACCCCAGCAGATGTGGTGGGTCTGATAACCACTTTAAAGGCTCAGCAGGGACACAGCTCCCTGGCCAGTAGGCCATGGGGAGCTAGCCCCACTGGGGCTCCAGGATGCACACCCTGCCCAGACCGGGGCACAAAGGATATTTCCATTCGACAATGCTGATGCACGCCCTCCGGATGGGGTTCTTTAGAGTGAGGCAGAGCAGGGCACGAGGCGGGCGTGTGGCAGTGGTGCTGCCCTGCTTCTTGGGTTTCCCGTACTGCTGCCGCTTCCGCTGTGTGGAGCTGACCGTGGAGATGGTGGCATTGCCAGCACTTCCCATCAGCTTGGCCTGCCGGGCCGCATCAATGGCTGCCTGCCAGGACAGGGCTGCCCCTGGGGTGGGGATGTGCTCGGGGACAAGCCCTGCTGCTGCATTGGCATTCATGTTGGCATGAGCTGGGCGTGGGCTCCCATAGTTGGAACCTGTAGGAGAGGACAGAGGACAACAGTCACCAGGGAGAAAACAGGAAAACTTGTAATAAGCTCTGTATCCCAGTCTCACGATTGCTTAAAAACCTTGTATCAAACTATTGCAGTCTGGAGGAGGCACATGGAAACACTAGTGTGTGATGCTGAAAAAAGTCAGGAATTCCATTCCAGCCCTGGTTCAGCTGTGTGACCTTGTGAATGTCACTCCCCCTCTCTAGTCTCATCGCCTAATTTTCAGCGGACATGACGTGAGTTGTGTGCATTACAACATGTACAGACCTCAGAAACAGTGCTACATACAGAAAGAAAGGCAGGATACAGGAAAAGATAAACACACAACGCAGTATATGTAAATTAAAATACATTTATATAAGAACACATAACTAAAATGATATTTGTTAATGAGAACAGAATGATTGTTTAAGGAAGGTTAGAAAAATGGGAGGAAGATACTGAGATAAAAAGGAAAAATGAATGAATGAAGTGAATAAGAGAGCCATTACATGAATCAATAATGGCAAATGCATAATGAATTAAAGAGTATGATTCACTCAAATCTCTGCACTTGAGATACAAAAAATAAAAATAAGTATAATACAACGATGGGTCAGACCAAAGTAAGGTTACATCCGGATACCTCAAACCCATCAGGGCACTGAGCGCTGGTTTAACAGGAGGGGGTGCAGGGTGTATGGTTTTAAATCATGTCGGCCAATTTTTTGACATCCACTTCCCCTTGAGAAATAGGATCTATACCCTCTCCTCCTGAAATGGGGTTGGCCTATGGTAACCATTTTGACCAATAAAGTACAGCAGAAGTGATGGTAATGTTGCATCCACCTGACTCTTTAGCCATAGAGGAAGCCAAACACCCCACGAGGCAGCCTGGTTGCCCTAAGGAAGCCCACCAGCCCAACTTGGAGAGACCGCACTCAGAGAGACACACTCCCAGCCAGCCCCCGGCTGCTCTGGTCACCATCTGACTGCAACCGCATGAGAGACACCGAGCCAGAACCACCTAGCCAAGCCCTCCCTGTGGCAGGGCTGACAAGGTGGGGTAGAGACAGACACTGCAGGAAGGAAAACTGAGTAGGAGCCAGTGAAATCCAGAGGAGGGACGTCTGCAGTGCTCTGGTTGAAAGGCAACCAGAGCCTTCAAGACTGTCCCTAAGACCCTGCAATACTCAGTCTGGTCAGCCTGATGCCTCCCCCAGAATCCTACAAGGTTTTCCAAGTAATCAGCTCAGCCTGGATTCAAACCTGAGTGGCCCCAGAACAGAAGCGTTCCTTTGAGACCTGTCAACTGCCCAGGTGTCTCAGGATCAAGAGAAGCCACTGGGAAAGGGGTGCTACTGTAGGCAGAGAGCCCAGCATCAGGATGCCATGTTCAGTTGCCTGGAAGACGGCAGCTGGAGCAGGCAGACCAGTTGCATAGACATTGCTTCCAAGTCCCCCCACTGATACTCTCCCCTCTGCTCAGTGTACATAAGGTCCTTTCAGGGAGCTGCTGAGCCCTTACCTCTCTTCACTGAAACTCACCAGGACTCAGCTGAACACTTGGCACCTTAGCAACCACCTCTCCCCAGCTCTTATCTGAACCTAATTCTTCTACATTTGACTTTAAGATAACTTTCGTTCCCAGTGTGACCTGCTGTCTGGACCCGCTCATCCCCACCACCAGCCTTGTCCTCCACTCCACAGGGACCAGTTCAGAGATGAACACATGACCCAGGTCAGCCATTGAGAACATTTTTACCCAGAGAATGTCTGTCCTAGAGACAGACCCTAACAATGTCATTGGACTCCTGCATCCGGCCATACCTGATGATGACAGTCTTACCCTGAACTTTCTGCTTTTAGTATTTGAGTAACAGCTTAAGCTAATTTGAATTGGGTTTCTGTCCCTGACAATGAAAAACGGCCTAATATGCTTGCTCAGTGCCACAAAGCTTGAACCTGGCTGGGGTGTCATTTCTGCCAGATTCTAAAGTCTATGTCCTTTCCATCATCACACCAGTGACAGGCAATATGTCCCCACTCTCATGCCAATTGATCAGCACCACTATCCAAAATGCTGTACCTAAAGGATTCTGAGACTTTTCTGAGTACAACAGAAAAGCATATCATGATAGATTAGTGATGTCTGCATGGGCACCAAGGGTAGGGAATGGTATCACAGATGCCATGTATTTACCACCCTGTGTGATACCAAGATGAGCACATCAGGTCTTTGTTAATACCAGCTGGTCTACTGACTTCTTACCCCCTGACAGTTGCCTCCTCACTATTGCCCTGTAGCACTAGAGCCCCACCCCCACCCCCTAAAGGCTGGTAAACTGCCTCTTTGCTGTACTCAATCCATGGCTGTATTCTCACCATGATACAGACTCCCTTCTCACCGTATGTTTGCCCTCCGCCTTCCCTCTGCCCAGCTGTTCCAGGCAGCTGCCGCACCCCCAGGGGTAAAGTATATTAACCAGAACGTGAGAATCATGGACAACCCAACACTCCCTAGGAAAAGTCTTGTCTCCTACATACCTCTCTACACTCACCATGTGAAGCGTATACATAGAGCAAGAAAGACCCCAAGAAGGCTGGGCCTTTGCCTTTCTTATAAGATCCCTAGAGGAAAAAATTAGGAGAGACGATTTACATTAACAAAGGCATCTGAAGCACAAGAACTGCTTTAATAACCAGCAAGCAGGAGTATCTCCATTTAACACATAAGAAAACAAAGGAGCGTATGACTCATTAAAGGTCACCAAGTGAGACAATGGAAGATTTCTGCACACACAGGACTCACAGTTAAATGCCAGACTATACTCCGCCTCCTCAGGTCTCACACACACGGTCCACATGCACACACATGTGCATGCTCACATATGTGGCCACAAAGCACACACCTCCTACTGGCTTATGGACCTTGAGGTTGAAGAGGCTGCATTTCTGACCCCGAGAACATCCTTTACGTTTATATGATCTTCATGGGACGGCATCTGCTACGTGAACAGACCCTTTTGCTGTCCTAGGAATCTTTGGGATGAATGAAAGTGGAAGGTGTCCCTGTTCCTATTTGCTGCATTGGAGTGACTGAGCCCAACCTTATCTCATCTTTTTTTTATTGCTGTTCAAGTACAGTTGGGTTCACCAAACTGGGCTGCAACTGTCATTGTGTCCGTTTAATCGGTAGTATGTCATTTTTCCTTCCCAGGCTCCCTGTTAGGCACTAACAATGCTTAAAAGACTATTTTATTCCTAGAGTGACTTCTCCTCTTCCTCACCTACATAAAAGCAGCCATGTCTCCACTGTCAGCCTTTCCAGACCCCAACTGTCTCCTCAACAAGTTCTCAACACTTCACACCTTCCCACTGTCTTCACACTCTAATCACTGTACTCACCCCCAAGCACTGTTAATTACCCTCTCTCACACCACATGCTAGTACCAAAACCCAAGGAATATTTGGACAATGCTAGGAAAGAAGGTGGAAAGCACCAGTGCGAGAGCACATCCATGGCCTTGGAAAGGCTGTGTGTGGGGTGGGGAGCCCACAGCTCCTGAGCACTAAATGGCCGGGGCTGCACAGAGCCAAGAAGGGTTCTGAAAGCTGCGACTTGGTTTGCTGCCTTCTGAGCCTCCCCACACCATGCATGACCTCATTTCCACTGTGAACCGTCCCCAGAGCACAAGGACCTCTCTGAAGCACACCATATGGAGAAAGCACATACAAATAAGCCTGTGGGGAAAAATGGAATGTCAACTTCTCCCTCGCTGGAGGACAAGGAAACAGTCTTCAGTATTTGGTCCTGGCAGTTCTGAGTATTGCTACAGTGCTGTGACATGATCGAGGGCACCGCCACAGAAAGCCATGCAAGGTGAGCCAGGCATGGCCCCTGGAGGCTCCTCCACTAGGGCTGTACTCCAAGGCCCAGCTTGGCCTCCTCTTCTCCAAAGCAGTTTTCCCCACCAGGCTGGAGGCTCTGTGTGTACTACCAGGTCCCCCCTGACAAGGAGGCACAACTCTCTAAGAATCCCAAGAATGGAAACACTCTGTCTCAGGCTCAACATTTTTAAACCCAGAGCAGTGCCATGGAGGAAAGGCAAGCAGTATTGTGTCCCTGATGGCTTTTATTAGCACAAAATAAACCACCCAATGCAAAGAGACCAATTTTCAAATTATAAAGCTAATTCAAAGCTCTGACTCCTGGTTGCCAGCTGAAAAGATGCCACTTTTAAAGTATGCTCTGGCTCCTGCCTTACTAGACTATTTCCACTGATGCTCTCATCCCTGAACGAGCCCCAGAGCAGCAGCACAGAAAATCAGGCCCCACACAAACAGGTGGGTGCCCACAGCAGCGATCTCTTTCTTGTACATAAGAAAATGACTCCCATTTGTCAAATGGCTGAGCTTCCCTGAAGACAGCAGCAGCTCCCTCCTCCCACACACAGAAGCTGCTGCTTCTCCAAGGGAACAGGATGAGGGCAAAACCCCAGCACAAACTCATCGGCTGCAGGTCATTCTGCTCTGCAAAGTCCACAGAGGATTCCAAGTCAGGAGGCAGTGGCTTATGCTTCCTTGGTACCCACCTCCTTTCTGGGGTAAGGTGCAGTGCTGAAGACCTAGAGGGTGTTCAATGATGAAAGGTAATTTTTTTCCCTTTAATCCACCTCTATCCAGGCACTTGAACCAAGGCCACATCCCAGAAGATGCTTAATATCTTTTTGCCAATGACTGTATAGGCAGTGATGACATGATAAAGATGAAGGCGAACAACAGGTAGACTTCAGCAATGCTGTGAGAGTCAGCCTGTCTATGCCCTCAAGAATGGGCTTATTGAGGCCCTTGCACTAACTTCTTAGATGCAGTAGTGGGGGAGAGTATCTGAGAGAAGATGTTGTGAGCAATGACTTCCACCTCCCATGCCACCACCCTTGAGCAAGTCACCGTCCATTCCTTGCCCAGAACATTGCAGTGGCCCCCTGACATTTCTCTCATTTCTCTTACCTATTCTCAATCCAATCTCCATGCAGCGGCCAGAGTGACCTTTTAGAAATAAAAAACATAAATCAGGCCGTGTCATTCTCTTAGTTAAATCTCTTCAAAATCCAGACTCTACGTGATTTATGAAGCCCGTGTAGGTTGGCCCTGGCCCACTTCTCTGAGCTCATCTCATCTGTCTCTTGGCTGGTCTCATGCACCCCTGACATACTGGCCTCACTTCAGCCCTCAAACATGCTCAGTTCTTGTCCACCATCATACCTGTGCACAAATGAATATGCCGTTCCCTCTGCTCTTTGCTTGGTGATTCCTTCTCACTCTTCAGGTTCGGGCTTAAATGATTCCTTCTCAAAACCTCCAACCCTGCCTCTGCAATTTCAGTAAGTAGAGCTCAAACACTAGCTGCCAGTGTGCTTCCCATCTCCCTGCTCCATTCTACCCTTCAAGAGAGATCCCAAACCCCCAGCATCATAAAGGGAACCCCAATTAGGCACGTGTGTGGAAAAAGGCACGGCTTCCCTCAGTTCCTTCAGACATGAACAAAGGAGATTACTACTAATGATCAGTCTTCTTTGTTCACACAACTACAACCAAGACTGACCTACAAAGAGCAAGAAATAGCAGTTCATCCCTGGAAAAGAGAGAGCTGTACATGGCATTTCTCCTAAAGCTCTGCCCATCCTCTCACTTTGTAATCCCTACACTGGAAAGGAAATGCTTTCACTCAAGCCAGGTTTCAACCAAAGATCTCTGCAGAAGCCCACTTGGCTCTTGCTGTCTGTCATCTCATTGTAATGACAGGGGCCTACATTCCTTTTAAGAGTGTAGCAGCCAACCTGAAACAGCAACTACGCTTTCTCTGCCCATTAAAGGCCAAATAACTAGAAAACAGGAGGCCATTAATCTTCTCTATCTAGTGCATTACAAAGATAGCCAGGAAACTCATACAGGGAATATACTGTGTCTTGGACTCAGAAGATAACCCAAGGCCCTATAATTTCAAGCCCGGCCGTGCTCATCCTGAGAAGAATCAGGTCGGGCTCAGCACCATGTGGCAGATATAGTAGACTGATGGACTAACTCGGACGCTCTTCCAACCTCTTCCTGCTGTGCCTTCCTGTCCTGCAGAGGCTAGAGAGCTAAAAACTACAGTGTCCACTCTCTCTGTAGCTGGGCTTCCTGATGTGACTATGGGGTTGGCCAACTCAAGAACTGAACAGAAATTAAGTCAGGTGGGGAGGGTATCTATTTCACTGCTACAGGACCTGCAAGGTTCTGGCAATGGCTTCCTGACCCTGGAACCTGGATGAGATGATGTGATCCTAGAGCCTGCAACTGGCACAGCAACTTCCCGACCCCCCAGCTTCCCAATTCTCCCCAAGTCCCAGTCTTCTCGGCAGGCTGGTTCTGAGTGCTGTGCTGGGACTCATTCCTGGAGGCCTGGCCTAGAGCCTATTCTCCCAACCTTTCCAATTACTTTCTGAGTCCTGTAATTCCTATTTTAAGTAACTTTCTCTTAAAATAGCTACAGCAGTGTCTGTTGGGGTCTGAACCACACAATCCCCAGTTGCACTATGCACAGAATGTCTACAGTGATGAACATGTTCAGTAATTCTGGGATGTCCGATGTGGTAGCCAGCAGTCATTGTGGCTACTAAGCACTTAAAATGTAGCTAGTACAACCAAGGAACTACATTTTAAATTTTTAATTTACATTAATTTACACTTAAATAGCCACATGTGGCTAACAGCTACCATACTGGACAGCACAGGTCTATATTAAAAGAAAGTCACAATGAAAAGTGCAAAATGAAGAATCAGGTATGAGAAATGAAAAGCAGTACTAACAGAGCACTAAATTCTAATTTGTAAAGAAACTTAAGCCCTAGCTGGTATGGCTCAGAGGACTGAGCGCCATCCTGCACACGAAAGGATTCAATTCCCATTCAGGGCACATGCCTGGGTTGTGGGCTGGGTCCCCAGTTGGGGGCGTGTGAGAGGCAACCACACACTAATGTTTCTCTCCCTCTCTTTCTCCCTCCCTTCCCCTCTCTAAAAATAAATTAATAAAATCTTTTTTAAAAAAGCAATCGAGAACTGATTCAAATTCTGATGGATGGGTGGATTTTCTGATCAGAAAATAACCACCTATGCAAAGACATGTTTTCAAAACTTAACACATTCTAAGGCCCAACAAACAATACAGAAACGAAAAGTCATTTTGCAGTAGCTAATACTCCTGACAAGCAAATGACAAACTAATTTTCTAATGGGGAGATGAGTAAACTGACATTTTCCCCCAACCTAAGTTGGGCCTAACACAGCCCCCAAGACATCCCAGCAAGGATGTAAGGCCTTTCCCCACAGCAAGCACCCAAAGGGTCTTCTCAGTGTTTCAGCCATGGTGCTGTACATGAGCCTCTTCTGTCTCTTACCTGGGCTAACTTCACACTCTTTTCAGTAGCATTCCCTTACTGTTTCTGTATTCCTCATCCCTCACCCTGCTGCGAACACAGCTCATGAGAGGTAAGGATGCTCAAAACAGGCCCATGACCATAAGTAGTCAAAGATGCTCCAAAACAAGGAGATTGTGAAGGGCCAAGGGCATCTGTAGCCATCTCCCTGATTCAATCGATCAGCACTGTCTTAGAAAAGTGTCTCTTTTCTATTCTACATTCCACTTCTTTCTAATGGCCGGGGGCCAAGGCAGAGAACCTAGAGCAGTTCAGAAGCCCAAACCAACTGGAAGAGTCGTGAAGCTTAACTGGTGCCCACCCCTTCTAGTGATTCAGAAAACTAAGCCTTTTCTCTGTTCTTCACAGGGCAGCGGGTCAAAAGGAGGGAAAGAGAGGAAAAGGAATCCTAGGACGGACACCCGCTAGAAGTAAACTAGCCTCACCTGCAGACAACTGGAGGCCAGTATCACCTTGGCTAGAAGACCGTAATCGTAACACCATTTCCCCAGGGTCCTCAGGTCATATTGATATCAAAGAGCAGAAGGAAGAAAAGCAAGCAGAAAATAAAAGAATATATACAAACAGCTGCACCATACTTTCCAACCAAAGAGAATAAATGTCAATAATAATAAAATACTTATTTCCAAGCAGAGAGAGGAGGGGAATCTCTTGCTGTTTGAATGAAGGCACCTATCTATTACCTACCACCTTGGATGGCACACCTAAATCGCAGGACCTGGTGGAGAATCATTTCAAGTTTATCAAAAGTGAGCATTTCAGCTTTTTAAAACAGAAGAGCAGCCTTTCTAGTGAAAAGACACAGATCCAGCCCTGACTGAGATCAAACCCTTATATAGAAAAGTGGGAAATCCTTCGGGTTACTGATGTCTGGCATGAGCAGGGGCCTTGGAAAGCAAGAAAACATGCCAAAGCAGCCTGGCACAGCACTGATGGGGCCTACTCCCCACTCCTCCTCCCCTCTGCTTCAGCTGGTGAGTGCCTCCAAGGAGCTACACCCCAGTATTTGGACCCATTTTATCAGTAGGAAAACGGAGTCACAGAGTGATGCACCTTTCCCAAGCACCAGAACTAGAACATGTGAGGTAGTGCTAGTGCTATCTTAGGAGGACAGTTTTTAGTCTGTTCTGTGGCCTCAACCTCCTTCCTCTCACCCTCTGAGAGGATGGGTGACAGGGAGGTTTGGCCACTCCTCAGTCTGCCTGCTTACTGCCACCCTCTGAAGTTGGCAGGGCACCTTCGAGAACCAGCAGGAACTCCTCTAACTCCGTTTCATGCCTGGGGTGCCCAGCCATGGCCAGCTGTCTGACTCCAAGGAATGGCAGAGCAGTCCCACAGCAAGAGCACAATCCAGCTGAGTCCTGGAGCTCAGAGCTCACAGACTCAGCCCTTCATGGCCATGAGCCTTTCTGTCCATCTGGACAGAAGGTCCAGCTCTGCCCAGAACCCTGCCCAGGCCTCTTCTACTTTACCAGAGGGGAACATGAGCCAATGAACTCGGTCAGAAAAACCACTTTGTACTCCTAACCAGAGTTTTTAAGAAATTCTAACACTTCGCCTCCCTTCTCAGAAGCTATCCTAAAGGATGAACTGGAGAATCTGGCAAACAATGTGCCTACTTGGGTATTCATCACAGCATGACTTATAGCAATACCCAAATGGAAATCACCTAAAAGCCCATCACTGGGGGGATAGTCAGATAGATCAATGCACATCCATATGACGGAATTTTAGGGAGCCATAAAAATTATGTTTTTGCAAAATAATATAGAAAAATATTCCAGAACATAAATTTAAGCAACAGAAACAGTCCAAAAATATATACACAATAGGGCCCCAATTTTGCAAGAGATATTTTTTTACATAGAAGAAAGACTAAAACAAGCACATAGTGGTCATCTTTAGGTAACAAGTTAGACTTGTTCCCAGAAAGACAGATCTGCCTACCACACAGGCCATGGATTCGGGATGGTGCAAACCCTGGCTCTGCCAGTTACTAGCTGTGTGACCGCACCAGCCACAAGGCCTCTATGAACCTGAGATGGCCCATTTGTAAAATGGGGATCATAACAGTGGCGACCACACAGTATTGCTGACACAATCAAATGAGTTAAGAAATGTTAAACTCAGGCCACTGTGGAAAACAATATGGAATTTCCTCAGAAAACTAAAAATGGAACTGCCCTTTGACCCAGCAATTCCGCTGCTGGGATTATACCCTAAGAACCCTGAAACACCAACCCAAAAGAACCTGTGCACCCCAATGTTCATAGCAGCACAATTTACAATAGCCAAGTACTGGAAGCAACCTAAGTGCCCATCAGCAAACGAGTGGATCCAAAAACTATGGTATATTTACACAATGGAATTCTACGCAACAGAGAGAAAGAAGGAGCTTATACCCTTTGCAACAGCATGGATGGAACTGGAGAGCATTATGCTAAGTGAAATAAGCCAGGCGGTGAGGGACAAATACCATATGATCTCACCTTTAACTGGAACCTATTCAACGAAAGAAAAAAGCAAACAAAATATAACCAGAGACATTGAAGTTAAGAACAATCTAACAATAGCCAGGGCGGGGGGGGGGGGGGGACAGTGGGAAGAGGGGATTACAGGAACTACTATAAAGGACACATGAACAAAACCAAGGGGGAGGGTGGAGGTGGGGGAGGGAGGTGGGTTCAGCTGGGGTGGGGTGGAGGGATGGGGAGAAAAGGCATACAACTGTAATTGAATAACAATAAAAATTAAAAAAAAAAAGAAAAAGAAATGTTAAACTCAGGATACTGCTTGAAAGGAGCAACTTTATAAATACTAGCTATTTTTATTACACTAGCCAAATTCTCTATGATATATAATTCTTGGTAATCAGAAATAAAACATTATAATTTTGTTGTGTTTTTAAAGTGTACTTGTGAAATTTACTGTGGCCAAACCAGCTTCAGATGCTGACCACCAGTGGGGGTGGAGGAAGGCAATATACACACACCCCACCAGGCAACTAGCTGCCCCTCACCCTCACCTGCCTGGAGCCTCCTCCTCAGAATCCCCAGCACCACAGGAAAATACAAGCACCAGCCAGCCACGGAGAAACAAGAAGTCCATGAAAACTCCGTGTGCACGCACCTCAGTGTGGCCCTCCATTGATTCAAACCTAAGCCCTGGACAAAGGAAAATTTGCACCCTGTATCTCCATCTATGTCTCTCTGTAAACTATTTAGGTTTGGGGTACAGTGAAGTGGTTGATTTGAAAATTATACATGACACATGGGCAAGAGCCTTTCCTTTTTCTTGTCATCTTGATTTTTTAACAATTTCATGTCATAGCAAGTCAGCTCCATGAGGATGAACATGTATGTGTACATGGAGTAAAAGACACCAGGACTGTGAGTCAGGACACCGGGGCTGCAGCCTGACGTCTGAGTTGTGCCATCTGTATAACCGCAAGCCCTTCCAAGAAGTTCCAGCAGAACCGGACATCAGAAGGAGCGAGTGGCTTTCCTCCAACCACACAGCCTGGCAGTATCAAAACCCAGGCCCCTCACTCTGTGACTGTCGCTCACACCATCAGCCACACCAACAAGTACTAACATGTATGTTTCTCTGGGGCTCAATTTACTCACCTGTAAAACAGAGAATAACACATTCCTCACAGGACAATCATAAAGACTAAATGAGATTATGTCAATGAAAGTGCTACCCAAATATAAAGTATTGCTTAATAAGAACCATTCCACAGATGCCCAGAGAGCCTGAGTACCTCATCCTCAGGGAAGTGAGATAAAACATGAAAGTGTTTCTTTTTTAAGTCTTTTTCCCAGAAGCATACCCTCCACACTACGCAGCCACCTATTAAAAGTCCCTGTGTCTCACATACAAATAGTAATAGTGTCAGCTGGTGGAAAAGTGAAACTACCCAGAGAATTCAGAATACAGAGAGTTCCAGAGGCCCCTATAAACAGCTCTCACTTCCGAGCATCCTCCGTGAGTGAAAGGCTCTGGAAAGCTTCCACCATCATGGGACTGCACCGTGTGGGGAGGGGGGGTCCCTGCATGTGTTCACATGTGGAAAACATAACACAAATACTCCCACACCAACGGTGCAGCCTACTCCTGGACATCTCTAGTTCTCATTAAGGCAGAACAAAAGAAACACATTAGCTGACTTCTCTACACTCAGAGGCCATTTAATAACGAAGCTTTGTATAAAGCATAATGCTTCTTTCATTTAGAAAAGTCAAAGCCATTTATCTCATTAATCCCCACAAAACCTCTGCCAGACACCTGGCAGACAACAAGGTGGAAGGCAGGGAAAAAATAAGCAAGTCCCCCCTGAGACTGCTGCCTCCTGATAAATATTAAGCTTCAAATAGATCTGAAGCCACCTTGACCATTCCCTGAGTTTGAAGGGAGGATAGCCAGGCCAGAAGTCAAGAGAGCTAAGTCTGGTCCCAGCTCATCACCTATTTGATCCATGTGCTCAGGCAAATCACACCTCTTCTTTGGCTCTCAGTTTCCTCTTCTTTAGAATGCGAAGGCTCAACCAAGCACCATACGAGGTCCTTCAAGCTCAACACTCAGGTCGTAGAACTCTTTGGTCCAGGCCTCTCACCACTCCCATCACTCCTCCCCCCTGGTCAAAGCCCCACCAAGTCCTCAGTGCCTAGATCACCTTCCCCTTGACCTCAAAGACCAAGGCTGATCTTGGAGGTGGACAGGCACCTTCCACCACCCCTGGCTGGGTTTTTCACTAGAGAGGCGGCCTGGGAGACTATGTGCTCAGCTATCTTAAGTGGCTGTCTCCAACTGGCCTGTGCTTACCAACCTAAGAGGCTGCTGAGCTAAGAAGGGCAACACAGAGAATAAGACCCCCCCAGCCATCATTTCTTTTCTAGTTCCTTATCCCAGGGTTTTTCCAGGACTCCTGAGGGGTCAACATGGTTCACATGGAAGTCCTCAAAGTCAGAGAGCACGTCATATCCATTAGGATAGTAGTATCAAAAAACCAGAAAATCAGTGTTGGCAAGGACGTGACAAAGTTGTAATCCTTGTGCATTGCTAGTTGGGAATATTTAAAATAGTTCAACTGCTATGGAAAAACTGTATGGTTTCCTCAAAAAGTTATATACAGCATTACCATACGATCCAGCAATTCCACTTCCTGGTATGTACCCCAAAGGATCGAAAGCAGGGCCTCGAACAGGTATTCTTACATCCACGTTCACAGCAATACCATTCACAACAGCCAAAAGCAGGAAACAGCCCAAGTGTCCGCTGGCAGGTAAATGAATAAGTAAGATGTGGTCTGTACATATAATGGACTATCATTCAGTCTTAAAAAGGAAAGAAATTCTGACACATGCTACAATATAGATAAACCCTGAAAACATGCTCAGTGAAATAAGCCAGTTATAAAACAAATACTGTATGATTCTACTTATACGAGGTACCTAGAGGAGTCACATCCACAGACACAGAAAAATAGAACGGTGTTTGCCATGACTTGGGGGGAGGGGAGTTAGTATTTGACTGGGTGCAGAGTTTCATTGGGAAGATGAAAAATTCCTGGAGAGGGATGGCAATGATGGTTACACAACAAGTGGATATACTTGGTGCTATTAAACTACATACTTTAAAAAGGCTAAGATGGTAGATTTTGTTATATAAAAATTATATAATAGAAACATATAAAACATTTTATTTTTTTAGAAAGCCAGAGAGGGATAAGTGTTGGGCCCAGAGGAAAGCGATCTGGGAAGGGAGGGCTTCCTTCTCAGGAAAAGAAAGCCAGGAGGTGAAGGCATTTGGAATACAAGCTGCTCAGGAGTGAATTCAGACCCAGCTAGAGGGGAGATATGCAGCGGGACAGGCCTCTGCCCCTACTCAAGGCTTTCCTGCACAGCCCTCTGCGCAGGCCCTCCACACGTGACACAGGCCCAGAGAAGGATGCAAAGAATCTGGGTCATAAATTGTTTTCAAATATCAAATAAATCACACATGCACATACACAAACATCCCGTCACAATGGAGTGAAACCAGACTCACATCCAAATACATCTACAGAGTTCTCCAGCACCACTGAATACCATCAGGCGTCATATCTCTGGCTGGGAGAGGTGGGTGAGCAGAACACTAGATCAATCCCTGGCATCTCCATAGCTTCTGTCTGGTCCGAAAGCTCTGCTCTGGGCACCAGGAGTACCTCCAGGGTAGGCCACGACTTGATCATCTCTGCAGCTGTGGTGCCTAGCCCAGCGTTAGACACAGCAGGTATAAAAAGAAGGGTTTGCTGAAGAAATGCAAGTTCTACTCAGCGTGCTGATAATTTTAGGTGAGGAGACACACGACATGATTCCCACTGCTAATGATGGAAACAAGGCAGAGAGAAGCACGTGGCACCCATCCAATGAAACCCAGGCCAGGACTGACTCATCCACCCCGCAACCCTCCGATCACTCTGGCATCTTAAGTCCTCAGAGTCTCTCACAACGAAGAACCTCTTGAACTCTCTCCCTCCAGGTACATTTCTTTCCTGTCCTTTTTTATTATTAACTTTTTATTATTGTTGACTTTCTTATTATTGAGATGACATTGGTTATTAAAATTCAACAGGTTCAAGTGTACATTTCTCTGATACATCATCTGTACATTGCATTGTGTGTTTACCACCCAAAGTCAAGTCTTCTTCCATCACCCTATATTTGACCCCCTTTATTACCCTTTACTTTCCTGTCTTTCTTAACCAAGCTTCCTTTTCTCTTCTTTCTGCTTGGGTTTTTAAGACAACTTCTAGACCAGCAATATGTCTCCCCTCCTGGCTCCCTTACTCCACCTTTTTCTCCTTGGAGGACTAAGGAATTAACTGATGAGGACTCTCCTTGTGTGGGGCAGAGACTCAGAGCAGTGACTGACACCTAGGGTTGGGGGTTCTTGGAAATCCAAGTTCCCTCCTCAGGCTTCTGGTGCTGCCCAGATTCTTCTCCAGGCCTCGACTGCACCTAAGCCTAAGCCAAAAAAGGAGCGGAAAGGGAAAGCAGTTAAGTCCATCCTGAAGAGCCCAAAAGCAGAAGGCACAGGTCAATGCATTTCCATTTTTCATTGCAAAATGGTGTTATAATTCACAGAGCAGAAACCAGGGCTGTGAAAATGTTGTAAAACTCTGTAAGTCTCTAACTTTGACACTCTGTTCATGTTACTCTCCTCTAACTATGTCCCCATAGTAATTAGAAGGGTCAAAACCATGAAGACAAATCGGATCTGGTGCTGGTCTGTGAAGATGGCAAGGGAAGAGTGGGGAAGCAGAGTGTGAGATGTGGAGATACTGAATCTTACGGACAGACTGCAAGGGAATTGAGTGAATAACAGCAGCCAGGAGAGATAGCAGTAGAGTCTGAGGTTAAAAGCACAAATCAGCAGTCATATGAGACCAAAGTTCATATTCTATAGGGCCACTTACAAGCTCCATGAGCATGGGCAAGTTATTTAACGTCTCTGAGACGCAGAGCTGTTTCAAGGGTTTAAATACATTTATAAGCACTTAGTGTGGTCCAGTCTTATGAGAAGTTCTCAGTGAACAGCAGTCATTACTTAGAAATGCTTTAGTTGTTGATGTTGTTATTAAAGTGAGCTGAGGGCCTGAGGCTGCAGCAATCAAGGAGAGGCATGGGGACGCCACAGGCCTAAAGAGGGCCATCAGGTTCAGCACCAGGAAGACCTCTGCAGGCACACCAACACAGACCTTTCCCTGAGTGTCCACAATCCACAACCTTCTACATTTCCACTGAGGCACTGACAGCTCCAGCCACTCCCGCTTCCTGGTCCACTCCCACTTCAGTCTGGAGGACTAAGGATGAAGTATAGTGGGTCTCCTCCCCACTCCTCCACTAAAAAGCTGTGTGACTATGGACAAGTTCATCTCCCCCTCTGTGCTTTAGTTACCTCATCTGTAAAATGAGGGAATTTACCAAATGATCTCTAAGGTCCTATATACTTCTTGACATTCACTGATTCTAGAATACACATGTGGGTGGCAGAAGAGTTTATCATTTGGATCATGCTGGCAAGAGAAATAAGTTTCCCAGATGGATCCTTAGAGCTCCCCACCGCATCCCTGAATTCCCTCCTTTAATGCTAATAAATACTTGAATCTGAAAGGCATCCACCTACTAAGGCAGCCACTGAAATTGAGACGCAATCCTGAGTCTCAACAAACATGGCTAATGGACGGGGATCGCAATGACTCCTTGAGAGAGGGACATGCAATGTTTGCAGCCCCATGGGGCCCTGCAATGGGGCTGCAATGCCTACTGACTTAAGTTACTCTTCCTGGCCCTCTCTGACACACTCAACATTTGGAGCAGGATGCCACCAGAATCACAATTATGTGCTTATTAGCTCCCCTTGAACATCTGACTCATTTGGCAGCTTTCCTGTAGCTGGTTTTCCCAATCTGTGAAATGGAGCTTATCACAACCAGCTAACAAGGGATAAAAGCATATATATGGAATCTTTGAGGTAACATGGAAGCATCCTTCTAAAGATGAGAGTTACCTAGTTTTCATATATGTAGAGGTTATTGGAGCAAACAGGGCACTTGTTTTGGTCTGCTCTATGCACTCAGTATTCCACTAAGAAAAGTATCCTTTTGGTATACAACATAGATGGATTACACACAGTTTTGTTACTAGGTGGCCCCCTGTCCACCTGCAGCTGCAGGCCCTGTTGGCTGAGCATCATAAAAGAAAGGCAGTTTGTTTGTTTTAAAATAAACTATGGGCTTATGAACCTCATTCAAGATAGCAAATACTGCTCCAACTTTCCAGTTGAGCCAAGGAGTTATGAAGCCCCCACCCACTGACCCCAAATCATCAGTGATATGTAATCATGTACAGGGGTCAGTGATCGGCAAGAGGACAGCAGCTGCTGCCTGCTAGGATATGGGGTCTGGCAAAGCAAATTCCTTGCATGACCATGGAGTCACACTTCATGCACATACTCACACATGCCCACACATACAAATATGCACGTACAAATACGGTGTCTCCAGTGTGTGAAGCACAGAGCATCATCATCTTCCTCTGCTCAGAGCCTTTTATTCCCACTTCCCTTCTATCTATGTAAGTGTGCATGTGCCTATTCCCCTGCTCAGACATAACCCTAGAGCAGAGCCCCCTGCCTCGGTCTATTCTGTAGCCTCTCCCAGTGCCAAGCACAGAATGAGTGGTCAAGAATGTCTGGCTGTATGCCAAGTGTGGCTCTCTGGTGCAGGAACAGTGAGAGGCACAGACAAGAAAATACCCTCCCTGCCTCAGCAAGCCATCAGCCTCCTCCAGAAGGAGAGGCCACAGTTGCACATTCACCCACGCGAACTTGCACACTCACTCTCCAGTAACACTTGCCCAGCCAAGGACCTTGCTCTTTCAGAGTCTAACTAAATTTGGACCTGAAACCAAGCAGCCAATGTGAAAGTGGCCCAAAAGTTAGCTCCAGGCAGCTTAGATTTTAAACCACTTGTCTTGCCTCTGCCAGAGCACATGTTTTTGAACTGTCACACTCAGTAACTGAGACCCCTCCCTCGCCCATCAGCATGGCTCCCACAGTCTGCACCCACCAGCAACAGCTTGAGGTAAAGGGAAGAGCCCACGAGAGACCAAGTACCATAGTAGAAAGAAGATGAGTGTTGGAATTTGACATATTTTGCTTTCAGTCTCAATTCTCACTTTTTAGCTATATGATCTTTGCAAAGTTAACTCTGCAAAAGTTATCATCAGCTTGCTTATCAGTAAAATGGGTATAATATATTATAAACAAAAATAGGACTCATTAATACAAATTAGTGCTCGCTAGTATTTAAGCCAACACTTTTTCTTCACTTGGCAATGATAAAGAGTGATGTGAGACCCAAGGAGTTACAGCCCACTGTCCCAGCCACCAGAGGATGCCACCTGTCCTCCACCACACCTCTCCCAGCCCGCTCCAGGGCACAGATGGACCACCTCTCTCAAAGAGAACACACAACAGCTAGCGATGTCTTGACCCTCAGTGCCATGTCCAGAATTGGCAAGGCTCTCTCACTTCCTTGACAACAACAGCCCAGACCAGTCACCACACAGATGGGGTTACACAACATCCGGGCTACTGGGAGACACATTCCATCTGGCTGGCAGTTTACAAAGATTTGACCTTATCAGGCTTGAATTAGAAAAGAAGGAAAATTGAAGTTCCAGATGAAATCACTGTGCATGTACGACCCAAGTAGGCTCACAGGGCATGTAACATTTGAATTTGTTTGTTTCAATGATACTTTGGGGGGGGGGGGGCTGCTGAAAGGAGGAAGGCAATAAAGCTATGACCTTGTGCCCTTTATTTCTGCTATCTCTGTCACCCTTTAATTCATTGGCACACAGGAGTCATTCTCACAAAGCCTCACATACCTGTCCTCTTGTACCCTTCAGGACAGCCTCGGTCTCTCCATAAGCTGATGGAAGAAAGCAATGTGAGGAAATGAAAGGAGAAATGAGAGCTGGGTTAGGAAGGGAAACGGACTCAGCCACGGCAGAGCTGGAAGGGCCATAGAAACCCAAGCATCACCTTCCATAGGTGGCGACACTCAGGCTAGAAAGCAAGCTGCTTGCCCAAGTTCCACACCCAAGTCAAGGTCAAGCCAAAAGCTGAGCCCAAGCTTCCAGATTCCTGTATGCTGTTTCTACTAATCCAGGTTAAAGTCTGAAGCTAGAAAGCACAGAAAAAGTAAGCTACCTACAAAAACTGTTCTAACCACTGCACTGCCCTTTACATAGCAGAGGCCCAGGCTGACAGGCTGAATAATGACCCCCTCTACCCCAAGATGCCCACATCCCAATCCCTGGAAACAGTGAACATATTGCCTTACTCACATGGTAAAAAGAAACTGTACAGGTGTAATTAAGCTAAAAATCTGGAGATTGAGAGGTCATCTGGGACTATCCAGGTGAGCCCACTGTAATCACAAGAGTCCTTCTAAGAGAGAGACAGGAGAGTGAGAAGACACCACATGGCTGGCTCTGCAGATGGGCTGAGGCAAGCAGGCAGCCTCTAGGAGGTAGATAAGGCAGAGAAACAGATTCTTCCCCCGCAGCCTCCAGGAGGAATACAGCCCTGTGGACCCATTTTATATCTCTGATCACCACAACTATGTATTTTTAAGCCACTAAGTCTGTGGTAATTTGTTACAGTAGTAATAGGAAACTAATACACCCAACACCTGATATCTGTAAAATCACCGCAAGCTGAAAGCAGCGGGAAGAGGGCAGAGCTAAGCAGTCTTGGTTATTTGGCCAATGGCCATACATAAGCAGTACTTTTGGGACTTCATAAGGGCAAAGTCCCTCTGCCCTCAGCCTCTGCTGGTGCAAAGTTGGTATGGCCACCTCCACAGCAGCAGGCCAATACCAGGTGTCTAGGGGTATGGGCAGAACAGATATAAAATTTTCTAGGTGTTGATGAAAAAATGGATAAAGGAATTGAATAGACATTTCTTCAAAGAAATACAGATGGTGAATAAGCATATGAAAAGATGCTCAACATCACCAATCATCAAAGAAATGCATATCAAAACTACAATGAGATACCACCTCTTTCCCATTAGGATGGCTACTCTCAAAAAAATCAGAAAATAACAAGTATTGATGAGGATGTGGAGAAATTGGAAACCCTTCCAAACTGTTGGTGATAATGTGAAATGGTACATCGACTATGAAAAACAGTATGGAGTTTCCTCAAAAATTAAAAATACAATTACCATATGATCCAGCAGTTGCACTTCTGGGTATATGCCCCCAAAAATTGAAAGTGGAGTTTGGAAGATATATATATCACTCGTACTCACAGCAGAGTTACAAGAGCCAAGAGGTGGAAGCAACCCAAATGTGCATCTACAGATGAGTAGACAAGAAAAATGTGGTATATTCATACAATGAATATTTATTCTTCAGCCGTAAAAAGGAAGGAAATCCTGTCATATGCTACAGCTGAATGAATCTTGAGGCTACTATGCTCAATGAAATAAGCCAGTCACAAAGAGATACTCTATGACTGCATTTACACGAGGCATCTAAAGTAGTCAACTTCACAGAACAAAGTAGAAGGGTAGAGGGGCTGAACGGAGGGAGAAGGGGAAGTTGTTGTTCAATGGGTGCAGGGCTTCCATTTTTCAAGATGAAAAAGTTCTGGAGATCTATTTTGCAGCAATGTGAGTAGACTCAATACTGCTGAACTATTTGCCTAAAAGTAATGCAGGTGGTAAATTTTATGTCATGTGTTTTTTACCATAGTCAAGCGAGTAAAAAATAATAAAAGTCTCTGAGTATATGGGCCCAGCTGGGGCCCCAAGGATTCTCATAGCATGGCATCTGTGATGGTTCCCATTGCTTGTGCCTTCGCTCCTGCACTCACCACAGCCTGTTTTATCCATGAGTTCACCCCCTCCCCAGGAGATCATGAGCTCTTCACCAAGGACTAGAGTCAGTCTAATTACTCCAAGCACCTCACCCAGCACCCAGCATGGTGCTTTACACATAACAGGTGCTCAATGAACATTTGTTGAATTTAATTTTTCAAAAGAATGTGGCCTTAGCCTCCTGCAAAATAATGCTATTCTGCCAAAGCGGTGTGTGTTGCAACCATTCAAGGCCAGACAGGTTCACATGGGATTCAGGCAGATGGGAGAAAATTTGCAGAGCCTTGGGGATGCCTGACATGCCTTTATTCACAGGTGGGGTGATCCACGCACGCTGCAAGCATGTGTCCACCAGCCGAAGTCCCAACTCCCTTATGTACTAAATGCACACAAAGCTGGCAGGGTGCCAAAACATCGTATAACAAAGCACAATTCTGTGCACATAGGCCCATTCCAGGTTACAGAACACTGCTTCTCTTAGTTGCCCAGACACCCGGGTGAGGGAGCCTGACTGACTTCACTTCCCCTACATCAGGGGTGTCAAACTCGTTTTCACTGGAAGCCACATCAGCCTCACAGTTGCCTTCAAAGGGCTGAATGTAATTGTAGGACTGTATAAATGTAACTACTCCTTGACAGTTAATGGAGAGCTCAGCTCTGCCACTGGGTAGAAACAAGGTGCTGGGCTAGATAAAACAAGGTGGAGGGCCCGATTTGGCCCGAGGGCCTTGTGTTTGCCACCTGTGCCCTACAAGGTGCTTGTTCTACCACCCCCTCCATGACTTACTGCAGGGCCAGGGACATCAGGTCCAGCACCAAGGGGATCTGGAGGGGTGGATTAGGGCTTATGGAAGAGGCCAGACTGTGGGAAACAAAGTATAGTTATTCTCTATATCGTCATAGACAATCACTTTTCTACCCCATTCCCCAGCCTTCTGCTGTGGCAAGAAACAGGTGAAATCACTGGAGAACACAGAATGGGAGGTAAATGCAAAATGGTTTACCTGGAACTGGAACAGCTTAAACTGGGTAAGGCTTAAACTCAGAGCCCCACAGACCCTGTCGGTAGTAGTAACACGGGTCTGGAAGCCCTCCCCTACTCAATGAGCATTTCCTTCATTCATTTAATATCAACAGCAAGCTCCTAGCTCTGTCTCATGCACTGGAGTCCTCTGACATTCCCTCACAGTGTGATTGCATACAATAACCACTTCAACTGAACAGGTTACTCCAGTCACACTGTGCGTCAATGGTCATCTACAGATATAACTCGAGTCAGCACCAGAACAGTGGATCTTTCTCCTCTTGTCTGGAAGCATAAAGTCAATCCTGGGACCCTTGAAATATATGGGAGGGGCCCTTTTTCAGCAAATCACACAGGAGAAAGTGAGACAGGGGTACCTTTCTGAAAATCTTGCTTTAAAATAATAGTAATACTTGCCCTGACTGGACTGGCTCAGTGGGTTGCAGGTTCAATTCCCAGTCAGGGCACATGCGTGGGTTGCAGGTTCGTCCCTGGTTGGTAGGGGAATGTACAAGAGGTGATCGACCAATGTTTCTCTCTTGCATTGATACTTCTCTCTTCTTTCTCCCTCCCTTTCCCTCTCCCTAAAAAATAAATAAAATCTTTTTAAAAAATAGTAATACTTACAGAGTATTTATTACAGACCAGATCCTGTTCTCACAATTTTATGAGTACATATATTAATTTACTTAATCCTCTCAACATTCCCATACAGTAAACTTTATTAGTATGTCCACTTCACAGACAAGAAGACTGAGGAACTAAACAACTTGTGCAAAGCCACCAGTTCAAACCAAGTAGGCTGGCTGCAGAGCATGTGCTTTAATTACCTCACTCACAACGTCTACAGTTAGATCCCTGGCCTCAAGGTGTTAGCTTCCAGCTTCCTCCCCCCCAAAACATACCACTTCAGGCCTCACTAGGAGAGGCACAGAAGTTTAAGGAACTATTTTTAAAAATAGTAGTCACAAAAAACTGTCCATGTCTCAAGGCAAGACGCAAAGAACCCACATGCAGAGAAATGCACCGAACAAAACTATAATTATATAGCATATTTCACTTAGGTATTCTAAAGCATGTTAGAAACGAATTACTTCTCACCCAAACCTCCTGAAAATTCATCCCATCCTATCTCCACTTAATAGATAACAGGCCATCCAATGAAAGGGGAAGTGACCTGCCCAAGTGGGTGGCCTACAGAGTGAGTGGGGGATAAAATGGGTAATGGAATTCAGGCATCATGGCTCTTGAAACCTTATAAGACAATACCCCTTCCACTTATGAAATCATTGGGAAATACTACCCACAGACAAATACTTTAAGTATGAGAATCTCTCAAAAGAAATATGAGCCAAATGCATAACACCCATCCTCTTTTTGTTTCTTTCTCTCTCTCTTTTTTTCAGAATCACAGAACAGGAAAACATTTTGAGCTTACTCATCCACCTTCTGCCACACAGCAGGTCACTGCCATGGTACCTAGGACAGGCTCACCCACTCACAGGATTTTCCAGGAAACACATGACTTAATCTCTCTAAGGAATCCATCCCCAGATCCCCAAATTCTGAAATTCATGGATTCTTTCTTCGTCTCTTACCTAAAAGTCCTAGACAAAACTGTGAGGCACGTTCTTCTTTCTCAGCGTAACAAAAGAATATCTACCCCCAGCACCGTCACCTTTAAAACCATTCTTATCAATAAATAAACAAACAACAAACAAACCATTTTAAAACCAACTTCTTTACATATACATACACACTGGCTCTTCCCTTTAGGATTGTCCCCTTCAAGATACACAGCACTGATTCTTTGGTTTCCCAAAGCTGTATTTTCCGATGCCTTAGTATTTTATGGCTTATTGCAACTCTTTACATTCTTTAATTAGAAATGGAGTTCCAATCCAAACACAGTACTACTCATAGGAAAGACTTCAAGGCACTGGATATATTGGGAGGATTCTCCCCTGACATGTTGGTACTTGGACTAAGGTGGGCTCTCATCCAAGGAGCACACTTGCAATGGCAGGTGGGTACCAAGAATGAGCTGGTCTAGTCCTAGACCCATGAGCCAGGCAAGGAGGATTGCTAGGAAACTGAAGAGATGAGGAGTCAAATCCAGCCATAAGCGAGCAAAGTGGAGTTAGATAATAACCGGTGAGCAGAGGGTTTGAGAGAGGAGCAAAAATCCAGATTGGGAATAAAAGATCAAACAGCTTGGAGCAGAGAAAAGCCCTGGATGAGAACGGCTTTGGAATCCAGCCCAGGATGCACGAGGTCAGAACCTAAGACTGAGTGCAATGGCAGAAACTGCTAATGCTCACAATTATCCATTCCCTTTTTCCTCCTGGGGTCACAGCCAGCCCACATTTTCCAGCCACCCTGGCAGTTGGACATGGTCTTGTGACTAAGTTCTGGTCAATGAAATGTGAACAGAAGTGACTGGTGCTACATCTAGTCCTGGCCTGGGAGAACCTCCCACACAGTGTCTCTGCTTTCCCATCTGCAATCCTTGTTCTTCCCCCAGACGTCAGCTGAATAGAGAGGACTCAGAAGACCTAAAAGAGGGCACAGCCACAAAATGAAAGGAACCTGGGTCACTGAATCCCCTGTGGAAGACCATTTGACAAGAAATACCTGCATTGCAACAACTGAAAAATAAACTTTGTGTCAAACCAGTGAGATTTAGGGGCTGCTTATCAGGGTTGATTGCCTCTCCTTACTAATACAGGGTCAGAAAAACAAACATGTAACTATGCAGGGATTTTAACATGCCTAGAATGGATGAGAATTCGGGTGACCTGGAGCACTGATGGAGAAAAAAACTAATCAATGCCAAAGTGGCTCTTTTCCCTTTTAAATAGGATTACAAGGCCAGAGCATCAAAGGAATGCCACAGACAATACACAGAATCAAAAAGCACTGCTGAATGAGGAAATTACAGTCACTCAGTCCAGGTGAAACTGTAAATGATTTGCTAAGCCACCCAGCCACACATTTGTTCAGTAGACTCTGAGTGCCTGTTATGTACCAGGCCCTGTGCTAGGAGTCATGGCTACAGAGGCAAAGTAATAGCCTAAAGGACCCCAATCAAGTTGAAGACACAGACAACCTGATACATGTGACAAGGTATCTAGTGGGGATGCCTACAGTGTTACGGCAGCTCAGAAAAGGGACTCCTCACTCAGTCTGGAGCTAACAGGGAAAGAGTCCCACAGCAGAGCATGCTGATCTGAGTTCTGAAAAAGGAGAAGGTAGTTGACTGGAAAGGGTGAAAAGGCATTCCTGGAAAAGGGAGCAGCATGTGCAAAGTACAAATGACTATACTGCACTCGGGCACCAGCAGTGGACAGTCCATCTACAGTGTAATGTCAGTACAGGGGAGCAGTAAGAGGTAAGTCCTTAAGACAAGTAAAGGCCAGACCAGGAAGGATCAGCCACCATTCATAGTCAATAGGGAGCCAGTGAAGGGCTCAAAGAGGTACAATGCCATAATATGATTTGTGCTTTTGCTTTCTGGTGACATAAGAGAGGATGAACTAAAAGGACTAAGACCAGGAATAGAGAATCTCATCAGAGGCTCTTATAATCATAGAAGCAACACAGATCAGAGTCTGAGGCGTCGGTTATAAAATATTAAGGAAGGAGAATCTCTAAGACCAACTGACACAATCAGCTGTGAGTGGGAAGAAAATGAAGACACTGGGAACAGCTCCCAGGCTTCTGGCTTCACCAGCAGGGCAGAGCCATCACTGAAACAGCGATCACAGAAACAGAAAGGTTTTAGGGGGCAGAGAGACAATGAATTGATATTGAAGCACTTGAAACATTCTGGAGATATCCAGCAGAAAATTAAACTCTTGAGACAGATATGTGGACTGAAAAGGTAAATTCGAAAGTCATAATCATACCAATGGTGGGTTCAACAATGGGCATGATTGACATAATTGATTCACAGACAGAATTCACATCACCAGTGTGATAATATATGTAGGAGGATCGATAGTTGCTGATACATAGATATATTGATGATTGATGCATGCATAGATGCACTGATTCTACACATAGATACCTAGGTCCTTGATTCACAGATATATTTAAACTTGGAAGATCTCTACTGATGCGACCCAGGGCACTGTCCTTGGCTGTAGATTTTTAAACACTGAATTAAATATCTGGATGAAGACAAATTTGTCAGACATGCTGCTGACACAAATCTGGGAGGAATAGTTAGTGAGTTGGAAGGTTGAATCAGGATTCAGGTGACCTCAGTATGCTGAAACTATGGTCCAAAGTCACAAGTTGAAATACAATAGGCATGAACCTAAAGTACTGCACTTAGGTGAAAAAACATGACTGCCTAAACATAAGGTAGGAGGAACCCGGGCTTATCAGAAAGCTGTATGACAAAGACCCAGAGGACTGAGTAGAATGCTACTCAGTATGAGTCAACCGTATATAGCACAGATGCCAAAAAGGCAAATGCAGTCTTTCCTTCCCTAATCTGCATTCAGGGCCTGGACTAGGGGAAGCAGCAGGCCGAGCACTCAGCCCAAGTCAGCCATGGCTAAAGCCCAGGTCCCCCTGGGCAAAAGGCTCCCAGAGGGACACTGGCAAAGTGGAAGGTGACTGGGCGAGGGTGAAGAATGAAGAATGAAGCCATGGGAGAACTGGGTAAAGAAAGTGTGGAGAAGAACCCTGGAAAACTTGCTTAAAAGAAACAGGAGGCTTGCTTCAAAAATCTGGAGGGCTAAATAATATGGAGTAAAAATGCATTTTGTTTGCTACAGATGGAAGAAGTAAGATGAATGGGCAGAAGTTATAGGATGTCAGATTTCAATTTTATCTTATTTCAAAAGATAAAGGCTATTCAAAACTGGGATGGATGGGCTGCTCTATGAAGTTAGTGAGACTCCCTTTCCTGCAATTATCAAAGTAGAAATTAGATGACTACCTGTTAGGAATGCTAAAGAGACTTCTGCCTTGGATGCAAGGTTGGACTTGCATCCTTAGTGGTTCCTAAGCCTTTGGATTTCAAGGATCAGTAATACCTCTTTTTAATTTACTATGTGAGAAATTTTTCAAAAATCAACTACCATCTACTATCATCATCATTTCACCAAATATAAGACATTCAACACCAAAGAGCAGGGCAGACATTATCAGCATAAAGGACAATCCTTTATACCGGCTGGGTTAAAAATGGTTGTACAGTTGTGAGTACTTGAAACACAGTTAATTCTTGTATGATTTTCCATATGAACAACTGTAAACCTTTTTTTGCCATGCTCTATATAGAATAAATGTAACTTTCTAAAAAACAAAAACAAACAAACCCTTATGTTTCTAACTGCCTGGGGGCCAGAAATAACATCAGCCATGTTCCATGTGTCTTGATCACAGGTATGCCCAGGGCATGGCATTTAGTAGACACTCATTAGATATTTGCTCAATGAATGACTGAATGAATGCATGCATTTAATATACAAAGCCCTGGCTTCCACACTGAGTCCAACAGTGTCTCTACCTCATCATTAATCAATATTTATTGACAGCTCTTGTCATTCTTGGCACTGAAATATGGTACAGCAAGGGCCATTAATTCCCACAATCCATCCTCCAAGCACTGAGAGTAATAATGCCTTATATTTATACTGTGTTTTAAGGTTTACAGAGCATTTTCTCATGTTATCACCCCATTCAATTCTTTTTACAACATGGAGATTAATATCCTGAATTTACAGCTGAAGAAACTGAGGATCAAAGGCTTTCCCAAGGCCACATCTGACATGGTGGAGTCAGAACAAGAACTCAAGTACAATGGCCAGGGGGATGCCGTTCCCACCTGCCTCAAGATATCTCCCTAAGAAAGGTATAACCTGATCGATCCTCTGGCCATCCTGGGGAAAGTGGAATGCTTTGTCTTAGCCTCAAAAGCACAGGATATAGGCCTTAGCAACACGAGCAGTCCTGGTACTGATGGGATCTACAGTCAGGGCCTCTTTGGAGAAAAGCAGAAAGATCAGAGGAGCCCACAGCATCCATCAGCAACACACCAAGAGTCTTTGTTAGCCTTCAAGATACCGTCTGCCCACTAGGCCTGCTAACACAGGCAATGTCAAACTCTCCAAGATAGACTTGATGTCAGGTGGACCCAAGTGCACCGAGAGAGAGAGAGAGAGAGAGAGAGAGAGAGAGAGAAAGAGAAAGAAAGAGAAAGAGAAAGACGGACCCTCAAAAGGTGACGACATTGTGTGAGAAGCCAATAACAGAACCTAGATATATTCAGAGCTCCCCTTTCATTCTATGTGCAAACCAAGCCATGTGGGACTACCTCACCAACTGTTTGTGCCTGAAAGCAACTGGCAATTTGGGAAACCAAACAGTACAGATTTGGCCAATTAATATTATTTTTATATTTATATATATAAAAAAATAGAGAGTGGGGGGAGATTGGTTCTCTAATATGTGACTAGAACAGTGTAGCTTAGCAACCTCAGGTGCTGGTTTTCTCGCTGGTAATATATTGGTTAAAGAAATCCAAGGTCTGGGGTCCGCAGTCCAGAATGCAGTGAGGCATCTCAGCAGGGCAGCGGCGTCAAGGTACTGAAGCAGTAGTGAGCATCCTGAACAGATGGCAAAGGCAGGTGTGTGCAGGAGGGAGGAGAGAGAGCACATGCTCTAAATGCTATGATCATTATTGCATTTCCTAGCAACCCTGTGCTAAGTGATATTGTCTGAGTATCACACAGAAACTGGGAGAGACAGGCTTGTGAAATCAAAACAAAGATCAAGAGACTCTGTTCATCTGTGTGACACATGGGAAAAACACAGCTGGAGCATCAAGTCTGACTAGGACATGTCACACAGGAGACCAAAGAATGTACCAGAGGGGAAAACTGCAACATCAATTTATAGGAAGTCACTTACCCAGATAAGTAAATACTGAGGGCAAGGCACTATAGAGAAGCAGGGACAGTAAGGCTAGACAGATCAGAGTTAGAACAGTGGTTTTAGCACTTTTCTAATATTTTGACATGGGCAAACTGTTGACTGCATTTTAACCTCAGCTCAGTTTGGCTCACCCACACTTCCTGAACACATACTACCACAGTATGTTATTGTGAGTGATGGGAATACAAAGCTTAATACGCCCTGTTTTCTTACCTCTCCAAATGAGAACATGGCCTTTTTAATATGGTTGCTGTAAGAGTAAATGAAATAACATAAATGAAACATCTTAGCATACTGTAAGAATTTAGTATACATTAGTTGTTATTCTAGTGATAATGATGAGTGTCCAAAGGTCAATGCCTGGATATTTCTCTTTTTTGTTGTAAATTAGGAAATACTTTAAATAATGGTTTAGTATTCCTCTGAAAAATACTCAGGACCCTAGAATGCATTAAATTCTGATATTTGCACCCACCTCTATCTATCACTAATCTTCTACCTTTTTGTTGTTTAATGTTCAAAGCCTCCTTATTTTCAAATCATCCTAAATCTTAGTCTTCTTGGAAAATGGATGGATGGAAGAAAGGAAGGAAGGAAGGAAGGGATGAAGAAAGCAAGAAAAGAAGGAAGGGACAGAAGGAGGGAGAGAGGGAGGGAAAGAGGGAGGGAGGGAAACAGGACGTCTTTTCATCCTAACTCTTGCAATTCAATCTAGTTTTGTACAGAATTCTAGTTTGATATTCATGAGCACTTTGAAGACATTATTTCATTGTCTTCTGGCCTCTATTGTGGTTAATAAAGTCTGCCGTTGGTAGACAGATAATCTGTCTTTTCTTCCTGATTGCTTTTAAGATTCTCATTTTCTTTGACATTTCAGCAGTTTTCTACATTGAGTGTCTAAATGTAGATATATATATTTTAAGATTTTATTTATTTATTTTTAGAGAAGGGGGAAGGAAAGGAGAAAGAGAGGGAGAGAAACACCAATGTGTTGTTGCCTCTTGTGCCCCCACTACCGGGACCTGGCCTGCAACCCAGGCATGTGCCCTGACTGGGAATCAAACCAGTGACCCTTTGGTTTGCAGGCTGGCACTCAAGCCTCTGAGCCACACCAGCCAAGGCTAGATGGAGATATCTTTTTAATTACCCTACTCAATACTCAGTGTGCTGCTGCAATCTAAAAATCAGTATCTTTCTTAAATTTTGGAATGTTTTTGGCATTATCTTCCAAAGTAATGCCTTTGCACTGTTCTCTCTACTATCTCCTAGAACTCCATTTAGACATTGAAACTTTTCATTCTGTCCTTTTATTCTTTCAATTGCTCTTTGACAGATTCAATACTCTATCTCTCAGTGCTAAATTCTGGGCAATTTCCTCAGGTCTAACTTCAAATCACAGATTTTATCTTCTACTATTTCTGACTTGATGTTTCACCCATACATTGACAGTTTTTCAGTTCTAAAACTATTAGGCCCTTTTGTCAAATCTTTTTCGGAGAGGTCTATTCTTTTATCATGCTTTCTATTTCCTCTTTTATCTCTTTTAACTTTTTGAACAAATTATTTTATAGTCTCCTCAAACTGTCCTGTAACTTCAGTTCTTGGGGCACTAATTCTCATGCCTATTTATCTGCTGGCTCTTCCTCATGGAGGTTTATCTTGTTATGAGGTTTACAATTTTTATTGTTTAGCTCTTCTTCAGCAACGATGCTGGTTTTAAGAAAGTATTGATGGCCCCGAGCTGTAGAACTATGCTTCGGCATTGTTTGTGTTTATTTCTGAGGAGTCAAATGCTTATTAATTATCATTGATCTAGTTGTTTTTTTAGTGGTGAAAATCACATCCATAATATTTACCATCCTAACCATTTTTAGTGTGCGGCACACTGTGTTAACTACATGCACATTGTTGTACAGCAGATCTCTAAAACTCTTTTCATCTTGCATGACTGGAATTCTATACTGACTGAGCAACAACCCCCTTTTCCTCCTCCCTCTGCCCCTGACAACCACCACTCAACTTTCCTTTCTCAGAGTTTGACGACTCTAGGTATCTCTTATAAGTGAAATCATACAGCATTTTTCTCTTTGTGTCTGGCTTATTTCACTTAGCATAATGTCTTCATGGTTCATCCATGTTGTAATATATGACAGGATTTCTTTTTAAGGCTGAATGTATTCCACTGTATGTGTCTTAGCTCCAGCTGCCACAACAAAATACAATAGACTAGGTTAAACAAAAGAAATTTATTTTCTCACAATTCTAGAGGCTGGAAGTCCAAGATGAAGGTGCCAGCCCGACTGGTTTCTGGTAAAAGCTCTCTTCCTGGCGTAATTACAGATGTCCTCACACAGTTTCACTGTCTCTGCCTATAAGGGCACTAATTCCATCCTGGGAGCTCCACTGCCTTGATCGCATCTAAACCTAATCATCTCCCGAAGGGCCCATCTCCAGATACCATCACTTAGGGCTTCAATAAATAAATACTGGGGGACACAATTTAGTCCATAGCAATATATGACACATTTTCTTAATTCTTTCATCCATCTATGTCCAAGATATAGTTTTTAATATCATTTTTTTATCCTAAAGTTCCTATAAAAGGCAAGTAGCATAAATTCAGACTCTATGCCCGTGAGTGGTACAGGTGTACAGTCCCTCTTTCTCCCAGGTGGTGCACTAAGCCCCAGGACAGACAGTAACTTCCTTATTGTCTTCCAGAGCAGTAAGAAGGGCTTTTCTCATCTCCTTCTCTTGAACAGAAAGCTCTTTAAAGTTCTGGGCTTTAAGTAAGGTCTCCATTCCAGCTCCCTTAATTCTAATGAGCCATAGCCCTCATTCCCTAGCCCGCACCCTATACCCTATTATTCAGATCCAAACTTCTATAGGTTTAATGGCACTAGTTGCTTTGAACCTATTCTCTCCTTTGTACAGTTAAAATACGCATATCTATGATACAGGGCTGTTTTGAGACTTAAATTACACAATTCACATGAAGTTCCTGATATAAGGACTAGCACACATTAGAGATCCAATGAATTGTGGCTGAAACCACAGCTCCGCCCAATCCATCCCAAACCACTCCCTTTCCTCTTAAAAAAAAAAAGTAATAAAAATTTTTAAAAAACCAATATGACACATTATGTACCTTAGACTACCCATACATAAATCTATGCCCTTTCTCCTGAAAAAGACATTAGAAAAATTGAAATAAAACAGACATTTCAATTAATTGCATAGCCTGAACCCCAATATCACTTTTTATATATGGTATATCCCCAATATGGAATATATGCCTAGAAGGTTGGCTAATGTTCAAATTTAAACAAAATGTGGAAAACTCTCACCCTGACACATGCACACACACACACAGTTACTGCTTGTACCTGAATTAAATTTCCCAACTGATCACAAAAGATACACACCCTAAGTCCAAGTCCATTCACCCTCTGAGGGGGCAGCATGTTCATGTTGCACTGAATACTAATCAGCCCTGTGGCTCCTCATTAATCTTCAGCTAGTTCACATAACATAAACCTCGTTCAGAGTCTGATCCAGATCATGACAGGTTGCCCTGCCCCAGGCAGGACTTCTGTCCCTCTACCGGATACCATGGGCGGTTGGTCCACACTCCATTTTTTGATTTCCCTTTCAGTGAAAACTATGCACTTTAGTGCACACCCCCTGTCCTTCAGACAGCACCTGCACGTACCAAAAACAGCTTTCCTGGGCCATTAAGATATCCCACTTAAGAAGTTCTATTATATACAGCAAGAGTTTGTTTTAATTGAATCATTTTTTTTAATTTTTATTGTTATTCAATTACAGTTGTTTGCCTTTTCTCCCCATCCCTCCACCCTTCCTCAGCTGAACCCACCTCCCTCCCCCACCTCCACCCTCCCTTGATTTTATCCTTGTGTCCTTTATACTAGTTCCTGTAATCCCCTCTCCTCACTGTCGCCTCCCCACTCCCCCCTGGCTATTGTTAGATTGTTCTTAACTTCAATGTCTCTGGTTATATTTTGTTTGCTTTTTTCTCCTGTTGATTATGTTCCAGTTAAAGGTGAGATCATATGGTATTTGTCCCTCACCGCCTGGCTTATTTCACTTAGCATAATGCTCTCCAGTTCCATCCATGCTGTTGCAAAGGGTATAAGCTCCTTCTTTCTCTCTGCTGCATAGAATTCCATGGTGTAAATATACCATAGTTTTTGGATCCATTCATTTGCTGATGGGCACTTAGGTTGCTTCCAGTACTTGGCTATTGTAAATTGTGCTGCTATGAACATTGGGGAGCACAGGTTCTTTTGGATTGGTGTTTCAGGGTTCTTAGGGTATAATCCCAGCAGTGGAATTGCTGGGTCAAAGGGCAGTTCCATTTTTAGTTTTCTGAGGAAAGTCCATACTGTTTTCCACAGTGACCTCACCAGTCTGCATTCCCACGAACAGTGCATTAGGGTTCCCTTTTCTCCACATCCTCTCCAACATTTGTTTGTTGATTTGTTCATGTTGGCCACTCTGACTGGTGTGAGATGGTACCTCATTGTGGTTTTAATTTGCATCTCTCTGATGGCTAGTGATGCTGAGCATCTTTTCATAAGTCTCTGGGCCCTCTGTATGTCTTCCTTGGAGAAGTGTCTGTTCAAGTCCTTTGCCCATTTTTTAATTGGGCTATTTGTCTTCCTGGAGTGGAGTCGTGTGAGCTCCTTAAATATTTTGGAGATCAGTCCCTTGTCTGAGGTATCATTGGCAAATATGTTTTCCCATACTGTTGGTTCTCTTTTCTTTTAATGCTGTTTTCTTTAGCCCTGCAGAAGCTTTTTATTTTGATGAGGTCCCATTTGTTTATTCTTTCTTTATGTCCCTTGCTTTGGTGGCATGTCTGTGAGGGTGTTGCTGCATGGAATGTCTAAGATTTTCCTGCCAATGTTTTCCTCAAGGACTTTTATGGTGTTACGACTTACATTTAAGTCTTTTATCCACCTTGAATTTACTTTTGTGTATGATGTGAGTTGGTGATCGAGTTTCATTTTTTTGCACGTAGCTGTCCAGATCTCCCAATACCATTTTTTGAAGAGGCTGGTTTTGCTCCATTGTATGCTCCTGCCTCCTTTGTCAAATATTAATTGACCATAAAGATTTGGGTTTATTTCTGGGCTCTCTGTTCTGTTCCATTGGTCTCTGTGCCTGTTTTTATGCCAGTACCAGGCTATTTTGATTACCATGGCCTTGTAATACAGTTTGATACCAGGTATTGTGATCCCTTCTGCTTTGTTCTTCTTTCTCAAAATTGCTGCAGCTGTTCGGGGTCGTTTATGGTTCCATATGAATTTTGGAAATGTTTGTTCTATATCTGTGAAATATGTCATTGGTACTTTAATAGGGGTCACATTGAATCTATAAATCGCTTTAGGTAGTATGGCCATTTTGATGATGTTAATTCTTCCAATCCATGAGCATGGTACATGCTTCCATTTGTTTGTGTCTTCCTTAATTTCTTTCTTCAATGTTGTGTAGCTTTCTGAGTACAGGTCTTTTACCTCCTTGGTTAGGTTTATTCCTAGGTACTTTATTTTTCTTGTTGCTATAGCAAATGAGATTTTTTTTTCTGATTTCTGTTTCTGCAGCTTTGTTGTTGGTATACAGGAATGCCTTTGATTTCTTAGTATTGACTTTGTATCCAGCTGTTTGGCCAAATTCATTTATTAGGTTGAGTAGTTTTTTGGTGGAGTCTATAGGATTTTCCATTACACTCTCATGTCATCTGCAAACAGTGACAGTTTCACTTCCTCCTTACTAATTTGGATGCCTTTTATTTCTCTTTCTTGTCTGATTGCTGTGGCTAGGACTTCCAATACTATGTTGAATAGGAGTGGTGAGAGAGGGCATCCTTGTCTTGTTCCTGATCTTAGTGGGAAAGCTCTAAGTTTTTGTCCATTGAGTATGATGTTGGCTGTAGGTCTCTCATATATGGCCTTTATGATGTTGAGGAATGCTCCCTCTATTCCCACTTTGCTGAGTGCTTGTATCATAAATGGGTGCTGTATCTTATCAAATGCTTTTCCACATCTATTGATATGATCATGTGATTTTTGTCTTTGCTGTTGTTTATGTGATGTATTATGTTTATTGATTTGTGAATATTGTACCATCCTTGCATCCCTGGGATGAATCCCACTTGGTCATGGTGTATGATCTTTTTAATGTATTGCTGGATGTGGTTGCCAATATTTTGTTGAGAATTTTGGCGTCTATGTTCATCAGCAATATTGCCCTGAAGTTTTCTTTCTTCATTGTGTCTTTATCTGGTTTGGGGATTAGGATGATGCTGGCTTCATAAAAAGAGTTTGGGAGTCTTCCATCAGTTTGGATTTTTTCGAATAGTCTGTGAAGGATGGGGTTAGGTCTTCTTTAAATGCTTTGTAGAATTCTCCTGTGAAACCATCTGGTCCAGGGCTTTTGTATGTTGGGAGTTTTTTCATGACTGCTTCAATTTCATCTGCTGTTATTGGTCTGTTCAGGCTTTCTGCTTCTTCATTCAGTTTTGGAAGATTATTTTTCTAGAAATGTGTGCATTTCACCTAGGTTTTCAAATTTCTTGGCATACAGTTCTTCATAGTAATTTCTTACAATCCTTTGTATTTCTGTGGTATCAGCCGTAATCTCTCCTCTTTCATTTCTAATTGTGTTTATTTGGATCCTCTCTTTTTTTCTTGATGAGCCTACTTAAAGGTTTGTCGATTTTGTTTATCTTTTCAAAGAACCAGCTCCTGGATTCACTGATCCTTAGAATTGTGCTTTTAGTCTCTATGTCATTTAACTCTGCTCTGATCTTGGTTATTTCCTTCCTTCTACTTGCTCTGGGCTGTCTTTGTTGTTGTTCCTCGAGTTCTTCTAGGCGTAGGGTTAGGTTGTTTGTTTGAAATGTTTCTATCTTTTTAAGGTAGGCCTGTATTGCTATGAACTTCCCTCTCAGGACTGCCTTTGCTGTGTCCCATAGGTTTTGGGTTGTTGTGAGTTCATTTTCATTTGTTTCCAGAAAGTTTTTGATTTCTTCCCTAATCTCGTTCTTGACCCATTCATTGTTTAATAGCATGCTATTCAGTCTCCATGATTTTGAGTGTTTTGGGTTTTTCCTTTGGAGTCGTTTTCTAGTTTCAGTCCCTTGTGGTCAGAGAAAATGCTTGATATGATTTCAATTTTCTTGAGTTTGTTGAGGCTTGCTTTGTGTCCTATCATGTGGTCTATCTTTGAAAAAGTTCCATGGACACTTGAAAAGAATGTGTATTTTTCTTCTTTGGGATGAAAAGCTCTCTATATATCAGTTAAGTCCATTTCATCTAGGGTATTGTTAAGTGACACAGTATCCTTGTTGATATTTTGTTTAGAAGACCTGTCCATTTTTGATAGTGGGGTGTTAAAGTCCCCTACTATAATTGTGTTGCTGTCAATATCTTTCTTGAAGTCCTCCAAGATTTTCTTTATGTATTTGGGTGCTCCTATGTTGGGTGCATATATATTTACAATGTTTATGTCTTCTTGGTGGATTCTTCCTTTGAGTATTATGAAGTGACCTTCTGGGTCTCTCTTTATGGCCCTTCTTTGGAAGTCTATATTGTCTGCTATGAGTATTGCTACCCCTGCTTTTTTTTTCCTGTCCATTTGCTTGGAAAATTTGTTTCCAGTCCTTCACTTTCAGTCTGTGTAAGTCTTTTGTCCTGAGATGGGTCTCTTGTAGGCAGTATATGTGTGGGTCATGCTTTCTTGTCCATTCAGCTATTTTATGTCTTTTGATTGGAGCATTTAATCCATTTACATTTAAGGTTATTATCGATAGGTAGTTATTCATTGCCTTTTTTTCCTACCTGTGTTCCTTTCTCTTTCCCCTCCTTTCCTTAAAGCAGTCCCTTTAGCATCTCTTGCAGAGCTGGTTTAGTGGAGGTGTATTCTTTTAGACTTCTTTTGTCTGGGAAACTCCTTGTTTGGCCTTCTATCTTGACTGAGAGCCTTGCTGGGTAAAGTAGTCTTGGTTGCAGGCCTCTGGTTCTCATTACTTGGAATATTTTTTGCCTTTCTCTTCTGGCTTGGAGCGTTTCCATTGAGAAGTCACTTGCTAACCTTATTGGGGCTCCTTTGTATGTAACTTCTTTTTTCTCCCTTCCTGCCTTTAAGATCCTCTCTTTGTCTTGGAATTTTGCCATTTTAATTATGATGTGTCTTGCAGTGGGCCTCTTAGGGTTCCTCTTGCTTGGGACTCTCTGTGTTTCCTGGATTTGGGTGACTTTTTCTCTCATCAGATTAGGGAAATTTTCCATCATTACTTTTTCAAACAGGTTTTCTATCCCTTGCTCTTCTTCTTCTCCTTCTGGTATTCCTATTATATGGATATTATTACGTTTCATGTTGTCCTGCATTTCCCTTAATCCCTCTTCATTCTTTTTGAGCCTCTTTTCCTTTTCTTGCTCTTTCTGGGTGTTTTTTTTCTACTTTGTCCTCCAGCTCGCTGATCCAATCCTCTGCTTCATCAAGTCTGCTTTTGATTCCTTCTACTGTGTTCTTCAGTTCAGAAATTGTATTCTTCATTTCCTCTTGGCCCTTGTTGATAGTTTCTATTTCCTTTTTTATGTTGATATAGTTTGCAGTGAGTTCATTGTAGTTTCTCTGTAGTTTCTGGTAGTTCTCTGTGAGCTCAGTGACCTTCCTGATAACCATTGCTTTGAACTCAGTATCTGATATTTGACTTGCCTCTATTTCATTTAGCATTCTTTCTGAGGCTTCTTCCTTTCCTTTCATTTGGGGATTATTTCTTTGTCTTCCCATTGTTTGTGAGACTCTTCTTGCTAGCCTCTGCTTCTTAAATTGATCTGTTCTGACTCCCTGGGTTTATGGTATGAACTTCTATGGTAGAATGCCCATGGGATTCAGTGGTGCTGTCTCCTTAATCTCCTGAGCTCACTGGTCTTCAGCTGACATTTATGGGTCTAACAGGGTCTAACTCTGGTCTTTTCAGAGCTCCAGGTTTTATTGTCTCAACTGTGGGAAAAGGAGAAAGAAGAAAAAAAGGGAGAAGGGAAAGAAGGAAAAGGGAATAGAAATGGAATGGAATGGAATGGAATGGAATGGAATGGAATGGAATGGAAGGAAGGAAGGAAGGAAGGAAGGAAGGAAGGAAGGAAGGAAGGAAGGAATGAATAAAAAATGATCACAGGAAAGATAAGGAATTTTAACAAAAATTAAAATAAAAAATAAATAAAAGAAGGCAGGAAGAAGGAATAAAAAAGTAAAGGATGGAAGAAGGAATAAAAAAAGAAAGAAGGACAGAAAGGAAGAAGAAATTTAGGGGGAAAGGAGAAAAAAAAAAGTCTTCTGCTGGCTTTAAACCGGTCAGGTTAGTTCTGCTGGTCTTCCTGTCTGTGGAACGGGAGGGGGTGGTTGGAGAGATTGGTTTCACTTTGCTCCCTTCCTGAGCCATACTCTTCGCTGATGTCCAGCCTCCATTCCAGTTCCTCAGGGTCCTTCTGCTCCCACCTAGGCCTTTAGTTCACCAGTTGTGCTGTCCTTGAGGTGTACCAATTAGGGGCAACTCACACTCCACCTTCTTGCTCTTTGCTGTCTTAGATGCTAGGGGCTCTCAGTGCTCCTTCAGGGTAGTTCAGCCCCCTACTGGGTCAAGTCTTTCTGGGGACTGCAGTCTCCCCTAGCCCGACAGCTCCCGTCTGCTGGGTGTTCTACCTTCCTCCTAGAGAGCGAGTAGACCCTGCAGGGCTCTGTGCGCAGGGGCTAGGTTGGAGTTGTTCAGAACCGGTGCTTCAGGTGTGGTCGCCCCTGGGCAGCCAGGCCATTGAATGGGTTGCACACTGGTCCCCAGCTTTGGGCCTGTGCGCCCAGGCAGCCAAGCCGATGATCCACGTGCACACCCACCCGAGGTTTCAGGTGTGGACGCCCACTCGGGGTTTCAGGTGTGGGTGTCCAGGCCACTGATCGAGGTGCATGCCCACCTGGGGTATCCGGTGTGGGACCCAGGCCACTGATTGGGGTACGCACCAACCCAGGCGCTTTTGGTCTGTGTGCCCAGTCGGCCAGGTCGCTGATCTGGATGCACACTTTTCCCTGGCTTTGGGCCTGTGCACTCGGGCAGCCGGGCTGCTAATCAGGGTGCGCACCCACCCAGGGTTTCAGTTGTGGGTGCCCAGGCCACTGATCGGTGTGCATGCCCACCTGGGGTTTCACATGTGGGCGCCCAGTTCGCTGATCTGGGTGCGCGCCAACAGGGCTCCAGGTGTGTGCTGGTGCTGCTTATCCTACGGCCACAGTCCAGGGGCTGAGGGGGGAGGGGCACCAGAGGCCTCGGCTGCTGCGGAGAGTTCTCTAAACAGCTGCTGCGTGCCTCTATTTTCTCTTTTTCTTTTCAAAAAATTCCTCCTATTTAAGCCCCCCTGGTACAAACAAGCACCTGGCCTCTCACACAGCCTCGCCTGGCTCTCTCCCAAGAATCCCACAGCAGACCCTGCGCCCCGGCCAGGGCTTCAGCTGCCCTGGTCCCCGCGCTGGTCCAAGGGACCTTATTGTCCTTAAGCACTCTTCTTACTGCCTGATCTTTCAATGTCCTCTATCTTTGGTCTCCGATCTTCATATATGCTGGAATACCGTTGGCTGTTCGCTCTGTTCCTCAGATCAGCTAGGTGTTTCACTGGTGTCGAGGGGAAGTGGGCTCTGCTCCCACCTATCTCGCTGCCATCTTCTAACCCCTAATTGAATCATCTTATAGAAATCAGCAATGGTACCAATACCAGTGTGTTTGACTCTGGAATAAATGCGAATCAAACTTGGAAGAAAAGCCAGAGGCAAATAATTTTACAACTGCAAAATATATAGTGCTAGAGCTGTAACCTCTGTTGCCCTTTCCCACTCTTGGAAAAGTGTTTTGTCTAGTGAATTAAAAATATAGTGGAAGGTTTAGAGGCATATCCATGTTGTTGAGTAAATTAGTCCTTCTGTTCCTCATTACTGAGTGGTGTTCCAGTCTGTGGACGTTCTACAGTGTTTCCCCATTCACGACTGAAGAACATTTGGGTGATTTCCAGTTTGGGGCTGTTAGGAACCAGGCTACTATGTATGTTCTTGTATGCGTCCTTACATGGATGTATCTTTTTATTTCTCATGGTTAAATGCTACCTAAACTAGAAGAGTAAGTTTCTAGCTGATCCCTTAAAAGAGGGATTGCAAACTTTCGCCCATGTGCCAAATCTAGCCTGCCACCCACTTCAGCTGTGCACTATATGATTTCCTTTATCATTTATTCATTCTGGAAAATGCAAAATATAAAGGGCAGAAATCAGATCAGTGGTTGCCACAGCCCTTGGATGGAGAGAGTATTGAATAAACGGGACATGAGAGAACTTTAGAAACAATTTATATCCTGACTATGTGTGTTACGTGACTGTACACGTAAAAGGGTGAACCTCACCATATGTAAAATGTGCATCAATTACTCTAATGTAAAGATCTATATATAGTGGAAGGAAGGAAGGAAAACATGCAAAAAGGACTGACGGGGGGTGGAGGCAGAAGGAGGGGAGGGCAATAGAGAAAGAAAAGAAATGTGATTTACCCCCAAAAGCAGAAGACTACACATGAGCCATGCTGCTTCTGCATAGCTGTGTGCAGAACTCCTTTATTTATTCTATCCTCTTGGAACACATTCAAAGCAAGAACATCAAGTATGTGTAATATCCAAAGTGAAAACATCCCCTCTTGACATTGCTCTGCAAGTTTCTGCCCTAAATAAGACAGTGAATCAGAAGGCTACATCTGCAGGTGGGTTAGGGAGAGAAAATAGAGTCCCGTGACATGTGAGCATGTTTGGAAAAAAACTAAAAACTAAGGCAAGCCTGTGTGATGATGGTTTTTCAAGTCGAGAAAGGCAGACCCAGGCTAGTCTTGCTTTACTGCAGTGCAGATAGTGACAATTCCAAACTGATAAAGAAAGACTCTAAAATAGGCCCAATGTATCAGGCTGCCATGTATCCCTGGGAAAAAAGCCATTGTGTCAACTGGATGTCAATCCAAGCATTTTCTTACTGACCCACCTCCCCGACTTTTATCTCTGAGCATGCAGATAAACACATATAACAGTCCTTAGAGATTATTTCTAAATATGTCAACCCCTGTTTATATCAAAACAGATTCCCTGCCAGACACAAGCCCTGGCACGTCCAATCCCAGGACAAACCCAGAGCAGAACGCAAACCAAGACTCTGGACCCTGGCTGCCACTGGTCTGAATCTGAGGTCATCACACTGACCCCATGACAACACACATTCTGAACCCAAACCTCCCTCCTGCCAGAGGAAGTCTGAGCAGGTCCACGGGCCTGTTCTGCCAGCATATGGGCTGCTATTTAAGCTACCAAGAAAAATCTCAAAAGTCCAACAGCAAACTATCTAAATTAGAAGAGAAACAATATAATCACAGTAGGGATTTTTAAGAGCAAGCACTCAGAAAACAGGCTAAGTTCAAATTCCAACTCTACCACTTACTAGTATGTGTGGTTTTAGACAAATTACTTAAGCTCTTTGAACCTCAGTTTTCTTTCCTGTAAAATGGGGCTAATAGTAGTCCCTACTTCACAAATTGGAGGTGAGGATTAAATGAGATAGTGACTGTGATACACTTAGCAGAGCATCCACTGGGAGCAATGAAAGAGGACAGAGAGAGTCTGTCTGCGCCCACTGAGCACAAACACTCCAGGGGGAAGGGCCGGATATTCAATAGCTTATTAGTCTTCAGAAAGGTGTCCTTACCATCTCTTGAAATCATCAAATGCCTGATTATAGAAACAAATCCAGATGGAGGTCTGGGCTAGGAAGTGTCGGGGTGAGAAGATGCTGGCTGTCAAGACACTAAACTGTTCATGACTGAAGGAATGCATTAAGACACTCATGCTCGGAGAGCTGCTTTATGTTCCGTAAATGGCCCCACAGCCCTTGGATGTCTCCACTTGAGCTCTCTCCACAGCGTGGCCATTTAAATGCATGCTGATCTGGGTCTCCACTTGGGTGTTGGCAGGTTGAAAGGCACTTCCAGAGCCAACAAGCTCTAGAAAGCCAAATATGGCCAAACTCAGACCACTCTAGGTAAACCTCAGGGAGGCCCCCCGTGGGTGCCAGGAGATGGTGAGGGGTGACTCAGACAGCATCAGCTGACAACTTCTAAGTACGAATGACTATGGGCTATTTTCATTTCCAAACAAAATTTTCCATCCTATAAACCCCGAAGTATTTTATCAAAGCAGTGGGGTCTAATTCATCACCCTAATGCTGAAAAGACAACTTCTCAAGCAGGGCAAAGATGCTATTTTGAGTAGCTGTGCCAAAATACAGCTTCTTGCTCCTGAGAGATTATATCAACAATAATTAATTGGATGAAAACTTCCTGGAGACCCCAGAGGAGTCACATTAAGTTCATGGTAAAAGAAAAAGAGGAAGGCCAGGCATCAGGGTCAATCCCTCACCTGCTCATAACTACCTTTGGCATGTCAGATCATCTTGAGCATCAGTTTCCCCCTCCATGCACTAGAAACAAATCTTTTACAGGATTCCTATGAGAATAAAATGAGATAACAAGTATGAAATGTATTGTAAAATATTTAGAAAGACAGTGTAATGAAACTATTGTATAAAGTACTATCTATTGACTCCTTCAGGAAAGTTAGACCAGAAATATAGAAGCTCTCGATTTAAGTCACCTTTAAAAATATGTCCATGATTTACTAACCTAACTGAATAAAAAGTAAAAAACAGAATTTATAAAATAGTCACTTTTTTCTTTTTTGTTTCTACATTATACCAAATGCACATTTGAAATGATTTTTTCACTAAACTGGCTATTTGTTTGACAGACTGCTTGAATCAGCAGGTTGTATGAAAGACAACATTAAGCACCTGTCCATCTTTACCAGAAATAGCCAAAATAGCCAAAATAATAGCTACATACCTTATCTCCATCCTGTCTGTGGCAGACATCAGTAACCAATCACTTCACTCTTACCCCTGAGTTTAGGTAACAGTTCAGAATCCTTCCAGCATGCAGCACTCCAGGCAGCCCATAACCAGTCCCAAATCAGCATAGGACCTAAAACCTATCTGTCATCTAATGTGTGTGGACCCTGAGAAAAAAGATACCTACTAAGAAGGGCTCCTGGTGCCTAACTGGGCTCCAATTTTAAAAACAGAGCCTAGCAGCAGCCATTTCTACACAGGGGCCTCTCGTGCAAACCACACTTCAGGGAGAAGCCTACACTGAACTGATGACTGCCTTCTACACAGAACTGCCTGCCCACACTGTATTACTGCCATCTGAGCCAGCCCTAACAAAGGAGTTCCTGAAATTGTATTTCAACCAACAGAGCTGAGGTGTTCCCTGTCCTACCAGATCTGTGCAGCTTTATCTCCATCAGCATCTTCATCAACCAATCAGAGAAGCTCCATTCTGACCAATCAGGACAGTGTCTTCTGGACCAATCAAACTGCAAGAATCTGGAGTCCTCATATACATAAGGACCAACCAATTGAGGACTAGGGGTGGGGACTTCTATCTATATAAGTCATCTCCCCACTGACTCTAGGAGCACAATTTCCCTTTCCACCAAAGATTTAAGATTGTGCTTCCCAGGCCAGAGCAGGAGAGGGGCCTTACCCCAGAGCCACCTTACCACAATACTTTTTCACAGCAAAGCTGCTTCATAATTGAGCTGCAACACTACTGAGCTGTTCACTAGCCATGCTGTTCCAACATCCATGCCGTATCACAATTGTTTGCACTGAATAGTTTCCCAAATTGGGCATTCCTCTTGGCATTGAACCGGTACCAATGATCATCAGTTAACAGATGTATCTTTTGCCTGATTTAATTTGAAACCGCGAAGTTAGGAAAGTCAAGTGTAGAATTATTTTAGTCTTACTAATTCCTCCTGAACTTATTTGCTGATGACTGGAATTCCTGGAAAAAAAGACCAAGCCTTCCATTTCACAATTAGACAAAAGACTGAATATATGAATACTTGAGAGGAGATAAAATGAATTTATACAAAAATGTACATAGTTGATTCCAGCCTCCCTCTGAGCAGGATCCAGGTCCTCCCAGAAGAACCACTGTCCTCCCACTCACTCAGTGAGTTGTCCTCCAGGGACACAGTGCCCACTCAAGGCATGGCCAAGACTGCCAGGATGAGCAGGGACAGGGCTACATGGCTCTGTCCGGGATCTGAGCCTTTTATCTGTACACGTGCCTTCACAGAGGGATGGAGAGGTAAAAGCAAAGGGCCTTGGGTCCCTGAGGGTGAGATGAGAGGGCTCCCCAGCAATGGGGGGGAGGAGGGTATAAGAAAGGGGAGATGACAATCAGAGATGTGCCTCAGTGACAGAGAGATGGCAACTCAAACCCACAACAACATCTTTCACACCTTGTTTGACTCCCTTATCTATCCCCAAAGCGGCTCAACTCCTGAACTAGGTTCTTTGTTTCTTTTCGGGATCAGGGTACCAGCTCCATAACAAACCGAGTAAGACTTCCAGAGTCTGCAGAATTCATTCACTTCTCAAACAAGTGTGGTTGTAACAATGTACCATGTTACCACCACTGAGAAATTTGAATGCAGCCCAGCCAGTGGCTCCATTGTAAGCTCCAGGAGGGCTGATGCCTGTCTGTTTTATCCGTGTATCTAGCACTGTATCTGTTTTATTTATCAATGTGTCTAGCACTGTGTCTGTCTGGTATCTAGTACTTAATACACAGCTGTCAAAAATCGGTTGTGTTTGTTTATGCCCTCTGCCAAGTAGCTATACAGTGCCACACTCACAGTAAGCACCCACTTAACATTGACTGATTGATTGACAATTGACAGTCTGTCTTGCCTTTGATTCCCTAAGTGAAGAAAGCAGAATAAGTCAGCCTGATATAATACCTGGTTGGCGTACACTTAATATACATAATTTACCTAGCAGATACCTAATGTACTTAATATATTTTTAATAAATATCTAATATATGCTTCTTAAGCCTTCTTAATAAATATCTAATATATACCTCTTAAGCCTTTCAGAATGTTATACTTCTTAACATTCTGAAAGTTTAAAATACTCTAAATGAGTAAATCCTGAAAACCAGACTAGAACCCATCAGGTGCCATAAATGGGAGGTGATAGTTAAAGGAGGTAAACAGCTGGATATCATCATGTCACATTGGTTCTGAGAGTCTCCCCTTATACATAGAGATTTGCTAAATGACCAGTTCAAAGGAGAATGGTTTAACAAACCAGACAGAGGTGTATCTATAATAATCCTGACCTCATAAACATATCAATACTTTCAAAGCATGTCCACATCAGTGACCTTATGTGTCCTCAGACATCCCTGTGATGGACAGGGAAGAATTACTAGTGGTCTATACAGTACAGATGTAACTTTCCATTCTGGCAACACAGCAGGCCAAGCTCAGACCACCAAGAAATGAGGAGTTCATTCTTTTTATGATGCACAGAAACACTGAACAATATGAGCTGAGCGTAAAAGAATGAATTCTCAGCCCTGGGAAGAAGGAAGTGAGAACTTAAAGCTGAGTAACGACCTGAGGTACTATCAGCTGTGATGGCTCTGGGGCACAGGTAGTTGGTTCCAGGCTCCGCACAGAACAGGAGACAGAGCTAGGGGACCCTTCAAAGCCAAAGGGTTGAACTGAGGCCCCAGCCTAAAGTTGAGAACCTGGAACAACTGATCCCTAGTAAAAAACGGGTCTCAAACATCTACCCACCTGCCCAAGGAAGAAATAAGAAAATGTGGGGCACCAGATGCTGATTGGGACTTTTCTTGTCTCAGAATTCCAGCTGAAGCCCCAAACCTAAGAACAAACAAGTATCCCTCAGACAACAGAGGCACTAACCGGTAGCCAACTGGTCCTTCACGCTCCCTCCACCACCCCACCCAGCCTATACAAAAAGAAGACAAGAAACACAGGCATCCTGGATGTCGTAAGGGGTGGGCTAAGGAACAGTGTGCCTCCCCCAACTTCCTCCCAAGCCAAATGGACTGGCCACCAAGGGGAGCATCTTTAGAGACTGGGGTAGAATGAAGAGAAACCATCCTAAACAAATGAAAGCACCAAATAAATCTTAAAAACAAAAATAGAAGGAAGGAAAAGAATGAAAGATGCAATAAAGCTTCCTCACAAAGACTTCCTTGGTGGAGATGTGTCTTCTTAGTCACATCTGCTGCATATAAGATAAAGCACCCCAATTCAATACCCCTTCTCAATAGTTTCACATCCCCATGCCTCTAAAAGCCTTTTGCTCTGGTACTCTCTGAAGTCATGCAGCAGGGTTGTTTTACACTCTTGCTGCCCTACCCCCAAGACGTTCTTTCTCAGATAAAACTCAGCTCAGAAATACTCTAAGCATTTGAGCCTATACTGCAATTTCCCCATGCAACTGACAACATGTAAAGGACTAGACACAAAGCTTTCTCCTGCTGTATCTCAATTTATCCCTTTGCAATATTCAAGTAATAGTCATTTATAATAGAGTTGAAAGAATAAACAGATTCTTAATTGGGAGACGGAGGGCAGCAGATCCCCAGATATGCAGAAAGTAAAAGATACCATCAAAATGCCAAAGCAAAAGGCAGAGGCCCACCTAAGCACAGGTCTCCCTGTGCCCAGATATGGCTACTCCTGTGACACATGCCATCTTTCAGGGTTTCAAATAAGGTGCACTGCTGCCTCCTCCTCTCTGCTGCATCTCTCTCTCAGACACACACACGTGCACTGGCCCACAAGGGTTAGAGAAATCTTTCCCTGAGAGTCTTTGGTTTTGAGTTTTAGTTGATTTCATTCTGAGCCTGAAAAGCACAACGTAAGTAGCCTTTATGGCCATTGTATCCTCTCCATTCCAAACAAACCATGACCTACATGTATCCATGCAGGAAGTAATGACCTGTGTCTGTCCATGGACCAAGTGTGTCTGCATGTGACTACACACTGTGACACCTGTGGATGTCTCAAGAAGAGCTGTGCCTACTTCTCAGAGACACCAGGCCATTCCATTGCCTCACCCAACCCAAGAACATTTTTCTCCTAGTCATTTTTTTCTTTGGGATTTTCTCATCTTCTTCTTCATTAATTAAAATCAAACACTATAGAAATGCCTGGGACCAACTGTCTGGGGAGGGACAGCAGTTGGCATTGAGCAAACCTGTCCATGCAGACCAAACTCATTCCACAATGAATGCACTTGGAGGGAAACAGTGCATTCTGCCCAAGTTTCACTGAAGTAAGAAAAAGGGAAAAGCCCACAGCTTTCTGCTGCCCAGATCCAGCAACAAATAGGTCTGGGGTCAGCACTGCCCTTGGGGTTCACCAGAATAAAGGCAAACTCTGCAAGTAGGTTCTCTCCAAGTAGGCTAAACAGGGTGAAAAGGTGGTCACAGGGCTGGTCATGATTGTCTCCAGAGACTGTCTTAACACACTGTTCCCGGACAGGCAACAGGCAACTGGTACTACTTCCCTAGATGGGAAAGGCAGATAAAGTGTGCTTCCAGGGAAAGTCACCCCCACCCCACAAGGTTCTCCCACCCTAGGGTCAGGTCTATCTGAAGTGGAAGAGCTGGGGGATGGGCACAGGGAGCTGGACGAAAGAAGCAGGACTTCAGGCCACTAGACTGTTTACCATGTATTTCACCGCGATGGCCAGTGCAAAGAACCAGAGTGAAAGTGCAGGAGCCAGGCCTCCCTGCCTCCAAGACACCAGGCCTCTGCAGCCACTGCCACCCTGCTGCCTCTAGGAAAGGCCCTCCAGTCCACTCACACTGCACGTGTGACAAGGACTGGAGCAGAGTCTGGGGATGCCTCCTGGTCATTAACTCCTTCCTGGACCAACAATAAATTCAATGCCATCCAGCAGAACATATTCCCATGGTATTCAAAGAGTATTGTTGACCTTGGCACTGAAAATTCACATATGAATGTTTCACTAAACATTCATATTTGTCTTGATTACAGGTAAATCCAAGTACTGCAAAGTTCAAATGGGATCCAACCAGAGATTTTCCAGTAGTTGGGAACATTTCTGTCGTGGGATTGTAAGAGGGAATGGGATAAAGAACAAATAATAAAGGATTATGTTCTCAGATATATGATAATCTGATATAACTATAAGGGTATAAAAGCACAAGGCTTAAAAGTCCACAAGGCTAACAAGTTCTCCAGAGAGCCAGTATCTTAGGTGGGGAAGATTGACAGGTGTGGATGGGGGTGTGGGGAGTTAGGGGTGGGAACGACATGGAGGCAAGTCATCCCCTGAGAACCACCCATGGCTGGCGTTTCTGATCTGACATGCCCAGAACACTCCTCTCTACTCTTGAGCCATGACTGGCGCCAGCAGTGCAAGCTCCTTGTCCATGATGCCAAGATGGTCTGTGACAGACTGATGATTGACATCCACCTCTACACTAGCCTTGACATCACCTGCTCCTTCCATCCATGTCTTGGACACAACCTCAGATCTATGGATCACAGGCTCTCTGCTTTGGTGTCAGTACCCAGAAAACTCAGGGGCCAATAAAGTTTGTCTCCATATACCTATCTTTCCACACACACATGCATCCTATTCTACCACCCGGTATCAACCCTCCTAATGCTTCCATCAACCTCACCACCTGCTCGCCACCTTCTTCTTGTTCTCATGCTCCCCAGAGAAAGTCCACCCACCCCTCTGTACAACCACCCAGACCTCAAGGGGCCAACCAGCTATTCTGATGAATAATCCATGTGAACAGAGGCAGGTTAGAGGAGTCACACTACCAACTCCTATTAAAATTCCATGTCCTGGGACATCCATTCCCACCAGTGACCTCAAGCTCCACTTGTGTCCTTATACAACTAGAGCCCTTTACCCCCTTGGCCTAATTTGTACCCATCTCACTTTGCCAACATCATTTCTGGAGGGTGTTTCTCTAGGAATGCCAATCATTGCTGGTCCCTAACTCATGCCTCCTGACCTCAGAACATATGTACCATATGTTCTCTCTCAGACTTGGAAACCATCAGGGATTTCTTTGGGATGTCCCTTGTGTTTTCTCCTGACTCTTACCTCTTTCTGTCTTTTCAAACCCAACTCCACTCTAGCTGCCCTCACGTCTCTCAGGACCCAGTACTCCCCTCTATGAGACCCCGAATATCTCCTTTTAAAGCTCTACCTGCCAAATACCACTCTGTATTTTTTCATCCTCTGCTATCACTTGTCTGTTTCTGAAGACAGAATTCCACCTCCTCAACTGAGGTTAAACCTTTTATTCCTGTCCGTGGCCCCACTGCCTACTGCCACCTTTTCAATCTGCCTCACCAACAGCCCCCTCCCTCTACCATTTCCAATCTCTCCTGTGCCAACAAATCCATCCCCTCTTTTCTCGTTCACAGTCAAAATTCTTGAAAGATAGTCCATATGTGCCCCCCAGCCCATTTGATGCCATGCCTCAGCATTGTGCTGACTGCACAACAATCATTCTGAACCACCCTTGGAGTCTACTAATGACACCCAAATCGTCAAATCTAGCAGGGGTTTACTCACTTCCTATCTCCCCTATCCACTACTCCATTCAACAGTGACCTCAGCAGCCGCTCCCCCACCCTCTGTGACCCTGCAGTAGCGAGGCTCTCCACCCACCTCCCTCACCACTCTGGCTCTGCCTCCTCTATTTTATCCCCTTCCTGTCATTTAAGTGCTCTGTATTCAGCCTCTTCATCATTTCCTTTCATCCATTTCCGCAGCTTCAAATATCATCTTTAAAAACAAAAACAAAAAACTCTAATCTGGCATGTACACTGAGTATCTTCCATTTGCCCTCCAAATCCACCCTCTACCCTTCCCATCTAGATAGAAGCAAAGGGCTCCCTTGCCCTCTTGCTTTTTTTAAGAAAAATCATTTCTTTCCTCTCTTGCCTGGACTATGACAAAAGCCTCGGAACTGTCCCTCTACCCACAGTCTTAACACCTCCACCTCATCTTCCACCCTGCCACCTAACCAGCCTTCTGGAAGAGCCGCCCTGATCACATCAGTCCCTCACACACTTCAAATGGCTTTCCACTGCCTACCAAACGGGATGCAAATTCTTCAGCCCAATGAAAGGACTCTCTAAATGTTACCCTTTCCTGCCATTCCAGCCTTCTCTCCCATATCTCCCCCATGCATAACCTGTGCTCTAATGAAATGCAACTCACTATTCCTTTAAAATTCAATGCATATGCCTGTCAACATATCATTGACTATACCATTCTTTGTGTTGGGAATGTCCACCCTTCCACACTACCCTATTTCTATCCATCCTTCAAGGTTCAGCTATGTTACCACCTTCATATATACTTTCTCCACTTATTTCTTATGACTATATCACCCTCCTTTAAAGCTGTGGGCCTTTCATCTTTACCTCCGATAAGATCCTATGAGCAAACTGCCTTACATACAGCAGATGCACAGTAACTTTTTGTGAATGACTAAAAATCTCAATTCTGGGAGGGAAAAAAAATTAGGACTATTTCATCACAACTGGCACGAGATACCCCATTTTCAGAGACATTTCACAGTCAATTTATCCTGGGAAAAGACTTCTTTTCTCGTGGTCTTTTAGACAGCTGGGCATAGGTCAAAATTTTTGCCTTTCAAATAATTGAAAAACAGAGCCACAAGATCCTATCCACTGCAGTCCAAACATGAGGTCTGAGTCACTGTAATCCCCTAGGATATGGAGTCAGTTCCCCAGGATGTCTTGGGCAGCCAGACATGGCAATAGGGGCTTTGACCTTGGAGAAACACTGTGCAACATTTCGGCTCTGGGCAGTGGCCCAGATACCCCTGTAAGCAGGACCAGAGAGGGATGTGAAGGCAGAGCTGACAATGGAGGAATTTACCAATAGTTATATTAAACTAAGCATATCAGCCTTCAAAGTGCATGGCCTGCATTTCTGTCTTAACATACTGAGCTCTGCTAATCTGAGAAGGAAACACAAACACACACACACATTCATGCCCCAGGTGAACCCACCAAGAAGAGAGCTGAGTATGGGGTGAAAAGATGTACAGTATCATGTAGGTTCAGCAGATATGAGGTTTTAAGATCTGTGCATAAGTTAGGACACAGTGCCCTAACAGATGATATATTCAGACTACAAAAAGAATATGGATCAAGAGTCAAGACATGGGGGGATTCTAGCCTATTCTGTCACCAAAAAGCTGTAGAATTTTAACAGGGTACCTTTAAGGAATAAATGAAATAACATATGTAAACACACAAGGGTAAACATAAAGTCAAATGTACAATATTCACTCAAAAAAAAAATCTGACTAGTTTCTATTTTTTCCATCCCTAACCAGGAAGTTGTTCAGATTCTGTAAGTCCAGGTTCTTTCATCTGAACAAACAGGAATAATAAAACTTGTCCCACTACTTCAATGAATTTCTTTTAAAGAACAGATGAAACAGTAGGCGTGAAAGAATTTAAAAGATATTTTAGAACTGTCAAAATGTAAGTTGATGTTATTACTTTTAGGTAAAAGAATTACAAAAAAACAAAATTGCCATCCCAAAATTGGAAAGGGCCTTCCCAAGTCACAAACCCCTCCAAGGGTTATAATTCTGCCTTATTCATCCACTCTTCTATCTTCCTCTCCCCTCTCTTTTCCTGATTCTCTCCACTGAGTGCTTCTTTTTGTTTCCATACTTTTTCCTCCCTTTCTACATTTTAAATGTGTGAGGGACAGGGAAGGGTCCTGGGCTTGCCTCCAGGCAACTCCAAAGCTGGGAGAAAGAGACCCCTCACCAACCAGGCCATGTAACCCTCCACCAGCCCAGACACAGAAGCCACTGAGGAAGACTCGGCCTAACAGCATGACAGGGAGCTCACCTCCCCCAGGGTCCTGATGAATTCCGACTGGATGCCTCTGTCCATAGGCAGGGGTGCCCCGGGACTAGTCAGACAGGCAGATGGAGAGACAGAGACAGACTAAATAGCTTTGTCCTGTCAAACACCCATTTCCTGTCAAGTTACAAAGCCCAGTTGGCAGAGGTGAATACTGAACTGAATCTAGAGAACTTCATTATTTTTGGAACAGAGGCAGCATCAGTCACTCCTCAACAAAAGGCAGCTGCTAAATTGTTCAACACCTAATTAAAGTCAAATTTCTGATCTAGGACCTGGGAGCCCAAAGAAAATACTACATGCTCATTACCAACATGATGAAACTTCCTAATACTATGTTCTTGTCTACGCAGGATTCAAACTTGGGGAGCCACACAAGGAAATGCACTCTTAAACTAAAAAGTCATAATTCAGCCCCAGCAATTCCACTCGTAGGTATATACCTAAAAGAATTGAAAACAAGGATGCAAACAGATATTTGTATGCTCATGTTTACGACAGCATTGTTCACAACAGGTAAAGGGTGAAACAACCCAAGTGTCCATCAATCGATGAATAGATAAACAAAATGTGGTCTATACTTGCAAGAGAATATTATTCAGCCATGAAAAGGAATGGCCATTGAAAACATTATGTTCAGTGAAATAAGCCAGACACAAAGGACAAATATTCTGTGATGCTACTTCTATGAAATATCTAGAATAGGAAAATTCACAGAGACAGAAAGCCAGTTAGAGGTACCAGACGCCGGAAAGAGGGAGGAGTGAGGAGTTATTGCTCAATGGTTACAGAATTTCTGTTTGGAGTAATGAAAAGACTTTGTAAATAGATGGTAGAGATAATTGTCCAACATTGTGAATGTAATTAATGCCACTGAATTGTATATAATTAAGAATGATAAAAATGACAAATTTTGTTTTATATATATGCATATATATGTGTATGTATATATATATATCTTTTACCACAATAAAAAAATGTTTAATTGTTATAATTCACATCTCTAACTATCAGTAGATATATATGACTTAGAAACTTAGCTTTACTGAGATAGTTAAAAGAAATAAATCATGAAATCACATTCATGAAACTGAAAGAATTTAATCTCACTTACAATGACACCCAGGTCCCTAAATAATCTCATATACTTCCTTTCAACTCTATCATTCATCACGCAGACTGTCACAACATACCTACATCTGAGGTGCGTGAACCGTGCTGCCAACAGTTAGGCTACACGAGGGTGTAGACTACAGGGGTGCAACTGTAGAGTTATTATCACTGTCAACAATGCATGAAAACCCACAGAAACAGAAAGCAAATTTGCAGTTTTCAGGGGCTGGAGGGAGGGGTGAATGAAGAGTGACTGCCAGTGAGTACAAGGTTTCTTTAGGGGGTGATGAAAATGTGCAGGAATTAGACAGTAGTGGTGATTTTTCACAGCTCTGTAAAAATACTAAAAAACACTGACCTGTACACTTTAGAGGGTGAATTTTATGGTATGTGAATTATATCTCTAGAGAAGTTATTTAAAAATAATTAACTAAATAAATAAGGCATAAAGTCCAGGGAACTCAGCTTGCAAGGACGGTCCTCTGAATTCATCAGAATCTTGCCTGAGGAGGGACAGTATTTATTTTCCAAGAGGAAATTTCTGAGAAGACACTACAAGAATGGAGGGTGAAGCAAGGACATGCCATGAAGTGTCATCTCAAAGCCCAGGCTCACTGATCTTCGTCTTCCATAAAGGTCCACAGGGGGATCTGAAGAACCAAAGAGGGCCCAGACAGAACCCATGAGAATGAGAGAGTAGCTAGGGAATGGGACTGCAAGGAGAGGCATAGAGAGTGACCACACAGCAGCCACCTAGGAAGAACAAGCGTTCAGCTCTCTATCCACTGCACATGACCAGCAGATGCCAGCACCAGAGTTTCCCCAAAGCAGACCCAAGCAAGAGTTTATGAGGCTAACTCAAGGTAGCCTTTTCCAAAGTGGATGGATAGTGGGTTCCTCTTTCTTTTCCACTCATGGAGAACAGAAAGAACATGTACTTTGAAAGTCTAAAAGACCTGGATTATTTCCAGTTCCAATGTTGTCAGGCCACATTACTTAAGGTCTTTGGTCCTCAGTTTCCACACCTGAAAACATATTTTTAAGGATGACATGATACTAAGTGCGTGAAGCACCAAGAACATTGCTGGAGGCACCAGGCATTCAATAAATGGTAGTTATTACTCCTGCCTCATGCTAGAAATATAAAAAGGTAGATATTATTCTTCAATATAGTCTATTTTTTATAATAAAAATGAAAACAATGGCTTCACAGATCACAGAACCAGAGGCTAGAAGGGGGAGGGGATTGATGTGGGGAGCAAGACACACACTTCAGTGCAAGATCCCCAGGCCACTTTTTGATGACAAGATTATTTTTGCCTTAGGGAACTAAAGGCTAATCCGTCACTTAAGGTATGAAATTAAGAGTCCCTTACTATTTTGATAAGTATCTCAAAATGCTATATGGAACTGTTTCCTTCTTTTATCTACAAACCTCCAGATCTTCTGTTATATTAAAAAAATTAGTTTAGCTTCAAAAGCAAAGTTTTATTTCCCAGGCAGTCTGTCCTTCTGTATGGAGGGGCTGTGTTTAGGTTTGGGAATTGAAGTTGGAAAGTGAGTAGTTTGTTTTCCTGGCCAGGTGGTGCCCTTCCCACTCTCAATGGCCCTCTTTCCAGATATTCAGGCCGTCTGACCGGTTTGGCTTGGGACCTGAGGCTGAAGGCTGGGAGCCTGGGTGGCAGCTGTGGAGAGACGGGGGCGTGGCAGTGCACCGCTGCTGGGCCTAAGGACACCCTGCAGTCTGAGTGGTCCCACTGTCCTGGGACCCCACTGGCCTCAGGATGGCTGACAGTTGTCAAGAAAACCAAAATACCAGGACTCTCTTGACTGATTTTTTACTTCCTTTTTGATTATTCTTTTATCAGCCAGATGAGCACCTCAGATTCTGTTCCTCTTTGTTTGACATTTCCATCCTTGAAATTTTTAATGTCAGCCATCCAGTAACACGTACAGTTGTTTGAAACGCTTTGAAAGTTGTTTCAGGGTGCTGCTTCCTCCAACTCCCGGTGCTCTGCTCTCTTATAACAGTAGCTGATATTTGCACAGTGATACACATTCATTATCCCATTCAGAGCCTCACAGCTGCCCTGTGAATCTGACTAGCTGAGGACTGTTATCTCCATTTCATGGATTAAAATGGTGAGACCTGATTCCTTCTGAACTCTCAGAGAAAGAGATCACGTCAAAGAATAGGTTCAGTCATTTTGCAAGCTGTAGCCTTATTTATTTCTTTCTTTTCTTTTTTACTTTTGCTAACTAGCATCTTTGAAAGGTTTTAGCCAGACATGGGTTATTTTGGAAGGAAATGTGCATGTATGTATCTGTGTGTGTGTGTGTATCTGAACTTGACACAATGGTTACAAAATAAATAGAGCTTAATTGAGTAATCTAGTCAACATTTCTGCCCCCAGGCAATACAGGGAAGAACATTCATTTACTGTCTGGATTTTGGCTTGGTTCTCTAAAGGACGAGAGACAATTATTTTATTTTCCTTTTAGCTAGGTTCAAGCGGGCAGCGCCAAGTATAGCGAGTTTATGGAAAGAAACAGAAACCCCTGTTGGCAAATTGGCAGCTTGAATATTTCATGAAATTATCGCAAAACTATGTTCTGAAATGGTGGCTTCCTCCAGGGATCTCAAAGGCCAGATCTGTAAGCAGAGCCTGGCTCAGGCCTCTGTCTTAAGCTAGAGACCAGATCAGCCTCAAAGGCCCCCCAGTTTCTGGATGATGATATGTGAGAATATCAACAAGTCAGCCAATGAACATTTCAAGGAAGATGGGAATGTCACATGAAGTCCCTTCCATGTGTTGAATTTAAGCCACCAGTCCTTATTTCAATGTCCCCCAGGAAGAGGTAAGTGTCCTAGGAGACTAGCCCTGAACAGGAAGCAAGGAGAAGCCTTTGTTCTTCCAACTCAGGTACAATTCATAGCAGCCTGTCCTCTGGCCAGCTGCGACCTAAATGTCCACACGGTTTCTACCCTGCAGTTAATTTGTGTATCCGTGCCCTGGCCAACAGCAAAGCTGGACGGTCCACAAAGAATGCCCCACAGCTTGTCAAAGGAAGTCCTACAGCACAGTCTGGCCTCTCATCACCCCACTCTCCCTAAGGGGCTGAAATAAGCCTAGATTGGGGCAGGAAAGAAGAGAGCAAATAAAAAAGTCTTGGAGGCATATCCATTTGCAGACAAAATAGTGATCTGAATTTTGCTGAAGTTCCTTATGAACATGTATGAACATTTACTCTGTAGTATAAAAAATTATTTTTAAACCTTTCCACTAAGCAATGCTCTCTGTTAGAGGGTTTAATACACACCAAGTGTGGTCAAGAGAAAGCAGCTGGGAAAAGAGACGGAAGAACTTTTTTGCCACATCCCTGCCTGAGTGAACTGACTCTTTAGGAGCCTCTGTTTTCTCAACTGGAAACAGAGTTTGTCCTAATGGTTCCTTTTACCTATAAGATGTTCCTATACTAGAAAGTAAATTCTCAAAGAGCCATTACATTTATTCTATGTCTGTTTGACAAACCCCTCAAAGTACACAAGTCTAGAACTGCCCCTCCCTCCCTCGCGCGCGAGAACACACACACATGAGGAGATCATTTTAAAGTGAACAACACGTTATGGAGAGCAGAGTGTGGTGGGGTTCAGGGAAGGAGAGGGCTGAGAGATTTTGGCTTCTTGCCAGTTAACCCTCTCTTTCCTCATCCCCTGTTCAAAGCCAGATTAACTGTTCCTTTAGTTCCTCTAGTCTCTGGGGAAGTAAGGTGCCATTTTCAACCTCTGTTTGACTCCTGAGCTCCAGGCCCAAACTGATCCCCTTATGTCCCTTCAATCCCCATTTAAATTTAATTTAGTTCCACAAGTATTGTAGTAACTGAGTTCCCCAAATTACCCACAGATCCCCAACAGCTGGGTCTCCTCCTATGTTCCTCAGTCTCCCACCAGCCCTGCTCCCTGAACTCCTAGCCATTTCACAGATCTACTTCTCAGGAGGCCTTCTGGGCGCCCACCCCCACGGTCCACAGAGCCTAGAACTGCAGCAAGGCTCTGGGGCCCCAAGGCTCCTGGGAGCCTGAAGCTCCACTCCAGTTCCCTTCTTGTCACAAGCAGCTGCCTCCAAGTGCTCCTCAAGCCTAGCAGGAAAGAGCAAAGAAGTCTGCTGAAATGTGACAGGCCAGTGAGCCTGGTCTTGAACAAATAAGCACCCCACCTGCGAATTAAGACACAGAAGACCTCTTCTACAGCTCCTGAGTTTGAGGTTCAAACAATCACATTAATTACTACGGCCCTCCATTTTGCTTTTTCTGATGGGTTTCATTCAAGTCTACGCATCTGGCTTTCAAACAGCAGTTGAAAGGCATTTCATTTTCCCAGAGGGATCTTGTCACTTTTTTTTTAATACAGTAACCTAACCTTGAGGTATATGTAAACAGGTGTTTACTAAATTATTTTAATAATGACAGTCATGGCTTGGAGTGTTGTTTCATTATCAGAATGTTTAACACTCATGTTGCTAAATATTTAGCACCTGATATTTTGCAAAACAATTCCCATGCATTGTTTTGTCAGTCTTCTGTTCTCCTCCACAGTGCCCATCATTTACTTACACAACAGTGAGGATGGACTCTAGAAACAGACTAAAGCAGTGTGATCATTTTGCTAATTAGTCTCATTGTGAAGTCTCCAGGTGTTTCCCAAACAATCTATCAGCTTTCCTTAGTCCACATTAGAAAGTAAAATTGTCCCCTGATTTTGAATGCTGAGCACCAATTTCCAAGTCCCAGAAAGAACAGTTGGAAAGACCCTGGCTGACCTGTAACTACCCTGTAACAAACAGCTGCAACACCAGGCAGGAAGAATTACTGTAAAAGGAAGAAAGCGCTGTTGGCCACTCCCTCACCCTCTCTTAAAACGGTGGCAAGAGTTTCTCAGACCTCATGGATCTTGCCACAACAACTAAGCAAGCCAAGTGAAGAAAGGGATAGAAAAGAAAACACCAGGAGTTGGAAAACATCACTGAAAATGAGAACAATACTCAGTTACTTCCTAACCTAGGTCTCGGGAGCTTTTCTGCCATTACCCAGCAGGAGACCAGCCAGACTCATAAACAGAAATCAGCTGTGAAGTGTACCCAGTTGTTTTTGGTTTTTTTCCTTAATAAAGTAAGAAAACGATTCCTTGTCTTTGAGCTGACAAGCTCTGTAACCCTATAGATTAGGGTTTCCAGACCCCAAATTTTAGGTTGCCTCATGCTCCACCCGACCCTCTAGTTAAACCATTCATGGGAAATCAGAGAGAAAATTAATATACAGCCATAAGAAGTTCACCTAATCGCCCAAAAGGCTCCTTCAAGGCTCTGTAGGATTCTGTCTATGCTACAGGTAAAACGAAGTCTGAAGTAAGAGGGTGCAATAGAGTGGGAGAAATCCAAAGTGGGTTTCCATTGCCAGAGGGTGGTGAAGTTACCAGGGGACTCAGTCATACTGGGGTGTGTGTGTGGTGGCATGGGGACACACACTGGTCTTTCGGGTTCTCTGCATGGGGCAAGTGTGGGTGTGATGAAAATGGCACAGCACACAGGAAATACTCTCCAAACCCTCCATCCGACATCTTTCCTCACCAAACCCAACAGGAGTGCCCCTGTCCTGACTCCTAAGCCCTGGAGCACCACCTACTGGGAGAGGCAGAAACTACAGCCCCTTTAGGTATTGCTGGGTCCGCATTCAGTGGTTCAGGCAGGCAAGCATTCATTCAGTCATATATTAAGGCCTAGAATGAGCCAGAGTCTGTACTAGGAAGTAGGGATAAAAGATTGCCAGGGCCTCGAAATCCCCATTCGTTGTGCTCCTTAGACTCCTTCAGTCTAGACCTTATACACAGAAGGACCCACCTCAGGCAATTTCAAGTCAAAGAGAAAACTGAAGGAAGAGTCCTAAGTCATCACCAAGACTGAGAGATGACTCCAGGGGCTAATGGCTCATCATTTCACTGGCAGAGTACTATCCCTGCAGAGCAGTATCTACCTGTAGAGAACAATTACCCACTTAATATGAGGTATAAATGTCCAAACAGTCTTAGGAGACTGCATTGCCAGTGTTCCTCTCTGCAATACATATATATATATATATATATATAAAGTGGGGATGCACTTTGGATCCCCAAAGTGCATTAGGCTCCTGTGTAATCTACTTAAAATAGCTTTGCCCTATTCCCTGTGTGTGGTGTGTATGTATGCAAGCACACACTTAAATAGTTAGCATGTGTTCCATGGAAATAATGAATAGTTGATTCTTGTAATATAACCTATTATGTAGTATTCTGATAAAAAGGGAGCAATACTAGGAACAATCTTTTTAACCTCAATAGCCCTTTTTCTCCAGTTTCCTCCATGCAGGATCCAGAGAAAGAGAAGCTAATGTCATGCTTTCTTCAACCCAGCACTGTCCTTTGACCATTTATAGAGAATTAACTCTGACCATTACTGTTCCTTTATTATGATGGTGATTATTCTGCTGTATCGATTAGTTAAAAAGAAAACACAGTGTGTCTTCCACTGCCAGAACATGTTTCTCCCCTCTGCCTTGGTCTCCAGCAGATAGGAGACATACCGATATTTTATTTGTTAAATGGTTGACTAATTAAGAAACTTGTTTGCTAGCTGAAGACCGAAATGGAAAATCAGCCCAGAAAAGTGAAGGCTACAGTGGAACCAGAGCAGATAGGGCACTAGAGGTAAGGCGAGGAGCCATTTCCAGCTGAAACCCACGGCCAGAAGGCAGTCCTTCAGGGAACTTTCAGGCTGTTCCAGTGAGCTGACCACCACCTCCATACCTGGACTCTGAACAGAGAGACACAGAGAGAGAGAGAGAGAGAGAGAGAGAGAGAGAGACAGACAGACAGACAGACAGACAGACAGACAGGGACAGAGAGAGGAGAAAAGAGAGAAGCTGGAGAAAGGCTGATCCCAGTGCCTTCCAGCCTGTCAGGAACTTTCTCGGTTCTCCACTCTGGTTCGTCACCATCACTGCTCTGAGATAATCACTTGGCTTCTCCTCTCTCTCCTGAAACTCTAACCCCCAATTATGTTTCATTGCCCCTTTGGTTATTAAGTCACAGCAACCCCTTCCTTGTAAATATTTATGCTCTTTCAGGTCTGCCTCTCCCCACCTTCATCACCCTCCTCCTCATCTCCCCCCAAAACACCTGGGCAATGCCAACGAGGCAGGGAAAGGGGGTGGGAAATGGAGGAAGACAGTGATCCTGGTGCTCCTTCACCTGAGAACCGCATCCAGGAATGGAGGCAAACCCGCTCCTGTGAATTATATAATCACTGCAGCTTCTAGGGAGAGAACTGGAATTCAGGTTGCCATAGTGTTCGTTGGCATGTTGCTGGAAAGGCAGAGCTCTCGGTCCCGCTTACTCCCTCCTTTTCCCTCCATCTTCCGCAAAAACCTCTCCAGGGTCAGCTCCTACTTTTAATGTCTGCTCCCTACATTTATGTGTAAGGAGGGGAATGCTGGGGGGAAAGAGGGCAAAAGAAAGAAAGGAAAATGGCTAAGAAGGGGTTTATCCTGTACTAAGAGGTGAACTTGTGAACTATTTAAGGTTATCATTAGGTGAATAAATAATTATTACCACAATATACTGCCATTATTAGTAGAGTAAGGACAATACTACTGAACTCTCCTCTTCAAGGCTGCTTAAACTGAGCTGAGAACTTGGAGGGGAGAAATCCATCCCTACTCTTCAAAAATATCACCCTTTCCTTTGTGTCTGATTCCCTCCCTCCTAATCCATCCACTACTCCACCAGCTAAGAAGGGCACAGGAGAATAGGTGGGGGTTGGGGCATGGGATAGAGAAACCGAGGGACAGAAGCTGCCTTCGTGACCCCAAAGCCCTGGCTCACCCTAGAACCCATGACCCTTGACAAAATTCTCTCTACCAAGAAGCCAAAATCCCTCACTGCCAACCAAGCTCCAGTTTCAGGATGGATGATGGCTGGAGACCAGGCAGGTAGGGTGCCTGGCAGTCTGGCTTTAAAGGGTAGGGACACTGTCCCCAAATGGTGGAAATGGGAGCAAAGGAAGGGAGGAGGCAGAAAAAAGAAACATGGAGACAGCCCCTACCCCAGGCTGGTGCGAAGAGGATCACTTTAAGTACCCCAGTAAGTAACAGGACCAACAGCGACAGGTTTTCAGGAGAAAGAGATTGAAAGAAGAGTGTAAACAGGGAAACTGGGAGAGAAAAGAGAGCAACTACACCCAGAGACAGAGAAAGCCATGGAGAACAGCCAGAGATGGAGCTGGAGGCTGCCACACTCCAGCAAGACCACCCCCCTAAACTCCATCATGACCTTAATTGCTGAGCGACGCCCCCCAAAATAATAACTTGTTAATAAGGGGGGCGGGAGAGAAAGTTTTCAGGAAGTGGATAGTTACCTGAAAGCCTAGGTTTCTTCTCACAGGGGGAGCTGGTGACACTTGATGCCCAAGATGAAGATGCTTAGAGAACACTGGTCAACAGTGTGGAGCCGCGTGAGCTCGGCACACCCTTTAATTATTTCCTTAAAACATGAAAAAGCAAAGCCCACACACCGCCCGATTCTTACCGCTTACATCCTCAGGTGCAAGCCCACATGTGGGTGCAAATAAGAACACACCAGGCGTGGGCACACTCGGGGTCAATGGCGTGGAGAGGTGGGTGGATGTAGGTGAGGCGTGGGAGCGAGGAGCAGAGACTTGCATCTGCAACCCCGGACCCCCAGAGCACGCTGCCCAGGGCAGGGGCCCCTGGAAGCGACTGGGGCGCCGGGCGGCGGCCCAAGCGCGGGGCCGGCCTGCTGTGCGGTGCGCGCGCGCGCGCTCCCAGCCGCGCCCCGAGCGAGGCTAGGGACCCCGGCCGGCTGGAGGACAGCGGCGTCCCCCTCCCCACGGGTGCGGTGGATCAGACAGTTGGGCTTTCCAGGCAAAGGCGAAAAAGCGAGGCCGAAGCAGACACTTGGGGAACTTTTCCCCCTCGTCTGTAATTTCATAGGAAACACATGCGCCGGAGAAGCCGGCACCGGAGGGGGAGGGGCGGGAATTTTCCGCTGGGCTTCGAAGGGTTCGGGTCCCAGTCCCGCCAGTCTCAAGAGGCCGACGCGCCCCAAGCAACTCCGCAGGGACTGGCCCCGCGACGAGCCGAAGCGGGGCGGGGAGGGCAGGGGAGCCCGCGCTAGGGCCTCGGCTGCCCGGCGGGGCCAGGCTTACCTTGGTGGTTTTCCTCTGGGATGTACATCCTCGTGTTTTCATTAACCATTGACCAAAAATTGTTTTGAAAGGAGAAGCCACAAAGAGGAAGAAATGTCAAAACACCCCCCAGCGGGTCTGGATTAATCCCTTCTCCAAGGCAGGCGGCTTTCGTGCAAAATTCAAGGAAGCCGTGGAGCTGCGGTATTTCTTCTTCCTTTCTGATGATTACCTGATTCCCATTATTGCATCAAACACCAAAAACTGCTCCTTTCCACTACTGCCTCCTTGAGTGAAATTGTAATGCATCCTCAGTACATCCGGGCCCCTTCCAAGAATTTAGCCCCGCACCTCTGGCGGCTACACCGTTTGAAAAAATCAACCAAGAGGAGGCAGCGCGAGAAGAGGTGGAGAGGAGGGGCGAGGACAGCGATGGACCCCCAGACCAGGAAGGCTAACAGGGTCTGAAGCGTTTCTGCTGCTCCTAGCCAGTCCTCCCAAGGCCCCAGGTCGGCTCTGTTCTGTCAAGAAGCTCCAGCAACTCAGGAGGCTCGGAGGCAGGAAGAGGCGCCGCCGCTCCGCTCAGGGCCGCGCTGCGCGGAGCGCTGTTCTGGCAGGAGCTGTTTCTGCAGAGGCAGAGAGAGGGAGACACCGGGCGCGCGAGAGCGCCGCGCTCACCGCCTCCAGCCCAGCCCGCCGCCGCGCCCGCGCCCGCGCCCTCCCCGCCGCCCGGCCGGCGCGCTGGAGGCAGACGCGCTGAACGCTTCCAGATGTGGAGCGGCGGCGCGCAGGAACCGGGCGCACGACGCAGGGCGCTCAGCGCTGACCGAGCTCCCGGTGAGCACCCGCTGGGCCCTTGGCCGCAACGCGGACCAGTCTGCTGCCCACATGACGTCAAAAGGCGCAGGCGAGGTGCGGGCCTGGAGAGGCCAGCGGTGGGGGGCTGAGCGAGGCGCCCCCCCGAGGGGCGGGGCGTGGGCGGACGTGGGGCTCAGGCGCCGCACCGTCGCCCGCCGCGTGCCCCGCCACCTCCAGCCATCCGCCCCCGTTATCCTCGGCAAGCCAGCGCGTCCCTGAGTGGCAGTCCACAGCGGGAAGGCCTCTGTGAGCGGAATTCCAACAGAGGGGACTACAATCTGTCCAACTAGCAGAATCTATTTGCATATCGGACCACTGAACAAAACCACAAAATGAGCTGTGATTCCGTGATTCTGCCTGATCAATTATAATCAGAGCAGTTGTAGAAGTGACACACGGAGGCAAGGATGGGAAGAGGGGAGGGGAGAGAGAGAGAAAGGGCGGGAGGGCGGAGCCACCTAGACAAGGCAGTGGTGCCCAGATGTCTGAACAGATTAATGGACCCAGGTTTTCTAATTCCTTGGAGGCAACGGAGCACGTGTTCTATTAGGGTATCCTTATCCACTTCTCTTAATTATTTTTGCCACTCTGGCAGGAGTTTATTGAACCCTCTCCTTCCCGAAAAAGTGAACATTTCTTTCCATCTCTCATTGCAGCCACAGCAAGTTCACGGCACCCCCTGCAGGCCTGGGCTCCTCTAGAGTGAGCTTCCTAAACCCTGGCAGGGGAGTCTACAACTCTAGTGAGCAAGGATGTTTTTGCCCTCAGGCCTCCCCACGCCCTATCCACACCAGTTCCCTGTGTAATCTCCATCTCCATTGACTTAAGCAGCTGTCTGTATCGAATTTGTACCTCAAGCCCAGGCCTCTCTTCCTGAATGCCAGGTTACACAGCCAACCTCAGTCTCCATTTGGGTGTCCACTACACAGCTCAAACACTAAATCCCTTTTTCTGGGCAAAACCTGCACTTCACATAGGTTCCCTGTCGCATTTGATGGGGTCAAAAAATCTGGAATCATCCTTGACTTCTTTCTCTCATTCTCCTACATCCAACCCTTCAGGAAACCCCTTGGTTCTACCTTCAGCTAAATCTACTTCTCAGTGTCTCCCCTGCTGCCCCCAGGTCTGAGCCAACATCATCCATCATCTGGGTTTGTACACAGGTTGCTCTCCTTGGTCTCCCCTCCTCACCCCCCACCCCGGTAGTTTGTTCTCAATACAACAGAGTAATCCATTTAAAATGTCACATCACAGCACTGCTCTGCTCAGAGCCATTCAGTGGCTCCCATTTCACTCAGGAAAAGCCAAGGTCCTTAGAGCAGCTAGCAAGGACCCACATGAACAGGCGTGTACAACTTCTCTTATCCCTTCCTCTCCTACTGCTCTCCCACTTGCTTCAGCCACACTGGCCTTGTTGACCACTCCAGGAACTGTGCATTCATATTCTCTCTCTCTCTCTCTCTCTCTGATCTTGAGCCCTTTGCTCTAGTTGTCCCCACTATTTCCTCCAATATACACCTAGTGAACTCCCTTATTTTATTCAAGACTGTACTTGAATTTTACTTTCTCAATGGGCCTCATTCTGACTACCCTTAGTGTTGCAACCTGCCCACCCCACCCCCAGCACTTCCAATCTCATCCTTTCCCCATTTCTTACATGACATTTAATTCCTCTCTAACATACGATATAATCTATTTAGTCATTAATTCTATTCTTTATCATCTGTATTCCTCACTAAAATGCAAACCCCACGAGAGCAGGGATGTTTGTCCTTTTGTTCACCAGTGTATCCCAAGTGCATAGAACAAAGTCTGGCATATAATATGTACTTAATAAATATGTACGGAATGGTGAATGAATGGGATGGTTTCAGGAGTGCTACAATTCATGGTATCACAATGCTTCCCTCTGTCCCCTGCTTTATATCTGAAACCTCACCACTCCAGCTTTATTCACCTTGGCCAAGCGTTTTCGCCCTAGTTTAAAATGCAAACGTCTCTGTGAGAGGCATTAAGCTTCTCAGTCATCTTCATTCTGCTCTCAACAGCAGTCTAGGTTTTGTTGGTTACAAGAGGAATCTAGCCTCTTTACCATTCTGGTGTGTTCATACTCAATTTTCAACCTAATAGAAAAAATTAGAATGACATAAATCCAAATATCTTCTCCATTTAGCTTTAGGACGCATTATAGGCCCATGCTTCAGAGGCTCATGTACGTGATTATTTGCTTAAATTAATATTAAAGTTGGTTTGCATCACCTTTATACACTATAGAACAGAAATAATACTAGTAGTTAACACTGTTGAGTGCTCTGTGCTGTGAGAGGTGCTTCACAAGCATTATTCGTTTAATCCTCACTGCAATCCTATGAAGTAGTAATATTATTTTTATTAACCCCATTGTACATATTGGAAACTGAGACTTAGAGGCTTAAGTTACATGTCCAGGATCACCCCGCTGGTAAACTGTGGAATCTGGACTGAGCCCGGAGTGTCTGCCTCCAAACTTGCATTCATACCATGAGCCTGCTCTTGGAGGAAATGACTGAGGGTGAACTGGGTTTGGAGCATGGAATGAACAGTTTAAAATGACAGTAAAAAAACTGCAAAATATGCTGCACAGAATTCACAAAGAGCCAGATACGTGAGATCAGAGTGCATGTGTGTTGGTGGCGGGGGGCACATGCTGGATTTATAGCCAGGCTTTTTCTAAAGGTAGGCACTGTATAAATCTAGCAAGTAAATATTACCTTCATGCTTCTTTAGTTTCATTTTTCACTTCTCTTTTCAGCTGTGAAATGTGTTCTTTCCTTTCCAGAAAAAAAGGTATTTCCTAAATATTTGGTCTTGCAATGTAAGCCCATATCTCGACTTCTAACTTTGGAACACAGCCCTTGGTGCTCTCCTTCAAGGTGAAAAATTCTCAGCATGACAGACGGAAACCATTCTGAATTCTGAATTGGAGATTTGGGAAATGGTGGGAGCTGAAGAAGAAATCTTTCTTTATCTTTTATTGTATGACTTAATTCTCTGCTATAGGTTCTCGGTCTTCTCCCCTCTCCCATAGTTCTTTATTTGTGACACTGGATCTCCATAGTGTTATATTTCTACATAATATAATATTTGTATATGAATGTGCCTTTTCTGTACCTCCACTGCATTTTAAATGTCTTCAGGAAGAGAACTGTGTTGATGTTTCTTTGTGCACAGCATAATTCTTTGTACACATGGATACTCAGTGTATGTTGAGCACATGATTCACTCTGGAAAAGATTCCTTAATGTGACCACAAATGTTTCCTTTGGATGCAATTAAGAGTGCACTGAATTTGTTAATTATAGTGTATTGGTAAGAGTGAAAAGCTTGGAAACAATCTAAATATCCAACAAAAATGTTGGCTACATAATAACATTGAGAGATTATCTACATGTAACAAGTCATTTGCTCCTGTTCCAAAGAACAACCCTATGAGGAAAGCACTGTTATCTTCACTTTACAGGTGAGGAAACTAAAGCACAGAAGGGTCAACTCACTTGCCCAAGTTTTCACAGCTAGTAAATGTTAGAAGACCTGAGATTTGAACCCCGGCAGTCTGTCTTCAGAGTCTATGCCATTAATCACTTCATAGGTAAACTGGGGTGCATTCATACAATGAAATCCTTACATGGATGTAAACTATATTAGAGGATGATATTAGTGGCACAAACAGACTATTTACACTAAAAGGAAACTAGTTTCTTTTATACAAAATGTTACATAAAATATTATGTATGCTATTGTTCCATTTTTCTTTTAAAGACACTTATATACTTGAACTAGGAAACAGACTACAAAGGGTTCACACCAAAATGTTGATAAGAGCTTTCTTTGAGATTGCAAGTAAATTTTTCTTTTTTTTCTGTCTGGCCCAAGGCATTGAAAGCCAGGCTGCCAGGGTTGGTCTTCTGTTCCCCGGGCACCCACACCTTCAGGCAAGAGCCCTCACCCTTCTCCCAGTAAAAACACCTCTAATGGATCACTGTGGACTAACTCTCCCATCAAAGCCCCAGGTGTCTCTTCCCTTCCTCTCCCTCTGCTCACCCTGACAGCCTTTCAGCACAGAATGCTGCTGCCCACCTGCAAAAATCACCTCTCCAGTATCTCTTGCAAATGCTCAGGTTTCCTCATTGCATTTCCAGATGCCTGGTAATTGTCAGCTGCTCTGTACTAATGGTGGAGAGCTAGGACTGCCAAAGTAATGGGCACATTTTAACAGTGTCCTTCTGGGAATATGTCACACTCTTTAATTTCTAATCCATACAATTGTCTGTGTGTATCTAAAGGGTAGGCATATCAGACCAGGTAAAAATGCTGGGCAAACCCTGCGGCAAATCAGAGTAGGAAGGGGTGAGTCAGAGGGTTCTACTTCAATGTGCTTTCCAACAGATTACCCTCTTTGCCTTAATAAAGGGCTACAGGAGCATTCCTTCTCAGAGGCCAGAGATTGGAACATCAGTGTGCTGGTTTGGTATTGGGTCAACCTAACCAAGCTGGAACTCTATTTCTCAGAATTAGTCTCCCTATATGGTTCCAGGTTAGGGTTGCCCACAACGGATATTTGTGGAGAAGTTAGGAGGTAGAAAAGCAGCAGCTTTCATGCTGTGAAGGTCAGTGCATGGCTACAGGGGCTGCTCCAACACATGACACACTGCCACCCCTCAGCTGGCTTTCCCTGCTGGTGTGGGCCCACACTCCCCCAACTCCTGCCAGCTCTTCTCCTTCAGCTACTGTGCAAAGCATATGTCCAGGCTTGTGGAAAAGGGTACCAGCCTTACATTTCATAGTCAAGGCTGGAAGTGGCGAGAGACAAATAGGGTTTCCATTTGTTTTTGAGGTTTCCACTTTGGCCTCACTCTCTCCCACATCACATCCACCTTTTCTTCTGGACTTCCAGCCCTACCAACCAAGAGCAACTTCAGAACTATCATCAGATGCAGAGGCAACAGCCTTCCACAGACTTGTGACAATGTCCCACAGTTGGGTAATTTTGAATCCCTACACTCAATCCCTTAACTTATAGTTGTACTGCTTCCTTGATTAAACCTAACAGGTGCATTAGTGCGTATTCCCACCTTTTTCCAGGTTACTTGCTTAGATGTTTTTATTAGTAAATAGTACCTGGCACATAGGTGTCCTCAATATATATTTGTTGAATTCACACTAATTGCCATCATTTATTTTTAGATTTTACTTTTTTATTTTTAAACAGAGGGGAAGGGAGGGAGAAAGAGAGGGAGAGAAACATCAATGTGTGGTTGCCTCTCTTGTGCCCCCTACTGGGGACCTGGCCCACAACCCAGGCATGTACCCTGACTGGGAATTGAACTGGAGACCCTATGGTTCACAGGCCGGTGCTCAATCCACAGAGCTGCGCCAGCCAGGGCAATTGCCATCATTTGATAACACCTAGTAACTATCAGTTAGAATGGCATGAACTTTAACCAAAATAAAGAGCCTCGTTCCCCCTGCTATGAGCTGGGGTAACTTGTCACCTGACTTTACCACCTAATGCCCAGTTTCTACTAAATGAAGCTAACAATATCTACTTCCCTAGGAAGGTAGTGAGAATTAAATCATCAGGTAAAGTATGTGAAATGTACAATGTTCTCATTTAATGTTAGCTGTTATCATCCTTTAAGCCCATAAGAAAGATGTATCAAGTGTCTACTATGTGTCCTGACTTCACTATAGGCCTACCAAAGAGAATTACTACCCCTATTTAAAGGCATACTGTGGTAACAAAGAGGTTAACTTTTTTGCCCAAGTTTGCTTGGTCAGTAAGTGATAGAATTGTGATTTGAACCCAAGTTTATGCAAATCCAGAAGCTATGCAGTCCACTCTACTACACAAGACATCTCAGGAACTAAAATGGAGGGGAGAAGAAGACTTCAGGAAAACTCCCCCACAATTCAGAGAGTAGAGCTGAAGAGGATACAGAGTGACCCCTTCCCTTCTTTTGAAAGACCTGATGCCTTTACAACCCATGTCAGCATTTAAGACCTCCCCTGGCAGAGTTTTTGCCTATATCACATTGAAATCTCTCCTTATCTACTTGTCTAGAAGCCACAAGACAGACTGGATCCCTACCAACCCACTGAACTGTCTTTATATATTGCATTTGAGGAGAACTCTCCTGGCAGCTCAGCCCTAATTTCAACCCCAGGGGGAGGCCAGAGTGTTTGGCATGTGAGGGGAATTCAATCCTCATTCTACAACAACCTCAAATTGCAGAGATAACAACATCATGGTAAATGCCTACCATTATGATTTTCAGCAATGCTGTACTTAACCACAGAAGTAGAAAGCAACAAAATGATCGAGGGCTTGATCCTGGCACTGATCCTCCTGGTAGGAGAATTCATAGAACATGTGTTCAAATTACAGCACTCTCTTTCTACCTCAGCAAGTCAATGGTCCTGGCGAAGTCACATAAGCAGCCTGTAACTTCTTTGCTCATCTGTAAAATGCAGATGTGTGGCTTCATCTCCTATGGCTCTTTGCAAAGAAAAGCTGATGCCAAAAGAAGAGCTAAATTATTGAAGTGATTTTCTGATTTACAAGTCAAAACCTTGAGAAAGTTAGTTTCATATAGGTAACCAGCTGAGCCCCAGAAGGAACCCCTTAGCCTAGGTTCAGACGCAGTCCCATATTGTGTCCATTTTTGAGGTGCTCAAAGGCCATCCGAGAATGAAAGCCATTCCTACATGCATTAGTGTCCTAGGGCTGCCATTAACAATTACCACTAATGGGCAGTTTAAAACAACAGAAATTTATTCTCTCACAGTTTTGAAGGCTCAAAATCCAGAAGGGTCATGCTCCCTTCAGGGACTCCAGGGGACAATCCAATCTTTGCCTCTTCCAGCTCCTGGTGGCTGTTGGCATTCCTTGACTTGTGGGCATGTCACTCCAATCTCTGTCTGCATGGTCATGTGGGCTTCTCCCGTCATGGCCATCAAATATCCCTCTGTCTCTCATTTATGAAGACACATCACTGCATTTAGCGCTTGCTGGATAATTCAGGATGTCTTCATCTCAAGATCCTTAAGTTAATTACATCGGCATAGACTGTTTTTCCAAATAAGGTGATATTCACAGGTTCAAGGGGTTAGGATGTGGACACATATTTCGAGGGGCCACCATTCAACCCACCATACTACCTTAACTTACACTACTGTCCATTCACCCATACTCATTTAAATCTCAAGTCCAACATTGACTACTTACTGAAACTTTGGCGACCTCTCTCTTTCTCTTTCTGAGGCTCAGTTTCTTCAGTTATAAAGTGGAAATTATGGGCATGTTTAAATGTAAGTGAGTGGTAAATGAATCCAGCATAGTTTCTAGACTATAAAATTCCTTTCCCTCAATATTCAATTTCACACTTAACTCTACAAGTTAAACATTCTCCCCAGTTTTTAAATTAGGGAAATTGAATGTTTGGAGAAGTTAAGTAACTAGGCCACACCAACTCAGCTAGGTAAGAATAGACCTGACTTTAAACTCAAAGTTCATGCTGCTACCCAGCCTCCCTAACCCCTTTATCTTCTTAACTGTTCCAGGCCAGTTCCAAAACTATTCACTGGCACTAGACAGAAAGTATTTTCTCAAAGTAAACTGAAAAACCTTCCTCTTCTAACCAGCTTTATAAACATTCTTTTTCCCCCTCTGCCTTCTTTGAATGCATTGTAAGTTCTCTGTTATCTTCAAAACATGGTCCTGAGAGTAAACACCTTCCTCTGGCCATCAGAAATGACCTTTCAACTCTCGTGTTCAATTCACAGCCCTCCTGTTAATATACCTCTTAGTAATTTCACTTTTCCTTCATATTTCAGCTGGCATTCAATCTCTCTGACCTCTGGCTCTTCTCCTTCTTACCCATGGATGATGGTTCAGCTCATATTATGCTCAGGATTATTCTTTCCTGAATGGTTACTTTGCATGCATTCCTCTCAGAATTCCATAGTATTAATTTCTAGCTTGCTTTCCTGTAATATTAGAAATCTTGTAGCCTTCAGCATTTCTGGTTTCTAGTCTGACATAGGCCAAAGAAAACTGTTTGCTGGACATTTGGAGTGGGCACATTATTAGACTAAAAAAAATAGTTGTTCTCTAAAACCTTTTTAAATTATATTTTATTGCTTACGCTGTTACAGTTGTTCCAATTATTTCCCTTTTGCCCCCGTCCACCCAGCCCCGCCCACTCACTCAGGCAATCCCTACATCACTGTCCATATCCATGGGTCCATCATATATGTTCTTTGGCTACTCTATTCCCTATGCTGTAATTTACATCTCCATGACTATTATGTAACTACCTATTTCTACTTCTTAATACCTTCACCTTTTTCACCCATACTCCCGACACCCTCCCATCTGGCAACCATCAAAACATTCTCAGTATGTATGATCCTGTTTCTGTTCTGCTTGTTTATTTTGTTTTTCAGATTCAATTGTCAATAGATATATATTTATTGCCACTTTATTGTTCATATTTTGATCTCCTTCTTCTTAAAGGAGACCCTTTAACATTTCATATAATACTGGTTTGGTGATGATGAACTCCTTTAGTTTTTTCTTGTCTGGGAAGTTCTTTATCTGCCCTTCAATTCTAAATGATAGCTTTGCTGGGTAGAGTAATCTTGGTGTAGGTCCTTGCTTTTCATCACTTTGAATACTTCTTGCCAGTCCCTTCTAGACTGCAAAGTTTCTTTTGAGAAATCAGCTGACAAACTTATGGGGGCTCCCTTGTAGGTAACTAACTGGTTTCCTCTTGCTGCCTTTGAAATTCTCTCTTTGTACTTAACCTTTGGCATTTTAATTATGATGTAGGTATCTTAGATTGCCTCTTTGGGTCCATCTTGCTTGGGACTCTCTGTGCTTCTTGGAATTACATGTCTATTTCCTTCACCAACTTAGGGAATTTTTCTTTCATTATTTTTTCAAATAGGTTTCCATTTTCTTGCTCTTTCTCTTCTCCTTCCAGCACCCCTATGATGCAAATGTTGGTACACTTGAAGTTGTCCCAGAGGCTACTTACACTATCCTCATATTTTTCTTCTTTTTTTTATTTTAATTTTAAAATATATTTTATTGATTATACTATTACCATTGTCTCAATTTTTCCCTCTTTGCCCCTCTCCACCCAGTACCCCCTTCTCTCCTGTTATCCCCACCTTAGTTCATGTCCACGGGTCCTGCATATAAGTTCTTTGGCTTCTCCATTTCCTATACTGTTCTTAACACTCCCTGTCCATTTTGTACCTACCAATTATGTTTCTTAATCCCTGCACCTTTATCCCATTCTCTCCCTTTCCCCTTCCCACTGATAACCCTCTGTGTGATCTCCATATCTATGATTCTGTCCTGTTCTTGTTGTTTGCTTAGTTTGTGTTGTTTTAGATTCAGTTGTTGATAGTTTTGAGTTTGTTGCTATTTTAATCTTCATAGTCTTGATTTTCTTCTTTTTCTTAAATAAGTCCCTTAAACATTTCATGCAATAATGGCTTGGTGATGATGAACTCATTTAGCTTTACCTTGTCTGGGAAGTACTTTATCTGCCCTTCCATTCTAAATGATAGTTTTGCTGGATAGAATAGTCTAGGTTGTATGTCCTTGCTTTTCATCACTTTGAATACTTCCTGCTAGTTCCTTCTTGCCTACAAAGTTTATTTTGAGAAATCAGCTGATAGTCTTATGGGAACTCCTTTGTAGGTAACTATCTGCTTTCCTCTTGTTGCTTTTAAGATTCTCTCTTTAGGGAGAGAGGTGGGGAGGGCAGAGGTGGTGGGGAGGGGTGGGGGGGAAAAGACAGAAAACTGTACTTGAACAACAATAAAAAATGTTTTAAAAAAGATTCTCTCTTTATCTTTAACCTTTGGCATTTTAATTATGCTATGTTTTGGTGTGGCCCTCTTTGAGTACAATTTGTTTGGGACTCTCTGTGCTTCCTAGATGTGTATGTCTATTTCCTTCACCAAATTAGGGAAATTTTCTTTCATTTTTTCAAGTAAGTCTTCAATTTCTTGGTCTTCCTTTTCCCTTTCTGGCATCCCTATGATTTGGATGTTGGTACATTTGGAGATGTCCCAGAGACTTCTTATACTATCCTCATTCTTTTGAATTCTTGTTTCTTCTTGTTGTTCTGGTTGAATGCTTCTCTCTTCCTTATGTTCCAAATTATTGATTTGAATCCTGGCTTCCTCCCCTTCACTGTTGATTCCCTGTAGATTTTTCTTTTTTTCACTTAGTGTAACCTGCATTTCTTCCTTTATGTTTTTGCTGGACTCAGCGAGTTCTTTGAGTATCCCAATCACCAGTGTTTTGAATTCTGCATCTGATAGGTTGGCTATCTCTGTTTTATTTAGCTCTTTTTCTTGGGTTTTGTTCTGTTCTTTCATTTGGGCCATATTTCTTTTTCTCCTCAATTTTTCAGCCTCCCTGTATTTGTTTCTGTGTATTAGGTAGAGCTGCTTTGACTCCCTGTCTTAATAGTGTGGCCTATTGTAGAAAATGCACCTGGAAATTGTGTGGGGTGAAGCCTTAGGTAATCACCAGGGTGGGGCAACCTACTTTACTGCCTTGTGGCTGTGTGTGAGGGGAGGGTTCAGAGAGGTCACAATGCCACTGCCTGGCTTCTGAAGGTTTGCCCAGTATTCGACCCATTTCCAGTCACTTCACCCACTCCCTGTATGCAAATGGCACTCCTCCAGCTGTTGCCCTGGTGCTGAATCCTGGAGTGGGTGGGTGTGTGTATGTTCTAGGACTGCACAGGCCCTTTAAGTAGAGTATCCTGAAACATCTGGCAGTTTCTTCTGCTACCCCAACCCCATCTGATTTTTACAGCCAGAAGTTATGGGAGTTATTTTCCTGGTGCTTGAAACCTGGGCTGTGCAGTCTGGCCTGGCACTAGGATCACTCATTCCCAAGGTATCCCTCCTGATTTTTATCCACCACACATGAATGTGGGACTGCCCATCCCACCACTGCCACCACCTCTCCCCACCATACCACATCTCCTTACCTCTCTGCCCATCTCCACATCTCTACATCTCTGCCCCTCCTACCTGTCTGGATAAATGTGGCTTCTTTAAATCCTTGCTTGTCAAATTTCTGTACAGTTCGATATTCTGAGAGTTTTGGGTGTTATTTGTTTTGAGGTTTAGTTGTAATTCTCTGTGTTTGCATGAAGAGATGAAGCATGTCTACTTATGCCTTCATCTTGACTGGAAGTCTTGGATTCTTTTTTCTTTTGCTGCTCTGATTGGTTTTTTTTTTTTTTTCTCCCTTATGTTCCAAATCACTGATTTGATTCTCAGCTTCATCCACTTTATGTCTGATTCCCAGTCTCATTACAGTTTCTTCTTTAATTCCATAGTTGTAGGACTTCCATTCAGCTCATTTTCTGACAGTTATGAATGATGATTGTTCTATAGTTTAGTTGTAATTTTGATGTAGGTGTGTGAGGAAGCAAGCCATGTTTATCTACACCACCATCTTGACCGGAAGTCTTAAGACCTCTTTTTAAAAGATGACCCTCTGTTCCAAGTGTAAAGACTAGGGATTTCTTATTGGGATAACCTTGGGTCAACCTGTAGTAGTCCCATCTCTCTATCAATTCTAGAAGAATACTAATATATGCTACACAGATAGGAATAATTCCAAATATTTATATTTTCAAAAAGTAAACCCAAATGTCCTATAACCAATTACACTTGAATACTGGATCTAGCTTAATCACTCATTCTTCTAAATTGTTGAAAGGTGATTCTCCAAGTCTCAGGCAGTGGAGAAGTTATAGCTATATATCATCAGTGATGTCAGTGTCCCATAATGTATTTAGATAACAACTTAGAGCAAAGTCATGGGGCTTACATAGCCCACAAAAAGGCTATCTTCTTCATGATTACTATCATTAACTTGCCAAATGACTTCCATTTAGCAGCCAGGTAGAGTCTGGTGGAACCAAGAACTTGGCAGAGTTTTCAAGTGTGGCAGGACACTTCCAACAATGTCCTCATACGACCCTGCAGAGCTAACTCTACCTGTTTTCTACCCTTCTCATGTTCAGTCATGCTTCTACAATCATCTTTTGCAGTGACTATAATCTCATTATTATGTTATTTATCAACCCTTAGAAATAATTTTAATGCTGCTTATAAAGGGATACCTATATTAACTTCTACTATAGTTTAGGTCCAAGAATAGTCTGTCCCCCACCCCTTTTTGGGCACATGGAAGAGTGTACTTCTCAACCACTCTGTTTGGTCTTCTGCTAGTGGACTAGTTCTGACCAATGAAATGTAAACACAAATACATGTGTCACTTCCAGGTTGAGGTGATCAGACATCCATTGTGATGCTCCTATTTCTCTCTTATGCCACAGGATCCATGTGGTGCAGCTACTAAATGGAGAAGCATCCCTCAGCCTAATCCCAGGGTGACTTTGTGAAGCAGAACCTCTCCCACTCCCATATGACCCCTCTGGACATATGGGATGAGCAAGAAATAAACTTTTATTGAATGGAGCCCCACGAATTTGAAAGTCATCACCAGCTTGTAACACTGCATATTGTGATGAACAGACTAGTCTAAATCAGCAACTCTATGCATGTGATCCATATATAATTAGGGATTTGCCAAGTTCTGGTTAGTAGAATTGGTTTCCATTCCAACTGGCATAAAGTCAGTCAATGATTCTATTTCATAAGAGGGCAGGTTGTAATCACAATGATCTTGTGATTGAATAATATTGAGAGCATTTATAATTTATGTAACATATAATAGTTTTTATTTGTTCTAGATAAATCAATGAAAAGTATCCACTTCAACTTGATCTACAGGTGAAATACCTCAAACTCTGCTGAAAGAAAAGGAATATGTATGCAGTATTTATATTGAATAGTTTATGCAAACTACTCTTGTATGGATGAATCAAGGACATGTAAACAATATCTCAAGTGGACTTGGAAAATGGAGTAATTTATGGCATCTTTAAACTGGTATATGAGATAAATGGATGGTTTTTAATGGAATCAGTTTCCAGATTCTCAATTTTCATAGGTACTCAATCTTAACACTGATTGGAGGACAACCTGAGGCAGAGGGTGGAGACCTTCTACCACTTCTCCTTTCTCTTCTGACCTTTCACAGCCATCCTTCTCCCACAGTACAGTAGAGAATTCCTTTCATACTCTGCCCCCCTTCCTTTCCATGGTCTATTTCCCTGTGGTGTGGCTACCATCAGGGCACTAAAGAAGGAGACATTTGAAATACTGGTGTCCAGAAAGCCTCCTTTAGTTAGACACCATAGCCCTCTAATCATCCACCTTTTTAAGAGATATATTTCTGATACTATCTAAATTTTATATTAGTGATTCCTTCAAAAGCTTGTGATGTAATTATATTGTTTTGTACATTGGCTTATGATGTAATTATATTGTTATTTGTACATTAACAATATTTATAATGATAATTCAACCCAGAAGGAATTTGTAGCACCAAGGCTTACAATCATGGGAAATGTTTTTAATTTTAATTTTGATTTATGTACCTTTTTGTTGCAGAGTAGTATGATAGTGTGATCAGTGAAAGGCTTTCAAGTATAAAAAGTATATTGCATAAGGGTAAAATTTTATGGAGAAAAGGAAATGGAAGTATGTTTTCAACATAAAAAAGAAATTATGCAAAATCTTAGTTTTTAAAGAGAGATATTTATATTTTTGATTGGACAATAGAAGATTTTAAGTAGCTATGGTGTTTAGAAACTTATTTCATTGGAAACTTTTTACAGAGTGATGAAACAATTTTGTTTTGTTTTAAACTATCAGTATCTACAAAACACTAGAGATTGCATCATTTACAACCATTTATACTTATTATGAAAATTTTTGGATGTCAACTTGAAAATGTGTGATGAGGCACATACTTTTGCAAAATTCTTCCTGGGTAATATGCAAGCAAAGCAGTGTGGAGACTGCTGATTCAGCATGGGCTGAGGCCCTGGGAGACCCAAGCTGGCAGCCCAGCTGATGGGCTGACCCTGACTCTGAGCACCAGTATGAGCTCTGCTCTTCAGAAGGAAGGGCAGGCTACCAACAGCAGGTGCTTGGCATATAAATACATGTTTTTGAAACAAATGAACATCTCTAGTTTCTCATTCTTACTCTGTTTTCTATTCCTTATATGATCCTGAACAATTTGCCTTCCTCCTCAATGTTTTTAATCTTCTTGAGGTCCTTGGAAAAAGAAATGCAAAGTGTTGTGCAGTCACATTATCACAGAGGGTACAGCGAACATCTTTAGGAGAATGGCAATCCAAATCCTCCTAAGGAGTCATTTTTACCCCATATTTTTATATGTTATTTTGTGGCAGAATCCTTCAATTTTCAAGAATGTTTTTAATACATAAAGGCCAAACAGGGCAAACACTGGGACTTCACTGCCTTGGGACTTCACTGGGACTTGATTGACTTGAGATTGAATTTTCTCATCCTCAGAAGGAATTCTTCCCATTCTGGCATTTAGACAAGATTCATTAGACAAATATGAATCTTGTTGTATTTTCATTTACAGTCTAGAGCCAAAAAGTTGGGTATTAGATTGAACTCTTGTGTTCGAAGCTTGTATCTATTCCTACCTCACTGTGTAACTTTCTCCAAGTCTCTTACATTCTTAGAGTATCAGTTCCCTTAACCATAAGCAGAAAACCCCAAGGGAAGTGTTCTGAGTATAAGATGAAATATTGCTATGAAAATGAGTGGTTAAAAGTATAGAAAAAGTAGTGTATTTATTACTGGGAAGATAGAATTTTATTACATTTTGTAATATGTAGTAGGACCTAATAATAATTCCTGGTCGAACCTAAATATCATTAACAACAATTCTACTCTTTTTCTTTTTGTCTTTTGTCCCTTCTTTGGAAAAAAGAGAACAATTAGCCACCATCTCTTATATGAGTCTATTCTCTACTTGAAGAGAAGGTATTTGAAACTGATTCTTCAGAAGTAGAAGTCAAGAGTATTAAACATCTCAAGAATGTTAGAGCCATTTTCAAGGATGCAGCCTCGAGAGAGCAAGGTGTTGAGACTGGACAGAATATGGAAGTGAACCCAGTACTCTTGGGGTTGTAAGATGTCAGGGGAGTAGGAGGATCTCTCTCACACCTCTTCCCAGAAACAGACTGGAAATAAAAATAAAGGGGGAAACAGGAGTTGAGAGAACCAAGATGGCGGCATAGATAGACACACTGCACCTCCTCGCACAACCAGAACTGATGGAAAATCGAACAGCAAGGAAGTCCGACACCAAGGAAATAAAAAATAAACATTCATCCAGACCGGTAGGAGGGGCGGAGATGGGCACCAGGGTGGAGAGGACTTGCGTGGCCCTGGCGGGACCCAGACTGGTAGAGTGTGGGACGAACGGGGCAGGCAGTCTGACCACTAGCAGACCCTGCAGCCCCACATTCGTGCAGATAAACCAAGAGGGCCGGACTCAGAGTGGCGGAGAACGGGGCAGGCAGAGCGGCGGGTAGCACCCCATGGCCCCACATTCGTGCACAGATAAACCCAGACGAACGGTGGGGAAGCGAAGCAGACAGCGTAACCCAGGGCTCCAGCGCGGGGAAATAAAGCCTCAAACGTCTGATTGAAAATGCCTGTGGGGGTTGGGGCGGAAGCAGGAGAGACTCCCAGCCTCACAGGAGAGTTCCTTGGAGAGACCCACAGGGGCCTAGAGTGTGCACAAGCCCACCCACTCAGGAGCCAGCACCAGAGGGGCCCAGTTTGATTGTGGGTAGCAGAGGGAGTGGCGAAGTCAGTGGAGAGTGGAGCGGGCGCCATTGCTCCCTCTCGGCCCCTCCCCCACGTACAGCGTCACAGCACAGCCACCAGTGTTACCCCACCCCGGTGAACACCTAAGGCTCCGCCCCTTTAAGTAACAGACACGCCAAGACAAAAAAAAAAAAATGGCCCAAATGACAGAACACTTCAAAGCTCCAGAAAAAATACAACTAAGCGAGGAAGAGATAACCAACCTATCGGATGCACAGTTCAAAACACTGGTTATTAAGACGCTCACAGAATTGGCTGAATTTGTTTGAAAAGTAGATGAAAAAATGAAGGCTATGCCAAGAGAAACAAAGGAAAATGTACAGGGAACCAAGAGTGATACAAAGGAAACTGGGACTCAAATCAATGGTGTGGACCAGAAGGAAGAAAGAAACATCCAACCAGAAAACAATGAAGAACCAAGAATTCGGAAAAATGAGGAGAGGCTTAGGAACCTCCAGGACATCTTGAAATGTCCCAACATCCGAATTATAGGGGTGCCAGAAGGAGAAGAGGAAGACCAAAAAATGGAAAACTTATTTGAACAAATAATGAAGGAGAACTTCCCCAGTCTGGCAAAGGAAATAGACTTCCAGGAAGTCCAGGAAGCTCAGAGAGTCCCAAAGAAGCTGGACCCAAGGAGGAACACACCAAGGCACATCATAATTACATTACCCAAGATTAAAGATAAGGAGAGAATCTTAGAAGCAGCAAGAGATAAAGACACAGTTTAAAGACACAGAGATAAAGACACCTACAAAGGAATGCCCATAAGACTGTCAGCTGATTTCTCAAAAGAGACCTTACAGGAAAGAAGGGGCTGGCAAGAAGTATTCAAAGTCATGAAAGGCAAGGACCTACATCCAAGACTGCTCTATCCAGCAAAGCTATCATTTAGAATGGAAGGGAAGATAAAGTGCTTCTCAGATAAGGTCAAGTGAAAGGAGTTCATTATCACCAAGCCCTTATTATATGACATGTTAAAGGGATTTATCTAAGAAAAAGAAGATAAAAAATATGAGCAGTAAAATGACAGCAAACTCATAGTTATTAACAACCACACCAAAAACAAAAACAAAAGAAAACTAAGCAAACAACTAGAACAGAAACAGAGCCACAGAAACGGAGATCACATGGAGGGTTGTCAATAGGGGATTGGGAGGGGGAGAGAGGGGGGAAAGGTACAGAGAATAAGTAGCATAAATGATAGGTGGAAAATAGACAGGGGGAGGGTAAGAATAGTGTAGGAAATGTAGAAGCCAAAGAACTTATAAGTATGACCCATGGACATGAACTATAGGGGGGAATGTGGGAGGGAGGGCCAGGGCAGGATGGAGTGGAGTGAGGGGGGGGAATGGGACAACTATAATAGCATAATCAATAAATCTATTAAAAAATAATGAGGGAAACAAACACCTAAAATAACCAACTGAGGACTACCTGAACAGGATACTTTTAACCAAAGACAGGCAGAAATCACCTCGAGACTGTAACTGTACAACAGTGTACAGATGTAGTTGGGCTGGGGTTGAGCCTCTTAGTCAGCCAGCCAAAGTGGAGATCCCACCAACAAATAAACCAACAACAATCAAGACCCAAATACAACAGGAGAGCCCACATAATCCACACCAGGGACATTTCTAGAGTATCCAGCTCAGGAGATTAAGGAAATTACACCACTGGGTCCCCACAGGACTCCTATTATATAAGGCCACCCAATGAAGACAGGGAGTTAAAGCAGATCTATCTAATACTTAAAAACAAATAAAAAGAGACATCTAAAATGTGGAGACAAAAAGAAACTCCAAACAAAAGAAAAGGAGGAATCCCCAGAAAAAGCAAGAAGCAAGCAATTTATCAGACATACGATTCAAAGTAATGGTTATAAGGACACTCAAGGAACTTAGAACTACAAGGAACTTAGTGTGAACTACATCAGCATGAAAAAGGACACCAAATCTATAAATAAGAACTAGTTATAAGTGAAGAATGCAATATCTGAAATGAAGAATAAATACACTAGGCAAAATTAAAAGCAGGTTAGATTAAGCAGAGGATTGAATCAGCATTTTGGAAGATGAGGTAAGAAAAAACACCCAATCAGAGCAAGAAAAAGAAAGAAGGCTTAAAAAGAATGAGGATAGTTTAGAGAACTTTAGGACAACATGAAATGTAACAATATCCACATCATAGGTACACCAGAAGGAGAAGAAAGTGACCAAGGGCTAGAAAACCTGTTTGAAGAAATAATGACAGAAAACTTCCCTAACCTGATGAAAAAAAAAGTTACACAAGTTCAGGAAGCACAGTCACAACCAGGACAAACCCAAAGAGACCCATATCAAGACACATTATAATTAAAATGACAACGTTTAAAGACAAAGAGAGAATCTCAAAGGCAGCAAGAGAGAGACACTTAGTTAACTACAAGGGAGTTCCAAGGAGACTTTCAGCTGATTTCTCAAAAGAAACACTTCAGACCAGAAGGGATTGGCATGAAGTATTCACAGAAATGAAAAGCAAGGAACTGCAACCAAGATTACTCTATCCAGCAAGGCTATCTTTAAAATTGAAATGAGAAATAAAGAGCTTCCCAGACAACAAAGGGCTAAAAGAATTCATTACCACCAAACCAGTATTGCAAGAGATGTTAAAGGGACTGCTTTAAGAAGGAGAAATAGAGACAGAGAGGAACATAGGTATATGGGAAAATAATGGCGCTGAGTAAGTACCTATCAATAATAACCTTAAATGCAAATGGATTAAATGCTCCAATCAAAAAACGTAGGTAGCTGAATGGATAAGAAAACATGACCCACATATATGCTGTCTACAAGAGACCCACCTCAGAATAAAAGATTTACTCAGGCTGAAAGTGAAAAGATGGAAAAAATATTCTATGCAAATGGACACCAAAAGAAAGCTGAGGTAGCAATACTTATATCTGACAAAATAGACCTCAAAACAAAGCCCATAACAAGAGACAAAGAAGGTCACTACATAATATTAAAGGGAGCAATCCAACCAGAGGATATAAACCTTATAAACATAAATGCACCCTATAGTGGAGCACTTAAATATATAAAGAAAATCTTGGTGGACTTTAAGGAAGAGATCAACACCAATACAGTAATTGTAGGAAGCACTGTCACCACAGAGCTTCCAGAGAAAAAATCAACAAGGAAAGAATGACTGTAAATGACACACTAGATCAAATGGATTTAATTGATATTTATAGAACATTTCATCCCAAAGCAGCAGAATACACATTCTTCTCAAGTGTATATGGATCATTCTCAAAGATAGACAACATGTTAGGACACAAAATAACTCCTAACAAATTTAAGAAAATTGAAATCATGTCAAGCATTTTCTCAGATCACAATGGCATGAAACTGGAAATCAATCTCAATTTAAAAACTCAAAAAACATTCCAATACATGGAGGCTAAATAACTAAGTAACATGTTATTAAATAATAAATGGGTCATCAATGAGATCAAGGAAGAAATCAAAAAGTACCTGGAAACAAGTGAAAATGAACTCACAAGAACCAAAAACCTATGGGACACAGCAAAACTAGTCATGAGAAGGAAGTTCATAGCATTATAGGCCTACCTCAAGAAGATAGAAAAATCTCAAATAAACAATCTAACTCTACACCTAAAAGAACTAGAAAAACAGCAAACAGAGCCCAGAGTGAGTAGAAGTTACAAAATAATGAAGATCAGAGTGGAAATAAAAGACATAGAGACTAAAAAACAATTCAAAAGATCAATGAGTCCAGGAGCTGGTTCTTTGAAAAGATAAACAAAATTGATGAGCCTTTATCCAGATTCATCAAGAAAAAAGGAGAAAGGACCCAAATTAATAAAGTGGGAAATTAAAGAGGAGAAGTAATAAATGATACCACAGAATACAAAGAATTGTAAGAAAATACTATGAACAACTATATGCCAAGAAATTGAACAACCTGAGCAAAATGGGTAAGTTTCTAAAAACATCCAGTCTTTCAAAACCAAATCAGAAAGAAGCAGAAAACCTGAATAGACTAAAAACAACTAATGAAATTGAAGCAGTTATAAAAAATCTCCCAACACACAAAAGTCCTGGACCAGATAGCTTCACAGGCAAATGTTACCAACCATTCAAAGAAGAACTAACACCTATCCTCCTATTCCAAAAAAAATCAGGAACAGGGAAGACTTTCAAGCTCTTTTTATGAGGCCAGTATTCTCCTGATTCCAAAACCAGGTAAAGATAAGCAAAGAAATAAAACTATAGGCCAATATCCTTGATAAACATAGATGCTGAAATCCTCAACAACATATTAGCAAACCAGATCCAGCAATACATTAAAAAGATCATACACCATGATTAAGTGGGATTTATCCCAGGGATGCAAGGATGGTACAATATTCACAAATCAATAGACGTAATATGCTACATAAACAAAATGAAGGACAAAAATCACATGATCATATAATTAGATGCAGAAAAGCATTTGATAAAATCAAGCACCCATTAATGATAAAAACTCTCAGCAAAGTGGAAATAGAGGGATCATACCTCAACATAATTAAGGCCATATATGGTAAACCTACAGCCAACATCATACTCAATGGGCAAAAACTACAAGTGTTTCCCTTAAGATCAGGAACAAGACAGGGGTGTCTGCTTTCACTACTCTTATTCAACATAGTACTGAATGTCCTAGCCACAGTGATCAGATAAGAAGAAGAAAAAACAGGCATCCAAATTGAAAAGGAGGAAGTAAAACTCATTATTTGCAGACAACATGATGTTGTATATAGAAAACCCTATAGGCCCCACCAAAAAACTATAGACTTCATACATAAATTTGCCAAAGCAACAGGATACAAAATCAATACTCACAAATCGATGACATTTTTATATACCAATAATGAATGATCAAAAAGAGAAGCTAAGAAAACAATCCCATTTATTATTAAAACAAAAAAATAAGGTACCTGGGAATAAATTTAACCAAAGAAGTAAAAGACCTGTACTCAGAAAACTATAGGTCACTGAAGAAATTGAGGAAGATACAAATAAGTGGAAGTATATGAGGTCTGTCTAGAAGGTACCCAGCCATGTAATATGAAAAATAGAGACATTTATTGAAAAAGACACAAGATACAAGAAACATTGTCTACTGGACAATGACGCCTCAGTCCCCTTCGAAGTAGGCATCTTAGGGCCTCACACAGTTCTCCCAATTGCCATCAGCTACCGCATTGTATTTTCCTGAATCTCATAGATGATCTGAAATCTCTTCTCTTTCAAGGGTGATTTTAGTTTTTGGAAAAGCCAGAAGCCACAGGGCACCAAACCTGGGATGATGGCCCCAGAGTATACGTGCTCACTCACTGGCATCTACCGCCCCCACTGACTAGTACAATGAAGTCGTCATTGTTCACTCATGCACATTCCAGTCCACTCTCCTTAGCTGCCAGGTTTGATGTTGCACAAACCGTTCTTGTTATGTTAATAATGGCTGGACTTTTTCCAAACAGACCTTTGTATACTGTGTTGTTTGATTGGAAGAATTAACATCATTAAAATGTCCATACTATATAGATTGAATGCAATTCCTATTAAAATGCCAATGGCATATTTCACATATCTAGAACAAATATTCCAAAAATTTATATGGAACAAAAAAGACCCCAAATAGCCTCAGTAATCTTGAGAAAGAAAAACACATTAGGAGAGATCACAACAGCTTTTATCAAACTATACTGTAAGACCACTGTGGTCAAAACAGTCTGGTACTGGCATAAAAACAGACATATAGATCAATGGAACTGAATAGAGAGCCCAGAAATAAACTCACACCTCTATGGTCAATTAATATTTGACAAAGGAGGTAAGAGCATACAATGGAGTAAAGACAATCTCTTCAATAAATGGTGTTGGAAGAACTGGACTGGTACATGCAAAAAAATGAAACTAGACCACCAACTTACACTGTACACCAGAATAAACTCAAGATGGATAAAAGACTTAAATATAAGTTGCTATACCATAAAAATCCTACAGAAAAACATAGGCAGTAAAATTTCAGATATCTCACATAGCAATTTTTGCCGATATATTTCCTAGGGCAAGGGAAACAAAGGAAAAAATAAGCAAATGAGACTACATCAAATTAAAAAGCTTCTTCATGGATAAAGACACCATCACCAAAATGAAAATGGAACCCACTGTATGGAAGAACATATTTGCCAATGATACACGAGACAAGGGTTGTCCAAAATATATAAAGAACTTACATGACTCAACACCAGAAAGATAAACAATCCAATTAAAAAATGAGCAAAGGACCTGAATAGACACTTCTCCAAGGAGAAAAGACAGATGGCCCATAGACATATAAAGAAATGCACAACATCACTAGCCGTCAGAGAGATGCAAATTAAAACCACAATGAGATACCACGTCACAGCTGTCAGAATGGCCACCATCAACAAATCAACAAACAAGTGCTGGTGAGGATGTGGAGAAAAGGGAACCCTAGTGCTCTGTTGCTGGGAATGCAGCCTGGTGCAGCCACTATGGAAAACAGTATGGAGTTTCCCCAAAACGTTAAAAATGGAACTGCCTTTTGACCCAGCGATTCCACTTAAGGGAATATATCCTAAGAATCCCAAAACACCAATTTAAAAGTATATATGCACCCCTATGCTCATAGCAGCATTATTTGCAATAGCCAAGATTTGGAAATAGTCTAAGTGCCCATCAGTAGATGAGTGAATCAAAAAGCTGTGGTACATTTACACAATGGAATACTACACAGCAGTTTTAAAAAAGAAGGAATTCTTACATTTTGCAACAGTATGGATGTAACTGAAGACTATTATGCTAAGTGAAATAAGCCAGTCAGCAAAAGACAAATATCATTTGATCTCACTTACAAGTGGAATTGAATGAACAAACTAAACTAACAAGCAAAATAGAACCAGAGGCCTGGATACATTGTACAGACTGACAGCTTTAAGAGGGGAGGTGGGGCAGTAGGGACTGGTTGAAAGAAGGTGAAGGGATTGATTAATCAAAGAACATAATATGCATGACCCATGGACATGGACAATGGTGTGGGGATTGACTGGGAGTGGGTGGTGAGCTGGGTGGAGGGGGGCAAAGAAGGGACAACTGTAATAGCATAAACAGTAAAATATTTTTTAAAAAAAGAGTATTCAAAATCTCTGCATTACCTAGGCTAAATTTAGACTTTGTTAACCAAATTTCTCACAAAAGGCAAGTTAAATTTTAACAATTTTATTCAAGTAAACATTTTCTACTTGAAAATTTCCTTTACAACTCTGAAAGCAAATTCTGTAGGGACAGTAGTTAGATTAACTAAATTCCTTGCTGTCAAGTCTATACATTTAGCTAGGACCCCATCAAGATGAATTATACTGCATAGGACAGAGCAAGCTTCATTTCCTGGGACTGGACAATTTTACCAAGGTTTGGTAAGCATTGGGATAAAACATTTCTCATGATACAAAGACCTCATTTAAGCCATCTTCAATACCCAAATTATAAATGTGAAAACACACACACACACACACAGATAGAGTTTTATTGTCCAATCTCAAAAATCTGCAGATTAACCCTCTCGTTGCTGAAGTCATGGTGAACATCTGCTAAACAGGAAAGTAGCACCTGGGTGACGAAAAGCTGAATGAAGAGGGGATGACTTGAAAAAAAATATCACCTGTCATGCTTTCAACAAAGTGGCCAATTAGACAAATTGGTCTTTGCCATCCTCCATCTCTTTGTATAAATTCGCCCACCCCCCTCCAAGAAGCACTCCCTGACACACAGAGATATCACACACCTACATGATGTTACATGGGAACCCAAGGTTTGTGATCTTCTGCCCAGGCACAGGGATGCTCCCCTCTACCTATAGAGCCCCATGGTCCAAAACCATCCCTTACTATTTCTCCCACACATCCAAGTTGCTAACTCCCATGCTTTGCCTCTACCTGGCATCTGTCTGGCATCCTTTGCATCCTGTAAGACTCACTTCAAGAGTCATGTCCAGAAACCTCCCAGACTGCCCCGCTTAGAGCCTTGTACTTATCTGTGTCAAAGCTCCAGTTATATCACTTATTATTACTTGTTTACCTGGTTATTTGTTTACCTCCTGTCTCTTTGACCAGACTTTGAGCATCTCAAGGGCAAGAACCATGTTCTACTTGCCTTTACATTTCCTTTACCAGGAATAGTATTCAGTTCACTGTACATAATTAAGAAACATTTGATAAATGAATGGATGATTGTTCTATTAATCCCTGGTGGTGGCAGGGAGTTAGTCTAAAGGAATATATTGTTAATGGTGCAATTTCAGGCATGTTGGAGGCTGGTAGAAGAGATATTTTGGGACCAGGAGACCTGCCCTACTTCCCTCAATCATTTCACAAAAGTATCTACATGAAAGGCTGGCCTTGAGCTGGTAGCTAATGTTCCTGAAAAAGCTCCCTGGTAGGTTACCCAGGGAGATGAGTTTAAAGCAAGGTTGCTTCACCTGTCCTCTTATCATTATTTATAGGCCTGCCTAACTAAACAGACCCTGTGCTAGGAGGCTGGGACTCTGCCTCAAAGTTTTGGCTCTTATTTTCTAGTACAAGTCCCACACAATGTGCAAGGGGCTAACTGTTGGCCCCATAGATCATCACTCACTGTGGCTATCTTTTACAATTTCCTACCTATAAAAGCTGTGTTTACTTACATAACATTTGCAATTCTTGCATTTGCCAATGTCCCACCTGCAACACCTGGTTTTATGCATTTCCTTTTCCCAGCATCTGTCTTTTACAAGCTCTTATTGACAAAATCCATGAGAAGGGATCTCACCTCTGACAACACCTGGGCCCAGGACACTCAGGGAGTTGCTGTGATGTTGAAATGGATCCCTGGAAAGTAACTTGAACAAAAGAAAAATCAGTGGAAGCAGTAACAAAGAGAGCACACAAGCCAGATCTGTTCCTGCAATGACTGGACAGAAAATGGACACTCAAAGTCAAAGCTGCCTGGCGAAATGACAGCACCCCATTCAGCATGGATCCAGCTACCTCCAGGAATAGTTCCAGAATTGTATCTCAACCAGTGCTCTTCTTTTATGTTGCTTTGGCCTATCGAAAACCCTCCTAAAATCCATTGCTTATTTTTAAAACTGGATTTTGTATCTTAAGTGGCCAAGTATATTAAAAGGGGAAGGGGCAAGTCAAGGAACATGAATTGAGGACCCATGGACATGGACAATGGGGTGAGGACTGACTGTGGGAGCAGGGTGGGGGGCAGCGGGGGCAGTGGGCAGATCAGGGGAGAGGAATGGAGAAAATAGTGGGACAATTGTAGTTGAACAACAATAAAAACAACAAAAAATAACATAGGTATGAAAGAAGTATCTGAGATGCAACACTAAGAATTTAGTGTATGTGAGCATAATGAGAACTTCCGAGTCTTAGAAATTTTAGGGCCACCCTTTCAGTAAGGGTCAGTCTGTTATGTAGCTACCTACATAAGTGGTCACCTACCTAGTATCCACTGAATGATTAAGAAAGTCTCCTTCCCCCCCAGATATCTATAGTTGGCATCAGATCAGAGTGCCCCGGTGACTCAATTTCTATGAACAGAAATGTCATCTTTAAGTCCAACAATGATTCATTAAGTATCCTATTTTAGAGTACAATGCCCTATGAGAAAGAACCCTTGAAGTTTCTAAATCACTAACAATTTAATATGAATTACTTTCTCATGCCTCTTTTCTCCTGTGTGTAAGGGACCTGAGCCATGCTGAGTGTGCAGTCTTTGTTATCGTCTGTCAGGGTTGGGGGAGCTATGGGAGTGGAGAAGGGGATGAGACTAGATGGGAATGGAGAGAGAAATATGCTTAAATGGGAGAAAAGAGCATGAAAAAGTAAAGTGGTGGTCCCCCCCCTACAAAAAATTTGCCTGCTTAATTTTACCTAGGACCATGCAACCAAAATCTACCTGGAAGGACCAGTGGCCTAGTGCAGTGCTCCCCAACTTTAATATGCATTCATACCACCCGGGAGACTTGCTAAAACACAGATTCTGATTCTATAAATCTGGGATAGTTCCTGAGATCCTACATTTCTCTTACAAGCTCCCAGATGAGGCTGCTGCTGCCAGTCCCCAAACTTTGAGAAGTGGGAAGCTATATATTATGGAAAGCTCAAGTATCTTCAAAACTTTGTACTATTCATCATGTGGGACACAATTGGAATTCTAAGCTAATTTAAATCCTTTCCTGACTGTTAAGAACTGGCTGTGCTGTGGCCCCCACCCCCACCATCAATCTGCACAAAGTGGGAAGCACTGCCTCCTCCTGAGAGACTGGAATTCAGGTGGGACCATTCTACCCTTTCTGACCCCTTCAAAGGCCCAAGGCAATTTATGGTGTCCCAAACAACTTTTGTTGCTGTTGTTTGTTTTGCTTTATGTTTTTTCAAGACTTTATTTATTAAAGCAGTTTTCAGTCTATACCAAAAAAAAAAAAAAAATGAAGGAGCAGAAATTTCCCACATGTCCCTTACCCCCACTCATGCACAGCCTCCCCTATTATCAACATCTCCCACCAGAGTGGTATATTTCTTACTAAGGATGAATCTATATTGACGCTCATAATTACCCAAAGTCCATAGTTTACCTGAGAGTTCATTCTCAGTATTGTATGTTCAGAGAGTTAAGGCAAATGTATAATGAATGACACATATCTATCATTATAATATCATACAGAATATTTTCACTGTCCTAAAAGTCCTCTGAGTTCTTCCTATTCTTCACCCTTGTCAAGCACTGGAATTTTTATTGTCTCCATAGTTTTGCCTTTTCCAGAATGTCATATATTTGGAATCATACAGTATGTAGGTTTGTCAGTACCCTATGACTTTTAACAAACAGCTTCAAGACTGAGTTGTGTTCTTAATACACTTTGCCCCCCAGCTAACACTGAAATATAATATAAGAATTGCTGTCAAGGGCCAGTGAGCTTGGTGCAGTGTTTAATGATACCAGTAATAAAAGCAATAAAAATCTACAATCTCACATTTTCATGTATAGATGATTAAAATTCCTCGCATGCCTACCCAACAATGGATTCTTTATTTCTGTCTCCTTTCAAAGAGCTTGAGGAGGTAAGAGTATACAAGTGAATGGCAGGTTAATCTGTCTCATGATGTGATCCAGTCATTGGCCAAAGCTGGAATCACTGCTGTGTGCAGATGAGGCCGGATGCTCTGGCAGCTTAGCTGGTGGAACTTTGCCTGGGATGAACCATGCCTGACAACTCTCCCCTAAAACGAGGTTATCTAATGCCAGCCTGAAGCAAGCTGGCTCCTCAGGGCATGCATACCAAAGGTAGCAGATGTGAATGTTTTGAAGAAACTGGTAAATAAGTAAACTTTGTCTTCAGCATCCTCTTGCTTTTTGGTGGAAAATTTGCCTTTGTTCCTGGCAAACCCCTCTTCCCAGGCATCCTGATCCTCCCATGCTAACCCCTCCTTTCTGTGGACCCAGCAGCTACTCTGTGCCAGCTCCTTTCTTCTGATATGAGTTTAACAGCTCACCACGGAGTAACTTGACAATGGCTTAAGGTATTACCCTTCCTAGGACATCAGCTTTTTAAATGTAAGGAAGGGTGGGGAGGGTGAAAATCTAGCCTACCATGTGACTGCCCTCCTCTGGGTATTCACTTTCTCAGCTGTCAGGAGCTAGAGGCTGGGGCAGCAGCCACAAAACACGACTATCCTTTGTGATCCAATAGATGAACAGGGTCCCTACCCTGTGGTGACTCAGAAAGGTCCAGCTTTGATTGGCTGCAGCCCCTCAGCTGTTTGTCCCTTTCTACAGTCTCACTCTACACCACTAATGGAAAGATGACTTTCTGAGCTAGGTCTGTATGTTTAAAATTGCAGCTACAAGCTTTTCTTGCAACAAAGCATTGTTATTTCCATAGAGTATTAAATTGCCCAGGATATCTATGCAGTGCTTTTAATGTTGAGAAATCACAGCTTTTAGAGCTAGAAGAATCCTTGAGAATTATCCCAAACTCAACCCCCATGTTTACCAATAAAGGGAATAAACCCCAAAAAGGGTGTTAAAATAGATGATTCCCCAGGCTATAAAATTAGGAGCAGAATCCCCCTCCCCTGAAGCAGAAGATCCACAGCGATTACCCTCAAGAAACAAGACTTAAATCACAACCAAAGAGATTTAGTTGTAACACAAAGAACTCGTTGGTAATGAAGATGATTAAATACTAGAACAGACAGCCACAGGGAATTGTGAATCGTCCTCCCTGGAGATCTTTTAAAATAGGACAGTTAGCCATCTGTCTGAGATGGTTTAAGTACAGTCCTGCCTCGGAGGTAGGAAAATAATGAGATGATCCCCTCACCTGTCACACTGGGGGCTCTGCAATCACACCGGGATGTAGGTGCATTATGGGGATCCCAGGCTGAATCTGGGTTGTGCCCCCACTGGGATCCAGGTGTATCCAAGTCGTTGAAATTGTAGGAGGCCCACAGTGCTCTGTTAGGATGCAATGGAAAAAGTGTCTGCATGGAAGAGGTTTGTGCTAGGGTTTCTGGAGGGGAAAGAAGGGAGATGGGAGAAATGGAGATGTCTATTTGCCAGAACCCAACCCCTTCCACCCTGCCTCTGGCCCTTGTAACACCATCCTCCCCTCTCCCTGCCCTGTGACTCCAATGTATCACAGCTGATGCCTGCACAACCAACAGACTCCAAGAAACACAGGGACACAAGCAGCCCTGCTTTGTTTCTCAGTGACAAAACATTAAACCCAGTGGAAGAAAGAAGAATCACCCCATTTCTTTTTTAAAAATCTCAGATCGTATAAATCTTTCACCTTTTAAAAATCCAGAATGGCTCTGGCCTAGAAAGCATTTCAGGTGGGAAAAATACCCCTTCCAGGACTTTGATATGGAAATTTTGAGCAGCAGGAGACACTAACTTGGAACAGATTTATGTGTCCTCGGGATAGGCTCCACAATGGGGTGGACAGAGAGGAGCCCATCCCTGCAGGGGCGCTGAGCTCTTCCTGTGCCAGCAGGGGGTGCTCACACCTGAAGTGCGCAACTGGGCTACTCGCATTTCTGATCTGGTCCATAGTTCCTCAAGCCTCTAGAGCCCCAACTTTCAACTGGTGTGCCATGGCTCACTGGTGTACTGCGTGAATTTTTAAAACATGCAATACCTGATTATTTAGCCAAGGGCAATGACCTCTTTTCCCTTATTATCAAATACAAAACGACAACAGCCAACACAAGAGCTGTTGGATGTGAACAAATCAAAATTATACCTCTTTTGTCAGATCAGCAAAAAGTATATTTTTTGGAGTGCTGCAGAATTTTAGTAATTAGTTTATGTGTGCCATGAGATGAAGAAGGTTGAAAATCACTGCTCTAGGGATTTTACTTGTGCTGTTGCCTCTGCCTAGACCTTTCTCCTCTTGACTCCTCACCATACCAGCTCCCAAGTCTTTTCCCACCTTTCAACAGGTTGTATTATCTCTTACCATCCTACACTTTCCTAATTACATCCACACAAAGAACTAAAATCACCTGTTTACACACCTCTCTGCCTTTCTGATCTATAGACTTGTTGGGGACAGGTACTATGTGTTTGTTATTCACCACTCTATCTCCAGGGCCTGGCCTGTAGCAGGCACTCAGAAAAATACTTGTGGAATACATGAGTGAATGAATGAATGAATGAATGGGAAATTACAAGTTTTAATAACACTAGATGGCACAATTAGTCCTTGCATTATTTCAAAGTAGTTGGGTATTGTCCCAATATATTACATTGACCTCTATTTGAGATTGTGTGTTTGGGGGTTTACTTTGCATAGAGGAATAAAATGGGAAGGATCATTTGAGAGCCACCTGCTAACTCCATCTTAGAATATTCAATAACCGCCGCTGCACCCTCAACATTAACCTGTCAGCCTTGGCCTGAAGACCACTGAAGAACTAGAAACTGAGGTCCAGATGGGGTTATTTATTGCATCTCTGACAATTCTGAGTATGAGAAAGCTCTGCGTTATATCAAGCTGAATCTGTTCCTTTGATGTCTTCCCTGCAGTTCTAATTCGGTTCTCTGGCACCACAGAGAAAGTATACTCTCTTTCACATACCAGGGAGACCTGGAAGAAGGAGTATGGCCTTTAGATCTAGAGGACTTGGATGTGAATCTTAGCTTTGACACTTACTAAGTGTGTGAGTTTGGGCAGGTCACTTAATTTCTCCAAGCTTCATTTTCATCTTCTGTCTAATGGGAATAATTATACATACCCAATAGGTTGTGTGAGGACTAAAATGAGTTAATATACTCCAAAGGTCTAAGAAATACCTGATATTCAGAATGTGAATGCCATTATTATGAATGTTATAACATAGATAATGTGGTAAAATGCTATGTATAATACCTTTCTTGCTTTTCCATGAATCTTTTCTTCCCCAGCCCAAAACATGAGCTACTTACACACCCTCTGCCTTCCTTATCTCTTTCTCTATCAGTGTTCCTACCAGAGCTGATTGTCTCCCCAGGTGGGTGACTAGGGCAGTGCAAACATCACTGCTTTCACTTTGGATGTTAGGCTTCTACTAGGGGTGTCTACGTTTTGGCAGCTGTGTCTCCTGTAGCCCTGGGCACTTTGGTCATCTTACACTCATCTCTGTAGTGAGATGGTTGCTGGAGATCTGACTTATGACTCAATGAGGGGGAGCTGGAATTTTGCTGTTTTCTCATCTGTTTGAGCATGAGATTGCCACAAAATCTTTGTCCTTAGGATTAGAGTATGAGTCATATTTAAGGGCCTGGATATAGTGCCCCTGACCCCACAAGGACAATGTAAGATATTTAGCATGGAAGAAAGGGGTGAAGGTCAATTTTCCAAGAAAGAGGGTATAATAAAACTTTTCTCTTTTGAAGCTGTAAAAGTAGCCTGGGTCTGGAGGGAAAAAGAGATCAGATGGTTCCCAAGGGGTCAGATGCCTGAGCCCACACAGCACTGCAGGATAAGTTTGCAGCCCAGATGTGTGAAGGCTGAGGACCACTGAGAGCAGGCATCAGGGCCTGTATCAGTAGCCAAAAAGAGGACCCAGCTGGAGATATGGGGCCCCACTCAGTGTGCAGGTGCTGCCCACACATGCCCCAGGGTTCCTTGTAAGTCAAGAACAGGAGAACCGGCTTCCGGCCAAGATGGAGGTGTACGTAGACACACTGTGCCTCATCCCACAACCAAAAGAAGGACAACAACAATTTTAAAACAAAAAACAACCAGAACTGACAGGAAACCGAACTGTATGGAAGTCCGACAACCAAGGAGATAAAGAAGAAACATTCATCCAGACCGGTAGGAGGGGCAGAGACAGGCAGCTGGGGTGGAGAGGACCTGCAGCAAGGCGGCAGCTGGTGGACCCAGTGAGGTGGTGGATTGTGGAGAGGGGTGGGCAGGCTGCAGCTGGCAGACCCTGTGGCCCCACATTCATGCATAGATAAACTGGGAGGAACGGTGGGGGAGCGAAACAGCCAGTGCACGCAGCCCAGAGTTCCGGTGCAGGGGAAATAAAGCCTCAAACCTCTGATTGAAAACACCTGTAGGGGTTGAGGCAGCAGCAGGAGAAAATCCCAGGCTCAAAGGAGAGTTCGTTGGAGAGACCCACAGTGACCTAGAGCGTGCACAAGCCCACCCACTTGGGAATCAGCACCAGAGGGGACCAATTTGATTGTGGGTAGCAGAGGGAGTGACTGAAAACCAGCAGAGAGTGGAGTGGGCGCCATTGCTCCCTCTCGACCCCTCCCCCACATCCAGCATCACAGCACAGTGACCAGCATTACCCCGCACGCTGAACACCTAAAGCTCTGCCCCTTTATATAACAGGCACGCCAAGACAAAAAAAAAAAAAAAAAAAAAAAATGGCCCAAATGAAAGAACAGATCAAAGCTCCAGAAAAAACACATCTAAGCAATGAAGAGCTAGCCAACCTATCAGATGCACAGTTCAAAACACCGGTAATCAGGATGCTCACAGAATTGGTTGCATTTGGTCACAAATTAGATGAAAAAATGAAGGCTATGCTAAGAGAAACAGAGGAAAATGTACAGGGAACCAATAGTGATGCGAAGGAAACTGGGACTCAAATCAATGGTGTGGACCAGAAGGAAGAAAGAAACATCCAACCAGAAAACAATGAAGAACCAAGAATTCGGAAAAATGAGGAGAGGCTTAGGAACCTCCAGGACATCTTGAAATGTCCCAACATCCGAATTATAGGGGTGCCAGAAGGAGAAGAGGAAGACCAAAAAATGGAAAACTTATTTGAACAAATAATGAAGGAGAACTTCCCCAGTCTGGCAAAGGAAATAGACTTCCAGGAAGTCCAGGAAGCTCAGAGAGTCCCAAAGAAGCTGGACCCAAGGAGGAACACACCAAGGCACATCATAATTACATTACCCAAGATGAAAGATAAGGAGAGAATCTTAGAAGCAGCAAGAGATAAAGACACAGTTACCTACAAAGGAATGCCCATAAGACTGTCAGCTGATTTCTCAAAAGAGACCTTACAGGCAAGAAGGGGCTGGAAAGAAATATTCAAAGTCATGAAAGGCAAGGACCTACATCCAAGATTACTGTATCCAGCAAAGCTATCATTTAGAATGGAAGGGAAGATAAAGTGCTTCTCAGATAAGATCAAGTGAAAGGAGTTCATCATCACCAAGCCCTTATTATATGACATGTTAAAGGGATTTATCTAAGAAAAAGAAGATAAAAACTATGAACAGTAAAAATGAGGTTGAACGGCAAACTCACAGTTATTAACAACCACACCTAAAACAAAAACAAAAGCAAACTAAGCAAACAACTAGAACAGGAACAGAACCACAGAAACGGAGATCACATGGAGGGTTGTCAATAGGGGACTGGGAGGGGGAGAGAGGGGGGAAAGGTACAGAGAATAAGTAGCACAAATGGTAGGTAGAAAATAGACAGGGGGAGGGTAAGACTAGTGTAGGAAATGTAGAAGCCAAAGAACTTATAAGTATGACCCATGGACATGAACTATAGGGGGGAATGTGGGAGGGAGGGGGTGGGCAGGATGGAATGGAGTTAAGGGGGGGAATGGGACAACTGTAATAGCATAATCAATAAATATATTTAAAAAAAGAACAGGGGAACCCATGCACCCCACTCCAGAAGTGGACTAGGCCAGCAGCACACCCCCAGGGATGGTTCAACTACATCACTGCACCAAACCCGATGCTCCAGTCTGTGCCATAGGGTTCCCTTTGCATTTTCCTCCACCACCCCCATCTTCAGTTTAAAACCCTTTTGATCAGATTGGTAAACCCTAAATTTTTCACAAAGAAGGACCCCAAGAGCAAACACTATGTGGGGGGGGAGCTGTCTTATGGGGAAAAAGATTCTCTCTCTTTACTGATTTGTGTTATATCCAGCACAAGGGCTTTGGTGATTGTTAAATCAGAACCTAGTTCTATAAATACTTATGATTTTAAAAGCCAATTCACTTTCTATACTTCAAAACCCAAGCCTGAGATGGCAGCAGCATCTCACAGACTTGAAATGCACAGAAAACACAGCACGATTGCTAGCACCATCTCCTGATGTTCTGAACTGCCCACCCATAATTCAGAGGACAATACAAGGTCACTAATAAACACCACTGAACTGTGTCTCCTTTCCTGGGTTCTGCATAAAAACGTTGCAGCCCCAATGAACACCAAACAAGTGTAATGGATTGCTTTAATTCACATTTGAACACCCACAAACACAGCCACCTAATAGCATTGCTGTTTCCAGCAGGTTTTCATGCTTGTCAATTATTCAGACACATCAGCTGTCCCAACTTTAATTTCAGTTAAAAAGATGCATTTGGTAGGTTTAGTTAGTCAAGGGGAAAAAAACCCCAAAATGCTAAATCCACTTTTTAAGTCCTTTTCAAGAGCAACAGAGTCCCTTCTCAATATCTGCCATCTGTAAGCACTGGCTTGAGCCTCCTTTCCAGAGAAGACCCCAAACATGGCCAGTTCATGTTAGGGACTGTCTGTGGCACTGAGGCTGATGGGAGTCACAATATAAACACATAAAATCTATTTCTGGGAGGGAACTGAAGCAGAGATGGATGGGCGTTTGGGACAACAGGAATTTCCCCAACTTGTGCTCCAGAACATGTCCTCCATACCTGGGTGCAGGGACTCTGGCAGGCAGTGCCCCCTTCCCTCTCATGTCTGTGTCAAGTCTTGCAGACCTTGCAGCACAGAGAGGGTCCAGATGGGAGCTTGTGGTTACATCCTCCCTCCCTACCCCGCCCCCCAAAACACACACACACCCTCACAGGAAGAGCAACCATTTGTCTCTGGGATGGAGAAATAGCAAACAAACATGACAATTCCGTATGTAAGATAAGATCAAACAGAAGTGCCCTCCATTTCCTGAGGGCATTGTTTAAGAGGCCAATTATCAGGGCACCTCAGGAAGGGTAAAGCTTGAAGGGTCAGAGAACTCTTCATGGAAATCTTTTTAAGTCACCAAAGAAACTCACTGGGCCATCTATATTCCAAATGGTACCAAAACTCTTCTTGCTGTGTAAGAAAATCCAAGGAGATATTAAAGCTTGTGTTTTTCAGGGATGGAATTAACGTCCACATATTTGGAACCATCAGAATCTAAGACAATGTAGGAGAGGGTGAAAGGTCAGCAGGAACTCTTGTCTTTGATGGGGAAACTGGCACTAAGACATAAAAGAAACCACCAAAGAGCTAAAGTTTATGTCCAACAATAAAGTTTTATGGAGACAGATCATTCTATAACAGATAATACTTATTTAGTACCTCAATGGGCTGGTTGCTCCTTTAAAACTTTTATGGGCCATAATTCAAATGGATCCTTATAACCACCCTACAACCCATACACAGCTATTAGCCCCACACTGTAGATGACCAAACAGCACAGTAAGGGACAGGGGCAAAATTTCAAAACAGCTGATCTGGGGTTAGAGCCAAGCTCTTGCCTGTTGTGCTGCCTCGGACACTAAAATGAACCTACAGTGTAGCTTGGTTTCCTGGTGCTTCCACTCTGAAAGGGAAGGCAGAGCGATGACCTGGGCTGGCCAAGGCTGTGCTGGATAGCCCACTGTTGCTATTTCACTGAGATGGCAGTTCCCAGCCAGGCTGCACATTGTGGGATCTTACACAGCGTGTGCCTGGACTCACCCACATGTCCTGGCTTGATCAGTTAGTGCAGCCCGGGCATCAGCGTTTTTAAGTATCCCCAGTGATTCTATTGCGCATGCAGAACCTTTTCTCTATATAAGGGAAAACAGAGACCCAAGCAGGTTGATTTTCAAACTTTATTTAAGCAGAAAATAAGGATGAAAATAAAAAAGAAACTCATTCTTCAATCCTCTCCTGCGCAAACAGAAGACATGGGACAAGGAAGGAGGGAGAGGAGACAGGAAAGCCTTGTCTTCTGTGTGGTTTAGCCTGAAGAACTCAGCTCAACCACATGCTCACCATGCTGCCCACCTGTATGCCAAGGAGCCTGGCCTGCCATGGAGCCCAAACTCGCCTGGACACCAGAAGTCTCAGGGAAGGGAAAGTAGCAATAAGCTCTTGAGTTTCCCCATGCTGAGACCATAGTAAGGAGAAAGACAAAATCCAGGTTGGACCGGTAAAAGAACAAAGAGATGTCTGACCCTTTGGATATTCCAGTTTTTATGATGAGGGGCAGGGTCTACCTGGTGGAGCAGGACCAAGGATGGCCATAGGCAGGTAATCAGCAGGTCTCTAAATTCCCTTGTTTACAACAGAACAAAACCCCTGTTAGCAGCTCATGTTAGGTAACCTTTGAAAAGGTCTCAGCTTCTGTTCACCCTTAATTAAGGATAAGTTTCACCTATAGAGGCCTGGCTTGCCTTCCAACAGCAAACACACACCTGCGGGTTCTTGCCTGACACGGGGAACAAAAGGCAAGATCAAAGAGGTCAAGAACAAGCTTGGCTCTGCCTCAGGACCTAAACTCATGAGCAGTGACCCAAACCTGCTGGCCCTGCAGCCGCTCCCTACACCACCTGTAGGACAAAAGTTCACATTTGATCTTTTCTTCCTCAGCTACTCTGAGTTCAGCTTCTCTGAGTTCAAGCTCATGGTGCCTGGACTCACATCTTCAGGCCTGTGGTGTGTGGCCTCGTGCCTGCTCAGCCTCTGATGCCTGCCAAATCCCTGCTTCGGCCCTGACCCTCTCCAGGCAGCTATACCCTGCTGTGGCCCACACATGTGCTCTGGAAAGATGAGCACAAATGACCCCATCAACAAGACAGACACAGCTTCACAAACACCTCAAAACCAGGACACAGTCCCCTGCACATGAACAAAACGCAAACCCCAGGGCACACCTGAGAGTCCTGGAGAAGGGCCGAAGCAGGACAACTCCACTGTGGAGTCAGGAAAAGGAAGATGTTCCTTTCCTCACCACAGCCCAGATAAAGACTGAACCCATAAAACCTGACTCTAAAAATATGTTTTGGGCAAAATAATCTATGAAGTTCTTTATTGATGAGAGTAAGGAAATTAAAATTTAAAAATCTATGTTGGGCAAGATTTTTATCTGGACAATGATCCTTTAACTGATGTAAAGTGTGAAAGAATTGACTGTAACTGATTCCAAGGAAGGATGCCATAGATTCTTCAGCATTATATCTGAGTTTAAAATAAGAATTATTGGGGTGGAGGCATGGGGAGAAAAGGCACACAACTGTAATTGAATAACAATAAAAAAAATTTTTTTAAAGAATTATTGCACCTAATTGGTATGGTGGTTTTTTTTAAATCTCTCCTCTGTAGTTCAGACATTCATCCTTACAGATGAGGAACTCACCCATTAACAAATGGAACACCTCAACATTGTGAAACAACACTGATGTGTTGGTCTGGTGACCCATGGATCCCCTTTAAGGCTAAGGTTATATGACAAAAAGAAGTGGCATTGATGAGGGGAAAGCTTCTCCACTGCCACGTGGCTTCTGCACCAAACCCAGGTACTATCTGGGGGCTGAACTGTCCAGCCTCTGTTGTCCATGTCTTCTCCACGCTGTACCTGCCAGCCCAGTCCTCAGAGTTTGCAAATACCTGGGCACAAGCTTGTGTGTGAATGGCAGGCAGCAGGGATGGGGGTGGGGCAGGTGTTGTTAATGGAGTAAGCTCCGCAAGAATAGTGGGTGGCTGAGCTTTCTCTACCCTGAGAAACTAGGGACAGGTTTGTGTAAGAAATGGAACCACTGTGTAGCACCTTATCAATGAATGGGGGCTGGAGTGGGAGGGAAGAAACAGTAAAACAGAAAACTGTATTACAAACAGTTAGCTTTAAGGGGTCCTGGGGGACAAAGGGGGAGAATGGAATTTTAACCAAAATACAACAAAAAATCACAGAAAGAAGTGAAGTACTGATACATGCTATGGTGTAGATGAAACCTGAAAACATTATGCTAAATGAAATAAACCAAATATAAAAGTTCACATATTTTATGACTCCATTTACATGAAAAGCCCAGAATAGATAAAACTATAAAGACAGAAAGCAGATTGTGGTTGACAGGGACTGGAAGGAGGGGGAATGGCGAGTGACTGCTTAATGGGTACAGGTTTCCTTTGAAAGTGATGACAATGAGTTGGATCTATACAGTTGTGCAAATGTACTAATGCCACTGAGGTAGACACTGTAAACTGGTTAACTTTACGTTAAGCAAATTTCACCTGAATGAAAAAAAATGTGTTTTAAACTGCAACATCAATATATTGGTCCAAGTTCTAAGAAGTGGTTTTAGGGTAGATTACAGGCCGCCTGGAATTATGTCAGGTGTCTCTTCTCCCCTACCCTCCATTTGGAAAATTCCATAAGACTGAACAAGTCATTTTCAGTCATGAGGCCTCAGTTCTCACATTTATCTGGAACATAAATTTCTAGTTCAAACAGCCTATGGTCCTGTCATTCCTCCTGCTGCGTGACCCATGGCTAGACATGAGGGGAAACACGCTGGTCACCCTCAGCAGCAAACATAATAGGATTGACAGGCAACAATGCATCCAAGGGAGATTTACAGAAAGCACAGGATCCAAAAAGCCTGATGATACAAACTTCTGAAGACAAGCAAATGTTTCTTGAGCATTGAGCACCTGCTACACACTGCTGGCAGTACTTGTACACGCACTGACTTATTTCATCATCACAACAGCCATCGCACAGAGGAAGCAGCAGAATGCCAGGAAGGTTAAGTAGGTTATGCAAGGTCATAGAGTGAATAACGGTGGAAAAGAGACTTGAACCCAGACAATCCACATCCACAATCTCCATGTTTACCCTCTGTGCCTTATAGCCAGCCTCTCCATAGACAGGACACGTTTTCTTTAAAATTATATCTCAGTTCTAAGGTTGGTACAAATAGGCCCATGCTGGTCCTGACTACAGTGAGGAGGAAATCAGTAAAGTCATTTGGAATAAAAGGAGCACTGGACTGGTAAGCAAGTGATCAGTGTTCTAGACCATCTTGGTCATTGGTAGTGTGACTCTGGGCAGAATATAAAACTTATCTGGCCCTCAATATCCTCTTCTCTGAAATTAAGAGGTTGGACTAGATCAATAGTTTTCCAATTATTTGAGCAGCAGAACTCATTCTTAAAATTAAGCTTACTTTGAAGCCCAATATACAAAACTTTATACAAGTGTGGAGCTATTCTGGCATAAGGTAAAGGAGGGAGGATATATGACCTCTCTCCATGCCCCAGGTGGTTCCTCAGACACTTTCTTGGAACCCTGGTGACTCTGTGGAACACAATTTGGAAACCAGTTGAATAGATATTTCTAAAGTTCTTTTGAAAAAACCCTAAAAACCTTAATTTCAAACTCTTCATCCTTAGGCATTCTTTATCATTGTGGGAAAAAATAGATTATTCTAGTCATTTTGCTCAAAGGTTTTTTTTGGATTGATGGCCTTTTGCAGAGTTGGTGAAGGTTTCAGGTAGAAGTGCAAGTGATCCCTCTGAGGACATCACCAAAAATCGATAAAAGGATGTGGAGAAGCTAAGCCTCCCAAGGGGCCCAAATCCCTCTGAAATAACTGCTAAATATTACCAGCCCAACAGACTCCTCACAGGAGACAAGCTGTTCAACTCCAAATTTGTGTTTTCTCTAAATAGTTCTAAAATTACTAAGCTAGACTATTGGTTAGAGTTTTACATCAATCAAGGTAGTACCACTTCATTATTCATAAAACTTAGTACTAATATCTTGCTGGATCTCTATATGAAACTTGGTCGATGAATAATTGGACAAGAAATGGTAGGGACAGTATGAGCCTCTCATACTCATTCTGGAAAGATCAACTGACAGAGACCTCCAGGGAAGGGAACTTCTCTTTTAAATGTCTATGACCAAGTCACCCCCGTTCTCTCCTTTCACTCTACAGGCATTTATAAAGTCCAGCTTGCTGCAGTGTTGCGAAGAGGTTATACAACTGTTACGATGCAATGTTCAAGGCAGACGGCTACCATAACTCAGAAGCCAAGACAAACAGGAAGATATTAATAGCGGTCATAACATAAAGATAATTTATTTTGAGTATCTTGGAGCTGAGGAAATCAGCAGACAGACTGTTAAGCATTTAGGCACTAAAGAAAATGAGCTTAACAAATAGGGAAAGGGGAGGAGAGAGATGGATAGAAGAAAAATAGATTTGCTTTGGAAATAATGGAGCATCAGGAACAATTAACTTACAGTTATGTGGTTATGGGCAGCACCACACAAAAAGAAAAAGATATTCTCCTAAACTCCCTCATTCTGCCATTGGGTAGCATATACCACACAAGGGGCAAAGCATTTCTTTTGTCCTAGAAGAGAGATCATACCAAAAAAACATTTTCTTTTCTTTGTTCATTGTGCTGGCCAAATGTAAACAAACAAAAAAATTACAGATTGAATTTAGTAAAACATCACAATACCTTTCTTTGGGAATGGCAAGAAAGAATTAGGAAGCTATTCCTCTACTCTTTTAAAAATTGATAAAACCTAGTGTAAAAGAATCACTTTGCATTTTAGTTTTTCTTTTTTTTTAAATTTTTAATTATATTTTATTGATTGTTATTACAGTTGTCCCAACTTTTCCCCCTTTGCCCCCCTCCACCCAGCACCCTGTTCCCCCTCAGGCACTCCCCACATCATTGTTCATGTCCATGGATCATACGTATAAGTTCTTTGGCTACCCCATTTCCTATACTGTACTTTACATCCCCATAGGTAGCTATTCTATAACTACCTATTTGTGCTTCTCAAACCCCTCACCTCTTCACCCATTCCCCCACCTCTCCCTCCCATCTAGCAACCATCAAAATGCTCTCCGTATCTATGATTCTGTCTCTGTTCTTGTTTGCTTAATTTGTTTTTTAGATTCAATTGTTGATAAATGTGTATTTATTGCCATTTTATTGTTCATAGTTTTGATCTTCGTTTTCTTAAATAAGTCCCTTCAACATTTCATATATTAATGGCATGGTGATGATGAACTCTTTTCACTTTTTCTTGTCTGGGAAGCTCTTCATCTGCCCTTCTATTCTAAATAATAGCTTTGCTGGGTAGAGCAATCTTGGCTCTAGGTTCCTACTTTTCATGACTTTGAATATATCTTGCCCATCCCTTCTAGCCTGCAAAGTTTCTTTTGAGAAATCAGCTGACAGTCTTATGGGAACTCCCCTGTAGGTAACTAACTTCTTTTCTCTTGCTGCATTTAAGACTCTCTTTATTTTTAACTTTTGGCATTTTAATTATAATGTGGGCATCTTTGCAACTATCTCGTTTGGGACTCTCTATGCTTCATGAACTTGCATGTCTATTTCCTTCACCAAATTAGGAAAGTTTTCTTTCATTATTTTTTCCAATTAATTTCCAATTTCTTGCTCTTTCTCTTTTCCTTTTGGCACCCACTATGATGTGAATGTTGGAATGATTGATGTTGTCCCAGAGTCTCTGTACACTATCCTCATTTTGTGGGGGTAGGGGGGTTCTTCTTTCTGTTTTGATTGGTTGTTTTTTGCTTCCTTATGTTCCAAATCATTTATTTGATTCTCGGCCTCATCTACTCTACTGTTTTTTCCCTATCAAAGATTCTTTATTTCAATTAGTGTATCCTTCATTTCTGACTGGATCTTTTTTATGCTGCTGAGGTCCTTGAACATCCTTATAAACAATGTTTTGAACTCTGCATCTGATATTGCTTATCTCCATTTTGTTTAGTTCCTTTTCTGACGTTTTGATCTGTTCTTTCATTTGGGCCATGTTTCTTTGTCTCCTCATTTTGGTAGCTTCCCTGTGTTTGTTTCTATGTATTAGGGAGAGCTATTATGACTCCCTGTCTTGGCAGCGTGGCCTAATGTAGTAGGTGTCCTGTAGGGTCCAGTGGCACAGCCTCCCCCATCACCCAAGCTGGGTAAGAAAGATGTGTCCTTCGTGCGGGCTGAATACAACCTCTTCTTGTAGTTGAGCTTTGATTGCTGTTGGCAGGTCAACAGGAGGGACTTACCCAAGCCAGTCAGTTGCAAGGACTACCTAAGTCCACTGACCACCAACCTCTGCCCTCCATGGAAGATCAGCTGTATAGGGGCAGAGTGGTAAGTGCTTTGACGTGGTCTATAGCTGTCCACTGGGTACTCAGGTTCTGCATTTTCCTAAGAGGTGCAGGCGAAGGTCACCTCCCACCTGTGTTCTGCCCAGAGCCACCCTGCATGAGTTATAAAGCAATCTGAGATTGCTGCTACTTGTGCTGGGCTTGGAGATTCCTGGGTGAGGCCAAGCTGTGAATCTAAGCTGGCTGCTGCTAGTGCTGGGCCTGGGGCTACTTAGCAAGAGGTATTGGGCTGGGGGCTCACTGAGGCTGGTTGTAGCTTGTTTGACAGGATTTAGGAAGTTGTAAAGCATGACCCAAGACCAGCCATTCATACAGAAAAGTCATGGTTAACATATTGTGTGGGCCATAAGTTGGGTGGGACAGAGTCTCAGGAGATCTACAGTGTGGGACCAACAGTGTGAGCCAGGTTGACAGAGTGTCAGATATGGGACCTGCCTGCTGCTTCTGTGGCTCTGTTGGGGGAGGGATCAGAAAAGGGACAATAGCCTCTGCCCACCTCTCTGACTAGGAGAAAACTGTCCCCCAGCTCCCTCCTTGATGTCAGATACTTCACTTCTCCCTGTATGCCACTTGTGCCTTTCAAGCTGGAGCTCAGAGGGAGTGAGTCTGAGTAAGTCCATGTGTGGGTTCTTTTTTTTTTAAGACTTCTTTATTGACTCAGGGGCTATTTTATTTTATGTTTTTAAAGATTTTATTTATTTTTAGAGACAGGGCAAGGGAGGGAGAAAGTGAGAGAGAGAAACAGCAATGTGTGGTTGCCTCTCAATCGCCCCATACTGGGGACCTTGCCTGCAACCCAGGCATGTGCCCTGGCTGGGGATCAAACCAGCGACCCTTTGCTTTGCAGTCTGGCACTCAATTCACTGAGTCATACCAGCCAGGGCATATGTGGTTTCTTTAAAGGGAACTGCTTAGGACTCTAGAAGTTTCTTCTACTGACTCAATCCACAGTGGTTTTTGTAGCCAGAAGTTATGGGGACTTATTTTCCTGGCACTGGCACCCTGTGCTGGAGGGTCTGGTGTGGGGCTGGGACTCCTTGCTCCTAAGATATCCTATAGGAGACCGTCTGCGTGGCATGGACCCAGCTCCCACTTGGAAAGGCCAGTGGAAAGCGAGATCCGGCACACAGGACCTATGCCCACGGATAGGTTCTCCCATGGGGAATCAGGCCTGCATTGTACCTAGGCTGCTTTGAGACTTGCTTTTGCTAAAATTCCGCCACCCTGAATTGAGGCAGAAAATGTTTACTGCATGTCTTTAAAGTAACTTCCTAAAAATCTATGCTAAACCTTCCAAGGACAAGTGTAACCAGTTCAACCACTCTTCCCTTCACATTTGTAAACATCCTTCCTTTTTGATGTAATTAGCAACATCCTCTCCTTTGTTTTCTGTAACCACCTAAGAACCTGTGCATAGTAAATGAGGACCATCCTCAATGTAATGTGCCCACAAAAGCAATAAAAGCCTGTCAAGGCAAGGGTCAGGGCGCTCTCCCCTTGAGAGAGTGGCTGTCCCATCCCTTTCCCTCCACAGGACTCGGTAGTCCGTGTGAATTTGTCCCATCTCAGCCACAACACCATAGACACTGCGGGCCAGTGCCTCCATCAATATCCCTCCCAAATTTTTACCCACCACACATGGATGTTGGACAAGTCCAATCCACATCTTTACCCCTCCTATCAGTCTGGATGGATGTGGTTTCTTTAATTCTGTAGTTGTCAGGCTTCCATTTGACTAGATTTCTGATTGGTTCTGAGTGATGATTGTTCCATATTTTAGTTGTAATTTTGATCTGGTTGTATGAGGAGGTGAGCTGTGTTTATCTGTGTTTGTCTGCCATCTTAACTAGAAGTCTATCCAGTTTTTCTTTTAAAACATAGCAGGGAACACATTTTGATTGTGTACTCTTAGAATGTATACTGTGCACTCTCCAAAATATCACAAATAGTGCTGAAAGAGAAAATCATCTGACCACCAAGATGGCCTATCATCAACACTGAAAAATCCTGTACTCACACAGTAAACTCTCATGATGTTTATAATCAACTTTGAAAGTTAGTATCAACATTGTCTAAATCTCAGGAGTTAATGTCAAAAAATGTCCACAAAAGTATACATCATTTGTACACAGTATATAGAAATCAGCTGATATGTATCAGATACAATGTAAAACAGGGCCTTATACAGAGGAGTGAAGACTTCCAGCATCTGCAGCTTCCTCCACATCCAAATTGCCAACATCACCGACTCACAAACGTGCTTTTTTCATTATTTCTTAGCCACTGCCACTGTTAAAGTCCAGGACCTCTCCTCATCTTTCATTTTTCTAGTGTCATCATCTAAGCAGGAATTTGTACCTAACTGATCAACTGTCTCAGATCTCACCCCTAAACCCCAATCAATCTATTTTTCACACTGAATCTGACATCATCATTCTAAAACACAGATGTGATCATGCCACCCCATGTTTAGAAATTTCCAAGGCTCCCTAGTACCTCCAAGATAATCCCGAAGCTTTAACAGAGCCCAACAGGGGTCACCATGTTGCCCACCTTACCCTTTTGGCTCACCTCTTATTCAACTACCTCTTTCCCCAACCCAGCACACACAGACCTCCAACTCACTTCCCTCCAACCATTGAACATATAGACATTTACACTCATGCTTCCTTCAGTTCCTACCTTTTTCTTCCATCTGACAGGCTACTAAAAATGTCAGCATCTCCATGAAACTTTCCAATATGTCTGGGCAATTGGTTTTCCTCTGGTCTTTCAAAGCATTTACACACATGTTGACTAGCAGAGTAATCATTTGTTCTGATGTTTTTGTTTCCAATAATCACATTCTGTCCTCAGTTTATTTAGGGAGGGGAATTATGTGTCCTTTTGTGACCTGACACAGTACCCAGCACAGAGCAGGTCTTGTAAATGACTAGGTATAATAATGAATAAATGACTGAGAAATGCACGAACAAAAGAATTCAGGTGTTTGTAACCTAAGTGAGAAAGGAGGTCAAAATATGTAAAGTTAAATACTTAACAATTGAGATCAGTAATGGTTGAAGTCAAGTAAAAAATGAAATATGAGGGAAAATCAACTGTCATGAAGAGCCAGAGGCTGGTATCTGGGAGAGGGGTTCTCTAAGAGGAGGTATTTGAGTCTTCAATGAATGAAAAGGATTTGAATGAGAACACAGAAGATGCAAGTACATTCCAGGAGGCTGGAATGTGAGAGAAAAAAGGAAAGCAGGAAGGCCCAAGTCATGTTTGGAGGCTAAAAATAGAACAATCCTAGAACCATTTTTTTGGAAGCATAGAGTAAACTAGTCCTCAACAAGAAAATGCCTGCTCCCTTCATTCTGTAGAAAGTGCGGAGCTGGGATGGAAAAAAGGATACCACCATATTCAATGCTAAAGCCCCTAATGTCCCCCTTAGTGCCCCTTGTTACTCATCTAACAGATGTTGGCCTTGGAGGAATCAGACAGCACTGCCCTAACTCTGCTGACACACCGCTGCCTGGAATCAGCTCTCACAGATGTTGCACAGAACATGGAACCAAAGAGCATGTTTTCTTACAGCTGGAAATTATTTCTCTGCTCTGATTCTAAGTGGAAAATAACTCCTCCCACCAAAATGGGCCCCTTACCTTCATTAGAGACACAAAGACATGAATCCCACAAGGAGATGCAGAGAATTCAGGTTAGAGGAACTGGAAGCTGCAGTATTTATAAGGAAGGAAGATGAGCTTGCTTTCCATAGAAATCAGTGCTTAAAGACCACACTTTCACAAGTACCTAAATAAAGTAAAGGACTGAGCAAGATGTGTTGTATATAAAGAAGTTGATGTTCCACAGCAGTTGGAATAAGAATCCTGCAGGCGAATCCAGAGGAGACCCAGAATAGGCCAGCAGAAAGACCAGATCCTTGGCCATACCAGCTAAGGGGACCATGGATGGTTGGTGCCATATCGTCTTTACTCTTCCTGATTCACTGCATGTTAGTTTATATACTAAAGTCCAGAGAGATGTTATGACAGATCAAGAGTGCAGATGCTCCCGAGAGAACTTTTGTTCATCTTCATCAAATCCCAAGATAAAAATCACATGTCAGCCCTGGCCGGTGTGGCTCAGTGGATAGAGTGCTGGCCTGTGAACTAAAGGGTTGCCGATTCAATTCCCAGGCAGGGCACATGCCTGGGTTGCGGGCCAGGGCACCAGTAGGGGGAGCACAAAAGGCAACCATGCATTCATGTTTCTTTCCTTCTCTTGCTCCTTCCCTTCTCCTCTCTATAAAAATAAATAAAATCTTTTAAAAAAATACATAACACCATAACTTTTTAAAAAATCACATGCCAGAGACTGCTACTTATTTGCCAGTATCTATCAGCACATATCCCACATGACTGCCCAGAATAAAGAATACATTCCCCCTTTTCCAACAGACTAAATTCTGGTTGCTGGGCTGGGAGGGAAAGTGATGAGAGCAGTTTGCTTTTTGTTCCCTTCTTTTATCCTGTGCCTGGACTATGAATGTGGTAGGAGCCATCTTGGGCCATGCAGGTGAAGGCAACAGTCTAGGTGTAGAGGAGCAACAAGATAGAAGGGGCCTGGGTGTCTGGCACTGGGAAACTCTGGGTTGCTTGAAAGAGAATTAAATATCTGTCTCCATTTAATTCACTGTTATTTTGGGGTTTCTTTTCTAGCAGCTGAATCTGTATCCTTATCTAAGGGTATCATATATAACATAGGTGGATCTTGCCTGACTGTCAGAGCCAAGATTCCATGGCCCTAAATGGGATTCCAGGGAAGCAAACTTTTACGGAGTTTTCTCATACTGAGCCTCCTGTTTGCCTGGACAGGTTACATATTACTCTCGTACTCACTAAAGAGGCCTCAGAAAAGGTCTCTTTATTGATTAAAAACCAATATACTTTGAGCCAAAATAAGTCAACTCAAGCTCAAAGTCTGTCCATTTCCCAAATATAATGCCTGATAAAATTCCGAGGCTGGATGTGAAGTACAAGACTTATCAATTGCTTACTTCAAGTCCTCAGTTAATCAGGCAAGATAAAGCTAATTGGAAACCAGGCTCTCTGCTCCTCCTGTTCAACAGACAGCTGTGTCTTCCTGCACAGTGCCAGCAGCCTCAACCCTGAGACACGATGGTGAAGATCAGAGTGAACAGATTTGGCCATATTGGGTGCCTGGTCACCAGGGCTGCCTTTTACTCTGGTAAAGTGGACATCGTCGCCATCAATGACCCTTTCATTGACCTCAACTACATGGTCTACATGTCCCAGTATTATTCTACTCACGGCAAGTTCAAAGGCACTGTCAAGGCTGAGAACAGGAAGCTTGTCATCAATGAAAAGTCCATCTCCATCTTCCGGGAGCAAGATCCCGCCAACATCAAATGGGGTGATGCTGGTGCTGAATATGTTGTGGAATCCACTGGTGTCTTCACCACTATGGAGAAGGCTGGGGTTCACTTGAAGGGAGAAGCCAAGAGGGTGAACATCTCTGCCCCTTCTGCAAATGTTTGTGATGGATGAGAACCATGACAAGTATGACAACTCCATGAAGAGTCAGCAATGCCTCCTGCACTACCAACTGCTTGGCCCCCCTGGCCAAGGTCATCCATGACAACTTTGGCATCGTGGAGGGACTCATGACCACAATCCACGCCATCACTGCCACCCGGAAGACTATGGACAGGCCCTCTGGAAAGCTATGGTGTGATGGCCAAGGGGCTGCCCAGAATATCATCCCTGCTTCCACTGGCACTGGCACTAGCACTGCCAAGGCTGTGGGCAAGGTTATCTCTGAGCTGAATGGGAAGCTCACTGGCATGGCCTTCCATGTCCCCACCCCCAATGTGTTGGTTGTGGACCTGACCTGCCACCTGGAGAAAGCTGCCAAATATGATGACATCAAGGTAGTGAAGCAGGCATCAGAGGGCCCCCTCAAGGTCATTCTGGGCTATACCAAGGACCAGGTTGTCTCCTGCGACTTTAACAGTGACACCAACTCCTCCACTTTCCATGCTGGAGCTGGCATTGCCTTCAATGACCACTTTGTCAAGCTCATTTCCTGACAATGAATTCGGCTATAGTAACAGGGTGGTGGACCTTGTGGTCCACATGGCCTCCAAGGAGTAAGAGCCCCATGGACCACCAGCCCCAGTGACAGGAAGAGAGACCCTCAGCTGCTGGGGAGTCCTTGCCCCAAACTGATCCCCCAACACGCTGAGAATCTCCTAACCTCCAGTTTCCATCCTAGACCCTCTGAAGAGGGGAGGGGCTTAGGGAGTCCCCTGCCTTGTCATGCACCATCAATAAAGTTCACTGCACCTACCCCCCTCCCAAAAAAAGCTAGTTGGAAACCAGCTTTCCTAACTTCCAGTCCAGTGCTCTTTGCAAGATACCAACCTGACATTCTGAAGGTATCCACAACCTAAACAAAGACTGACCAGCAGGGAAGCATCCTAACAGGTGATTGACATTATAAAGAAGGTGCTATTACATGTTTGTCTTTTTCTGAACTCTTAGCTGTGGAATGAACCACATTTAATTAGACATAGTTTTGTTAAACTGGATATGCTAAGCAACAAAAGCAGACGTCCTAGGAGCACTGCGATGACCTCTCCCAGCTGACTTTTCCTGGAACAGTTACTAAAAGACCCAGCTGCAGCTGCATATCGCTCCTGGGCCAGCTCTCTTAAGGCCTGCATTCCTGGTGTTTACAGCAGGCTGAGGAAGTAATGAGAAGAGCCAAGCTCCCACGTTAGCCAAAAGGAGGAAGCTCTCACTTGGCAGGTGGAAGTTTCTCCCCGGGAAATCCTGGAGGCTCATTGTTCCTGTCAACTACTATAATGTGCCCATAAATTTCATTTGACAGAAAACATGGTGTCAAAGGAATAGAAACTAACACAACCCCAAAATGTAAAAGCATCCCTGCCAGAACTCAGCTTGTCCTCCACTCATGGCATTGAACATACAGGAAGGAAACCACCTATACCACACCCTGCACACAGACTGTGGCAGGTACCCACTGGGGCTTTCCTGGTAGGGAGGTCAGGAGCCACAGAATGAGACATGGGTTCTACAAGGTACACCAAAACATGTTAACCTTCAGAACTGCAGAACAGTAGGTCACCGCACCACTGGAAAAAGGAGGCTATTAGTCAACTTGATCGTTTTCAATGGTAGACCCAGAACCAGTTAATAATTTTCCGAGTTCAGTGTAAAATGAAAATTCAGGGCTCCCTGTTCAAAATTTATTCAGCATTTCAAGATGGAGGCAACAGAACATTAAACCAAGAAGGAGCCTTTCTAAACAAAGAGTACAACTTGCACATCCATGAAGCCAGCCCAGAGTAGACCCTACCTTCCACAGCACTCTCTTTATACCAGGTAGAATGGTTTGTTAGCACTCTAGCTCTGGATCCAAGCTGCCTGTAAGCAAATTCCAACTTCTCTGTCTAAAACTTGGGTGATCTTGAGCAAGTTATTTAAGCTCTCTGGGCCTCAGCTTCCTTGACTGTGAGAGAAATGACAACATGAGAATAATGCGTACAAAGCCCCTGGCATGTATAAACAACCTGTTCAGCTATTATCAGCTATTATATTTACCTAGCAAAAGGTGAGTTAAGAAATGTGTTGAAAATCAGTGATTAGGGAACATTTGTGAACTCATATCTAGGAATAATTTTACTACGGGAAAAAAAACAGTCCATGTGTGGATATTTCTATATTTACCCTAGGAAATATTCTGTGAAAGACTTGTTCTGTATGGCCCCCAGAAATCAGCTCCTGGCCACTGAGTTGAAGTTACTGGTAGGTAAACACTGGTTTCATACAGGAAACTTTGTAATACACTATCTAGTGACAGAATCTATTGAGTTCTCCATCTTCAAGGGCATTCAAAAATGCTGAACAACCATTTTGTCAAGATGCAGACCAAATTTATGCATAAGGCAGATGGCATTCAAGTTCTCTTTCATTCCTAGGATGCTGTAGATTCAGTATAGTTTTGGTGCTTCTATTCTGCAACTACAATGTCTAATTTTATTCCCTCCATGGCCTCCCACCAAATAATCCCGTCTGTCTCCCCTTTTGTCCCATTAAACCTTTTCATTCTAGCCGAGTATACTTACAAACTTGGGAAGCTTTAAAGCATCTTCTTTCCTACTATATTCACTATTGTCTTAAGTAGTCCATCTTCCCTCATTCCTCAGTACCTTCTATTTTTATTCCTTCATTTGTTTTTATTTCAAATCATTTTAATATTTCAATTAGAGTTGACATACATTACTATATTAGTTTCAGGTATACACTCCAGTGTTAGACATTATATAACTTACTAAGTGATCATCTTGATAAATCTTATGCCCATCTGACACCATACACAGTTGTTAGAATATTATTGACTATATTCCCTATACTGTACTTTATGTCCTCATGACTTTTCTGTAAATATCAATGTGTACTTCTTAATCCCTTCACTATTTTCACCCAGCCCCCAAACCCCTTCCCATCTGGCAACCATCAAAATGGTCTCTGTATCTGAGTCTGTTTCTGTTGGCCTTGTTTGTTAGTTTTGTTTTTTAGATTCAATTGTTGATAGATATGTATTTATTCCCATTTTATTATTCATGTTTTTTTTTCTTCTTCTTGTTACAGAAGACCCTATAACACTTCACATAATACTGGGGGTGATGAACTCCTTTAGCTTTTTCTTGTCTGGGAAGCTCTTTATGTGTCCTTTGATTTAAATGATAGTTTTGCTGGGTAGAGTAATCTTGGATGTAGGTCCTTGCTTTTCATCACCTTTAATGTTTCTTGCCAGTTCCTTCTGGCCTGCAAAGTTTTTGTTAAGAAATCAGCTGACAGTCTTATGGGAGCTTTCTTGTGGGTAACTAACTACTTTTCTCTTGCTACTTTTGAGATTCTCTCTTTGGGCCCTGGCCAGGTAACTCAGTTGGTTAGAGCATTCTCCCAATACACCAAAGTTGTAGGTTTGATTTTCAGTCAGGGCACATGCAAGAAGAAACCAATGAATGCATAAATAATTGGAACAACAAATCAATGTTTCTCTCTCTCTCTCTCTCTCCCTCCCCCCTCCTCTCCCTCTCTCCCCCCTTCTGCTCTCTAAAGTCAATAAATAAAATTTTTTAAAAGATTCTTTATCTTTAAACTTTGGCATTTTAAATATAATGTGTCTTGGAGTGGGCCTCCCTGTGCTTCCTGTACTTGTCTATTTTCTTCACCAAGTTAGGAAAGTTTTCTGTCATAATTTTTTCACACATGTTTTCAATTTCTTGTCTCTCTCTTTTTCTTTCAGCACTCCTGTGATGCTAACATTGGTATGCTTGAAGTTATCACAGAGGCTCCTCACACTACCCTTTTTGGATTCTTTTTTTTTTTGTTACTGTTTTGATTGGGTATATTTTGCTTTCTTATATTCCAAATTACTGATTTGATTCTCAGCTTTATCTACTCTACTGTTGATTCCCTGTAAATTATTCTTCATTTTGGTTAGTATATTCTTTATTTCTGACTGGTCTTTTTTTTATGATGGTGAGGTCCTCACTAAGTTCATTGAACATCCTTATAACCAATATTTTGAACTCTGCATCTGGTAGATTGCTTGTCTCCATTTTGTTTCATTCTTTTTCTGGACTTCTGTTCTTTCAATTGGAACATGTTTCTTTGTCTCCTCATTTTGACAGCCTCTCTGTGTTTGTTCCTATGTATTAAGTAGAGCTGCTACATCTCCTGGACTTGGCAGAGTGGCCTAATGGTAGTAGGTATCCTGTAGGGTCCAGTGGCACAGCCTCCCCAATCACCAAAGCTGAACACTCAAGGTGCACCCTTTGTGTGGACTGTGTATACTCTTCTCTTGTAGTTGAGCCCTGATTGCTGTGGGCATGTCAATGTGAGGGATTTGTCCTCAGGCTAATTAGCTAAAAGGACTGGCTGCAACCACAACCACCAAATTCTGACCACCAGGGAGGATCAGCTGTGCAGGGGCTGACTTCACAGAGCAGGACTTACATCAGCGGAGCTCTAGTGCCAGCTGAGTCCGCCCTTTGAGCGTGTCACTTGTGGAGGTGGTTGGGCAGTGGCACTTTGATGTGGTCTGAAACTGTCCACTGGGTGTGCTGGCTCTGGGGCCTCCAGGGAGGTGCAGTCCAAGGTCAGCTGCTGCCTATGTTCTGCCCAGGGCCACCCAGCTTGAGCTGCAAAGTAATCTGCAGATGGCTGCTACTTGTGCTGGGCTTGGAGGTGCCCAGGAGACGTTGAAACAAGCCTGGCTACTGCTGCTAGTGCTAGGTCTGGGGCCACTTAGTAAGTAGCAGCCATCTGCTTGTGGAAACCTCTTGGGTGCATCCAAATGTTTGGTGAGGTTGGGCATCATGGAATCACCAGGGTAGGAAAAACAGTGTGAGCCAGATTGATGGAGTCTCAGACATGCTGCCTGCCTGCCAGCTCTGTCGGGGGAGGGTTCATTAAAGAAACAATTGCTTGTGCCAGTACTTCTATCTGGGAGAAAGCTGCTCGCCCACCCCAGTTCTCACTCTGATGCCAGACAATTCAGTTCCTCCAGGTATGTCTCTGGTGCCTTTCAAGCTGCTGCCCCAGTGCTGAAGCTCAGAGGGAGTGAGTTTGAGTTAGTTTGTCAGTGCACCCTTTAAGAGGAACTGCCTGGAACTCCAGCAACCTCCATATCCCTCAGCCTCAGTCCCTGCTGCTTTTTACACCCAGAAGTTATAGGGACTTCTGTCTGGAACCCTGGACTGGAGAGCCTAGTGTTGGGTCAGGACCTTTATTTCTCAGGGGGGAACCTCTGCAGTGGAGATAACCCTCCTGATTTTTATCCACCACACATGAATGTGGGACCAGCCCATTCTGCATCTTTTCCCCTCCTACCAGTCTCAGTGTGGTTTCTTCTTTCATTCCCTAGTTATAGGACTTCCATTCAGCCAGATTTCAGGCGGTTCTGTATGATAATTGTTCTGTAGTTTAGTTATAGTTTTGATGTGGTTGTGGGAGGAGACAAATATGCTATTGACTTACACCACCATCTTGACCAGAAGTCTCTATTCCTTCATTCTGAAATTAACTTCACTTAGATCTACTTCAGGAAACCTATCCTGATTAAATGACTTGAGAAGGGAGATACTAGAGCTAATGGTTCAGAGCAAAGGTTTTGAGACAAACAGCTGTAGGTACCTATACCAGCTCTCCCACCTACCATGAGTTACCCTGGACAACATATTCAATCTTTGATGCTCATTATTTTGTGTGAAAAATCTATATTAGTACTTACTCCACAGAGTTATTCTGATATTTAAATGATATCATGTATGTAAAGTGCTTCAAATGGGATCTGGCACATAGGTAGTCCTCAAGTTAGCAATTATTTTCACTGATGCCCACCAAAGGGCATTTGCTGATGGGATCCTGTTCCTGTTTATTCTTCATCTTCAAAGAGAAGTAGTGTGTGTATGTGCGTGTGAGAGAAAGAGAGCCAAAGACAAAAACAGAGACAGAGGCAGAGAACCTCTCAACAAAGTATATGCCTTCTTATATTTGCCTTTAATATTTTAAAGATTGCCTGCCATGTTGATGGTACAAGGCTATATAGTAAAAAACTTCAAAAGAAATTTGACAAATGGTTTCCATCTACTGAAAGTTGAAAAACATGAGAAATAAATAGAAACATAAAACCGTCTATCATTAATATCTTAAGAATATCATTAAATGGTCCTGACCAGCATAGCTCAGTTAGTTGGGCATTGTTCCCCAAAGCAAAAGGTCACTGGTTTGATGTCTGGTCAGGGCACATGCCTGAGTTGCAGGTTTGGTCCTCAGTCAGGGCACATATGAGAGGCAACCATGTTTCTCACCCTTATTCCTCCCTTCTTTCCCCTCTCCCTAAAAATAAATAAATAAATCTTTTTTAAAAGAATGCCATTAAATGGTACAAATTTTATATTAAATACTACCTACTATATTGTGGGCACTAACAACTATCTGTTAACAAATATCTGAGCAAAACAAATGAGTGCTATAGTTAAGTCTCTCAAGATCCAAGGTGGTGGTGGACTAGGTGGATATTACACTCACTTCCTCCTAGGATCAAATTGGAATTACAACTAAAATATAGAACAATCAACTTGAATAACCAACTGAAAACTAGCTGAATAGAAATCATAACCAAGAAGTTACAGAAGCCATATTGAGAATGATGAGAAGGGTGGAAATGAGAAAAGAGCTGGCCCAATTTCCATGGGCAGCAGCCGAGATTCCATAGAGATATCTCACTTGCAAAAGTTCCTCCTGAGGAGCTGGGATATCAGCTCCAGGCTCCCCAGCTCAGAGCCACGAAGAGGTACCCACAAGACATCTGCTGTGAAAATCAGTGGGAATTCTGTCTGCCAGGCAGAGACAGGTGTCTGCTACAGACACAGGCACCCTCCTAAAGGGCCAACATGCAAAATCTCATTTGCAGCCACTCACCCTGGGCTCCAGTAGGGGGCAGGTGGAATGGACTGGAGTCATGTGAGGAGAGACTGAGGTTTGTGGCATTGGAAAGAGAAAGCTAATAGGACAGCTGATGGGACCCCTGTGTTGGGTCACTCTCCCACATCACAGATGCCATCTTTCTTGGGTGGGGTACTCCCCTCTTTATGGCATCAGCCTGGGAGAATGTAATCGATCCACCTCTGGACTTCCTGTCTCACCACCCTGCAGATCTCACACCCTGTGGAGGAGTCAGCTGCCTGGGTCTGGATGTAGAGTTCTGGGCAGACTCAGGGTGTGTCAGTGACTGAGTGTGTCACTGGGACAGGAGCGATTCCCCCAACTTTCCCATGAACCTGACTGGTGCCTCTCCTTCATGGGAGATCCTCTAGCCCCACCCTGCTGAGGTCTGGGCAGAATCTGGGACAGACTGAGTGTTGTGGCTCTGGGGCAGGGCCACTCCTCCCATCTTCCCCCAAGCGTGACTGGCACCTCTCCCTCACAAGGGATCCACTAGCCCCAACCTTCCAGCTCCTGTCAGCCTTGCCCTGTTGAGCTCAAGCTCCTGGCAGAATCTTGGACAAACAGTTGTGTGGCTCTACAATGGGGGCCATTTTTCCTTTACACACCCAACTCGTGCAGAGCCTTCCCTTCATGCAGCCAAAGCTTGGACTGTTTGGGCCTGATAAACTCTGCTGCCTCACTCTGACAATTCTCTGAGACCTCACCCACAAAGGTATGTGAGGACCTGTCAAGTGACAACTAGACTATTTATACCCTGGGACATTTGCAGAGTGGCCTCACACCCAGCACTGGCACCAAGTTTGAATCTGTATCAATCTGGTGAACACCACTTACCTCTACCTGGCATCTCACTGAAAAACTACCTCATACAACTCAAATACAGCCAGAGACTCTTTCATTGACTAAACCTCATAGTCAGCCAGTAGACAGAGGCAGGCGGAGGTGGATCTCGGGGTGCATTGGGACCTTTGGTGACCTGCTCCTGGGCTCGATGCTGGTAAAAGCCACTAGGTGCATAGCTTGGTCCTTCCCATACATGCACAAGCCCAGCAGAGGCAGCCACAAACTGTAGATTATTGTGTAGCTCCAAACAGGTTGTCCAGGGCCAGTCATAGGCAGTGTCTGACATTGGCCTGTACCAGAGTCCCTCCCAAGAGGCCCCAGAACCAACAAACCTAGTAGCCACGTCAGATAACCTTACAGGATCCAATAAGCTTCGCAAGCAACATATCCAAAGGGAGATCCAGCAGGCACTAGATCTTGCTGAGCTAAATTTCACTTTCTGTGGTCAGCGCCCAAGTAGCAGCTCATACACTGTGGTTGAGGTCAATCCTCACAATTAGTAGGCCTGAGGGTCAATCCCATGCATGAACAGGCTAATAGCAAGACTCAATTAGAACAAGAGGCCCATATAAACCACACAAGGGACATTCTTCAAGCACCCAGATCAGGTAATCAAGGAAATATGCCACTGGGTCCCACAGGACACCTACTTGATGAGGCTACCCTACTGAGGCTGGGAGTCATAGCAGATCTACCTAATACATAGAAACAAACACAAAAAGTCAGCTAAAATGGGGAAGTCAAGAAACATGCTCCAGAAGAAAGAACAGGAGAAATCTCTCTTAAAAAAAAAAAAAAAAAAAAAAAAGGACCTAAATGAAATGATGGAGGCGGGTGACTGATCAGACTGATCAGATATAGAGTTCAAAAAAATGATTATAAGAATGCTCAAGGAACTTAGTGAGAACTATAACAGTATGCAAAAAAACATGGAAACCATGAAAAAGAACAAGCCAGAAATGAAGGAAATAATATCTGAAATGAAGAATACACTAGAAGGAATAAACAGTAGGTTGGATGAAGTAGAGGATCAAATCAGTGATTTCTAAGAAAAGGTAGCAGAAAACACCCAATCAAGTAACAAAATGAAAACTTTTAATAAGGATAGCTTAAGGGACTTTTGGGACAACATGAAGCATAACAACATCTATATCATAGGGGTGCCAGAAGGAGAAGAGAGACAGCAAGGGATTAAGAACTTATTTGAAGGAATAATAATAAAAAACTTCCCTAACCTGGTGAAGGAAAAAGACACACAAGTCCAGGAAACCCAAAGATCCCAAACAAGATAAACCAGAAGAGGGCCATACCAAGACATTATAATTAAAATGGCAAAGGTTAAAGAAAGACAGAATCTTAAAAGCTGCAAGAGAAACACAGTTAGTTACCTATAAGGGAACTCCAATAACACTGTCAGCTGATTTCTCAACATTCCAGGCCAGAAGGAATTGGCAAGAAATATTCAAAGTGATGAAAAAAAGAACTACAAGCAAGACTGCTTTACCCAGCAAAGCTGTCATTTAAAATTGAAGCAGAAATAAAAAGCTTCTCAGACAAGAAAAAGCTAAAGAAGTTTGTTACCATGAAACAGGTTTTTACAAGAAATGTTAGCCTATTGAAGAAGAAGAAGAAAGAAGAAAAAAGAAAAAGAAGGGAATAATGGGGGTGGGGAGGGGAGGAGGAGAAGAACAGGAAGAAGGCAACAGAGGAAAAGAAAAACAAAGGAATATAGTTAAAAGAATAAAATGGTAAAAAATACATACCTATCAATAATAAGTTGAAATGTAAATGCTTAAATGCTCCAATCAAAAGACATATGGTAGCTGAATGGATAGGAAACAAGATCCATATATATGCTGTCTACTAGAGACCCACCTCAGAACAAAATACACACAGATTAAATGTAAAGGACTGGGGAAAACTTTTTATGCAAATAGAATGGGATAAAAAAAAAAGCTGGGTAGCAATATCGACTTAAAAACAAAGGCTATAATAAGAGACAAAGAAGGACACTACATAATGATAAGGGGAGCAGTTCAATGAGGAGATATAACCCTTGTAAATATTTATGCACCCAACAGAGGGCAATCTAAATATATAAAGCAAATCTTGATGGGCATAAAGGGAGAGATTGACACTAATACAGTCATAGCAGGGGATTTTAACATGCCCTTGACATCGATGCTACATCGTACACATAGAAAATCAGCAAGAAAAGGGTGGCTTTAAATGACACACTAGCTCAGGTGGATTTAATTATTATCTTCAAAGCACTTCACCCCAAAGCAGCAGAATATACATTCTTTTCATGTACACCTGGGACATTTCCTAGGATAGACCACATTTTGGGATACAAAACAAGTTTTAGTAAATTTAAGATTTAAAAAACTAAAAATGGAACTTCCTTTTGACCCAGCAATACCACTACTGGGATTATACTTTAAGAATCCTGAACCACCAATTCAAAAGAACCTATGCACCCCAATGTTCATAGCAGCACAATTTACACTAGGCAAGTGCTGGAAGCAACCTAAGTGCCCACCAGTAAATAAGTGGATAAAAAAAAAAACTGTGGTACATTTATACAATGGAATACTACGCAGCAGAAAGAAAGAAGGAGCCCCTACCCTTAGTGGCAGTATGGATGGAATTGGAGAACAATATGCTAAGTGAAATAAGCCAGACAGTGAAATACAAATACCATATGATCTCACCTATAAGTTGAACCTAATCAACAAGACAAACAAGCATGCAAAATATAACCAGAGACATTGAAATAAAGTACAGACTGACAGCAACCAGAGCTGAGGGGGAAGAGGGAATATGGGGGAAAATATCAAGGAAGAGCCATCAAGGAACATGTATAAAGGACACATGGACAAAGCCAAAGGGGGTAGGTTCGAGGGTGGGAGGCAGGGATGGGTGGGATGAGGGGACGTGGTGGGATGAAAATGGAGTACAACTGTACTTGAACAAATATTAAAAAATAAAAAAAATCATATCATGTATCTTTTTTCACCATAATGTTATGAAACTAGAACTCAATCAAAAGAAAAAACTGAAAAATACACAAAGACATGGGAGCTAAATAACATTGTTTAGTAACATTGTTACTAAACAATGAATGGGTTAACAATTAGATAAAGGAAGAAATCAAAAGATACCTTGAAACAAATGAAAATGAAAACACAACAACCCAAAATCTATAGAATACAGTGAAAGCAGTCCTAAAAGGGAAAGCTACAGCATTATACACCTATCTCAATAAACAAGAAAAATTTCAAATAAGCAATCTAACTTTATACTTAAGGAAACTACAAAATGACCTTCAAACAAAGCCCAGAGTGAGTGCAAGAAAAGAAATAATAAAGATCAATGCCGAAATAAGTGAAATAGAATCTAAAAAACAACAACAACAACACAAAAGATCAATGAAACCAAGCCCTGGTTTCTTAAAAACATAAACAAGATTGACAAACCTTTAACCAAACTCATCAAGAGAAAAAGAAAGAGGGTATGAAGAGTATAATGGTGAGGAAAGGAGACCTGAGATGATGCACACACAATACTGTGTACAGATGATGTGTTGTGGAATTGTGCACCTAAAACCTGTATAATTTTGTTAACCAATGTCACCTCAATAAATTCAATAAAAAGGACAAAAGAGAGAGGACCCAAATAAGTAAAATCAGAAATGAAAAAGGAGAAGTGACAACTGACCCCACAGAAGTACAAGGGATTGTAAGAAAACATCATGAACAACAATTTGCCAACAAATTGATCAATCTGGATGAAATGGATAAATTCCTAGAAAAACACAATCTTCCAAAAGGGAATCATGAAAAATCAGAAAATCTGAATAGACAGATCACAACTAATGAAATGGAAGAAGTAATAAAAAAGAAAACCCAACAAATAAAAGTCCTAGGCCAGATATTTCACAAGTGAATTTTACCAAATGTCCAAAGAACTACACCTATCCTTCTCAAACTATTCCAAAACATTCAAGGGGAGTGGAGACTCCTAAGCCCATTTTACAAGGCCAGCAATATCCTAATTCCAAATATAGATAAATTCATTACAAAGAAAATTATAGGCCAATATTCCTCATAAACATAGATTCTAAAATCCTCAACAAAATATTAGCAAACTGGAGACTTCCAGCCAAGATGGAGGCATAGGTAGATACACTTTGCCTCCTTGCACAACCAAAAGAAGGAAAACAACAAATTTAAAAACAAAAAAATAACCAGAACTGCCAGAAAATCGAACTGTATGGAAGTCCAACAACCAAGGAGTTAAAGAAGAAATATTCATCCAGACCAGTAGGAGGGGTGGAGACAGGGAGCTGGGGTGGAGAGGACTGATGGCTAGTGGACCAGGTAAGGTCACGACTGGCAGAATGGGCAGTCCCACATTTGTGTGTGGATAAACTGGGAGGAACATGGGGAGCAAGACAGACTGCAGAACCCAGGGTTCCAGTGCAGGGAAATAAGCCTCAAAACTGCTGACTGAAAAAACCTGTGGGGGTTGAGGCAGCAGGAGAAATGCCCAGCCTCACAGGTGAGTTGATTGGAGAAACCCACAGGATCCTAGAATGTACACAAATCCACCCACCTGGGAATCAGCACCAGAAAGGCCCACTAGCTTTTGGGTGTGATTGAGGAAGTGATTGAAAGCCAATGGAGAGCTGAGCAAGCAACATTGTTCCCTCTCAGACCCCTCCCCCATATATACCACCACACCCAGTGACATGGGTAGCCCTGCCCTGGCTAATACCTAAGGCTCTGCCCCTTTCTACCTAACAGGTGCACAGAGACAAAAAAAAATATGGCCCAAATGAAAGAATACATCAAAGCTCCAGAGAAAATACAAGTAAGTGATGAAGAGATATCAGATGCAGAGTTCAAAACACTGGTAATCAGGATGCTCACAGAATTGGGTGAGTATGGTTGCAAAACAGAGAAGGTGAAGGCTATGCAAAGTGAAATAAAGGAAAATGCACAGGGAACCAACAGTGAAGGGAAGGAAACTGGGACTCAAATCAATGGTTTGGAGGAGAAGGAAGAAATAAACATTCAACCAGAACAGAATGAAGAAACAAGAATTCAAAAAATGAGGAGAGGCTTAGGAACCTCTGGGACAATTTTAAATGTTCCAACATCCGAATCATAGGAGTGCCAGAAGGAGAAGAGGAAGAGCAAGAAATGGAAAGCTTATTTGAACAAGTCATGAAGGAGAACTTCCCCAATCTGGCAAAGGAAATAGACTTCCAGAAAATCCAGGAAGCTCAGAGAGTTCCAAAGAAGCTGGACCCAAGGAAGCACATACCAAGGCACATCATAATTACATTACCCAAGATTAAAGAGAAGGAGAGAATCTTAAAAGCAGCAAGAGAAAAGGAGACAGTTACCTACAAAGGAGTTGCCATTAGACTGTCAGCTGATTTCGCAAAAGAAACCTTACAGGCAAGAAGGGGCTGGAAAGAAGTATTCCAAATCATGAAAGTCAATGACCTACAAGCTAGATTACTTTCTCCAGCAAAGCTATCATTTAGAATGGAAGGGCAGATAAAGTACTTCCCAGATAAGGTCATGTCAAAGGAGTTCATCATCACCAAGCCCTTACTATATGAAATTTTAGAGAGACTTATCTAAGGAAAAGATCAAAAATACAAACAGTAAAATGACAACACAACTATCAGCAGCCAAACTTAAAAAAACAAAAACAAAAATGAACAAAGTAGACAACTAGACAAGAACAGGTTCACTGAAATAGAGATCACTTGGAGGGTTATCAGTGGGGAGGGGGGGAATGGAGGGAAAGGTACACGGAATAAGAAGCATAAATGGTAGGTAGAAAATAGACAGGGGGAGGTTAAGAATAGTATGGGAAATAGAGAAGCCAAAGAAGTTATATGCACAACCCATGGACATGAGCTAAGGTAGGGGGAAATTGTGGTGGGAGTGGGGTACAGGGCAGAGGGGAATGAAGTGGAGAAAAAATGGGACAACTGTAATAGCATAATCAATAAAATATATTTTTATAAAGAGAAAAAAATATTAGTAATCTGGGTCTAGCAATACATTAAAAAGATCATCACCATGATCAAGTGGGCTTTATTTTGGGGATGCAATGTTGGTACAATATTTACAAATCGTTAAACCTTGTCCACCACACAAACAAAATGAAGGATAAAAATCACATGATTACATCAATAGATGCAGAAAAAGCATTTGATAAAAATCCAGCACCGATTTATGATAAAAACTCTTAGCAAAGTGGGAATAGAGGGAACATACCTCAACATAATGAAGGCCACATATGACAAACTCACAGGCAACATCATACTCAATGGGCAAAAACTAAAAGTTTCCCTTAAGATCAGGCACAAGACAAGGATGTCTGCTTTTATCTCTCTTATTTAACATAGTACTGGAAGTTTTAGCCACAGCAGTCAGACAAGAAGAAAAAAATAAAAGGCAATAATATTGTAAAGGTAGAAGTAAAACTGTCATTATTTACAGATGACATGATACCATATATAGAGAACCCTAAAGGTTCCAGCAGAAAACTACTCAAATTGATAAATGAATTAGTAAAGTAGCAGGATACAAAATAAATATCCAGAAAACAGTTGCATTTTTATGTACCAATAATGAACTATCAGAAAGAGAAACTAAGAAAACAATCCCATTTACAATTGTATCAAAAAGTAAATAAAATAAAATACCTGGGAATAAATTTAACCAAGGATGTAAATGACCTGTACTCAGAAAATTATAAGACACTAAAGAAAGAAATTGAGAAGATACAAATAAGTAGAAGAATTTATTGTGTTTATGGATGGGAAAAATTAACATAATTAAAATGTCCATACTTCCCAAAGCAATCTATAGATGCAACACAATTCCTATCAAGATACCAATGGTGTATTTCACAGAACTAAAAGAAATATTTCAAAAATTTAGACAGAACCACAAAAGACCCTGAATAGCCACAGCAATCTTGAGAAAGAAAAACAAAGTTGGAGAAATTATGCTACCTTAAATCCAACTATACTACAAGGCCATTGTAATCAAAACAGCATTGCCCTGGCATAAAAACAGCAAAGGAACCCACTGAATGGGAGAACATGTTAGCCAATGATACATTTGATAGAAGTTAATGCCCACAATTTATAAAGAATTTATACAACTGAACACTAAAAAAAAGAACCAATCCAATTAAAAAATATGCAAAGGACCTGAATGGATACTTCTCCAAGGAGAAAAGACAGATGGCCAATAGACATATGAAAAGATGCTCAATGTCAGTAATCAGCAGAGAAGTGAAAATTAAAACCACAATGAGACATCATCTCACACCTGTCAGAATGCCCATCATCAATAAATGAACAAACAAGTCCTGGCAAAGATGTGGAGAAAAGGGAACCCTTTTGCACTGTTGGTGAGAATGCAGACTGGTACAGCCTGTGGAAAATAGTATAAAGTATCCTTAAAATATTAAAAATGGAACTGCCTTATGACCCAGTGATTATACTTACGGGAATATATCCAAAGAAACCAAAAAAACTGATTCAAAAGAATATATGCACCCCTATGCTTATTGCAGGGTTATTTAAAATAGCCAAGATTTGGAAGCAGCACTAGTGCCCATCAGTAGATGAGTGGACAAAAAAGCTGTGGTACATTTACCCAATGGAATACTGCTCAGCCATTTAAAAGAAGGAAATCTTACTTTTGCAACAGCATGGATGGACCTGGAGAACATTATGCTAAGTGAAATAAGCCAGTCACAAAAAGACAAATACCATATGATTTCACTTATATTTGGAATCTAATAAACAAAATAAACTAATAAACAAAATAGAAATAGACTCATAGATACAGAAAACAAACTGACAGCTGTTAGGAGGGAGGGGCTTGGGGGGCTGGTTGAAAAAGGTAAAGAGATTAAACAAACAAAAACTCATAGACACAAGTTATGATGATTACCAGAGGGAAGGGAGAGTGGCGGGCAGTAGAAAAGGCTGAAAGGGTGATAAATGGTGTCAGATTTGATTGTGAGTGGTGAACATACAATAGAATATACAGATGATGTCATAGAATATTATACCCAAAACATATATAACTTTATTAACCAATGTCACCCCAATAAATTTAATAAAAATTAAATCCCCTGTGGGAAAAAAATAAAATAATACTCTAAGATATATATACACATATATACATACACACACACATATATATATGTACATATATCTATCTATCTAGATAGATAGATAGATACAGGATCCCCTCACAAAAACAGTATGTTGCATTACAGGCCATTTGATTCCATTTCCCATCCTCAAGCATCGATGCCTCTTCTCCCTTTCCTCCTTCCTTCCTACCAACCCATCCATTTTGCACCATTCCAGGGCACTTCAAGACAGGTAGTTTAGAGCTGAAGCAGTGACTCAGGGTGTCACCCAGTTTCACTTCTATATTCTTCCCGTCAATGGCATCCTCAGAAGTCAAGAATGCCATCTGTCAGTGGAGTAAATTTTACTCCCTCATTTGGCAATGTTTAAGGGAGGGTTAAATACTTTTTAAATTAGGGACTTCGGACCATTGCTTTAACTGGTTTCAGTATTTTTGCATGTTTGTTGGAGAGCTAAATTATGAAAGAAAACTCAACATTATGGTAAGGGGGAAAAGTTCTGTCTTTCGTTTTACCATGATTGTTTTACTCATATGCAAATTTGAGTACTGTGGTTTTAAAATCAGATTTGCCATGAATTAAGTGAGGTTCTCTGTCCATGCTAGGTTTTGTTGGAGCTGAACTGAGTTTTCTTCCCAAATTGGTTGAGTCATGCTTATTAAGATAGATGGACCAAATTAGCTCTGTAACGTCAGCTACTGCCTTGTGCAATGCCCATGCCTGCCTCTGTGTCCACAGCCATGAACCTCATCTTTTTTCACTGCTTCACTTTTACCCCAATGCCTATCAACGTTCTAATTTCTCTTCTCCTAGTAGTGGTGTGCTGGAGCCAGCTTGTACCAGCTTGTGAGAGAAGACTGTTAAATTTTCAGAAATTATGTGAGCCAATTGTCAAACATAATCAGTGTTAAAATTAAATTATGAAAACTTTCAAACAAATTACATTAAAAAGAAAGGGAAGAAATACTCAAAATCCATCACTTCCTGACTATTTTACTACATTTGAGCATCATCTTTGTCCTTGAAGTTATTCGGTCTCCAGCATCTGTACGGTAGAAATACTACACCAGTACATCACATGCCACTGTGGTCTCTTGCCAACCCCACCTTCCCAACACGAAATAGTCATGTTGCTTTTGAAATATGGTCCTAATGAGAGTATTTACAGCAGGGAAATTAGCAAGTGTTACACTACACATAAGCCATTGGTGTGTTGTTTTAATCGTTTAGACCAGGCGTCTGCAAACTCTGGCCACTGACTTGTTTTTGTATGACTCTTGAGGTAAAAATTGTTTTCATATTTTAAGCATTGTGAAAAATATTCAGAGCCTCACTTTGGTAGAAACATTAATATTGTGTTATGTCAGTTTAGAAGGCAAACAGTGGTTTTCTAATTTGCTGCACTCTGCCTTCCAGCCAGGATGTGAGCCTCCAGCCAGGTTCTTCCTGCCTTCTTCTATCCGCTTTCTGAAAATGATGAGTCTGACATCTAGGCCTCAACTGACAACTGAATTTGATGCAGCACAAGCCAAATAAATCCAATCATCTCACCACCAGAGTCATATTGGACCCAACAATGGTAAAAACAAATGCTTTGATTAGTTTTGTAGAATCATTAAATAAGGTACCTCCCCCACCCCCCCAAAAAAAACACCCAACAAACAAACCCTATCGTCACACCACAATGTTGAGTAGGTATCTGGTAATTATCCAGGTAATTGGATCAATGTGTAAGTAGCCAGACCACCCCCTTCTCTTCCCTGCCCCTAAAAAAATCTGTTTGGAAGCTTAATGATTTACTTTGCCAAAGTTAGCTGGGTAATTACAAACCTGGGTTGTTGTTTTTTTTTAAGGGTGATAACTCACCTCTGTATCATTCTGAAATCCATAAATGCCTGGGAGTTCTTAAAGGAGCTACTCTCACATGAAGACCAACTAAATTCTGTAAATGTTTACCAACAAGGCAACAATTAAACTTCAAAGCTGAAAATCAGTGGAAGCAAAACACTTTAGTTTCTTTACTCCTTGTCCTTACCTCTGCGTGCCCTGGTTTCTGCCCATCCCTAGCATCAGAGTCCCGCGGGCGCAGTCTAACATAGGCCCTTGGCAGCATCTGTCCCCCCAGTGGATTACCCTGTCTGCGGCCTTACCCATTTTCTACATTGCAGCCAGAATTACATTCCTGAAACAGATTTTACTTCTCTCTTTAAAAAACTTCAGTTGGACCATATTGCCCAGAGAATAAATTCCAAATTCCCCAAATCCAAGCCAGGTTCTTGAAGCCTCCTAAGCATCTAGCCCCAGTTTCTCTTGCCAGAGTTATATCCTTAATGAGCAGGTGTCACCCATATCATTTCAATCAGAGTGTCTTTGTGGGAAGTCCGGTCTGACATCTTAGGCAATACCAAAACTATCATGGTCTTTTGGTTACCCACGTTGCCTGGAGGGTTAGAAAGTGTCCTTAGAACCCTTTTTTCCCCCAAACCTGTTGTTATAATAAATATATGGTACAACAATTTGTTTTAGTCCATCTTCTCGATTCAACTTTAAGTTCCTGGAAGGCATGGTCTGTATTTAATTATTTTGTTATATTGATAACATTTAGGTAGTACTTGGCACCTAATAGGCACTCAGAAAATGTTTGTCAAATAAAATAACAAATGAATGAACAAATAAACAAATGAAGTATATCAAACAGTAGACTGAACTACAGTGAAGTTTGAGGACTTAAAAATAAGGAATAATATTTCTTATTAAAGAAACAAAGCCATTCATATTTTTAAATAAAGGGAATCACTTTAAAGGACAAAGCACCCCATTTTCCACCAAAGTGATCACACACAGACCTTAGAAATGATCATGATAGAAAGAGCATTGCTTAGAAATCAGGAAACCCAAAGTTTCATCCTGTTCTGCTGTTACCAAAACAATCTCCATAATTGTTTTAATGAAGTGCTTGGTATGTTTCAGGTGCTTTACTTGTGTTTTCTCATTTAATCCTCAACCACACGCCTACAATGTAGGTGTCATTAGTAACCTCATTTCATAGAGAAGATTGAGGTTTACACAGGATAAATAAATTGCCAAAGTTCCCACACTAGCTGAGCCAGATTCAAATCTAGTAAGCTTGTCCTTGAAACAGAGGTTACCTGTTCCCCATCCTAGCTGCAGTTCAAATCATTTTGAGGAGATTACCAAGCCACCCCTCAGAGTTTGATTAACTAGCCTGGGTGAGCCCTGGTCATTGGTACTTCTCTTTGAATGTCTCCCAGCCCTTCTAATGTGCATCCAGGGTTGACAGCTTCTGTTCTGGGCTCTCTCTACTCCAAGCTGATATGACCTCACAAAAGCCCCTTCGCTAGCTCTGGTTTCTTCCATACAAAGGTGGCTGAAACCACTTATCTTGGCAATAATTTGAGCTTGAATACTTAGGAATTCTCCCTGCCCTTCCTCCACTACCCACCATCATGCCCATGTGAAGAGGTGCCTTCTGGAATCTTCAGATGTGGATTCCCAGCCAGCCTTATCCTGGATCTCTCGGCCCCACTAAAATGGGGCTGTGACAAGCTGACACTATAACTTACTTTGTGAAATGCAGTGAAGGAAATAAAAACTGTGTAGCTCCTTAGGAAGAACAAGGAGGCATAAACAGGGCCCAATGAGTTTACCTAGTTAGCCCTGCTTGCTTTTTCAGTCCCAGGGAAAGGGACAGAGAGCACAGACAAGTCTACTGCCTGGTAAACTAGCCCTTTCATGTAGTGACCTGGATTCCTCTGCCTGCCTTAGTGACAGATATAAAAATATAAAAAAACCCAGTCTGTCCACTTTGGAAGGGAAACACCAAGGAGCCAGATAAGAGAGGGCTGACCAGGTGGAAACTACTGGTGGTTCAAGTACATACTAAGTATTCACATAGGTAAATACCTGGGCCTTGGCAGTCCTGGTAGACCCCAAGGAGGAAAGGATTGGCCTTGGGAGGGTCTGTCTTAGTCTGCTATGCTCCAAGGTCAATGGGAATCAAACTGGCTTTAGGATGATGCCTAGGGCACAACTCAGACAAGTCTCTAGCTCCTTCCTGAGGCCAAAAGTTCAAACCACCCAAGAGAAGCCTTGTTGTCTAAAAATGATCAGGGCCCAGTCTCTAACTCTTAGGACCATTTCACCCTGGTCTGGGCACAAAGATGGAATATCCCATGCCGTCGTTTTCCTTTAGTTGGCAATTCATTTAAAGAAACTGAAACCTCTCTTGCGCCTCTGCCATGTGCTCAATAGCATTCCAAACTTTCACACAACACCAACCCCACTGCAGCGACCCCCTGTGTCTGTTCATTTCTCCAGGTAGACTGTAAGCTGCAGGAGGGCGTGGAGCGGCCGTCTTGCTCACTGCCTGTCGTCAGCTCCTAGACCAGTGCCTGTCCATTCTTGAGAGCTTAATATTCACCAAAGGAACAAATGATTGAATGTGAAGGTTATCTGATGAGTGAAAACAGCAACACTTGCTACCTACTTTGTCGGGAGGCGGTGAGGCGAGCTGCTCTGCGTATGTTTAGACATGGCTCCTCTCCCACGTTAGACTACACACGGCTTATTTGGGTTAAATAAAGATGTTTGCTATTCTGGCAGTTTCTTATTTTCTTGTAAAGCCAATATAATTCCTAATTCTTACTCTTAGTAATTCTTAGTAACAAAACCAAACTCTACCACCCTGTACCACTGTGAGCAGGGCTGGCTGGAGTCATGGCCACTGCTCCTAGAAGTCTCCATAACAGCAATGAAGGTCACAGCCTTGGAGTGAACTGTTTGTTACCAGCAGGAAATGTAGAAAACACCCTGCCCTTTAATCTTCACACTACCTCATGGGAAACAAGAGCCACGCTGTGAGCTGGCTTGTCCACAGAGGAAGCAGAGCCTCCTTTGGACACTCAGACCCTGACTTTAAAGCCCATGTCTTGTGATTACATCAAAACATTTAAAGTGTTTGTTTTAAAGAACTGTTTCAGCAATACTCACAATAGTCACAAAAATCAATGTTATTACCCCCTTATTATGGATAAGGAAAATTGGTATGGTTTCTACATGATTTCTTCTATAATCACAGAAGTGGTGAAAACCTAAGGATGCGTCCTGCTACCTACCTGCCTGACCTCTGGAAATAGTCAATGCTGACCCCCAAAGTACCCGAACTTCCTTCAGCACATCAGATCTGCGTGGGTCTGTATTTGCCTCTTGTTATCCAATGCTCTCTGTACCAAGGAGGCTCAACGACATAACATAGATAAACTAGGGGCCCTGAAAAAGGTGACTGTGAAAAATTAAGAATCACAACCATTAGTAAACTAAAAAATGGGGAGCAATAAGTTTGTACTTGGCAATAGTATATGAGTACCGTATTATAAATGGCAAACTACTGATCTTTGTCCTAGAAATAAGTATAACTCTCTTGTCGAGGATACAGATCTTGCTGTTACCAAGAGCAGCGGTCAGTGACTGAACATTCAGAGCCCTATTTTTATACCAGGCACTTGACATGCTAAGCCCTTCGCATGCATTATGTTGTTTAGTTCTCACAACACCCCCAAGAGGTAGGCAGTAATATTGTCCCTATTTTGTAGATAAAGAAACTGAGACCCAGAATTTTATAGATCCCCGCCCCCTCTCCCCCTTCGCCCCCACACAAAGGTTACATAGCTGGGTAGAGACGGGGCCAGAATTTAGACCCCAGTCTCTTTAACTCTAAAGCTCATTCTCTTAATCATTATACCATATTGTCTCCAAAAAAGAAAGTCATTAGGCCACTATGACTAGACTCAATTCTCTATAGTTTAGGGAGATTAAAGGAATTCCATGTCCCAGAAAAGTCAGTCAGTTAAAGTTACTCAGAAATATTTCTGGTCATTAAGGTATCCCCTAAGCAGTAGGCCAAAAATATCAGGGACTTAAACGACACTAGAGTAGAAGTACAGGTCAAAGACAATTACAGAGGATCTCAAGGGAGCATCCAAGCTCTTATTGTGTCCTGGAACTTTGTTATATTAAACACTGCCTTCTCCAAGTACTAGAGAACTCACTGATCCTCCTTCCCTTTCTCCAAATTCTGGTACTTGTCAAAACACTACAATTTAACTTTTGATTTTACATTATCTTTTATTGTTCATGTTTTTTCATGCATGCTAATCTTTGTCTCCTCAACAAGACTTTAAATTCCCCAAGACTATCAAGCAAGCTTCACACTTCGTCCCGTTTCCAATCTGTTGTATGTTAACAACGTGCACAAGCTGGGCGCCTACTGAGCACGTAGAAGGTACCCAATATAAACTATTTATTGACTTCTTTAAATAATATAGACAGGGACCAGCAAACTATTTCTGTAAATGATCAGATACAAACATTTTAGGCTTTGCAAGTCATCTGGTTTCTGTTGCAACTACTCAGAGTAACTTTGCTGTTGTCGGGTGAAAGCCACCGAGGGTGATACAATGGGTGTGGCTGTGCCTTATGAAACTTCATTTACAGATTGGGAAAAGTACAGATTTGGCCTAAAGTGTGTCAACCCAATAGAACCTATTTTACGATAGGCTTGGGGGACTAGGTTGGGAAATGTTCTCAAGTCTTAGCAGCATGACAGCAGCTTCTATGCCCCTCTCAGGCCTCTTGCCCATGTTTGGAGTCCTACCTCCTGACTAAGTCGAGCGTTTTTCCAAAACCTCTCACCTTGAACTGAAGTTTAGTTCAGCACAAAATCTTGCAGTTTATTATCCTCTGGGTCTTCACACATCAGTTTAAAAAGAGAAAAATCAACGACAAAGTAAAGAGCTGTCATGGTAAGTTGTAACAATAGTAAGTAATTAGGAAAGTCTTCAAATGCATTCCACCCAGGAGGCTCTGACACTTGTTCCAGACCGCTTTATGTAGACTGCCACTTAATTCATCCTAGATGATCTGAAATGTGCATTTCACCTGGATTAAAAAATCTGCAAAGAGCTGATAATCCCTAGCAGGAGGCTACCTAAGGGGTGACAAGGACAGCCATTCATCCTCCCAAAGTGACTGCTCTCCTCTGAAAATGAGAGAACGCAACAAATGAAAGAAAGACCCACCTTTCTTTAATCAAAGTATTCAGCCCTCGGTTTTGATATAACATGAAAAAGTCCTTAATGGACTGCTACCTTGACCTCATTTTAATGCATATTAAGCAGATTGTTCATTATTGTTTCTGGGCTTATCTATGTGTTTGTCAAAAGAGCTGCATTTGACATGAATAGAGATTCAACAGATTGCCACAAAATTTGGAATTGGGAAGCATCCTTCTAATTCAATTCCCTTATTCCACAGAGAAGTGAAATGACTTTCCTAGAGCAGTGGACTCTCTGCTCAAATAAAATAATCAAAAGGCCATCCCTATATGACCTCAGTGCTCCTACCATGATCCAGCCAGCTCAGCACACACCCAGCCAATGGGAGAGACAACTCAGATTCCCTGTTCTAAGGGGCAATCCACTAACAAACCCCCAAACCTCAGCTCTGCCCCAGGACAAAATTCCTTTAGTATGAAATCAGCCACATTAAATAACAGCTTCCTCAATTATGTGACCCAGAGCTGCCTGTGTTTTCAGAGATATGGCAGACACCATCTACACAATTTTCATTGTCCTTTTCATGGTGCACATGTAAAATAAGAAGATTTATCTTATGTTGTCTCAACTCACCTTTCCCCATCTTGCTCTCCCTCTTAGTAACCAGGTGCTGATACTAGTTACCACAGTCAGGAATTTGCATTTTAAGTTTACTATCTCTTCATGTGAAGTTAAAGACACTTCCTCATGTCTTAGCATGTTTTGGGCACTGGGAAACAACTAAAAAGATGTTATTGTAGAGATCCTCTAGCCCCCTAGGCCTTCACCTGACCCTGCCAATGACAGTAGAATGATTCGATTTTATGTGACTGGCAGAGAGAGGTAAGAGACGAAAAGGATATGTGCATGAATGATGTCCCCATTCGAAAGAGCTCTGCTCATCTCAGGCCTTCTCCAGGTAAGATTAGCAGAGGCTTGGTCCAGGTAGCTGCTAGGCCTAGCCTGAAAAGTGCTGACCTTTTTTACAGTCTCTCTAGCAAAGGCTCACCCAACAGGCATCATCTTCCCCCACATCTGCCTCTTCCCATCTGCTCTAAATCTCTCTGGTGACCGTTTCAAATCTTAACCACCCTACAATCTTGTGGAACACAGAGCTATATATTCTATATTATTTCACCCTCTGATTGTGAAGTTTCTGATAAATATGTGTTGGCTCACATCCTCTAGCTTACAAAGATATTGGGAATGACCTGCCTTGAGAATTACTGTGTATCTTGTCACTTACACAGGACTCTCTTGAGGTGATTTGAAGTTTGGCTAAGTAATTGCACATGAAGGGTCCCTTCTGGACTTACTATTAGAAATAATAATGACATTCTTATAATAAGAAGAATAGCTATTTTTATTTGCAGAGTATTTAACAAACTGCAATTTTTTTCAGGCACATTTTCTCACTTGATCTCATTTACCCTGTGAAACTGGTAGGGCAGATACTATGATCCCCATGTTACAGGTGATGTCCCCTGTTGAAGATCACATAGATAAAAACAGGTCACCTGGTTTCCCTTTCCAGGGGTGTCCTTTCCACTGTGCTCCGCTGCTTAAAAAAGAAGTAAACCCTGCATTGAAGACAACCGATAGCACACAGCTTCAAGCTGTTTCCCTCCACTGAGAGAAAAGGGGCATTAATTCTGCACTTTTGTCAGCCTTTAGTGTAAAATTCCTAGCAAAAAAAGGGCAATTCATAAAGGCAGCACAAATCATTTTAGAATCACAAACTCTTAGAGGGCATCCTGGAAGCTCCTCTTTCCCCTCCACCCCAACACATTATACTCCAGGACAAATGCAAACCTTAAAGGTGATTTACACAGTAACGAAAAGAGTACTAATAAAGCAGGCTGTGTATTTATGTTTTTAGAATATTATACAACAAAGTCACCTTATATTTGTATACAAATATTGATATATGGCTACAAAATCAAACATTTTTCAGTAATATTCCCATTTACAAACAATTTCAACAACCTGTGTTCTTACAATTAACCTTGAATGATTAGATGGTGAATTTTATCGTAGTCTTTGCAGTGGTATAAAATTTCCAGACCCAGACATTATTTTTTTTAATCATACTAGAAACTTGTTTTAAATTTTGGCATCTAACTTTGTAACACCAAGTGTTAGCACAGATTTTATCTCATAATTATAAAATAGTCATGAAACCCCAACGTTATCAATATTTGTTCAAAGTACCCTGAGGAGGCTTCTGGAAACACAGTGGAAGTATGCCAGCACTGAGCAAGTCAATGGAAGCTCAAGTTATAAAGATTAAAAAAGAATTTGCCTATTTTAAATAGTCTTTTAATAATAAGGGCCTGCAATTTAGTAAATTTGAATAAGTGATAATGACTTGACTTTACAAACAGAGATTATTCAAGTAGAAAGTAGGCAGAAGCTTGTCTTCATCCTAGAAGTTTAGAACTTTAAGAATTTGGAAAAAGAATTAAAGAAAAAAGAAAAAAGCTACATTTTTTTTCCTGAATGTGATGTTTAATCTTCAAGATGTTTTCTTTATAATATGGAAAGTTTAAAAACAAATAACTTCCCATTTCTTCCTATCTTCCTTAGAATGTGAACTCAAAAGGATCGAGTTGCTATTGTATGCTCTTTTATCCCAACTTGGATTTCAGAATTCTATAAATCATGAGCTCTTTTTAAAAAGTGCCAAAATTTCAACATTTCAAACCAAAAAGCTAACTCTACGCCTACAAGAACTGGAGGAACAACAACAAAGACAGACCAGAGCAAGTAGAAGGAAGGAAATAACCAAGATCAGAACACAGTTAAATGACATAGAGACTAAAAGCACAATTCTAAGGATCAATGAATCCAGGAGCTGGTTCTCTGAAAAGATAAACAAAATCAACAGGCCTTTAAGTAGGCTCCTCAAGAAAAAAAGAGAGAGGATCCAAATAAACACAATTAGAAACGAAAGAGGAGAGATTACAACTGATACCACAGAAATACAAAGGATTGTAAAAAATTACTATGAAGAACTGTATGCCAAGAAATTTGAAAGCCAAGGTGAAATGCATACATTTCTAGAAAAATATAATCTTCCAAAACTGAATGAAGAAGAAGCAGAAAACCTGAACAGACCAATAACAGCAGACGAAATTGAAGCAGTCATCAAAAAACTCCCAACACACAAAAGCCCTGGACCAGATGGTTTCACAGGAGAATTCTACAAAGCATTTAAGGAAGAGCTAACCCCTATCCTTCACAGACTATTTGAAAAAATCCAAAATGACGGAAGACTCCCAAATTCTTTTTAAGAGGCCAGCATCATCCTAATCCCAAAACCAGATAAAGGGACAACGAAGAAAAAAAAACTTCAGGCCAATATCGCTGATGAACATAGACGCTAAAATCCTCAACAAAATATTGGCAAACCACATCCAGCAATACATTAAAAAGATCATACACCATAACCAAGTGGGATTCATCCCAGGGATGCAAGGATGGTACAATATTCACAAATCAATAAACATAATACATCACATCAACAACAGCAAAGACAAAAATCACATGATCATATCAATAGATGCGGAAAAAGCATTTGATAAGATACAACACCCATTTCTGATAAAAACACTCAACAAAGTGGGAATAGAGGGAGCATTCCTCAACATCATAAAGGCCATATATGAGAGACCTACAGCCAACATCATACTCAATGGACAAAAACTTAGAGCTTTCCCACTAAGATCAGGAACAAGACAAGGATGCCCTCTCTCACCACTCCTATTCAACATTGTATTGGAAGTCCTAGCCACAGCAATCAGACAAGAAAAAGAAATAAAAGGCACCCAAATTGAAAAGGAGGAAATGAAACTCTCACTGTTTGCAGAAGACATGATAGTGTACATGGACAATCCTATAGACTCCACCAAAAAACTACTCGACCTAATAAATGAATTTGGCAAAACAGCTGGATACAAAGTCAATACTCAGAAATCAAAGGCATTCCTGTACACCAACAACGAAACAGCAGAAACAGAAATCAGGAAAAAAATCCCATTTGATATAGCAACAAGAAAAATAAAGTATCTAGGAATAAACCTAACCAAGGAGGTAAAAGACCTGTACTCAGAAAACTACACAACACTGAAGAAAGAAATTAAGGAAGACACAAACAAATGGAAGTATGTACCATGTCATGGATTGGAAGAATTAACATTATCAAAATGGCCATACTACCCAAAGCGATTTATAGATTCAATGTGACCCCTATTAAGGTACCCATGACATATTTCACAGATAAAGAACAAACATTTCAGAAATTTATATGGAACCATAAATGACCCCGAATAGCTGCAGCAATTTTGAGAAAGAAGAACAAAGCAGGAGGAATCACAATACCTGATATCAAACTGTATTACAAGGCCACTGTAATCAAAACAGCCTGGTACTGGCATAAACACAGGCACAGAGACCAATGGAACAGAACAGAGAGCCCAGAAATAAACCCAAGTCTTTACGGTCAATTAATATTTGGCAAAGGAGGCAAGAGCATAAAATGGAGCAAAAACAGCCTCTTCAACAGATGGTGTTGGGAGATCTGGACAGCTACGTGCAAAAAAATGAAACTCGATCACCAACTTACATCATACACAAAAATAAATTCAAGGTGGATAAAAGACTTAAATATAAGTTGTAACAGCATAAAAGTCCTTGAGGAAAACACCGGCAGGAAAATCTGAGACATTCCACGCAGCAACATCCTCACAGACACATCCCCTAAAGCAAGGGACATAAAGAAAAGAATAAACAAGTGGGACCTCATCAAAATAAAAAGCTTCTGAATGGCTAAAGAAAACAGCATTAAAATAAAAATAGAACCAACAGTATGGGAAAACATATTTGCCAATGATACCTCAGATATGGGACTGATCTCCAAAATATATAAAGAACTCACATGACTGCACTCCCAGGAAGACAAACAACCCAATGAAAAAATGGGCAAAGGACTTGAACAGACACTTCTCCAAGGAAGACATACAGAAGGCCCAGAGACATAGGAAAAGTTGCTCAGCATCACTAGCCATCAGAGAGATGCAAATTAAAACCACAATGAGATTCCATCTCACACTGGTCAGAGTGGCCAACATAAACAAATCCACAAACAAATGTTGGAGAGGATGCAGAGAAAAGGGAAGCCTAGTGCACTGTTGGTGGGAATGCAGACTGGTGAGGCCACTGTGGAAAACAGTATGGACTTTCCTCAGAAAACTAAAAATGGAACTGCCCTTTGACCCAGCAATTCCGCTGCTGGGATTATACCCCAAGAGCCCTGAAACACCAATCCAAAAGAACCTGTGCACCCCAATGTTCATAGCAGCACAATTTACAATAGCCAAGTACTGGAAGCAACCGAAGTGCCCATCAGCAAACGAGTGGATCCAAAAACTATGGTATATTTACACCATGGAATTCTACGCAGCAGAGAGAAAGAAGGAGCTTATACCCTTTGCAACAGCATGGATGGAACTGGAGAGCATTATGCTAAGTGAAATAAGCCAGGAGGTGAGGGACAAATACCATATGATCTCACCTTTAACTGGAACCTATTCAACGAAAGAAAAAAGCAAACAAAATATAACCAGAGACATTGAAGTTAAGAACAATCTAATAATGGGCAGGGGGGAGTGGGGAGGGGACAGTGAGGAGAGGGGATTGCAGGAACTACTATAAAGGACACATGAACAAAACCAAGGGGGGGGTGGAGGTGCGGGAGGGTGGGGGGTTCAGCTGCGGTGGGGTGGAGGAATGGGGGGAAAAGGCATACAACTATAATTGAATAACAATAAAATTTTAAAAAAATAAATGACTTTCAAAGCTTTATTAAAAGCAGAAATAATAAAAAACAAAACAAGAACCAAGATGGCGGCATAGGAAGACACACTGTGCCTCCTTGCACAACCAGAACTCACGGAAAATCGAACGGCAAGGAAGTCCGACACGAAGGAAATAAGAAATAAACATTCATCCAGACTGGTAGGAGGGGCGGAGACAGCACCGGGGTGGAGAGGACTCGCGTGGCTGTGGCGGGACCTAGACTGGCGGAGTGTGGGACAAACGGCGCAGGCAGTCTGAGCACTAGCAGACCCTGCGGCCCCACCTTCCTGCAGATAAACCCAGACGAACAGTGGGGGAGGGAAGCAGACCGAGTAACCCAGGGCTCCAGCTCCCGGAAATAAAGCCTCAAACCTCTGATTGAAAATGCCTGTGGGGGTTGGAGCAGCAGCAGGAGAGACTCCCAGCCTCACAGGAGAGTTCCTTGGAGAGACCCCCAGGGGCCTAGAGTGTGCACAAGCCCACCCACTCAGGAGCCAGCACCAGAGGGCCCAGTTTGATTGTGGGTAGCAGAGGGAGTGGCAAAGTCGGTGGAGAGTGGAGCGGGCGCCATTGCTCCCTCTCGGCCCCTCCCCCACGTACAGCGTCACAGCACAGTGACCAGCGTTACCCCGCCCCAGGGACACCTAAGGCTCCGCCCCTTTAAGTAACAGATGCGCCAAGACAAAAAAAAAAAAAAATGACCCAAATGACAGAACACTTCAAAGCTCCAGAAAAAATACAACTAAGCGATCAAGAAATAGCCAACCTATCGGATGCACAGTTCAAAATACTGGTTATTAAGACGCTCACAGAATTGGTTGAATCTGTTCAAAAACCAGATGAGAAAATGAAGCCTATGCTAAGAGAAACAAAAGAAAATGTACAGGGAACCAATAGTGATTGATGCAAAGGAAACTGGGACTCAAATCAACGGTGTGGACCAGAAGGAAGAAAGAAACATCCAACCAGAAAAGAATGAAGAAACAAGAATTCGGAAAAATGAGGAGAGGCTTAGGAACCTCCAGGACATCTTGAAACGTTCCAACATCCGAATTATGGGGGTGCCAGGAGGAGAAGAGGAAGACCAAAAAATGGAAAACTTATTTGAACAAATAATGAAGGAGAACTTCCCTAGTCTGGCAAAGGAAATAGACTTTCAGGAAGTCCAGAAAGCTCAGAGAGTTCCAAAGAAGCTGGACCCAAGGAGGAACACAGCAAGGCACATCATCATTATATTACCTAAGATTGAAGATAAGGAGAGAATCTTAGAAGCAGCAAGAGAAAAGGACACAGTTACCTACAAAGGGGTTCCCATAAGACTGTCAGCTGATTTCTCCAAAGAAACCTTATAGATAAGAAAGGACTGGCAAGAAGTATTCCAAGTCATGAAAGGCAAGGGCCTACATCCAAGATTACTGTATCCAGCAAAGCTACCATTTAGAACGAAAGGGCAAATAAAGTGCCTCTCAGATAAGGTCAAGTTAAAAGAATTCATCATCACCAAGCCCTTATCATATGAAATGTTAAAGGGACTTATCTAAGAAAAAGAAGATAAAAATATGAACAGTAAAAATGACAGCAAACTCACAGTTGTTAACAAACACACCTAAAACCAAAACAAAAGAAAACTAAGCAAACAACTAGAACAGAAACAGAACCACAGAAATGGAGATCACGTGGAGGGTTATCAATAGGGGATTGGGAGGGGGAGAGAGGGCAGAAAGGTACAGAGAATAAATAGCATAAATGATAGGTGGAAAATAGACAGGGGGAGGGTAAGAATAGTGTAGGAAATGTAGAAGCCAAAGAACTTATAAGTATGACCCATGGACATGAACTATAGGGGGGGAATGTTGGAGGTAGGAGGTGGACAGGATGGAACTGAGTGAAGGGGCGGAAATGGGACAACTGTAATAGCATAATCAATAAATATATCAAAAAAAAACAAACTGCCAACATTTAATGAGTAAAACTTCAACTAACTCATGGTTTAAATCAATAGAGTAAGCATTTACTAAATCTTCAGCAGGAGGCATTGGACCAACTCTTAGGGAGACAACAAGGGAGAATTAATGCTCCCTAAAATGATCAGAAGGTAGACTTTGCCCAAAGGCCCCAAGACTCAGGAATAAATTCCTTTTACAAAGGAAATGTTAAAGGGCTTATCGAACGATTTAAAGGAAACTGTACATCCAATTATGCGTATACCAGAGTGATAAACATTCACCTTTCTCCCATGGTTTAAAGAGCAAATACCTCATCAGACGTTCGGAATACTGACTTCATCAGAAAAGACTCAAGTACTGAAAAGCTATCAAGATCATGGCAGTGGATACATGTTTTCTAAACTTATAATTCTCACTTTAAAGCTCAAAAATTATCATTGGCGACACTAATTGTCTTTTGTTTACCTCGAAGTGGCAGGTGCACACCATTTTTGAAAAACGTCTGCCAAGTACCTGTCTGAATAACCAGTCTGTCCATCGTTCTTTCAAGTAAAAATAACGTTCAATTAAAATAACACTAAAAACACTAGCTCAGCTTGCAATTCAAGCACAGAAGTGTTTTCCTGGAGATAAATATGACAGTTCGATATTCAGCACACATGCTTAATGCACACTTCCTATTCTTTTCACACAGAATTTATAAAGAGTTGGACTTTAATAAATTTAGTAATTTTTACTGCTTCATCAAGGCCATTTTCAAGCGACACTGGCTTTCAGAGTTTGGTGCTTCTGCCTTGGTTCGGATAAGACACCTGCACATTTTACCCACCATTTTTGCTCCATTGGTGCAAATGTCAACACAGCGAAAGCGTCAAATCAGTCTTAGCATTGTCATGAAAATAATTTTGACTTGGCAGACCCCTTTTGGAAACCAAAAGGTTTCGGGAACCTCCAAGGGGTTCCAGAACTACACTTTAAGAAGCGCTGGGTGTTTGCGCAGACAGATCACAATTCTTTCTCTTCAATTCTTTAATGCTTAAGACTTATTATCGAAGGTTTCATTACTGAGCGCCAAAGGAAAAACACGCCAAGGCGTTGAACACATCCAAAAGACAACATCCGATCGATCGTCCGCAGCTTAAAGGCTCACTTAGGAAGTAAACAGGTCTAGGGAGAGCGGGAGTTGGGGGGGTGTCAAACCGCAGGCCCTGGCTTGCAGTTGCCAGGGGCAACGATCGTCAGCTGGGGAAACGCTACCATCGATTAGTCGTGCCTTGCGCTGTCGTGGAACTAGAGGGCGGAGATGGCTGGAGGAAGGACGCCCCCGACGCATGGTGGCCCCAAGAGCTCCGTGGCAAGAATCTAGCTGGTTCTGCAATCTACTGGAGTGGCTGCCAAGGGCTCGGGCTGCGGTTGGGGAGGGCGGGAAGATGGCGGCGTTAGCGGCGGGCGGCCCTGTAGGGAAGGGGCGCGATATCAGCCTGGCGGCCTTGCAGCGCCACGACCCCTATATCAACCGCATCGTAGACGTGGCCAGCCAGGTGGCTCTGTACACTTTCGGCCATCGGGCCAACGAGTGGGTGCGTGCGGACGTGACGGGCTGTGCAGGCAGGCGGGGGTGGGGACGGGGTCGTCACACCCTGGGCGACAACCCCCCCCTAGGGGGAGGGACCCCAACACGCTGGAGGATGGAGGTGGATGGTAGTGTCTCGCAGCTCCAGGCCGAAGTTGGGGGGATGGCGCCCTTGAGCTCTCGGGCTTGGGGGAGAGGGAGGCCGATCTCTGAGACCATCTGAAACTGGGGCAAGACTTAAATACCTGCAATACCCCACGGTGGCAGAGCACTCAGATCCAGGACGGGACCCTGAGAACTGAAGGAAGGGGAGGGCATGGTGCCTTGATGCCGGAAGACTGAAGTACTCAGAGAACGCGAAGTGGGATCTGTTACAGGAAAACGGTGGCGGTAGAGGGGGCGGGCGTGGGGTGTGGGGGAGGGGCGGGTAGGGAGCGAGTACGAGAGGAGAGTTCTGGTTCTGGAACCTCTGGTGGGACGAAGAGAAACCAAACCTTGATAGTGGGGAGAAAGCTCAAGTTGCCAACTCAGGAAACACCAAGGAAAGAGTGAACATCGGGGAATAAAAGACTAAGTGGGACTCAGTCTAATACTGAGAAGGAGGCTGGCTCCCTTGGAAAGATTAATACACCATAGCCCATCAAGACCAGAAATGAGTTTTAATATTTGAATTTATTTGGGAGCCGAAGTATTTTAGTGCTCTTGTCAAGCAGAGCCCAACAGATAGCAACCGTATTAGATTTAGTTTTTCTCAGAATTCGAATGGGGTAAGAGTGTAAGACATGTGAGCCCTCCCTCCTGCGGGCTACAAGTGGATTTTGAATGTAGAGGGATGGATTTTTTTCTCTTTACCTCCTAGTGATTTTTGTCCAAATAGTATTAATCTGTCAGTTGTATCACCATCCATCCATTACTTTTAAATAAGTTACAAAACAATAAAAAGCACTGATCCTGGATGAATGGATTTCAGATTTTTAAAAAACATTCTCCAAGGAGGTGTCAAACATCAAAATTTAAGCAAGAAAACATCCATATTGAACAAATTCATTTATTTTTAATTACACACATTCATTTATGTAGACTACTTATTCACCTGTAAGTCACTAACAAAAAAAGAGAAAAGGTCCTAAAATGGGAAAGAAAATAATTTTGTCATCAATTCTTAGGAAAGATACTGAAATGGGCTTAGGACTGCTATCCGACTAGCCAAGCAAAAAAGAAAAAGGTGGGGGTGGTGGGGGAGAGCTCTTTAATATTCATAATCCTGTAATGGGAAGTATCCCACTTGGTCAGGAGGGGTTATTTCTCCCTAGTTTTCAGAGTGATTTGCCACCTGAGCAACACAGGACAGTTTTATCAATGGTAACTTTAAAAAATGCAAACATACTCTACATATGGCTATTCTACTGCTCTGTAGAAAAATCCTGAAGGTATAATGTCATGATTCTGTAGTGCAGGTAAGGATCAGGGGTGTATAGTTCTACAAAGGACTTGACCAAGATTAGAGTCTGGAAAATCCTGAAACGTGGGGTAGCATTCCTCTTGAATACCAATTGCTTCCTAGAAGCTTTCAGGACAGATACCTGTTAAAATAGTTGCAGAGGTTTATTAGATACCCAGTGAAGCCCTTATACTAAAGCCTCGTGAAAAGTCAGAAGTGTCACAATGTATTATTTCCAGGATTATGTTTTCCTGCTTCCTGGACTTCAGACAGGCCATAATTCATTCAGTAAAAGGTCATTCTTTCAAAAGGACTAATCTTCAAGGCTGTGTTAGCCAGAAGAAAAAAGAGAGACCCAGTTTACATGGAGAGCAAGTTGCTAGGGGTAAACAAATTATCAGCATTGTCTCCATGTGCCATCACTCAGACCTTCTGCATGGGAGCCTTTTGAATGTAAACCTAATAAATTCATAAGAACATTCTTGAGAATGGAGGAGAAAGCATATGCAACAAGGAAGGTGGGGTGTAAAAGGAAGGGAGTTCTTACACTGAAAATAGGTAAAGAATGACCAGGCATTCAGAGCAGGAGGAATTAGGAGGAAGAGTGGACGGGAAGTGGGCTGTTTTAAGGAAGGATTAAAAAGATTCCACCATGACTGAGATAGGAATTTTAGAACTAGATCTACTTCCCACTGCCAGGAGAGCATTTCCCCAAAATACCCACATGTAGAAGAATATAGCCCTTATTTCTATAGCCCTTACAGATCTTACTTCTTCCTCTTAGCCCTGAGAGCAGTAGTTCTCAATGAGTTGATGTGACAGTGTATGTGCAGAGAATTTTTGGTTGTCTCACTGAGAGGTATTACTGGCATCTAGAGGGGAGAGGCCAGGGATGCTAAAAATCCCACAAAAGGACTGAGCTTGAGAAACTGCCTTAGCAGCTAGCTACTGGTTTTCTAAACTCTGTAATCACAATTTCTGGATATGAGGCCCAAGCATTTTTTTATTTGTTGAAATATAGGTGACTTGGGTGCTACACACATGACTAAGAAAGATTTAGAGGGTAAATGACCTTTTCCATTATTTCAAGGTAACAGGTATAGATTGCTTTGAGTTGTTTCAGAGGGTTCAGATAGTGTTCTGAGTCCCAATAATGTGCAAACTGGCACTATTATATTTCACTGTATTTAAAATTTTGAACTGCTTAATTTTTTTTGCGCTTGTATTTTTATAGTAAAGTATAATATTAAATCATTAAATTGTACGTTTAAAATTGAAGCTAAAATCCACAAGAACTATGAACTAGTGCTTTAAAATAAAAGTCCTCCGTACTTGGAGGTCCTAAGGAAGATCTAATAAAGTCTCATTTTAACTATTCCCCATACTTCCAACCCTGGGCTTTGCTCAGAATGAAAAAAATAAAAAATTATCCTAGTTACCTAGGATAACTGTGGAGGGACCAGAGAAATGCATGAATCTGAGCTGTTTCAGCTATAATAGACCAGAGAAAAATACGTTTTGTCACCAAAGATCCAAGTGGTGTAGGCTGGTTATCTCTCTGCAGTGGAGAAACAGACAAAATAATAATTAGCCCAGTGTGACCTGGCAACAGCCCCCCTCCAGGTCCGGTAATGTAATCTCTGAAACAATTCATGAGCAAACTCATGCTCTGTGTGTGTAATGCTATATAAAAATCTAATTTTTAAGAAATGCTTACTAGTTATAGAAAAATTTCAGGAGAAGCATACCTCATACATTTCTCCTTTTGGATTTTTCAAAGCTAAAATTGGGCATTAAAGTCTTTTTTCTTAAAGAAAAGGTAATTTCTATTACTACTTCATAAAGGAAGAAAGGAAACAAGTCAAAAGCCATTAGCTTTATGTTTTTAACACTAATACATATAAACATGCTGATTGGGGTCTCTGAGATGAAACAGTCCAAGGTCAAATACTGGAAGACAGGAAAGTGTTTTGGCCCCTGTAGCAAGTGATTCTGACAATGCATGTAAGTCATAGTCCTACTTCTGTCAGCTTATCTTCAGTTTCCTACAAATGTAATAAATAATACCAAACACTTAGTTTTTACAAATTTATTCTTAAAGGCTTTGTGGACTAGCAAGTACCTTAACTACAAGTTAAACATTAGGGATGCCCACAAATCCTTAGACTGTGTGGGTAGCATCTTTTGTACTGTAGTGGCCATTTTCTCAATGACTGACACTGTGGTGGTTTAAGTAATTCTCAGAGTGCACCCAGGTTATAGATTTCTCCACAGATAGGAATTAACCATGTTTGCAATGAAAGATAAATAAAAATGTTTCTCTATATACTTTTTTTTCATTTTTACTTGGTAGTTTTCAAAGCACAGTGGCAAATGGGTCACGTTTGAAAAATAAGGATACTTTTCATAGTACATTGAAGTGACTTATACAGACTTCATAGTAAATCCATTTTAAGAATGAAGTCCCTAACTTTCTTACCAATGTGTTTATATTAGAGAAAAGACTGGCTAAAGTTGTTTTAACTATTATAAATCCTTTATTTCTAATTGCATATTCTATAATAAGGATTAAAAATCTTGTTACTCAGTAATTTACTCTTAATAGCTATTTGCTCTTAATTTGGACCATAGTGGATTTTGTTTTTATGACTCCTAATAGAGTTCTGCGGGCAGAGATCATGTTATTGAGCAGCAGCATCAGAATCACCAGGGGGGCTTAATAAATAGCCTACTGGGCACCAGCCCCAGAGTATCTGATTCAGTAGGTCTGGGAAAGGACCCGAGCGCTGGCATTTGCAACCAGTTCTCAGGTGATGCTGCTGCTGCTGCTATGCCGGCCCATTGAACTGTGAGACCCACTGAACTACAGTGACTAAGAAATTGCTGAAATTAGTTGACTTTGTGAAAGGATTGTGCTTCCATTTTTTGTGTGTGTGCCTTTTAAAATTATGTTAATATTACGCCTTTGTTTTTAAGTAGTGTATTTTTTGCCATACTGAGTACTTAAACATTGAATGATTTTGGTAACGGATGTTAATAATAAAATACTATGAGGTTAAATAGAATGCTGAAATTAAATAATTAAATAGCAAACGTACACTTTAAATTCTGAATAATAATAGTCTGATTACGAGCTAATCAAACAAATGGATACTTAAATGTTTTAGAATGCAGTGCACTGATGAACATTTTTACCAGGGCCTGGGGTCCTGCCTTTGTTGAGTTAGAAAAGAGCCTTTCCAAATGAACTAAAATGATAGTTTATCATTTTAATTTGACCACTTTTCCCAGTTTTTCTCAGGCAGATTTCCTGAGTCCTTACTGGGTAATGTTTCTTTCTGTCTAATTTTATTTCAAAAATCAGAACTTGACTAAATATTCCATCCAGTAGGTGATTAATTGTCTGAAAATTATGACATTGTTGCTGTCTTTTGTGTAGTAGTCAAAGTGGAGTTGTTGGCAGGTCACCTGCTCTCCTAGGTGATGGGATATAGTAAGAGAAAATGAGCCCCGAAAATAAAGAGAAGGGTAATGAGGTGCAGTCCCCAGTGATTCCTGCAGCTTGCTATGTGCCCAGTTCAGAGGGCAGAGGAAAAGGAAAAACAATTCTTATAATCTCTTTCTAAAGAGATCCATGGTATGTTGTTATCCCTGCATTTGGTAGAGAGAGATGATGGTTTATTTTGTAAGTGACAAAAGGAGAGTGACTGCTTCCTGCTGCTTAATCAGCAGAGCCAAAGTCCGCGAGAGCCTGCTTCTCTCCTTTCCCTAAGAATAACTCCTCCTAGATCAGATGTTGCTAGATTTGGCCCTACGTGAAACTGGGTAGAACTCCAATTCTGTAAGAAGTTTATGTTCTTTAACCTCTGTGAAAGTTTATGATTAATGAAGAGAATATACATGTTTTGCTTGTGTTTTTATATTCTAGGAGAAGACTGATGTGGAAGGAACCTTATTTGTTTATACAAGGTAAGAGTATTTTACTTTTATAAAGAAACTAACAATCATTCTTTAATTGTAGTTTTATTTCTAAAAGAGATAAAAGAAATGAATGTTAGTTTGAAGTTTTTAGTTAACATAAGGGAACGCTGAATAATGTCACCTAGGATAGTGTGAGGCATACTGCTGTCAGAATCACTATAGATGGACTTAAATCTTTGTGTTTTTCAAAAATAGTATTAAATATTTATCCTTTAATTCAAATTAATGGTACAAAGTTCTTGAATATAAAGCGTTGGCAAGGAGCTAGAAGTACACTATTAAGGATATTAACTTATTTAATCAATATTTAGAAAAGGGTCCAGATATTTATCTTTTAAAATTTTATTTTTCAATTAGTTTACATTCAAAATTATTTTGTATTAGTTTCAGGTGTACAGCATAGTGGTGACATAATCACATATTTTACAAAGTGTTCCCCCAGTATTTTTAGCACCCAGCTGGCACCACACATAGTTGTTACAATATTATTCACTGTATTCCCTATGCTGTACTTTACATTCCCATGACTGTTTTGTAACTACCAGTTTGTACTTGTTATCCCCTTCACCTTTTCACCCAGTTTCTCAACCCCCCTCCCCTCTGGTAACCCCATCCATCTGTCCTCTGTATCTATGAGTTTGTTTCTGTTCTGTTTGTTTATATTGTTCTTTAGATTCCACAGATAAGTGGATCATATGGTGTTTGTCTAAATACACCAAACCCAGTAGGGTTTCATCAGTGTATCCCCCATCACCCTCGGCTATTTAAAGAAGCATGATCCAAAATTAAAAGATGTCCAAGTCCTCCATTATTTAGTTAATACAATATGTTTCAGGATAGATTTAATGTATTATTTTAATTATTAGTACATTTAATAATAAGCTCACGCCTTAGTAATTTATATCGTTATCCTTTATATTGATATCATTAATGTCACACATGCACACAGACTTGTAGTATGTATATTGTCTTAATAGCTAAACATTTTATTCTCATAAAATGTCTGCTAAAGTCCATCACCATCATGGAAGGGTGCAAAGATAAATACAAAGGCTTCATACAGACCCTTCCAGGGCTAACACTTTTACTGGGGAGGTAGAAGATATACACACATAGTATATACATACATTGACATTTAAAGATAAACCATAATGTAGACAGAACTAACCCTAAGTGCCAGTTGATAGGTTATAAGCAATGAATGGGCCTCTGAGGTTGTGGAAGGCTTTACGGAGGTGTGAGTACTAAGTCAGCCTCTGGAGTAAGGTAGAACTTAACTTGCAGAGAGGAGCAGGAAGGGCAGTCTTGCAGGAATGGCATCAGCGGAGGCATGGAACCGATCGTGATAAGGGCACAGTAAGGCAAATGGCGCAGAGAGTTTACATTGGCTTACATGAGTTAGAAGTCGACAGTGAGGGTAAAGCAATTTTGCTGGGTTGAAATGTCAGACAAGGATTTTGAAGTGTATTTTCGTAGCAATATGGAGTCACTGAAGGTTTGTGAACAGGGGAGTAATAGAATTACAACAGAATGTGTGGGGAAGGTCAGTGTGCCAGCATTATGAGCACTCGTTGGTTGTAGAAGAAATCAGAGTTACAGAAAGACATTCAGAAGATGCTTGCAGTGGACATGAGATTATGAGAGTGTGGACCATAAGGGAAGTTGAAATGGAAAGGATTTATTGAAATACTGCATGTATAGAGGGAATGGTAACATTCTAAAAATAACATTAAGAATTTGAAATGGAAGACTGAATGACAGACTTTGGTGGAACATAAAAATAGGGAGTCAGGAATCTGACTTGAGGGTAGATTTTAGTTATTTTGAAATAATGATTTGGAGTGATAGCAGGGCATGCAAATGGAGATGTCCAGCCACCCAGGGGAGGGCCAGGGCTGTTGACACAGAGCTTCAAGTCATCTGCATTAATCTGGTCACTGAAACTGAGAGAAAATAAGTTTTTTGAAGGAGACAGTAAAGAGGGAACTAAGGAAGGCTAATGGCTAGTTTTAGAGCCAGCGAGGTTGCAGAGAGGAATCAGCCATAAAGATAAAAGCAGAGCTAGAACAGTGCAGAGGCCAAACGTGGGCATAGGGCAGGACTGGTGTGAGTCTGTGTAGTGGAAGCAGCAGTAGGAGTGGGAAGACAGGACTGGATGGGAGAGGCCATCAGAGTAGGGAAGGAGGAGGTCGGTCTATTCCATTTCAGAAAGGTGGGCTATATTAGTTTACATATGTTTCAAAACATTCCAAAAGCATCAGATGAGCTTATTCAGTAGAGACCACTCTTGAGAATTCTGAAGAGTGAAAAGAAAAGCAAACAATTGAACTCTACTGTATGCCAAGCACACAGTATGCAGTCTCATTCAGTTCTTAATTAAAACAAGGACTATTCTTCTGAGCAGTAAAAGGAAAGATATATTAATATGCATTAATGATTTATTTTAGGGATTTTAAATGGGGTTACTTTTTTTTTCAGTGTACCCAAACCAAATGTAGCTTTGTATTTTCAAGTACTTAATTTACTTTGCATTCCTAGTGGAGCTTTCAGTTAAACAAACCATTAAATTGAGAAACAAATCCATCCCTATTTCTTAACCTTTTCCTCACCAGTAGGAGCCCCTCCTACTTCCTCCCATCTTCCCCCAGACCCCCCACCCCAAAGCCAGATTCTAGCATGTTGAGTTCTTTCCTCCGTAGAAAATGACAGAGCAAAAGACAGTTTGGGGCACAAGCCACGGAGCTTCCAGTGGGATATTTTGCTCTGTACCCACACTGTTAGAGAGCTGAGACTGTGTTGTGTTAATGAAGTCCTTGAAGAATCAAATTCTGACTCTGTGTAAAAACACCTAATCCTATTTAAAAATTTTTTATTCTTCATTTCCTTCCATGTATTCCTTTTTGTAATAGAGTTCATAGAGAACCCACTAGTGATTTCTGAACTTGATACTTCTAAAGGACTCTGTCAGAGGTCTTTGGAAGTCAATTTTCATTCTTCCTCAGAATTTAAGTTGAAATGATTATTATGATTATGTCTGGTTTTGATTATATGCCTACCACTTTACCTCTCTGCAAAATGAATTAGACACAAAGACTGCCTTCCATCAATTTTAAAATTGGAAGGTTCAAAAGGAAATTCTCTAAGTGATAATGTAGCTATATTTTACTCCTTTATCAGCATCAAATCAGATATCAAGTTTATATCAAACTAAGATATAAACACTTTTTCTTCCTATTGTTCATAACACTTCTGTGGGTGTGTTACCCTGGTGCCCTAGTTTAAAGTAAATAAACGTATTCTACTTTTACTTTCAATGTGTAAGCATGTGGGGTTTCTTTTGTCACCAGAAGCTGCATAGTTGAATTGCTTTATGGCTGTCACGCAAGAGTAGACAAATGCAAATGTAGTTATTAGACTTTCTACTCTGTATAATTTGGGTTCTTTCTGCCTGACAGAGAGTAGGCACTGAAGGTTTATTGAATAAAATGAAAAATAAAAAGATCATTAAATGCCACATTTTTATGGAGAAAAACTTCATAGTAGTTTACGAAGCTCTTTGCTTTATAGTAAAGAAATAAAATATCTGCTTTTGCATTGAATTATATAAATTTTAATATACTGTATTTCCTCACCAGATCATTGCCCAGAGTTACATCATTTCTTTAATAAGTTTCACAGCTTTTAATTTCAGATCAACATCAGGATTTTCTGTGAAAATTCTTTTTATGTAATTGTGATGTTCACTCTGTATTAAAAATCATGTAGTGTCTAAAATAGTAATTACCATCTCTTCCTTAAAGGAATTTACAATCTAGGTAGGGAATTTACAACCTAGCTAGATACAGACACGCACATAGTTAAATAAGTCGGATTTGATTTCACCAAAGGATCAGTTATTACAGTCAGGCTGCATGTGTCACATACATTAATATATTAGTGCTATTAGCTCCTAGCAAAGAATCGTTGCTTTATGTGTATGCAGTTTGCTTGCACAAAGCTGGAGATATGTACAAAAATGTTGAAGGCACACTCAAATATAGGTTGAAGACACATTTGAAAGCAGTTATACTAAAAGTGTACTGTATTGAACAACTTGTCTTTTGATATCCTCCCACCCCTTGTGATTCTTAGGTCTGCTTCTCCAAAGCATGGGTTCACTATTATGAATAGGCTGAGCATGGAAAACAGGACAGAACCCATTACTAAAGACCTGGATTTCCAGCTTCAGGACCCTTTCCTTCTCTACAGAAATGCCAGATGTGAGTCTTCCTTAATGAATTGGGTAGTTTTATTTCAGCAGTTTGTCCAAATGTTTAAAATTGTACAGTGTATGTCTTTGTGTTTAGCATCAGTGATTTTAGGGGTCAGCCTTGGTTAGCTTGGGAAATGCATGCCTAATTGAGGGAATAGCTTCTTCCTTGGGAAAGTTTAAATGAAAGCCATGTGAATATGATGATGTGAGTATTCAAACCCTGTCTTCTCCAGTGAGACCACTTTGTAGTGTGAGCCCATGGGAGATTCTAACTCAGCCTGATGAGGGTGGACAAGGAGTTTGTGGTCGGGAGACTGCAGGACACATAGGTGGTGCTGTAGGGCATAGAATTAATGATTCAGCTGATGGCACTTTTTGTGTGTGTGTCACTTCTGACTGAGCCTTCTGATGATATGTTTGGGGGAGAGGACCAGTATTCTAGAATTACCATCTTTTGAATACATAGTAAGGGAAGAATCAAAGTCCAAAGAGTTTTGGTCATTGAGAATTTCATAACATTTTGTAATGTTGAAGTTATATTAGGTAACTAAATTGGTCCTTGTCAGATTTGAAATGAGGTAGCAGTCACCTATCCAATATTCTGCCCCTGTTTTACTCTTGTATCTTTTCTGATCACTTGTGTTGAGCTGTTGGACAGCCCAGAGGAAAAGCTGATGGAAAATATACAGACTGCAAGGGCATCAACATGCATTTGTGCACACATATGCTCTGTGCTTTGTGAATAACTTTTAGAAAGACCTTGCAGTTAAAGTTGTCCATTCATTTTCCATCCTGCTCTTTAAGCTCAAGACATAATAATTTACCTACTACATACTACTCAGTGTAATTTAATAATGAATGTAATATAAGATATTTAACGTTATAACCCCAATGAGTTGTTTCTAAGTATCCTTTAATGCTATATTTACTTATATTCACAATAAAAGTTATCATGATAGGTGGTCATCCTATTATTTAGAGACTGTGGTTAAATTTTTATGAGAAAACAATGAAAGCTATTAAGATTGCAACATGGCTTACTAATGGTAGGTCCCATGAGCAAAAAAAATAGAGAAATATTTTGTTTCTACCCCTGTTTCTTTGCTGGAAGGTGTAGTTTTGTCATTTGCAGCTTATAGCTTGAATTGCTTGTATGCTTATAGTGATGCCAGTTGTTATTTTCTTTTATGTCAAATTAATATGTAATTCAAATCCTAATAAACAAAATAGTGACATAAATAAGTACAAAATAAATGAATATTAGTGACTTATAGTAATCATTTTTGGTAGCTCTTACTTTGGATAAATACTTGGTCTAGTTAGTATAGATAATATTTTAAGTTATTAGAATATCACACATTATATATTATGTACTTATACCAAAAATATAAAAATACAACCTCTATTTAATGTGGTTGATTTTAAAATGAGCTTTCCTAAGTCCCATAGGATTTATCTGGTAGGAAGTACTATTTGGATCTAATAAATACATAGGAAGCCTCAGCGTGGTTCCATACCAGTGCTGTCCGTCTGCATGTGGTTATCGAGCACCTGAAATGTGGCTTCGTCTGAATAGAGCTGTGCTGTGGGTATGAAACACACACTGATTTTCAAAGACAAAACAAAAAAATGTAAAAAGTCTCAATAATTTCACATTGATTTACCTGTTGAAATGATAATACTTTAAATATGTTGAGTTAAATAAAATGTTTTTCAAATTAATTTCACCTGCTTCTTTTATTTTTTGATTTAAAATTACACATGTGGCTCACATTTATGGTTCACCTTATATTTCTATTGAATGGCAATGTCCTAGTCATTTTCATTTATTTTACCATATTTTACAGTCACAACTTTGTGACATAGGCATTTTCATCACCATCTGCAGAAGAACAAACTGAGGCTCAATGAGATGACAGACCTGATACCCACAAATTCTGATTCCAGTGTTCCTGCTTTTTCTGCATCACACGTGCTGCTCTCTCCACCATTAACAGTAGTGCAAATTGAAGGCAGCCTTTGGGGTACATATTAAAATGTTTCTAATGAATTTTTATTAAGAAAGAAAAGAAATCAGTTGAACAAAAAAGAATGGAAGGGAATGGATCCATTTATCTTTCTGGTTTGTTTTGCTTTCTTCTCCCTTGATACCTGCTACTGATGGACTTTTCAGCCATAGTCATTTGGTTTTAGTTTAGTTTATTTGTAAGTCTCTGACATCAAAAATTCACAAAAGGCTCTATAGAGTAGTGAGGTGCTCTCACAGTTTCAGCAACCTCCCAATGTTTTTAAACAATTCAAACACCTTAATAATTATAGATGGTTTACATATTCTCTGATGACTATAGATTCATTCATTATCATTTGGACAGTGGACCCAGCTTCATTGAGGTCTGGTTTTTTAAGACTCTACGCCTCAAAATCTGTATAATGAAGAATCTCTCTAGGCATTGATACAGGTATACGGGAAATTTTCTCATGGAATTTTTAGATTCACTAGATTTAAAAAAAAAAAAAAAAGTAGTACCTAAGGAGATAACTATCTCTGTCTTGAATTGGATGAATTTAGAAGAACAAAAATAAAGAAGTGAAAATCTCAGCCTCTCTTTTCTTAATAAAAAGATGCTTAATAAATAAATAACTTTGAATTTTAACTGTATAGTTTTTAAACTTGGTCATAATAGGATTTGGCCTGTATAGCATTTAAAAGTAACTAAGATAGCTGTTAGAAGTTGAACAAAAATTCATTTATTCAACAAATATTTACTGAGTGTTTACTATCTGCCTTGTACTATGTCAAGGCTTCACATGGCTTATTTAATTCTCGTAACTTTTTGTCATAAAGATGATTATTTTTGTTTTATAAGTGAGGAAACTGAGGTTAAAGGGATTACGTGGTTTACCGTGGCTCATGACTACGTGGAGGTGGAAACAGCATTTGAACTGAGAAAGCTTAACTTCAGAAGCCCAGGCCCAAGCGGTGAAAAGTGCTAACATGTGACTGATGTGTTTGAGCAAGCTTTACTTGTTAAGAAATACTTAATCTTTTTAGTGTACACTCCGAAGTATAAAAAGCAAGTTTCTTTTTTAAAAAGTTGACAATCTATTGTATCACAGTTATTAAAGAGAATATAAAATAAAAACTAATGTAGCAAAAACCTGAATTTGACCACTTCTTTCATATTATTATCTTTGAGTAACCTTTTATTATATTTTCCATGTCCCAATTAAATAAGATTTTGGTATATGGAAACATTTTAGAAATGTATTTTCCCAAATATATCATAAAAGTTAAGTCACAGCCAGCAAAGGCGGGTAGATTTCAGAGTTAGGCCAACAGGTTGAATTTGATTGTCTGTGCTTACAGGATTGAAATGCTATTCTTTTGAGTTGCTTGATTTTATTGAAGACATAAGTCTGGAGCTTAAGAGCAAACTAGAAAAGGTAAAAATCAAGATATTTAAGATCAAAGCTATTTTAGAAAACTCCTCCTCAGTGTTAAAGTGAATTTACCACATTGGGTAGTTGCGTATTCAAAAAGAAATACAATTTAAGTACTTTATTAATATTATAGGATATGGGAAGAACTGCTATAAATAATGAAAATGATAGTTACAGACAGTTCTTATCTTTCAAACAGGCCATGTCCTAGAAGTTCCCTTTTAAAGTGATTGGTAGTATTTTAGTAATACATAGTAGATTGAACACATTCCTAAAACTATAGAAATGACAATAAAGGGGAAATAGACATAAACCCACAATGGTGGTAGATGCATTTCATGAAAAATGGAGTAAACAGGAAAGAGGAAGACATAGTATGATAGCTTATTGTTCACAATTATTAACTTTACCTCCTTGCAGAAGATTATATCTGCGCTCTGTTGATGCCAGACTTGACTATATGATTTGGTTCCCCACCCCACGCCCCACCCCTGCAGTGACTCCTCCAGGAGGATATTATATGGTCACCTGTTGAACTCAAATCAAATATCACTGTTGTTTTGGCCAATGAAATGTGAGTAGAAGTGATACAGGTCACTTATGAGCAGATACTTTGAGAACTAGCTCATGATTCATAATCTCTCTTTTGCTTCTGCCATGATGACTAACAATATTCTAGGCAGAGGCTGCTCTGTCAGGTCCTGGAATGAAAATAACATGGCACAGAGGTAAAGGCAACCCATGATTAATACATAATATGTATGAGAAATAAACCTTTGTCATTGTAAGCCACTGAGATTGTGGGGTTGTTACTGCAGCATAACTTCAGTTATTATGACTGATACACAAGCCATCCAAGAAAAAAGGGATCCAAACAGGGTGGGGGTAAAGGAATTCTGAGAACAATGATAAAGAAGAGTCCCATAATGACACCTGTGCAATTAAACTAAAGACCATTCGGTCTAAATTAAAGTTAAAGGGTAAAAGTCTTCAGGGTGCCCAAGGAAAAATTTATAATTGATAGTTTGAATCTACTGAGACATTTACAGTTTATTTTTAAGAGAGTTTGATGATGATATAGGAACATTGAAAACCGAGAGGGAGAAAAAACAGTGACAAAATGAGGCAATTCTTAATTTCTGGAAAAACAAAATATTGTACAAGAAAGGAAATATAATCATAGTATACTATTAGATCTGCAGATGTCATAATAAATTATAAACACTGAATATGAATTTGTACTATACTTATACTGGAAGGATGGGGGAGAGTGTGTTTGTGAGAGTGTGTGTATTGTCAGAGAGCTAAATCCTCTTCAGTGTATTTAAAAAATCAAGAAGTAGTGTATACATGCTGTAAGACAAAGAGATTTCAGAGAAATACCAGAGAAATACCAGGACAAAAGTTGGATGAGAAATAAATGGAGAGCAGAAATAACTGTCATGGATATAATGAAGGTTGTTTTGGAGAAGCAGTAATTAGGAATGTAATGGCCAGAGAAGAGTTCTCTGTTTTTATAAAACCTTATAGTATTTGACTTTTAAAATTATGTACATGTGTTATTTTGATAAAGATAAAATTTCAAAAATATAATTGGAGCCCTGTCCAGTATGGCTTAGTTGGTTGGAACATCGTCCTATAGAACAAAAGGTTGCAGGTCAATTCCCAGTCAGAGCACATACCCAGGTTGTGGGTTCAATCCCTGGTCGGGACACATACAGGAAGGCAACCAATCTATGTGTCTCTCTCACATCAGTGTTTCTCTCCCCCCTCCCCCTTCCCCCCCTTCCCCTTCTTTCTCTCTCTCTCTCTCTCTCTCTCTCTCTCTCTCTCTCTCTCTCTCCCCCCCCCACCCTTCCCCTGCCCCCACTCCTTTTTCTCAGAAAGCAATGAAGAAGTGTCCACAGGTGAGGGTAAAAATATATATAACTGGATATCAATACATTCATAAAAGCAATTATTTTAATTGGTGGTTAGGTTTCTAAGTCAACTCACAAGGACCTTTTAAGCTCATTGTACACCTACCTAAAAAAGCACACTGGCATTATAATGATGTACCTATGAAATACAGCACTAGCATGTATAGCATTATTTCTGTAGGAAAATTCATTCAAGAGTAAAATGTGTAGACTCCAATAGTATAACATCCTTAGCAGCAGGGCAGAGGACTTCTAGTGCCCATTTACAGTAACAGATCATTTGCAAAGCTAGGTATTCCTATAAATTGTATTTTAGTATATGGTAACAGTAAAGTAAACTTGGCAACGTTCACAGCCACTTGCTAAGCCTTGGTTCTGTATCGGTTCTGCAGCTCTCTCCATTCCCACATCCATTCCAATTCAGGCTTTTATTACCTATTACTTGAGGTATTTCATAACTCCTCTTAACAAAATTAACAAAAAGAGATTAAGCTTCTGGTACCAGCCAAAACAGAGTAAGTTCACTACAACATCTTTATCCCACTGGTAACAACTGCAAGTTCTGGACAGAATACCCCTCCCCCTAAAAGATCATAATTGACGATTCTGAAAGTAAGCAATTACAGGCATATTGGGGAGGGAAGTCAGAATCTGAAGAATGACCAGTATGGGGGTGAGATTTCTGATTTTACTCTTTACTGTATCTCCTGGCTTTGACTCAAGAGTGGGCCAAGTCACAGAATTGTGGACAAGAACAACAAAAAAGCAAGAGAAGCCCCTCTTTCTAGCCAGGCAGCTAGAGAAATCAACTCCTGTGAGCTGCAAAGCGTGAAGAGAATCGCCCCCTCTCCCCTTTTTTTTCCTTTCCTGGCACTGCTCTGAAGCTGGTTACAGTGCGATGCTGCACCACCCCTGTGGCGGTGATAGTGGTGGCACAAGCACCTGAAGATCCCAGGAAACAACCTGTCTCCTCCAGAGGAGTGGCAAACAAAGGCTCCTCTGGTCTGAAGAGTTTGGGGGAAATCCAGTTAGATATTTTCATCTTTGTTTTGCTTCACCTTGTGGGTAAAGGTGAAGCAAAACATAGCAAGGGCTATGCAGACTGCCTGACAGTGTGAAAAGCTAGAACTGAAAGAAACCCTGACTTTCTAACTAGAGGACTGGGGAAAAGGGCCCCTGATTGCTGGAGAGTAGGGGAGACTCTGGAGGCCGAACTAGATAAGGAGATCCCCAAATTCTGTCTATAAACTGACAGAAGTCCTGGTCTCACTTATGAGCTTCACATACATGTAACAGAGCCAACGAAACATAGAGAACTAACCTACATGATAAACCAGTATCCAAGGTCCACACTAATATCCAGACGCAAACAGCTTTGAAAATGGAACTGACACGGTAACCACTGCACACAAAGACAAGACAGAACTTCTTGTCTAAACACAACTAAGTTGACTGCATTCTCAAACAAACAAGTAAAAATCCACATTTTCTGGAAAGTTTTAAGAGGACTCAGAGTTGCACAACATAATCAAAATGTCCAAGATACACCCCCAAATTACTAACACAAAGAACCATAAAACTATGCCCAAATCTCAAGGAAAGAGTCAACAGATGGCCACCCTGAGATGATTTAGATGTTGTCGTTGTAAGAGCATTGCTTTAAGACAACTTTTATTGCTATACTCCATGAGATAAAACTGAATACTCTTGAAATGTGCAGAGAGATAGGAATTTTTAGCAGAAACATAGGCATAAAAAAAGAACCAAATGGAAATTTTGGAACTGAAAATAATACAGTATTCAGTGGATGACCTGACTCACAGAATAGAGATAACAGAGGAAAAGAAAAAGGCTGAGAACTCAAGGACAGATCAGTAGAAATTATCCAATCCAGACATAGAGAAAAGCCATGACGGGGGTGGCTCAGTTGATTTGGCATCGTTCTGCAAAGCAAAGGTCACCAGTTCTATTCCCAGTCAGGGCACATACCTGGGTTGTAGGTGTGGTCCCCAATTGGGGTGCATGCGAGAGGCAACTGATTGATGTTTTTCTCTTAACATTAGTGTTTCTCTCCCTCTCTTTATCCCTCCCCCTCTCTCTAAAAATAAATTTTAAAATCTTTAAAAAATAGAGGAAAAAGATTTAAAACAACAACAAAAAAACCCCCAGGACATCCAAGATACAGAGGCAACACAAACACCCATCAATAGATGAATGGATAAGAAGTTGTACATACATACAATGGAATATTACTCAGCCATTAAAAGAATGAAATCTTTACCATTTATGACAGCATGGATGGCCTTGGAGAGTATTATGCTAAGTGAAATGAGTCAGAAAAAGACAAACACATGATTTCACTTACATGTGGAAAATAAAGAGCAAAATGAACAGACAAAACTAGAAAGACATACATACAGAGAACAGATGGATGGTTGCCAGAGAGGATGGGGTCTAGAGGACCTGGATGAAAAGGTAAAGGGATGAAGAAGTATAAATTGATAGTCACAAAATAGTCTCAGGGATGGAAGGTACAGCGTAGTGAATATAGGCAATAATATTTTATTATTATATATGGTAGCAGGTGAGTGCTTGAAATATCAAGGGGACCACTTTGTAAAAGTATATGATTATTTAATCACTATGCTGTACACCTGAAACTAATACAAAATAATATTGAATGTAAACTGTAATTGAAAAATAATTTTTTAAATGAAAAACTCTGCACACAAAAAGCACACCAAAAATAACCCCCAGGGCTTCAGAAACCTACAGGGCAATATCAGAAGGTCTGAATTTGTGTGACTGGAGTCCCATGAAAGGAAAAAAAGACTGGTGCAGAAAAAATATTGGAAGGAACTATGTCTACAACTTTCCAAGTTTGGTGAGACACAAATACATAGATTCAAAAGACGCAGTAACTCCTGATAAGGATAAATGCAAAGAAAACCATGCCCATAAACATCATAATAAAACTGCTGAAAAATAGATTTCAAAAAATCTTGAAAGCAACACTACATATAGGAAAACAATATATTACCTAGAGGAGAAAAATATTTTGAATATAGATTTCTCTTCAGAAACCGTGGAGTGGGACACAGAGGAGCAACATTTTAAAGTGCTGAAATTGTCAACTCAGAATTCTATGTCCAGTGAAAATATACCTCAAGAATGAAGGGGAAGTAGAGACATTCTCAGATAAAAGAAACTTGAAAGAATTCTTTATTAGCAGACCTGCTCTAAAATAAATGCTACAAGATCTTCAGACTGAATGGAAATATTAAAGGGAAAGTTAAAGCTGCAGAATGAAGAGCAACAAAAATAGTAAATGTACAAGTAAATAGAGTAGACTTCTTTCTTTTCTCAAATTCTTTAAAATACATATGACTGTTGAAAGCAAAAGCAATAACATTGTGAGGAGGGGACTTAACATGTGCAGATGTGATTCATGTGACACTACAACATGAATGGGAGCTTGAAGGGACCTGCAGTGGTAAAGCCGTTACGTTTTACTTGAGATGGTAAAATAAAAACTCTAGTAGACTGTAGAAAGCTAGGTATGTGTATTGTGATTCGTAGAGCAACCAACAGATAAATTAAAATAGAATATTTTTAAAAAGTAATCCAAAAGAAGGCATAAAAGGAGGTAAAAGCAAAGCAAAAATCAGGGAAGACAAACATAAAGCAAAAAATAAAATACTAGATCAACCATGTCATTAGTTACATTGAATGTAAATGGTCTAAATATACTAATTAAAAGAAGAGTTTAGCAGATAAAAAATTAGGAACCAACTATATGCTCTTTACAAAAACCCACTTTATTTTATTTTTTTAACTGAGCAGAAATGTCATGTTTTATACCATCTATTCCTAAGACATGCTCGCGCTCGCTCGCTCTCTCTCTCTCTCTCTCACTCTCAGGTATACAGTACAGTGGTTAAACTGAATTGTATAATTTACAAAGTGTTTCCCTGATATTTCCAGTACCAGCCTGGTACCTTACATACTTATTATTTTTTCTATATTTCCTATGCTGTACTTTACATCCCTACGACTATATTGTAATTACCAATTATTACCTTTTAATTCCTTCACCTTTTTCACCCAGTTCCCCAACCTCCCTCCCATCTGTCAACTATCAATCTGACAAGAAAGCCACTTTAAATGTAATGATATAGATATAGATAGGTTAAAAGTTACAGTGTGGAGAAAGACATGTCATGCAAATACTAATTAAAAGAAAGCTGGAATGGCTTTATTAATTTCAGCCAAAGTAGACAGTAGAACAACAACAACAAAAATTATCAGGAATAAAGAGGGACATTATGTAATGATAAAAGGGTCAGTTCACCCATTATACCTTATAATCATTAATGTATCTATACCTAACAACAGAACTTCAAAATATGTGAAGCAAAACGTGACAGAATTGAAAGGAGAAATAAAAAAAGACCTGCAGTTATGTTTGCAAATGTCAGTGCTCCACTTTCTATAATCAAGGAACAAATGGACAAAAAAAAAGGAAGGATATAAAAAAAGACTTGAACAATACTATCAACTAAGTTGATGTAACTGACACTTGTATAACATTTAATCCAACAAGAGCAGAATGCACGTTCTTCTCAAGTGCACATGGAACAGTCCCCACGATAAACTTTTTGACAGGTCATTAAGCGTGCCTTAAAAAATGTTTTAAAAATTGAAATCATACAAAGTATGCTCTCTGACCACAAAAGAATTAAACCAGAAATCAGTAACAGAAAGGTTTCTCAAACATCCCCAAATATTTAGAGATTAAACAATATCTTCTAAATAACCCATGTGTCAAAAAGGAAGAAAATTAGAGCATATTTGAGCTGAATAAAAATGAAAATACAACAGCCCTGGCTGGTATGGCTCAGTGGATTGAGTGCGGGCTGTGATCTGGAGGGTTGCTGGTTCGATTCCCGGTTGAGGCGCATGCCTGTGTTGCAGGCCAGGTCCCCAGTGGGGGCCACGTGAGAGGCAACCACACATTGATGTTTTTCTCCCTCTCTTCCTCCCTCCCTTCCCCTCTCTCTAGATATAAATAAGTAAAATCCTTTAAAAAGTGAAAATACAACATGTCAGATGGAACTGAAGTGGGCTTAGAGGGAAGTTTGCAGCATCAAATACTTAGATGAGAAAAGAAGAAATGTCTCAAATTAATAATTCAAGTATCCACCTTAAGAAATTAGAATAAGAAGAGCAAAATATACCCAAAGCAATCAGAAGGAAGGAAATGATAAAAAAATAAGAGCAGAAATCAATAAAATAGGAAACAGAAAAACAATAGAGGAAATTAGTGAAACCAAAAACTGGTTCTTTGAAGAGTCAGTAAAACTGATAAACCCCTGGCCAGACTGATCAAGTTAAAAAAAGAGAGAAGCCACAAATTAGGAGTATCAGGAATAAAAGAGGGAGTCTCAACAGACATTAAGATAAGTGAAGTGATATGAACTCCTCCATGCCCACAAATTCAACTTAAATGAAATGAACAAATTCCTTGAAAAACAGAAATCAACAAAATGTACTCAAGAAGCAGATAACCTAAATAGTCCAATATCTATTAGGAAATTTAATTTGTAGTTAAAAACCGTCTAACAAAACTCCAGGCCCAGATGGTTTCTCTTATGAATTGTATCAAACATTTCAAGGAAGACATAATACCAATTCTACACAGTCTTGTCCAGAAAACAGAAGAGGAAGGAATAGTTCCCAACCCATTTTATGAGAGCAACATTATCCTGATACCAAAATAAAACAAAGACATCAAGAAAAGAAAATTATAGGCCAATATCTTATAAATATAGATATTTTTAAAATCCTCACCAAAACACTAGCGAAGTAATATTCCTAGAGCATTATCCACAATAGCCAGAAGGTGGAGACAATCCAAATGTTCTTCAGGGGATGAGTGGGTAAACAGAACGTCATATATACATACATTGGAATATTATTCAACCTTCAAAAGCAATGAAATTCTGATACATGTTACATGCTAGCTGTAGTTTCTGGGTGCAACATATATCCCCCTTATGCTTATTTTCATATGTGTTTCCTGAGCACTTACGTATTGGTATTCTATACTAAGTGTAGGGAGTTCAATAATGAATAAGATGCTTTCCTTCTCTCAGAGTTTACTATCCTAGCACAAAAGACAGATGTATAAACCTAAGTAATATGCTAAATGCTGAGCTAGAAGTACACAGCAGTCACTGACTAGTACTGATACTTTCTTCCCATGTAATATCTGTCTGTTGTCTGTGCTGCGGTTGGTGAGGAAAGTGCTGTAGTTGCCTGGAAGAGGGTGATGAAAATATTTTATGTCTTATTTTGGGCGGTTGATTACGTGAGAGTATATTATTGTCAATACTCAAACAGAACACTTTAAATTACTCCTCAATTTAAAAAAGTAGAAATAATTGAACCTTATAAAAGATTTTAAAGAAATGAATACTTAAGTATAATGTGTTACTTTCTTTACCCTGGCATTTATTAACCACTGTTTCATCTAACCTCTGCCTCTTCTTCTAAGTTTATTACAAAATCATAGCAACTCTTCTCAAATTTGTATCTTGGCTTCCTCAACCTGGAAATACAATCATCTGTATTCAAAAACACATCTTCAGGACTTTAAACCATGATGACACAAAGCCTTTCATGTAACGACCTCAACTGAAAGTTTTAAGTCATTTCAGGTGATGGCAATAGTTTAATTTAGTTTCTGGGTTGTGAGAAAGACTGTGCCCCCTTTCCTCTGGCTTGGGGCGTCTGCTTTCTCCCTATGATGAGGGGAGAAAGGTTTCTTTTTGCTGAAAATATGCAGACCTGTACCACTTAATCTTTCTCTCGAGTAGAAGCAATGAAATTTCCACTTCCTTCTTGGGTCAATTCTTTTTAAAGTGAATTTTCTAGCAGAGAGAATCCTTAGCATCTCTTCTGAAATCCTTTCCCTAGAACAAAACGTACATAAATGACTGATAAGATCTTTAAATAGAATTTTAGGTCTTTTCTTGATGGCTATTATAGAACAGATTATGAGGTGTAACTTTAATTTCTTTAATAATTCCAGTTGAAATGTACCTATATATACCCATAATAAATAATAGCAATAAGAAAGTCAAATTTGCAAACAAAGATAGGTCATAATTTGGAAGTTACATCACTCACTATACTTAGAATGCATTTTGTGAAGGGTTTGCTCGGTCATCATGCCACCATTAATTAGCTGAGAAAGCAGTGGCATGAGTAATAAATTACAGGTCCCTTGTGGGCAGACACTACGTCTTATATCTTATTTACATTCTGTGCTGCCAAACAAACACAGAAAGTGAACAGAACTGGGTAAGAAGTAGACACACATGATGTATTTAAAGTAGCTCCCAAATCATTTGAATTAATCCTAGAAGTGTTATATTTGTATATATGTCTAGTGTTTTTGTCCAGCTTTGAAGGTACTCTGGTAGGGGTGATTGAGAAAGAGCCACAGTGTTGCCTAGTTTTCCAAAATTCTTCCCTATTCTCACTTGGTGACATAGATGGAAAATCCTACCTGTCAGCTAAGCAAAGCGGTAATGGAAGCTGAATTGCGTCATTCACTCTCTCCCCGATGGACGATGCCTGGGAGGCTGTGCTTGGCAAGCGCTCTCCTAGACTTTGGGCCACATGAAGGAATATAAGGTCTTCCAACTTAACAGAGTCTAAAACCTGGAGACGTTATCTGTCTTCTTAACCTTGGAATCGATTCAGGCAATTATTACAAAAGCAATTCTAAAGGTTAAAAGTGAACCATGTGTAAATGCATTACTAAGAAAATGAAAGCCACTCACCTGCCCACAGATAACTGAGAATTTGGTTTTCCATGCTAAGATATTTACTGGCATATCGACAGTCTCAAACAGTAGTTAACTTTCTTGGAGTCACAAATCCTCTTGAGAATCTGAATTTCCTTCATTCCTGCCTGCTTCCCTCCGATGTTTTCAGTTGCCTGCTGCGTGCCAGGCCTTGTGTCAGGCTCTGTGCTTTCTACTTCCCGACCTCCAAAAATACGTTTGCGTATATACACGCTATTTTGCATACGATTTTAGGTATCTTATTGAACTCCCGAAGCCCTCAAAAGTCAAGCAATATCTTTATAGTAATTATATGGCTGAATGTACTTGACATTTTTACTAGGCAGAATGTTAGTACTTGGATAACACTAGAATATCATTTAAAGTAAACTCATTCAAGTCATGTGCAGTATAGAATGAGAGACAGGAATCTGATGTTTCATATTCAATCAGAGTAAGTAACCTGTACAATCTTGAGGCTCTTTCACTGTGTGTGAGAGGAATGGTTGGTTGCACTAGACCTTCAAGGACTCTTTCGACCAGCTGAGTCTGTGCTTCCTAGTGGGGAAGAAACAAGGCCACTGAAATTAAAATATTAAATGTGCTCATTCTGTGTCTGCAAGCCTCCATTGTTATTCTAACTGAAAAACTGATCTATTTATTATGTTCCATTGCTCAGAGAGCTAATGTGTTTTAATATATGATTAAGGGTTACACATCTACCGTGACTTGAGTGATGAAACTTGTCACTCTACTTTAAACCCAGATTTACTTTTTTTGTTCTCTCTATCAGCGCCCACTTATGCTGAAGAGAACACATCTAAACTCTAAAGAATACTGTCTATCTAAAGAACTGGCATTCTATCAATTAAGGATGGCTCTGAAAAGCCTTGTATAAGACAAAATTTCACTTCAGTCCTCTGGTACCTCTGGGTTTTATGTCTTCGTTTTTCCGTGTTGAGTGGTGGTATCTGGAAGCTCCAAGAAACATACACAAGCACACACACGATAGGGGTAAAAAGTACTTCTCTAATTTACACAGTCTCTACACTTCCATCACTTATGATTAGAGACTCCTTGTGTATAGGACTTTCACATGAATTTAATGGGAAAAGGTGTATGCATTTCTAAACCCAACCACCTGGCATGCTTAGATGAGGAAGGACCCATGTGGCAAAGTCGTATATGATGATGTACAGATGGTATGGTGAGAGTAATATAAAGAGGGTAATACTGTGGCTTGGAGCATATTTCATACTTTGTTTTTGAACACCCAGTTTGGCATAGTAGAAGCCTGAATTTTGGTGGAGAAAATCTAGATTCCAAAACATTTCCTAAAATGATTAATAAGTAAAAGATCTTTTAGTTCCCTGACCCTAATACAGTGCTTTGCAAATAGTAAGTGCTCACTTTAGCTACATTGAGTATTCACGTTTGTTCTTTTAGAGTCTGTTTTTTATGTTGCTGACTTTTGTCCAGAAATCACTTAGAAACAATTTTAAATAATCAATTTGAGACTTTTGGGTTAATGTATTATTTAACCCACAGAAGGAAAAATTACAATTTTTTTCATGTTCTTAGGGCTGGCTCTTTTTTGGAGAAATAAAACAATGTTAGCCAAGAACTGGTGTTACAATCATCCTATACAACCTTAGAGCTCTTATTTAATTGTAGAACCCAAACATGATTTAACTGTTCATAACAGAAAGAGCTTTGGGAAAAGTGTTATCTGCTATTTCCATAATTATACATTAAGGTCAAAGTGAAAAAAATACTGAAACTCTGGCTGACTTCAGTCAAGAGGCAGCATTATTCTCCTTTTTGTAGTCCACTACCATGTACAATCTTACAAATTACTCAGTGGTCATATATATTATGGAGTGTTTTTAACAAAGCTATTCCTATAATTATTAAACATTCGATTAAATAATCTGATTCAAATATGAGGAAGTCTGTTTTTCATTAGAACAAATACCTCTAGATATACTCTGCTTTATGTTTAGCTTAAATATAGTCTATTTCTCACAAACTACAGTGTATATGTAACTAGACTCATTTTGCTACAATGATACTTACATAAAATAATACATTTTCAGTGTGTTCCTGGAATAATTGACATTGCATATAAATCTTATTTTTTAAGATAATTTAGGTACTTGTATATGTAAGCTTCAGATTACTATTATCGGACATGACTGGAATATCAGTATCGTTTTTTGCTAGATCAAGTACTGTCAGTTAAACTCTGAAAAGAAATGCATATGATTTTGCAGATTAATTGCATTCTTAGAGCTCTTAGTTGCCAGTGCTTGGTATATGGTAAAACTGTTGTATAATAAATGCACATAAAATGAGTATATTAGTGCCTACACAGTGCTGGGTCAATAGAAATGTACACTCCTAGGAAGCTTATACCCTAAAGACAAAATCCCATCAACACTAGTTATGTCTCAAATTATCAAACATTTGAAGCAAAATAAACTCTGAGTGAAGTTATTAGGAGAATAGGAGGGGGTATGAAGAGAATCAAGCCTCTGCTGTGGCCTCCGCAGGAGGTGTGATGTTGACACAGAGGATCTAGGCCACAGGTGGCAAACACAAGGCCCACAGGCCGAATCCGGCCCTCCACCTTGTTTTATCTGGCCAGCACCTTGTTTCTACCCAGCAGCAGTGCCGAGCTCCTTGCCCCTAGTTAAGGAGTAGTTACATTTATACAGTCCTAAAATTACATTCGGCTCTTTGAAGGCAACTGCAAGGCTGATGTGGCCCTCGGTGAAGAGGAGTTTGACACCCCTGGTCTAGACATATCTTGTCTGTGACATTCAATTAAGCCAGAATAGTGAAAAACGATTAATATGAGCCATTATAAGGAATATCAATGGTATAAATTCTTGAAATCTTAGATTTCAGCTCAACCCAGGAAACATTTGTTGAATGTATACCACATGTTAGTCATTCTGCTGGGCATATTAACCAAGCCCTACCCGCTAGGAGCTCATAGTCCAGTGCAGGGAACTGTTGTGTAAATACTTAATTACGGCTTTTTTTAGTCAAAGGATATATAAATAACTGGGAGCAAAGAAAAAGTTGAGACTTTTTATCCCTGGAGGAATGAGAAAGACTGAGTCTTTAAGGCTGAGGAAGGGGGAAGACACTTCAGGGAACCCATGTTGTTATTTGTGGCCCAGGAGATTTGCAATTAATCATCAAGATTATGAACAACATGAAAACATAAATTTAAATGGCCAACAAAACAGAATAAGTCATTCTTATTTATATGTATTATTACCTATGGCTTTTCTGCTTCCTCATTTTTTTAAATGTTTATTTACTGTGCTAAATCTCTTAGATTAAAGGAACTTTCCCCTGAAATAAATAAAATTAGGAAGTTAGTATAGAATGAGGAAGATTCCATCTGACCTTTCATGATCCTGAGGGTAGTGAGTGGCACAGGTCAAGATTCCCATCTGGGGAGAGGGTAATGACCTCTGTGGAGATTAGGAAGGTCTGACAACATAATATGAATTTGTTATAAGTGAACACTTTTAAAAAAAGGTAAATCCATCTTTTTCTTTGAAGATAATAAATTCTTATTTGTAGTTGGAGATACATATTAATCCAAATTAGTATAATGCTTTAGTTGAAAGGTTGTTTTTTGTTGTCGTGTTCTATGGCATTAACTTTCTAATGAAGTTTATTTATTTAGAAAGGGAAAGGTTCTTTTTACTTCACAGTATTTGCTCAGGTTTTCTACTGTTTCCCCTAAATGTTCATGAGCATTCATCACCCATAAAAGAAGTTTCTTCCACGGTGACCCTTCTAATATTTTGAGGTCATGGGATCACTGATTTGTGAGGTGCAGTAAAACTATGTCATGTGAAAAGAACCAGACCAGGGGCCAGAGATAACAGTGTTATGTAGACTCTTGGTGGCCAGCAAAAATTTTGTTTTACAAGATTGTGCCCGTGTTTGGTCAGTGAAGCTAAGCAGAGCTGAATGAAAGAATATTACTTTAAAGGCATTAAAAACATGCAGAAAGAAAGCATTTTTAGTACAAAGCATTCCAGATGGGGTAGGAGAACATAGTCAGCATAGAGCAGCCAGACAGCCTATGTTTTCCATCTGTGGATGCCATACATGGGTAACATGGTTGCTGCTCGTGCATTTACTGCCATAAAAATACAGCCAGTACCAGAAATCTCCAGTCCAGTATTCCCTTCCTCTTTGTTCTTTCTTTCCTCCCTCTCTTCCTTTCCTCCACATTCATTCCTCCCTTCTCCCTTCCATCCTTCCTTTTTTCCTTTTGAGAACCTACATGAATTCATAATAACCATGCCTATAAATCAAATGAGAACTGTTTCATTTGTAAGGCTGGGGGACAGAGAAAACAGACTGAACCAAGAAAAATAACTCTGCCTAAGTCATTTAGCCTTGTTAGACCACATATTACTCATTAGTGAAATATGTCATTGGACTGCACACTTCTTAGCTGACTTCGAACTCTAAAATTGCATGGTTCTCACTTTCTAGTTGTTTGACTATCTTGTGATCTTTCAGAAGGGTAATAACTGAGTGTGCTAGCGAACTACCACATGCCAATAACCAGTCAACATCAACGGGGTCAGACTTATAAACCCTGCACTAGATGACTGGTACAATAAGTCAAGAAATACTGCACTTGAACAAAGCCTCAAAAATAATAGTTAGATGTTCTTGGTCCTCACATTGAGATTATTATTCCATTCATCTGAGAAAGCCTTCATGAAAATAATGGGATTTGAAGGAACTTTTAAATTTTGGGTTTATCCATAAGTGCCCAGAAGAGACTTGTATAATTTCTACTGCCACTTTTCTTTGGCTTTCCTAGTAAAAAAAGAATTTAAGTGACTTTTTGCTGCATACTGACCAAGAAAAATATATGTTCCTCTCATTTTGAGAGAAGTTTGTGATTTTGAGAGAGAGAGGGAGAGAAAGAAGATCATTACCACCTCAAATATCCTTATTCTGCCTATTTAAATTTTATCTATGTAATTACACATTATGTACTTACTGTATAGAAATATGTCTTATTTTGAAGTTGCACAAATATTGGCATGAATCCTTATTAAAAAGTTGTAAGCTACCCTTTGTAATTTGGAGTTGAAAGGTATTTGGGGTAAAATATGGAATAAATGGTAAATGTCTTAACAGATTGTTATAGAAATACTTAGGAACTTAAACTAAACGAGGTAAATCCCCAAAGAATGTCCAGAATGGACGAATGCGCCACACTAATAAGAATCAAAGGGCTCCAAATGGCTGTTCACTTAAGGATATTTGATAGTGCCTCTAGTGACCCCTTAACTAGCCTCTTAAATTTGATCAGCTTTAGGTTTTTCTGCTGAAAAAATTTTAAAAAAAGAAAATGTCTTTATGAAATATAATCAGCTTGCTTTCTCTCATCAGACATGAAATCTAATATGGCAGTTTTGCTTTCCTTAATCTTTCTTGCAGAATTAAAAGGCAAATAGAAAATCAGTGTTTTAACAGATATGTAGAGGCAATATTGCATTGCCTGTTGCCTCAAATGCTGCTTTTTTTCAGTTGAGAATTTCCAAATTGTGACAATTTTAGGCACAATTTCACAACTGTGCTGTTAAAAATCCTCTATTAAATATGAAGAGGACTGCCAAAAAATGAGTCCTTAGGGTGGGGGAGTCACACATGCTAGGCCTTGTGAGAGTATTTTAGAATAAATTTTAACATATTTTTCCTATTCTTTACTCCACTTTTGGGTTTCTTACCTCCAGGAGGGGTGTAGAAACAGCTGAGTTGAGCTTCGTGCACCAAAGTGCCCTTAAACTTCACCTTTGTATCAGCAGATGGGTGGCTGGGAAGCGGCTGGTATGCAGGCGTAGCGGGCTGCACAAAGGCTCGCAGCATGGTGAATTTCCAGATGTGTACTGATAGGTCAGTTTTTTAAAATAAGTAAATATCTTGCTCGTGAGCTTTTCTCCTTGTAACTGTTTAAAACCTAGCGACCATCCCCACAGTCACATTTTAGTGCTGCGCAAGTTGATGCGGCCATATTAGCATATCACTGCAAAGGTAAGTGACAGTGTAATGTTAAGTTTTAGAATCCTAAAAACCACACCTCTTTTGTGGTTCTTTCAGCCTCATCTTTTTCTTCCCTGCTGTGCTCACTGCCTACCTATGGATGGGCCTCTCCTCCAGTGGCTTTACAGGAAAACTGTGGTTGAAATGTGAGGTTAATGGTTTCTGTCAGCCTGTCAGTTCATCACCTCCCGAAGGCATGATGATCTCTGGTTTATATCTGTCACCACGGGCTGCTCTGATACACCCTCTTGTGTAGAACAGTGATAGGTTTGTCCAGGGGTTGGTGGACCTTGGGCCTAAGAGACAGAAAACTTTAGCTGGAATGTGCACTTTAATGTAATTCACTGCCCCTTTCCCAGTGGAATGCAGCTCAAGTGGCAAAACTATTTTGGGGAGAAAAAATTAGGCCCAGTGTTACATTTTATCTTGGTGCTACCTTTCAGTAACCAGGGCTGCTGGTAAATTTGTTCCCTACGGCGCCCCACACCCCCTTGGCTATTTAAATTTTATGTTCAAACTAAAAATTAACTAGATTGAAAAGAACTATTTCAAAGTGGTCCATTTTAATCTTAAAGTCAAGTTGCTTAGAGATACATGGTCATGTCCTAAAGAAACCTCCACAATGTCTTATATAATCACCCACAGTCTTCCTTCATTCTTTGACATCTGAAAGATGTTTTCATAGCATTTTCCCTCCCTAAATTTACATTTCAGTTACCTCCTGGTAATGATATTGTCAAATTGCATTTCTTTTTGTATCAACAGTTTCCTTGGCATCTTCCCCTTATGAAAATCCAGTTTCTTATGTCAAATGCCACCAATGTGTAACATAAAAAAAAAATGATACCCAAAATATTTCTACTAATATGTTCTACTGATGAGACACAAGTGGCTGGTTTTTCTTCTGCCATTGGGCCTCAGATTTCTTAGCCTGTGTTGCCACCTTTCTCCTTTAATAGCTGTGGAAGACTTGGTCTCCAGGGAAGAGAGTGGGTAACCGAAAAATCGACTAGGTTCCTAGTTTTGTAACTAAGATTAAAGCCACCAAAACACATAAAGGCATTCAGACTTATTAAGCAGTTGAATGTCAGGTACTTACAAGAACACAAAGCTAGGTGGGTTAATATGTAGGAATCTGTATAGGCAATCAGGGTAGGCAATTAATATTGATGGACTGGAAACAGCCTTGAGTAAAAAGTTTCAAGATACGTATTTAATGATCTTGAGATGAAAGAATTTGTTTTTGACATAAAGGCTGTTACAGCACATTGGCTCCAGAACTCAATCCTTTTCCGAAAGATTGTCATTGTATTAAAGGGCAATATGTGTATGTATTTTTAAGAGGATAAAATGATCCTTTTCAAGGAAAAGCTGGTTTCTTCCACTTTTTCCCCTTCACACATGTAGGTAGGTAAGATAAAGATTCCTGGCACACTACTCATACAAAAAGTTAAAAACCCATTGCTACCTTTCTTCAAGTTAGTAATTCAGATTTAGTAGGTTCCTTTTGAAATACTTGCTTAAAATAGCACTAAAAAGACATTTCTTGTACCTTTTGATATCTGAATCTTTACTGACAAGAAGCAGAAACTCCGCATTGAGGCATTGGTGAGTGAGTAGGGAAAAAAGTCATAGTTAAAATGTCACAGCTGTTTTAATGACCAAATAATATTCACATCATTAAATGTTTTGAAAGTATAAATTAAAAATGTTTTTCCTTTTAAAAATATGTGTTGTTGATTTTCATTGCCTTATTATAACACTGATGCTATTTTCAATGAAGATTTTAAAACATATATTTAGTGAGTACAACATTTACACGATTAATACTACTAGATCCTCAAGTGGGTATTTATACATGTACTTGGAACTACTTAGTCTTTGCTATGAAAATAATGCAGGTAGGTCCATTCCAAAGTATACAGTTCATTTGAAAATTGTTAAATGAATCAATAGCAGCTATATTATACCGCATTTTTCATTCATTACTAAATGATAGTCATTTCTAAGCTTTCAATAGTTGTAAATTTTCTGGACAGACATTTTGAAGTCAGAGATTTATTACTGACTTTAATTTTCTTGTACCCTAACCTAACTTACATCTTACAAAGTCAATTTCTCAGTTAATGTTTCTAGAAGAAGGGAGGAGGGAGAGGAGTTTCTAGGCCTAATTTGTGTATCAGGTTTCTGAATACTTGAAAATAAATATGAAATAATGTGTGCAAAATGTGCAAATGGACTATAGAAATATTACATTTCTAAGCCAAGTGTTTAGAAATTCTGATTTCACTTTCAATCTCTAGTCATTTATTAAGATGCATTTCCCAAATGCCTATTATGTTCAGGTACTGTATTTTTAAGGGCAGCATTATTGGATGTGTGTGTGTGTGTGTGTGTGTGTGTGCATAAGACCACTACAGATTTCTCTGTGGGCTTAAAAAATTCCAGTGCTAGGTTTTCAAGCTTTAATTCCAATTATTGGTTTCATTTATTCAATAATTGTGTATTTCCTTCCAGATCTAAAGGGAAATTTCTTTCCATTTTGTAGTTTTGAAGATGCTCATAATTTATTTGATGTGTTTTTCACAGTGTCCATTTATGGAATTTGGTTTTATGATAAGGAAGAATGCCAAAGAATTGCAGAGCTTATGAAAAAGTAAGTGCTGAAACACTACATATCATTTTTCAGGACCTAGTGCTTTTGTTTGTATTTCTAAGGATGTATTACTACACCATAATCTTAACAGAATAACAGAATATATCTCTAACAGCAGTCCTTTTCTAATGGTTAGGAAAACATTTACTAGTACTTTATAAATGAAAAATAGACATAAATACAACTTTTACATTTTCACTAGGTAACATTTATCATGTGGAATGGCTCACCTCATTTTTTCCTGCATGTGTGAGATACCTGTAATATGAGTTGTTCCAGATGGCAGTTTTCCTTAGTATCTTCCTTATTTGTAATTTAGCAGTTTTTCCTTTGAAAGTTATCAGTATGTCTACCAGTAAATAGAACATTGAGAGTCATTAGAAAAGACAGCTCCAGATTCTCTCAGATCTTTCATTTTCCTTCCCGCCCTAAATGCTTTCCTTCAATTGCACACAGTGGTTGTAGAGGCTCAGAATTTCCTTAAGCGTCCAGTGCTGTGAGTGCTTTGAATAGTCTTTGTTTTCCATGTCTTTGGAATTACCTGAGTTAATATTAGTTTAGTGATCAGTAGACAGTCTCTCTTCCTCCTCCCCACCCCAGTCTCTTTTTCTTCTAATATCATGATACCTTGTGCTTTGTCCCATTCTGCATTTTGGAGAACTTAAATTGCTGCCTGATTTCCCCACTCTTGGCTTCCCTGGTTGCATAGAAAGGAGGGCCCAGGTAAGCATGCTGCCTTCTCTGTAATTGGTCAACTTTTTGATCAGTTCTTGAGCCTGGGGCTGCATGCTGTCAGGCAGTTATTTCCCTGATGTTTATGGGGATGGTTTAGCAGGGGTGCCCGACCTACACCCCCTGGGGGGCCGCATGCAGCCCAGGGTGGCTGTGAATGGAGCCCAACACAAAATTATAAATTTACTTAAAACACTAAGTAAACATGAGATTTTTTGTGTGTGTGATTACATGTTGCAATGTATTTAATATGTGGCCCAAGACAACTCTTCTTCCAGTGTGGTGCAGAGATGCCAAAAGGTTGGACACCCGTGGAGCCTCAGAATGAAATTTTTCCCACTTGTTCTGTGTCTCAGGTGGTGACTGGACTCAGCTGAACACATAGTATGGCTGCTGCCTTCATGATTTGACAAAGTAGTTCTGTATGCAAAAAAAACAAATTCCAATTTTAAATCTTGGGCAATGAAGTTACTAAAAAGTGACCCCCAAAAATGAAACTTAGGGAACACTTTTGACAATTGATTTCTGAAAATGTAGCTTGTGATAGCTAATTTTAGGTAACTAGCTCAGGTTTCAGATGCTGATTAAGTGTGTTCAAACTGGTATTTACCACTATAACAGCTAGTTCCTAGAACATTCATGTTATTGTAAACTGTGCAATGGATAATAATAGCAGGATTTCATGTAGATTAAAAATTACCCTGTAGCTCAGCCAAGAGGCCATGTTAAAATTGTTAGCATTCTGCAGTAATTACTTAGCAGCTGGGGCAGGAAATTGATTGTTGACTAGCAATAAGCAGCTGATTTGTATGGATTCCAGCCCTTCCTCAGTTAGAATTAAATCTCTCAATAAATTCTCAGATCTCTTTGGCCACAAACTTCATGGCAATTATAAAAGAAATTGAGCTGAAAGTCAAAGCACACAAAAGGAAAAAGTATTTTTATCAATGCCACCTAGCAGCGTATAGAAGCAATCTGGTCTCCCTTCTGTAGTGTTTTCAGGAACACAGAAGACATGCCTCATTGCCATGTTTTTTTTAATGCCCCTTTTCTAGAATGGAATCTCCACTGTGTTTCCTAACTGCCAGAGAAGCACAGGGTTTAAATTGCTGGAATTAAACTTCTTTTGACTTCAAGGCACTTTGGGATGAAGGGGGGAAATCTGATTTGCCATGCAGCTTGCTCAGTCTTTCAGAATTCTTAAATTGGGTTTCCTTAGCAATTAGTGGTCCTTTCAAATGCTCTAAATGAGTTGGCAACCTTTTTCTTTAAGAGGCCAGATAGTCAATATTTTTTTGCAAGGCCATACTTGACTCTGTCACAACTACTCCACTCCACAGTTGGTGCGGGAAAGCAGCCGTCCACACAGGGGCTGTGTTTGTCAGGGGGTGGCGGGGGCTGCTTTGGCCTGCAGGCTGGAGTTTGCCCACCGTTACTCTAGACTCTCATATCCATCTAGTCAGTGTACTCAGGACCTCAAGTCTTACATTTCTTCTGTCAGTTCTTAAGCAGTCTTATCTCTAATAGAACAGGATAAAAACAACTGGGTAAGAACTGGATGATTTTTAAAAATCATTTGTGTTGAATTGGTTTTTCTTGCATGCATCTTCCCCTCTACTTTTCTAGCCTAACTCAGTATGAACAGTTGAGAGCCCATCAAGGAGCTGGAGCAGGAGTCTCCCCAATGATCCTCAGTTCAGGAGAGGGGAAGGAAGTAGATATCTTACGAATGCTCACCAAGGCCAAAGATGAATATACAAAGGTGAGTTTTTCTCTTCTTGATATATACTTAATTCCCACAGAGGGAATATACTCATTAAGAAAGACTTAACTGCTCTTCCTCCCACCAAACAAAATTATATGAAAAATAAAATATTTGCTTTTAATAGGCTAAAAAAGACGGTTTGCTTTTAAATGGATTAAAAGGTAGCCTGAGAAATCAGTAACCATCATACATACAAACAGTATCCAATCAAAAGATTTACTAGAAGACCCCCTTTAAAATAGCAACAAACTAATATAAATTCTTTGGAATAAAATTCAAGGAATGAGCAAAACCTATATAAAGAAAACTTTTAAACACCCCTGAAAGGTATAAAAATAGACTTCAATAAATGGAATAAATGTCCTGATCTTAGATAAGAAGATAAAACTTCAGATTCTTACTTCCCCATAAATGAATCTCTAAATTTAAGATGATTCTTAAACAAGTACACACTGGTTTCTTTCTTCCTTTCTGGGGTCAGACAAGTTGACTATAAGGTTCATGTGGAAAAATACACAAGAAAGAATGGGGAAAACCCTGGCAAGGAAGAGCAGTGCTGGGTGTGAGAGAACGGGGAGCAAGCTCTACCACCTGATGTGAAGGCATTAAAGCCTAAACACCTAAAACTGTGCGGTATTGGTGTGACGCGTAAACAACCAGGCAGACCAATGGGACAGATGAGGAAGTACAAAATGAGGCCCCTGTGTATAAGAAATTTAGGATATGATAAAGATGAAAATCCCAAATCAGTTACTTGAATAGATTTTTAAATAAAATGGTGTTGGGATAACTGGTAGCCATTCGGAAAAATACAAAAGTAGATCTCTATCTCATGCTATATGCAGGATAAATTTCAAATGTATTAGAAATTTAAATGTAAAAATAAAACTATTCAAGTGCCAGAAGAAAACTTGTGTGGATTTCTTTGTAATCTGGGAAAAGGGAAATCTTCCGAACTGTGACACAAAACCCAAAAGGCATTAATTTAACTATACCAAACAAAAAAATCTATGTGTTGCATGGCTCTAAAAAACCACAAGCAAAGTGTAATTTTTCAGCTGTCATAGGATATAATAAATGACTACAGTTGACCCTTTAACAACACAGGGCTTAGGGGCACTGACCTCCCCACAGAGTTGAAAACCCACATATAACTTTTGACTCCCCCAAAGTTTAACTAAGAGCCTAATATTGACTGGAAACCTTACCAATAAATAACATAAAGAGTAGATTAACACATATTTTGTATGTTATATGTATTATATACTCTATTCTTGCAATGAAAAGATAGAGAAAAGATGTTATTAAGGAAAATCACAAGGAAGATAAAATACACGTACTATATTTATTGAAAAAATCGCATATAAGTAGATCCACACAGTTCAAACCCATGTTGTTCAAGGGTCAACTTTGTGGTCAGAACAAAACCTTCAGTGTAGGAGAAAAAAATAAATTAAGTTAAAACTATATAATGTTAAATTTTAATTGGAAATGTCAGAATTAGTTGACATTTTATTTCTTAAAGATGTAGTTCTTAACTTTTTCCCTGAAAAGACCTAGAAATAAGTGACAACCCAGTAGCAATAAACACCTCTAGTCCCCAGATTATTGTTTCTAAATACTATTTCCTCATAAAAGGTATCGGGGCTCTTTAAAGAAACTCCTGATTCCAGGTCTGGGATATGAAAATCAACAAATAGGGTCATCTGAAAGGGGCACAGTAGTCAGCTTGAAGGGACCACTAACTAGAGTGACAAATTCTGTCAACAAGAATGGCTGCAATGGATTGAAGCCCACTGAGTATATAAAATCTATGAGTTCATGGTGATGGGACAGAGCAAGCAAAAATATAAAACAAAACAAAAATAATTATTGTATATCCTTGGAGGTATTAGGACACCAGATTTTTCCTCTGAAAATTTGTAGTTTAATGGAAAATAATTTAGCATTTAGACTTCCGGCCAAGATGAAGGCATAGGTAGACACACTGTGCCTCCTTGAACAACCAAAAGAAGACAACAAAAAATTTAAAAACAAAAAACAACCAGAACTGACAGAAAAACGAACTGTATGGAAGTCCGACAACCAAGGAGATAAAGAAGAAACATTCATCCAGACCTGTAGGAGGTGTGGAGATGGGCGAGCGGAGAGGACTCACGGCAAGGTGGCAGCTGGCAGACTGGGTGGTCCCACATTTGCATGCAGATAAACCAGGAGGAACAACTGAGGAGTGAGACAAACCCAGGGTTCCAGCACCGGGGAAATAAAGCCTCAAAGCCTCTGACTGAAAATACCTGTGGGGGTTGAGGCAGCGGGAGAAACTCCAGCCTCACAGGTGAGTTCATTGGAGAAAGCCACAGGGTCCTAGAACGAACACAAACCACCCACCTGGGAATCAGCACCAGAAGGGCCCAATTTGCTTGTGGGTAGTTCGGGAAGTGATTGAAAGCAGGAACAGAGTGGAGCAAGCTGCAGTTCGCTCTCCGACCCCTCCCCCACATACAGCGTCACAACCCAGTGAAGTGGGTAGCCCTGCCCCGGTGAACACCTGAGGGTCCACCCCTTACTATGTAACAGGTGCTCTGAGACCAGAAAAAAAAAGGCCCAAATGAAAGAACAGATCAAAGCTCCACAAAAACTACAACTAAGTGATGAAGAGATAGCCAACCTATCAGATGCACAGTTCAAAACACTGGTAATCAGGAAGCTCACAGAATTGGGTGAGTATAGTCACAAAATAGAGGAAAACATGAAGGCTATGCAAAGTGAAATAAAGGAAAATGTACAGGGAACCAACGGTGAAGGGAAGGAAACTGGGACTCAAATCAATGGTGCGGACCAGAAGGGAAAAGTAAACAGTCAACCAGAACAGAATGAAGAAACAAGAATTAAAAAAAATGAGGAGACGCTTAGGAACCTCCAGGACAACTTTAAACGTTCCAACATCCGAATCATAGGGGTGCCAGAAGGAGAAGAGGAAGAGCAAGAAATGGAAAGCTTATTTGAATAAATCATGAAGGAGAACTTCCCCAATCTGACAAAAGAAATAGACTTCCAGGAAGTCCAGAAAGCTCAGAGTCCCAAAGAAGTTGGACCCAAGGAGGAACACACCAAGGCACGTCATAATTACATTAGCCGAGATTAAAGAGGAGAGACTCGTAAAAGCAGCAAGAGGAAAGGAGATAGTTACCTACAAAGGAGTTCCCATAAGACTGTCAGCTGATTTCTCAAAAGAAACCTTGCAGGCAAGAAGGGGCTGGAAAGAATATTTGAAGTCATGAAAGACAAGGATCTACATCCAAGATGACTCTATCCAGCAAAGTTTTCATTTAGAATGGAAGGACAGATAAAGTGCTTCCCAGATAAGGTCAAGTTAAAGGAGTTCATCATCACTAAGCCCTTACTATATGAAACGTTAAAGGAACTTATCTAAGAAAAAGAAGATCAAAAATATGAAGAGTAAAATGACAACAAACTGACAACTATTAACAACCAAACCTAAAAAGAACAAAAACAAACTAAGCAAACAACTAGAACAGGAACAGAATCACAGAAATGGAGATCACATGAAAGGTTATCAGCGGGGAGTAGGAGCGGGGTAGAGGTGGGGAAAGGTACAGGTAATAAGCATAAATGGTAGGTAGAAAATAGACAGGGGGAGGTTAAAAATAGTATGGGAAATGGAGAAGTCAAAGAACTTACATGTATGACCCACGGACATGAACTGAAGTGGGGGAATACAGGTAGGAGGGGGTGTGCAGGATGAAGGGAAATATGGGGGGGAAATGGGACAACTATAATAGCATAATCAATAAAATATATTTTAAAAAGACAAAAGAAAGTAATTAACCATTTAATCTACATGGCCAGTATGGACCATATTTTAGAGTAACCAAGTAGTACTGGTTGATGAGGGAAAGTTCTCTATTAAAGAATTCCAAGAATTCCAAGATTTCCCCTTCTAAATGTAGACAGAATGGTAGAATTTGAAAACACCCTAGTAAAATAATTGATCCAGGCAATGATTGTCATTAAGAGAAGGATCGATGAAAACTTGACCATGGAAGGGTTATGCTGCCACCACCTGAACCCATTGATCATCATCATTAAAAATTGAATAACCAGACATAATGTGCCCCCTAAAATGTGATATAATGTGAAATATACTGCCCTACCTTGAAATATTGTTGCCAAAAGAGTTGATTCTCCATTTGAGTCTTGAGCTCTAACTTTCTAGTTTACAGAAAATAAAAGGGAGGAGGGAGGAAGGGCAGGTAGAAAACAAGTGACACCACAGGGAAGCAACCAGGAAAATCCTGAGTGAAGCGGGACGTACTGAAGGACAGGTGACTGAGTTTCCTTAACATACCTTACACTTGACTGCTGGCTCAGACCTGTCGTGCAGAGAACATCCATTATTCATTTTTATATCTATAGTCTTCAAAGTTCCTAGCATATGATAAGTGCTAAATAAATGGCCGTTGAATGAATGAATGAATGGGAATACAAACATGAATAAACCAGTTTCATCACCCTGTCATAGGGCTTGGACAGAGATGCTTTAACTCCAGTTCAGTCAGTACCAACTATTTCTATATTAGTTATTTTGTTTAATTCTGCAACAGTCTTTAGAAGGGCATCGTAATGACTTGGCAAGTAGTCAAATAATTAATTAGACTTTATTAATTGTACTTTGTTAGGCACACCAAAGATTAATCTTCAAAAGTGACATTTTACTCTCCAGGAAACTTAGGTTTTATGTGGCCAATAAATAATAAATGCAAATATTAAATATTTTTTCTCTCCCTCTCTCAACACACACATACACACACTGTACTGTTTATATTGCATAATGTTTTGACACCTTAAAAATCTTCTGGGTGGGGACAAACTGCACCTCACTGTGCTTGCCAACTCTTAGAGCCAAGGGCCCAGCCAGAAGCATGCTTTTGGTATGCAAACTAACCATCCAGAGCCATCCCTTCACTATCTGGCTGGGCTACACCACCCACGAGGCAACTTTCCTCCACCTTACTCACTTTAGGGAGGGGTCAGGCAGCTGGGGACCTTCCCTGTAGCTGATACCCTGCTGAAATGATTCAAACTAGCTAGTCCAGGTGCAGAAATTTCAGTAACTGGCTCTAGTCTTGGCTTTCCCTTCCTCCTGTTTCCTCCCTCCTGACCACTGTGAGGCTTCTCCACGTGGTCCTGTTTGATGGTCTGTGCCGCCTGTTTCTAGGCCCTGTGATTATAATAAACTTAGTTTCCTGAGCATCTCCAATGCCTCCTCTTGTAGCTACACTTGACTGTCTCATAAAATAACACTGAGTACACACACACACACACACACACACTCGGCATGGCTTTGGAGACTTCACTTTATACTGTACCTACCACTTGGAAAGATTTTCCTTTCATTTTATTTGCCTTTCAGACTCTACATATCTTTCAAGGCCCAGTTAAAATGCCACATTTTATGTGGAGTTTTCCCAGATCACTTCATTCAAATTAATGATTCTTTCCCCTGAACTCACCAGTCTATAAGTATTTAGAATTTATTTTGTTCTTCCTCATTTGTTACAGTTCAGGCAACTTCTCCTGCTACAATGTTAACTTACTGAGGTCAAAACAATGTTCTGTTGATCGTTATGCTCCAACAGATTGGTTCTTGCAATGTTGACAGAAAGTGCAGATATTCAATAAAATACATTTTATAAACATAATGTTAATTGCTACAACTGTGGGGAAAAGAACAGGAGAACTTCTTTCTGCCAGTAACAGCCAGATGATATAATGTAACTGTATGATCATGTTACTGCCATGGTCTAAATCCTTCTTGTTTTCTCATTGCCTAGTATGCATGCACCTGTAGGCTCTTCCAGCCCTTTATCACATGGCCTCAGATGGTTCTTCTAACCCTGTACCTTCTCCCCGCACTGCCCCCCACAAATATGTGAAACTCCTGCCAAACACAATAAGAATCTTGCTGCCTAAAAGTGCCTTTTCCCCCGCCATCACCTTTCCTTCTTTACCTATAAAATATCAGTTGTTCAAGGCCCATTTCACATGTTCGTGTCCATCATGGTACTTCTGATCCACCCGCCCAGATGTTCATGCTCCCCATTAACACCCACTGCACCTCTGTGTTTGCCTTGTGTTTGTGTTTTCTCCTCTCCCACACATTTTCGTTTCAGGAAATGCAGCAGTCCTGAGCCAAATGGTTCTGAAGTACAGGAATGAGGGAAATGGGAAGGAGGAAAAAGAAAAAGGAAACAAAATTTTTCCTCAGAATTCTTGTTGTGAGGAAGTGAGTTTTCCATTATTGGAAGTATTCAAGAAGAGACTTGAATGAGTTTGCATATTGGGGATAGTATTAAAAATTTTTACTTCTCTGTATGAGTGTTCAACTAAATGACTTCTGAGATCCTTTCCAACTCTAAAATTCTTAAGTTAAAATTCTTAAAATCCCAACAAGTTAGAGGAGGAAACATTTTGTGCTAGAGGTATGTGATATTGGTAAAGTGAAACCTAGTGATACCAGATACAACTTTTTACATGAAGTTAACAAAATTATTTTAAAAACTTACTTGGGTTAATATTTTATGCTTTCTCCCCTAAGAAACAACTCTCTGTGAATCTGCTATAAAGTAGCAATGATGTTAATTTGAGTGTCATCTACTTTCCTTCCTCCCTTCTAGTCGAGATGCAGATGAACCGTAAAAAAACCAAAGCTCAGTGAAAACATGAACTGGGCCAGAAGTGACCTATAGGCTACACAGTTAGGTTCTTAGTATTCACTAAGGGGATTCTTTTGTGTCTTGTGGTTTTAGGCAAGAATTAACAGTTCTCTTCTGGAAATAGCTATGATCTGTTATATTTATGAAATTAAATTATTAAGTATCTTTTGATGTTCAATGAGAAAATTCAAAAAAGTATAAAAAAGAAAATAGAGACCACCCATAATCCTATACCCCAAAGGTAACTACTTTTAACACTATGGGCGTATTTTCTTTCATTCTTCTCTTGACATAGGTAATATGTTTGTGTGTCTGTGTGTGATAAAATATAATTACGTGACATAGTTTTTAAGGCTTTAAAGAATTGCCTCAGGTTCTCTATGAAGAATCCATTGTAACTCTTCCCAAAACTGTGTTTTCGTCCAAGTATTTTAAAGTTATTTGGGTCAAGAGAAGCACAGAAAATTAAACAATTGGAAAATCAGCTACAAACTGTTGCGGTGGATGATGTTTAATTCTGAGCAGTTTGATAGAGAGTGATTTTTGGATACAAGCGAGGCTTCACAGATAGGTAGGTAGACAACCGCAGTGACCTGGAAAACACATCCGGGCAATTTTACCCAGAAAAGTCTATCTGGGCTTATGCAAGCAGGAGGTAGAGCAGCTTCTTGGCCCATATGGATATGTACTTAGCAAAGGTGGGAAAAATCTTTTTTTTCTGACTTAAAATCCAAGGTCCCTGAACATAGAGAGAATGAAGAAGTAGAGAAGAGTCATTCAATGAAAGCAAGCTTTCTTTCTTTTTTTTAAAAAGATTTTATTTATTTATCTTTAGAGAGGGGGAGGGAGAAAGAGAGGGAGAGAAATGTCAATGTGTGGTTGCCTCTCACGTGCCCCCTACTGGAAACCTGGCCCACAACCCAGGCATGTGTCCTAGACTGGGCATGAAACCAGCGACGCTTTGGTTTGCAGGCCGGCCCTCAATCCACTGAGCCACACCAGCCAGGGCTAAGCTTTCTTTAAAAAGGAAGCAGATGTTAAAGTCTCCTCATGCTATAATTTTATAAGTGACTTTATCTTAGGCTGTACTCTCGTCTTGTGTTGCTTAGCCATATCTTGGAAAGCCAGGCCAGTTGGTCCATGTAGCCATACCACCATCATTCACCTAAGAATTAGAAATAACATTTTATGATCCATAAAGTGGTTTTACATGCCATTTAATACTAGTGCCAAATCCAAATTATTTACAGAATTCTTGGAAGAAAACAATTAGTCTTTGGACAGTTAACGTTACAAACCTAAGTGAACACGGTGGTAACTGACCCTGCATCTCTATGTCCTTGAATTAGAAAATGCAACCCAGTGACTGTAAAACACATCGGACACATGGGGGGAGGTGTTGCCTTTCTGAGGGCCAAGATTGTGTTTATGGCACATTCCGGTGTGAAATATTTTCTGGCCTGAGGCTTTGACTGTACGGTTGAAATTAACAATGTTACAGCAAATCCATAGTACAGAAGGTAGCGTCTGTATGCTCTGTTGTATTTGGTGTTGTAACAAGTTAGACGCCCACACCACTGCTGTGCCCTTTCTGTTGTGAATCCTGCTGTGTAAGCAATTGCACGGTTGGTTAGATTAATGCATGGTGATGATTCAGTGTTTGAAATGATGTGGCGTGTCTCTTGTCTCTTTCTCTGTGAAATTCTAATTTGTAGTGAGTGGCTCAGAACACTCAGATTTGAATTATTCTGTTTATCCAAAAAGTCACTTATTAAATAAAGATGATGTTAGTAATTTCAAAATCAATGGTTTCAGTCAGCTTTACTTTTTGGTTTGTAGACCAAAAAGGGTTAGTTACTTTGATGATGCAACTCTCCAATTTTAAATCAACTGATAATAGATGAATAAAACCCTTACTGCAATCCAGACATGATATTTAAGGAATAGTTTCTATCACTGTTTATCGCTGAAAAGCACTAGACTATATTTTTAAACTATTACTTCTTAAGCATATCAATAGCCTTTCAAGTATCCAACTATCTAAGGTCCTCTAGGTCTTGCAGGCCGATGCTGTTGGTAATATTTTAGAGCACTGAATTGTCCAACTAAGAAAAATTACATTTAAATTTTATTGATATTCAAAAGTAGTTCAATCAGAAAAAATTAAGAGATTTTCCTTTGTATATGAAGCTCCATCAAAAAATAGCTACAAATTAGATAAAATAAAGCGCCAGAAGGAAGGTATGTCCTTTTTAAAAGAAAAAAAAGCTTCTTTTACATGAAAAATGAGGTTCCTTTTTCCATTTCAGTGTAAAACCTGTTCTGAACCAAAACAGATGACCAGTTCATCCGCCATTTACAACAACCCCAATCTCATCAAACCAATTCCAGTGAAGCCTGGTGAGAACCAGCAGCAGCGCATTGCTCGGCCCGGCCAGGTACGCGGTTGTCCGCTTTTCATGTACGGTGTCTCTGTAGGGCTCTAACAGACTTGCACCCAGAGTCTAGTGAAGGGAGGGCCTGGTGCTGTCCCAGGATGCTTTAAGGTAAATCCACAAACGAGAGATTTCAAGTTAGAGACTTTATTATTATTGATAATTTACTCTTCCTCAGAAGGGGTTAAAATTTTTAGTTTGGCATTCACTGCGCTAATCTCTCAGGGACTTTGACGCCTTAGAGGATTAGTTTGTTATATAGTTTTTAAAAAACAACAACTAATACCATCATCAGCGTCAAGAGGAATATTACCCATGAAGCCCGTTTTCTGCTGAAGTTGATGGTTTTCCAAAGGCCACTGTGAACACAACAGCCATGGCGACAAAATCCAGCTTAACATTTCTGAGCACCTCCTTTTACTAGGTTCAGTGTTAGGCCACTGTGTATACAGAATGGGATTCCTAGCCTAAGGAGTGGTGCCAAAGTCCGCTTTAGACCTGTTGAGTTGTCATTGTATTTGTGTCTAATTACAAATATGATGACGGTTTTTGTATGAATTTCCATATATGTGAATATATATTTCAGAATAGTAAAGCATTAACAAAATTGCTAATCTGAGAGTCCCATTATTGATTGTAAATATAATGTGGCTATTTCCATTTTTTATGGCTATTCCTCATTAAAGCTTTTTTAAGGAATTGGTTTAAATCAATTTTAAAAATTAACATGGAGCCAAAAGACATTTACACTGGCTAATGAAGGCCTTATATTGAATTTTTAAAAAATAAGTCTTTTCTAATTATTTTGCTTTCTTTTATTGTTTGCTTTCCAGGGGAATTTGTTGTTTTAATAGAGATAAGGGAATATGTTGCTTTGAGAATGAAGCTCCTATTTTCTTAGGCCAATAATAAAGAAAGCAACAAAAAGGGGCAGAAATGATATAGAGCAGGAAGGAAGCAGCTTTGTGACCGGCCAGGCTTAGGTAGATTTTATGATTTGATGATTTTTTAAAGCTACTAGTGTATAATTGTTAACCGGTTGTTGTTTGTATTGGTGCCAATTCAATGCCAACAGGAATCCCCAATTTGGGGTGCAGTGAAGAAGGAAACTTTCTTCAGTGCAAAACAGCTCAGTTGTGACACAGCACAGCTGTGAAAACAGCACGCCTGTGAGGCAGCCCTGGCCAGGCAGCAGTGGGGCCAGGCCCTTCTGCGGCTAGACTGCTCTGCTCTCTCTGCTGCTCACTGGTCTGCTCTGCACCCATCTGCTTTGTGCTGTGCTGGTCTGCTCTGCTCCACTCTGCTCTGATCTCCATTCTGTGCAGGTCTGCTTTGTGCTGCACTGATCTGTTCCACTCTTGTCCTGTGAGATACCTTCAGGATTTCAGTTCAGCCAGGGAAATGGAGTCTTCAGTCTTTGGTGGAAAGGGAAAGTGTGCTCTCAGAGCCACAGGGAGCTGGCCTGTGTAGACAGAAGTCCCCACCCTTGGTCTCTGATTGGTCTGTCCTCATGCAAATGAGGACTCCAAATTCTTGCAGTTGGATTGGTCTAAAAAGCACTGTCCTGATTGGTCAGAATGGAGCCACTCTGGTTGCTCAGAGCTATGCAGTTCTGATTGGATGCAGAAAGCTTCAGTCTTCTTGGTTGAAATAGGATTCTAGGAAGTCCTGGCTGCTAGGCTCCTTTTAAAAAAAATTCAGCTCAGTTAGCCACCAAGAGCTACCTTAGTAGGTAGTATCTTAGAGTTCACATAGTTGAAAGGATCAAGTTAGATTAAATGACTGATATTTCTCATTCTAAATTTCTAGAATTCTGTGAAAAGCCACCAGGAATTCTGGAATCCTCATATTCTTTTGTATTTTTAGCATCTTCTTAGGCTTTGCAGAATTAGCTGGATTTCCTGTTGAAGAGATTATTTACCTTCTAGTGCATATAATTTTGTACCATTGTGGTTCCCAGTCTGTGAACCCCCGGCCCATCAGGGATCATATTCCTATTTCATCAATCAACTGATACTAAAATACAATAGCTATTTTGGGAGTGGTAGGGGAGAATGCTGTGAAAATTATTGGCATTAAAAAGTTCTCAATTTTGTGAAGTTCGTTATAATTAAGCTTTTTCATTCTCTCTAATTGATCCTTTATAAATAGAAGAAACATCAGTTAGGTAAGTTATGTTTCATAGCCCCCATATAACCAAATTGTATGTAGACCCATTCTGAGACATTTTTATCTTTTCAGACCTTAGACTCTGAACCCCAACACTTGTCCTTGACGGCGCTCTTTGGGAAGCAGGACAAAGCTATGGGTCAGGAAACTGTGGAGTCTCCTCAGACCCTCCAGCAGCAGCAGCAAGAGAAGATCCCAAGAGAAGATATTGGGCAGGGGGTTGTACGTTCCCTGTCCTATGAGGAACCCAAAAGACACTCACCCCCTATTGAGAAGCAGCTATGTCCAGCCATTCAGAAACTCCTGGTCAGGAGTGCAGATCTCCACCCATTGTCAGAGCTGCCTGAAAACCAGCCCTGCAAAAACGGCAGTACCCATTCTGCTGGGGAAGATGTCGTCAGACCTGTCCACCCAGGCTCTCCGCAGAGCTCTGGGACTTCTTATCGTGTGTACAGTGCTTCTAGAACTCAGAACCTGTTAGAGCAGCTGCAGAGTGCCCCAGGGGCAGTGAACAAGTATGACCCCAGTACGCCAGCACTTGCCAGCTCAGCTGCCCCAAGCTTCAGCATAGCCCTCACTGCTGCCACCCCTGCAGCTCCAGTCAAAGGGGTGGCTCAACCACCACTGTTATATTTCAATGGCTCCCTTCCACCTCAGGCTCTAGGACTTCAGGCTCGTGAAAAAGAACAGTCCACACTCCCAAGACAAATGCTCCCTTTCTCTGGCAATCAGGCTAGTGGTTCTGGGGTGATCTCCCCTCAAGAGTTACTGCAGAGGCTGCAGTCTGTGCAGCAGGAGCAGCAGCTGCATGCATCCAACCGACCTGCCTTGGCAGCTAAGTTTCCTGTGCTAACCCAGAGCTCGAGAACAGGGAAGCCCTTGGAATCCTGGATTGACAGGACATCCAGCACAGACAAGCAGCCTCCTCTTTTCCAGGTAAATGTCCCCAGGGGAAGGGGGTGGAATTACTGTAATACAGTGAAATTTAGAATTAGTTTCTGTTCTCTAGGAATATTTCTATTCAGAAGTGTGTCATGGCCTCCTATGTACATCTAATTATCACCTTATCGTCCTGCCTGGAAAGAGAATCTTTTCTTTGCTTAGCAATCTTTGCAGAATTATAAGGTCTGAAGACATGGACGTGGGAAAGAACATAGACATGTGGGGGTGAACCCTAATCTTTGTGCACACTTATGGTCTGCATGAAATCATTCTGAGATATCAAACACTTGACCTCTTCTTGTTATACTTGTCTACAATAAATTGTTGTTTGTTCATTTATTCAGTAAATCTCTCCAAGCACTTACTCCCTGCCAGGCACTGTGCCGCATGTGGGTACAGAGTGATGAGGAGCACAGAAGCACCGCCTCTACAGAGCCCACAGGCCTGGAGGGGCTTGAAGTCAACAGAAAAGACATACCATTAACTCCATAAAGGCACACAGCCTGTTTTAGTTTATATCATTTGTATAGTTTAATGAAGGTGGAGAGAGGGATAAGTATGCCATCTACCCCCCCTCCCCACATGTCCATACACACAAATTTCCAGAGAGGGAAAAATATTGTGATTTTTATAAATCATTTGTCCTTCAAGGAAGATGGTTCTTTATGTTCATCAATAATTTAGAACAGTGAGAAAACCACAAGCTATTCATTGCCTGTGGGTAACATCTGGAGATTGGACTTTTTTTCTCATTTGGATTGGTATGAATTCATTGAAAATGCAGTAGGTTTAGAAATTAGGAAGTTCTCCCAATTACATACATCATCATTGGTTGGTTGTCATAGTTTGACAAATAGCTTATAATGGTTCCTCAGAACTCTTCCACTATTTTTGAAAACCAATATCATAAGCCTATAGTGTAAGTCTTTGTGTCTGTGAGGCACTGAGTCAGAGTGCTTTTGTTTATTTTTCATTAAAATCTCAAATCTAGGTACATATTTCTATGGAAACAGTATTTGTCACTCAATCTCACCCCCATTTCAATGTAATATTGTCCCCTTGTTTAAATGACTTTTTCTCTCTGATGACTCAGATTGGACACTGGGAAAATCAGGGTTGACAGTTGGACATAAATGTCTGTGTGCACAACTCTCTTTTCTTTCCAGTGCTCACAGGTGGGGCACTGAGTAGGAAAGTGTTCCTGTCAGCCCACACCGTGCTGGCCATCCGCCCTCAGGAGTGTCCATCTCAGCCCCTCTCCTCATAATGGCAGATAGTGACAGTTAAACAATCTGCCTTCCTTTAGGCTAGTTTCTGCCCAAAAAGATACCAATAGAGCAATTATAAAATTACAGCAGCCTCTAGATTGCCAGCCTCTATGCCCCCAACTCGAGTTCTTGTGGGGCATTACAAGGCTGATAAGGCCTTCTTTCCTCTCATTTGAGTTAGAAACAGATGAGAGACAGCTGGAGGAGTCAGACAGGAATCAAAGTGTCACTTGCATAACTGGAAAAGCTATCAGTGAGCTTGGTTTTAGGTTTGTTAGCCGAGTGAGGTAGGCAGACTGGCCCAGGCAGACAAGTCACTGGCAGTACTCTGCATGACCAGCCCCCAGGGGCCTGCCCCTGGTTAGAGCATGGAAAAGCAGGAAATGTATGCTCTGTGCAAGCAAGCAGGTCCTTCCCGTCAGGAAGGACCCAGGAGGCAGTGACCCAGGAATCTTGCCTCCTTCCTGGTGAGCAGTGAGTGAGGTGGGAAGGTGTGTGCCTCCAACAACTCACATAGTTTGTTGGAACTTTAGGTTAGAGCGGTAGACACCTAGCCCTAGGGCAAGGGCCAGCAGTCTCTAAACACATGTTGCCAAGTGATGGCAGTAAAGCAGAAAAATGAAGTGTTGCTCGGAGGCCAAGCTCTATATGCAGTGGGAAGAGGGTCACCACAGCAGACTGTGCCAGAACTGCTTAGTAACAAGGAAAACGTGGAGAATCGAACAGGAATCAGTTCTCCTGTGAGCTTTTCCCATCTAGTGAAGTTGTGAACAAGATTTAAACTCACCTATATCCACTCTTGTAAGCAAGTGGCCTCTTTGTCTCTATTTCTGTTGTTTGGATGCGTAGCTACTTACTCCTGCCCTCCATGCATGTATTTGTCGTGAGCAGGTCGTCTCACCTCAGCGCATCCCTGCTACAGCTGCTCCTTCTCTGCTCATGTCCCCCATGGTGTTCACACAACCTACCTGCAGCCCACCAAAGGAGAGGGACAATGGGCTCTTGCCCCTTGGAAGCCAGGAACCATCTGCCATCTCCACCAGCCTCCTCCTGCCTCTGCAGAGCCGGGAGCCCTCTGTACTCAGCAGCAGCCCACTTACCAAGCTGCAACTTCAGGAAGCCCTGCTATTCCTCATTCAGGTAGGGCAGCCCATCGTCTCTCTTCTGCCTTTACCAGTTCTGCTCACCTGCTGGTAGCCACTCCGAGGTAAGGACTCAGTTAGTGAGTGCCTACCTGAGTACTGCCCAGGAATAAGAGGGCGATGTAACAACTCACCCTGAACGACAGAGGCTCTGTACTTAGCTGGATGAGATTCAGAATACTAACTGCGGCTTTCGGGGTCTCAACACCTTAAGGATTTTGTAATTTGGAGGACTAAGTCCTTAAGTCTGTCACCTGTCAGAGAAGAAAGGAGCAGACACTGTATGATTAAGGATTGTAGATGCTGTGGAGTAGCCAAACCGAGAGCTCACCACTGAGAGCGGAGATGATGTCGTCGTGAGCGAGTGGCGGTGCTTAGTTCAAGCAGACTATTGGACAAGGAACAAGAAGGTAGGGGAGCAAGAGATGGCTGTGACTACCAAGACATGTTTTCCAAATAATGTTGGAACCTGCTGACAGGACTGGATAGAATGATGGGCCTTCTTTGGCAGGCATGTGTCTTACCTGTCTCTGTGAAATAACGACAACAGCTAACACGTATACAGAGCTTTGTGTCAGGCACTGTTGTAAGGCTTTCCATACATTCATTCGTCTAATTCTCATACAACAGCACTGTTATTTTTTCTATTTTAGAGGCAAAGAACCTGAGGCTGTGGCCAGAGGTCACACAGTAGTTAGTAGCAGAGCTGGGATCCAACCCCAGTCTGGCTCCAGAGTGCTCCCTCCCACTGCCCATAGGGGGCGCTGCAGTGGTAACAAGACTGCTGTCCACCTGACAAAGCACATCCTCGAGTAAATGACAGGCCTTGAAAAGTGAAATGCTTATCTCCAGACTCAGGCCCCTCAGTTAACATCTTTAGGTATCTTTTCAATAGACAGTCTTTAAGAAAATCGTTGTGATACCTGGCATAATCTTCAGATGGCTTTTAGAGAGCGGGCTAGAGCTTTGCAGCTGTCTCATCTTAAAAAGAAAATGGTCTCTATAAGTAAAATCATTTTTTAAAGGTGACATATTTTAGAGAGAATGGAAGCAATAGGGCTAGAAATCAGCTGTCACTGTCAAAGTGGAAGAATGTCTGCTAAAGAGGGGCAACAAAAGAGTGTGCCTTACTAGTGCACAGATAGCAGGGTACCAGCAGTTTCCGCCTTTTTAAGACATTTGTGGTAAGTTCATGAGGACTTAGACAGGACATCTATGAGCAACATCAACAAAAATCAAATTTGAATTTTAATGTTCCAAATTTCTTATGGCTCATTTCATATAAATCGCGTTGTTCCAAAGAGCTCCGTGCAGGAGTCAATATTCGGGAAGTCCAGAGCAGTCCCTGGGCATGGACAGTGGGAAGTGGCTTTCCCTCCACTCTCTGTGTACATTTTATTTTTCCCATGTTTTAGACATGTTTTCCTGATGAACTGTTAAACGTCATAAGCAGTCTGTTTTTAGTGTTTGCCTGTTGGTAGGACACAGTAGGGACTTTGTGACCACTTTGTAGGAAAAAACGGGGATAAGTAGCTCTCCTTCATTGCATGAGAATAATGCTAATTCTGTGTGTGGGGTGCTGAGAGGGAATGAAGGGGAATGTGGGTGAACTGCTAAAGCTTTAAAGGATTTGCGTGGGAGGCAGAAGTCTCCAGAATTAAAAACAAAACCACTGATTAGACCCATGATTCTCCCTCAGCCCTTAGCCAGGCAGAAGAGCCCAGAGACTGCCATTCTAACTGCTGTCCACTTGCCAAGGCCAAAAACTTTCCGTAACTACTGCAAGCATTATAATGGCTTTGATGAGATGCCAGTGAAGCATATTGCAATCAAAATCTTAAGTAATGCCAAAAATAAAGTATATGCATTGGAGGACCTTTAAGAACCACTAACAGTCTGTCGCCTAACCAAGCTTTGAGAACCACTGACCTGGATCCAGTCCTCCGTATCCAGCCCTCTGTGTTTTCACCAAGAGACCCAGGCTTTTCATGAGTGAGCCTTGTTCCATGCACCCCATGGCTGGGAGGCCCATCCGTGCTGTATGTAACATACTGACTGTTGACAACCAGCAGCAGACTGACTGGCCTGGCCTTCAGGGCCCCCTGACATTCACGTGTGCAATTCAGACTACCAGCTGTTAGACAAACAAGTAGAGAGGAGTGTCATAGGATCAGAGTGCCAGTTCCACTCCAAGAAAAGGAAGCCTTTGTTCCTGCCTACCAAATCACATTCCCTCGGTCTTCTGATTTTGTTTTGCAGAATGACGACAACTTCTTAACTATGATCTACGAAGCGTACCTCTCCAACATGACACAAGCAGCCATGAAAAAGACTATGTGAAAGCAAAACACTTTAAAACTGATTTTCAAGGTCCTCCAGCTCAAGGTTCTTTCCTGTTAAGTGTTGTCACCCTAAATGTTTCTGCCTTTTTAAAAACAGTGTGTGTGATATGAAGTAAATGTTTCAGACATTTTTTTCATCAAGCTCTTTTTTTAAAAAAACAAGTCGTTTAGCATACCTGGTACTAAGAATTGAATGGGTAGAAAAAGTCCTTTGCTTATATCACAAAGTAAACGCCAAGCTTAATTTTTTTTTACATGTATGGGACCATTTGGAGAAAAGTTAGCCTCTCCATAAGGATGACTGTTCTGGAAACTTGGTTTCTTTTTCAAAAGCTCTGGTTAGTCTGTGAATACGGAGCATGTGTCTTGTTCCTGTTGCCGAGCTCTACATGCCTCATTTCATGCCCACCACAAGGTGGCAGTGTCACCCCGCAGACTTGCCTGCACAGCCCTCACCCCCACTTTGGAAGTAATGCTGGTTTGCTTGTACCAGACGAAATAAACCTTTCATTTGTAAAGATCCAGTTGGCATATTTTCCCTGGACCTTTGAAGGAAAATTATTTATAAATTTATTTATAGCTAGTTTCTAGAGGACAGTTGTTCTAGGAGTCCACAAATGGCCTCGATTTCCAGTAACACCTCGTTTATCCCAGCTCATGCTGTTTCTTTTGGACCCAACCAGTAGAATATGCCTGCCTATACTTCCATATGAACATTTTATTGCTTTTAGCAAAACGTGCTGAGATGAAGGTCACAGAGGATTTAAAGTCTTTTCTTAGCTTCTGAGGATGGTTCAGGGGCATAATGATAAGGCTTCTTCAAGCTCTGTAGCAGATTGGTCTTTATATTCAGAAATGAGGAGCTCAGACTTGGGAGGGGTCAGAGAGAGCCCTTGCCAGGAAGTTAAGGCCAAAAAGAGTGGGACTGGGAATTACTTCCTGCTGAGTATTAGTAATAAATAAAGCTTTGCATTTCTATAGCCCTTTTTATTCTGGATCATAAAAAGATCTTTAGATGACTGCACAGAAGAAGTTCTATTCTCATTTTATAGGTCATAAAAGAAGGCACAGGAAAAGTAGGTCTCTTCACAGCTTCTGATGCAGAGAACTGGGCTTCTGGCTCTAGACCTTTATTCGGGCACCATCAAGTGAAGGGCTGATCTGAAGACCACCTGCCGCTTCCCGCAGGAGAGTACTTCCTCTGAGGAGAAGGGGTGGGTGGGAAGGCAGTGACTTCTACTGAACCCTTGTTGTGTGTGCAAGGCGGAGGAGTCTACTGTTGTCCTTCTCTGTTTGGGAAGGGACAGTTTCTTTTATTTCTTTGATATCTCCGCAGGAGATAGCTCCACAACATCAAGCACAGTGAAAAACCCATGTGACATTCTGACAAAATACTTAGGATCGATTGATAACTGCTCATTTAATATCTAAGTGTTCTTATGAGGAGACTGGGGCAAGGAGAGAGACACTTGTGGATCCATTACCTAAAATCAATGACTGTGCTCATTTGGGAGTATGTAGACTAAAACTGGAACAAAATCAATCATATACGTAACTGCTGGCCAACGTTTTTTTTTTTTAATCTCTTTGATCTTTATTACATGTTTAGAGTTGCTTCTCTCGATAAGGAGAAATCAATTCCATTCTAAATGTTTCTAATATATTTGGGGTAGCAAATAGCTAATTTCATGAGAAATTTTTTTGCCTCAGCATTAAGTAAATAAGAGAGAGAGAAATATCAGTTTCAGCAGCTAATATGAAATGATGCACATGATGTGATAAAGGAATGAACCCCCGCCCAGCAGGGACAGACCTGCACTGCAGGCTGCACCCAGGCCTCTGTAGGTCAACACCACAGTAATTGTTTTGAAAGTAATAAAGTCTCTGTCCTTTACTGGAATGATATACTTTCACAGTGACAGGCCCAATTCATTTGGACCAAAAACTAAGTCACCATCTTAAGGGACACTTGGTTCTGAGGTGCTTATTCCTTCTATATGGTGAAGCAGAGAAGAACTGTGAGGAATGGATTAAAGGGGTTATCTAAGGCACCCAAAATTAGATTTCATACATAAAACGAACTTTTCTTTTTCACAGTGCCACCACAAATTCTGAGACCAGCACCGAGCCTACTCCCAGGCATCGCTGACTCCCAGGCATCGCTGACTCCCAGGCAGCAGTTCCAAGCTCACTGAATTCAGATGGAACCCTGAGATTCTGTTCCTAAAGGCGGCATTGCCCAATGCCATGGGTTTCGACCTTGTCCAAGTTATAGAAGTCAGTTCCACCTGGTACAGAGGACAGAACACAGAGGCTTTGTCAGACAGACTTGCCTTCAGTACATGGACAAGTGAATTTTCTTCACACACTGTTTTCATTTGTAAAAGGAAAGTAATATCCACCCAACGAGGTCCTTATGGAGATTAACTAAGAGCAACACATGTAAAATGTTTCCTCCTGCCGTGCACTCCCAAGTACGAGTTCCCTCCTGCCCCTCTGCCTTGTCTGTTGTGCCCAGACCTTGACGCCGGGTTGAGGCCCCTTGTGGCTGGGCTGTACTCCAGCTGCCAGCCACCACAACCTAAGTGTTCTGCCTGACATTGACACGTGTGTCTATGGGCACTTAGCTCTACTCTGTTCTCTGTTCACTTCTTTATCAATAAAAATTGACGCTTATCCCTTCCTGCCAAAGCAAGTGCCATGAGCTCTTTAAGACAAAGATGCCAGTTTAATCGAAGATAGTATTGTTGTTACTGCCCTACATTTATGGGTGAAGTGCCATTTTAATAGCAGAGCCAGAGAGGGCAGTGCTATTTGATAGAGTTTATAGTCCCTGAACAGTCTTCTGAAAGGACACACATAACCCTTGGAATGCCAGTCATGGTAGTAGTCGGAGATGGAGAAAAGCCTTTGTTAGCATCTTCAAGAATTCCTGGTGTGTGGACCCAGCTCTGCTGATACCCACAAATGGCTTCTTCTAGCTCGTTCAAAGGTAGACCAGGGCAAAACATCCCCAGGCTGAGGCTCTCCCCTGAAGGCACATGTTGCTTGCATCTGGTACATTTATTCTTCCCTCAAACACTGTTAGCCCAACACTTTTGTAATGCCCTTATACAGACAGGACTTTGCTTTCTTCCTCTTAAATGAAGAGGGTGCAAATCAGAGAAGAAAGTGCCTTTCCTCCTAAAGAAATGTCAACTTTTGAATAGCATTAGCCCTCTTTAGTTCTCTTGAGTGCTAAAGAGAAAACCAACAGTTGACACATGTTAAGGCTTATGTCCCTGGGTATATAATTCTAAGGATGGGAGGTGTCAGTCAAAGACTAGGCCTCTGAACATCAGGCTTGGGTTCAACCATATGTCAGTGCAGACACAGGGAAGAAGAGGAGCTCAAAATTGAGCTGTAGGGCTAATTAGTTGTTTGGCAGGGCTGGGCTGGGGTGGTGGTATAGGGTGCAGTATTAGGACTGATGTCTCCAGACTCTGTGGACAAATTGGTTGCTCGCACCTCCTGGCAATATAGAAGCCTTTTTTCCCCCCCATAGTTTCTGCTCTATTTAGACAGGCATCTCCTCCCTTTTCAATGAAATCAGCTTTCTTCCCAGGCTTTGGAATATCGAGCCAACTTTAAGGTTAAATTTACCATTTGCAGCCAACAGGTTGTAGCACCACTTCATCATGCAGAGGTGCCTGACTGCAGAGGTGGGTGGGTCTCACCAACATTTTGCTGAATACTCGATATTTAGGCTTCAAATGTTCTCCTTAATAGGGGAGTGAGAGGGGCGCTTTTAAATACTTGTTATATTTAACTCAACCTTGAGTATTAAATAGAGTTGCACCAAATTGAGTTATGAGTAGTGCCTTCCAACAGCTCAGAGCCCAGAGAAAAGTACACAAATAAAACTGTGTGTGCACATGATGGTCTTGAAACATCGGGGGAGGTTGGAAGCAGAGTGCTGTTGGTAACGTTTTCCAGGGGCTGGGCCGTTCAGACAGGCACTGTGGGTCTGAGCCAGCTAGCACAGCCCAAACTGAAGCCTGAGCTTCTTGGACAAATTAAGGGCACAGCAAGAAGGAAGCAAACAATGGTCTAAAGAGTCAAGAGAAAGTTGGGGAGACCCTATAGTTGTAGGCCAAAATCTAAGAATACCCCCACAAGTCTGAGGACGAAGGTAAAAGTCACTGAATATCTAGGTGAAAGGTGAGGTAGAACATGCCGAGGAGGTTGGCTGGCGCTGAAATAGACACCTAGGGGCAGCAGTGGGAGTGCCAGCCTTTGTGAAGCTGCGCTGTTGTACAACAAGGCCGCCAGGCTAGAAGACTAGATGTTCCCAGGGGTCCCGGGATGGAGGCCACAAGTCCTGTCCAGCTGTGTCCACATACGGTTCTATGGAAGACGTAGCCCAGGGACAGGAGGCTTCAGCTCCTCTGAGGACTTTTTTCTCACTTCCTTCCACCTGGCCAATAGGTAACGCCAACCTTGACTTTTCTCAGCGCAGCAAGAGCCTACATAATCCATTTCGGAGCTCCAAAGACCGAGACGTCAGTCCCAACATCTAGGTTGCCATAAGCTCCTTATCCCACATGTACTCAGAGTCAAAGAGATCTGGATTCTAATCCTGCTACCTCCTATCTTTTTCCTCAGCCAAGTATCAGGGGGAAAAAATTCTCATGTATGGTTATCATGCCAACATAGAAATTGTTGCTTTGGGTCAGAGGAAAGCCATCCAGTTTGTGCAGTGCTGTTGTCCACTGTTGGGCAGTGGCCCCGTGGAATGTGCATGGGAGGAGCTTGTACTTCACGCCCATAGGCCTCAAAGGTTAGGTGCATCTCATCTTCTCTGTGTTGCCATGCATAGCTCATCATAAATCTGTCCAGAATTTCGTTTCATGCTTCCAAACTTTGTGCCCATAGCACTTTCCAGGATTATGAGTTTCTTAGGTTTTATACTCTTCTGTGTACATAGTAGTTCACTCAGTGTGCCCAGGGTCTAAAAAGCTGAGGGTTGATGGGAAATCCATAAGTAACAGACCCTTATAGGATGAGGGACACTGTTCTGCAGTGCCGGCCTGTGTGTGAATGTCCATGACCTGTCAGAAGCCTCTGTCTTCCCTAGACCAAAGTCAGCAATGTCAGCTAAGGGTTATTCCTAGCCTTGGGTTCCTGAAAATTTTTCATCCTCCTCAATGCTTTTCCTTCCCCCTTAGTCTGCTTTCACTGGGAGATATCAGAGGAATGTGCCTCATTTGCTTTCGTATATTCAGAAAGCATATCTATTTTTCTCATTCATTGGAAGTGAGCTGCTTTCCCCCAAACTCTTTACCACATGCCAAGTTGGGGGATGCTTTGTTCATTCATTTATGCGTGTATTCACTCAGGAATCATGTGCCAGCTTCTCTGTGTGCAGACACAAAGGCGAGTAAGACCTGGTCCCCCGCCCCAAGGATCTCACAGTCCAGCTGGAGGGAGACTAGTTATAAAACATGAAAAGGGCAATCATTGATATGCTTGAGATATAATGACTCAGCTAAGGCAAACAGGAGGTTGAGAGAAGGCTTCTAGGCAGAGGGTGCCTAAGGTGGTTCTTAAAGGTTAAGTAAAGGGTTGACAAAATGGGCGTAGGCAGGTGTTCAAGCAAATAAAAGATGACAGGAGATATGAAGTCAAGAAACAACAAAGATGTGTGTGCATGTGTGTGTAACTGGGCAGGGCATGGGAAGGCAGAGTACCAGCCATACAGAGTTGCTGAAACTGAAATGGAGAGAGTGAGGGTGGCAGGAGATGTGACTGGAGAAAGCACAGACCAAACTCTGTAGACAACAGGCACTTGTTGATGGATCGAGCATGGAGGGCCATGGTCGGATCTTCTGCAAGAGAAGGAGGGAGTAGGGGAGAGAGAAGGTGGGCAATAGAGATGCCTTCAGGAGGCAGCAGCGCTGGTCCTGATGGGAAAGGATGATAGCCCGGTCTCAGGCAACTATAGCTGAGATGTAGAAAAGAGAGAAGAGACAGATTTAAGAGATATTTAGGAGACAAAATTGCTAAATCTTAGTTAATGATGGCCTGTGATTAGTAAAGGAGAAGTCAAGAATGACCCCCAGGTTTCTAGCTTGGTGGACTGGGTTGACGACAGCCTAGAGATCAGATGAGGAAATGCTGGCTGGAGTTAACAATAATAACAGGTAGCCCCTATTTAGTTCTTCATATGTACCAGGAACTATTCTCAGCACTCAGTATGTTATTTCAGTTGTCCTTCACTGAAACCCTGCAAGGTATCCCCTATTTTATGGCTGAGGAACCTGGAATTAAGTTCATTTCTTCTTAATTGTACCTTTTTACTCAGTCCATTTGTCGGCAAAACTGTTCCTTCCCACAGTCCAACCGAACACTGGGATGGCAAGAAGGCGGCAGGATAGCCACATTTGCAGGCTGGTCTAGGCTTGGGGAAGGGGGGCCTACAGCACATACCTCCCAAGCCTAGATTCCCCCCACAGTTGATGACAGCAGGACAGAGTCAGTCATAGGAATGAGGGGATCTGGGTCCCATGGGCCCAGACTGACAACCTCCCAGAGTCCAATCCCAACGTTCTGTTGCATCCCTGAGTGTCAGCAAAGGGCCCCACAGCATCCTCATGGTCTGTGGCTCTCACAAAATCTCTCCTGAAAGCTTCCTGACCTCCCTGGGCAGAAGGGGCTGTGTGTCTGCCTGTGTTTCCCAGGCAGAACCCCTCAGCAAGCTCTGGGGGCCTTCCACCCACTCCAGCTGCCACTCCCTTGGTTCTCCTGAGGAGAGCAGCAGCCATTTCACATCGGGACCTCAGATATTCCTCTAGTTGAATGGATTAAAATGCGGTGGCCAAGGGAAGGGCTGGGAGCCTGGGACTGCTCCCCCCTCCTCCCCACTACCCAGGCCTAGCTGCCTGTACGGTGCTCTGCTCTCAGTGAATGCCCCAACCAGGGCACTTGGAGGCAGCCTCCTGCAGAGGGCAGGGCAAGGCCCAGGGGAGCTGGGTTCTAGTTCACCCATTACTATTAACCTGCTACATGACTCTGACACCCCCCACCCTGGACATCAGCTTCTCTGTTTATGAAATAAGATGGTTGGACTTCATAACAAAGAGTAACCACCTCACATCTTTGCAATTCCTATGAACCAGGTCTTGCTGGGGCTGTTTCATGCAGGAGGACCTGTGACAGCTGTTGGTCCAGTGGGGCTGCCCTGAATTGGGGGATGTTGGGGACCCCTCCATAACTCAGATACAGGGGGTACCATCCTTTGTTCCATCACACCCACTCCAATGGGGAAAAGTAAAGGCTGGCAGCTCTACAGTGCAACCTCAGCTGGGGCCTGCAGAGTCTCTGAGAGGGATTTCGCAGGAACAGAAGTCCTTTCAGTTCTCATGACCAAGGATTCTGGAGATGCAAGTCCTCTGTCCTTTTTTAGAGCGACTCAATTGTCATCAATAGAATGACCCCATAATTGAGCATCCAAGTGAGGATACTTCTGAGCGTGAACTATTCATAATTACAGCAGACAGTGGGCATGAACTTGGAGCATTCTGGGCAAATGGGGACAAGTGGCCACCGAGTGTCTCACCGTATATGCCCTGTCAAAGGCCAGTCCCAAACAAGCGCTGGTTCAGCCATTCAGTTCACGTCGGCCTTAGACTAAACCTAAAAGAAACCAGACAGCAGACAAATAGCCACCCCTGGAGTCAGGAGGCCGAGTTCTGAGCCCAGCTCTGCCATCAATTTGCTGTATACAACTAAAGCCAGATCATGTAAACGCACTGAGTCACAACTTCCTTTGTCAAATGAAGGGTTTCAACAAACTGTGGTTTCTTCCAGCCTCAACATGCAGCTCTCTTTCTCCATTGGGGTCCTTCCTTTTTCATTAAGGTGTAAGCTCAAGAGAGGTCACTGCCAAAGGTGGCCTTTTGTCCTGAGTGTAAAATGAACACCACGTTCTCTGCCTCCACTACCACCTGGAGACAGACCCCTCCATGCCAAGGACAGGGATGCTTTGGCGTTTGGTGGGATGGTTTGTATCCTGTTTGGGCTCTGCCATTGACTCTTTCTGAGGCCCTGCAAGTTACCCACCATTTCTTAGCCTCCCTTAGAGAACCAGGCGCTGGCCCCCCCATCAGCAGGTACAATGGTCCTAGGCCAGCCCTATGGCCTCTGCCTGCTTCTCTCAGGTGCCCTTTTGTACTCAGCTTAAGACCCCTCTGTGACCTTGGCCAAAGGCACTGATTATAGTCAATGAACATGAGGAAGGATTTTGTGAGATGATAATCCAACCCTTCCATTTCCAGCTGAAGACACAGGCCCAGAGAGGGGTTTGGACCTGACCAAGGCCATGCGACTAGTGGTGGAACCAGAACCGCTGCAGCTGCCACCTTAGACTTCAGTGGCCCCTGCCCCCAGCACAGCACAGTTCTCCCCCCAACGGATTCAGGCATCAGTCAACTTTTATCAACTGTTTATTTATAAAGCTGCTGCATTTCCTTCCAGCCTCTGAAGTGTTTTACAGGCACTAATTAAGGAAGGTTCACAGCAAGCCCAGGAGGGAAGGAAGGAAAGAAGAGTTTGCTGGGGAGGTTCTTTAAAGGACCAGTTTCCCCTGCTAGGTGCCTCTCCTGTTTTTTCTGTAATTCTTCAGTCTCCTCAGAACACACACACACACACACACACACACACCAGCCCATTTCCAGCAGCCTTCTAGCGTCTTCCATAACAGAGCTCTGCTAACTCCATTCTGATTGCATCTCTGATGCGTCCTGGAGCCTTGTCCCCAGTAGTTTGACCCCAACCAGCAGTGTGCAGGGGATACTCCACAGTCAGAGTCACTTTACCTCACACATCCTCACACCAACCTCCCCTCCTCCAAAAATTCATTCCTGAATGTTTTGCACACTTCAGTTTAAGTCATCTCCCATGCTGTGGAGAAATAATCCTTTATTTGTTCTCTCATTAGGGTGGGAGGGGTTCACAGGGGAAGGCCAGGACCAAGAGGCAGGCACTTCAGTGTCTGTGCTAGGCCACTGCATCAGCTCCCTGGGGCTGCCATAACAGGCACCACATGCTGAGGCTTAAACAACAGAAATGCATTGGCTCACAGTTCTGGGGCAGAAGTCTGAGATCAAGGTGTCAGCAGGGTTGCTTTATTCTGGCGGCCATGAGGAAGCATCCATTCTATGACTCTTGCTTACCTTCTGGTACTTTCTTGGCAATCTTGGCTTCCTTGGCCTGTACAAGCGTTACTCAATCTCTTCATCTTCACATGGTGCCTTCCCTGTGTGCATGTCTGTCTTCCAACTTCCCCTTTCCATCAGGGCACCAGTAGTATTGGATCAGGGCCCACCGTAATCCAAGATAACCACATCATGACTAATTACATCTGCCACAATCCTATATTTCAAATAAGATCACATTCTGAGGTACTGGGGGTTAGAACTTCAACATTTGAATTTTCAGAGGGCACCATTCAACCCAAACAACTATGTTACTGAAATTCCACAAATCAAGGTCCTCCTGGACTAATTAGTGTCTGTACTGGTGGCCTGAGTGACTCACATGAGAAATGTTCCTGTTCAGACACCAAGACCCACCGACCAGTGGCTGCGGGTCCATAGCTGGAGAGTCATATGAGTTTCTTCACAACTGGCTGTGGTGGGTACAAACCAATGTTGAACACACAGCTCAGGTGCAGTCTGGCATAACTGCCAGAGAGGACACTGGGCATGATAAGTTTTAACCCCAAGTGCCCAGAGTCAGAGCTCTGTCTTGTGTTCTTTGTCACTGTCTTAGGTTACATTCTTGACGTCCATCAGACCAAGGAGGCCTGCTCTTGGCAAGAAGGAGTTGGTGCTCTTCTGACTATAGAGACCCGCAACTTTCAGTGTCCGTTTGGTTTAAGTTTATGATGCCTATGCTTAATTCTATGCTTATTCTACTTTAATTCTGACTCCCTATACTGCTGCTGTGGCTCTTTTGTCTTCACTGCTTCTCTCTCTCTCCCTTAGTCATGCAAAAATACCCTGAATTAATCGTACACCTTAGTTTATATAAACCTTTATTATTGGTTTGGACAAGGACCCTTTTTAATTTTACTCATTTCTTCCCTCTTATGTCCAAACCCCACTTCATCGCCTTTCTTCCCAACAACGCCCCCTGCAGCCGTTCTGTTCACTCCAATGTGTTCCTTCTTGTTCATCTGAGTTCTTGCAAAATGTGTGTTGTTTTGTGTTCATCAATTTATTTTAATTTCTATTGAGGATAACATACATACATAAAGAATGCAGGTTCTTAAGTGGAAAACTCAATGAATCTTAAGAATAACTGTACACGCGGGCCAGGTGTCTGTGTTAACCTGCCACCCAGATTAAGATCTGAACGTGTCCAGTGCTCCTGCAGGTTGCTCATGCCCCTTCTCCATCAAAACTAACCCCCAGAGCTACTGTCCTTCTGATCCCTACCATCATAGACCCCTTCCCTGAATTTCAGATAAATGGAGTTACTTAGCATATAGTCTTTATCATCTTTTTTACCTGGCTTCTTTGACTCATTATTATGTTGTTTTTACCACTGTGTGGTATTTAGTCATGAGAATCTTTGAATTGTTAGACCTGTTGATAGCCCTTTGCATGTCTCCAAGCTTATGACTTTCATGAATAAAGCTGCTATGAATATTTTTGTGCATGTCTTTTAGTGAACATCTGAGCTTATTTTGTTCAGGAATATGCCCAAGAGTAGAACTGTGGGTCGTGGGGTAGTAGGCATTTCCCAGCTCTCACACACAGCATGTTGTACCAACTGACATGTCCTCCAGCAACACATTATTTCTAATGAATACCATCCTTGTCAGCTCAAAATATGGTCGCCTGTCATTGTCATCCATTCTGCTGAGGGAGTGTGGCATCTCATGGTGGGTTTAGTCTGCATTTCCCTGGTAACTCAGATCGTTGGGCACATATGCTGTAGATGTGGATACTGGCGAATCATTTATGGTTTTCTGTAAAGTGCCTGATCAGATTGGGTGACTGGGCTATTGGCTTTTCCATAATGATTTGTCTTATTTTTAAATGACTCATTTATTGGATATGGAGAGAAATACATTTTTCCAGTCCATTGTGGGCATTTTCACCGTTTTAATGATGTCCTCAGATACAATTACAGGTATTCTTAATTTTAATGAAAACTAAATTATAACTTTTTCCTCTTATGATTGGTGTTTTTTATGTTTTAAGAAATCTTTGGCTAGCCCTGGCAAACTTTAAAATTTTAAATTGATGCATTTTTCATGTCTTTTAAAATTTATGTCAATATTATTGTGTCATAATTCTCATTTTTCCCAAGTGCCACGTTTTCTTTCCATCCTCCTTGCCACCTGCACATCCAACCTGCATCTTCTCACCGCCACATAATAACCCACGATGGGCACCCCCTTTGTCCAGCAGCCACCTTGCCAGCCCTTCCTTGTGCACTCGCTCCTGTGTCACACTGTATGGCACTGCTGGAGGTGGGGAGGCACTCAATCCAAGAAACTTCTGTCCTTAAACTTAATAACATGCAAGTGGTCATGCAGAATCTCACTGACTCCAGGGTATGTTGACCTTCACTCCTTCGTGCCTAAGTGTCTCCGTCTCAAAGCAGGAAAGCCAGGAGGCATGGCTCCTGAACTTCGGCCAGTGCATTGGGGTCACCTAAGAAACCTGGGCCCCACACCTTGGGGATTTAGATTCAGTAGTTGTAGGACAAGGCCTGCACTTCCCACAAACCCCCTTAGGTGATTCCGATATGCAACCACGTTTTATCTACTCAAGAAGTTATTTATTGAGCCCCAACTATGTACCAGGCCCTGACCCAGTGGCTGTGGCTAGAGCAGTGAACAGAGCGAACAAACATTCCATCCTTGAGAAGATGGAGAATCCGCAAGAGAGGCAAGAAACATGTGCGAGACAGCAGAGAGACAGAAACGCTGAGGAGGAAATTTAAACGGGGAAGGAGAATAACAGGTGCCAAACGAGAACTGCACTTATTTTTTTATTGTAACTTAAAATTTTGTTTTATGATTACAGTCGACATACAATATGATACTAGTTTCAGGTGTACAACACAGTGGTTGGACATTTCTATACCTTACGAAGTGAGCCTCTGACTGGTCTCACACCATACTCGAGTATTGCAACAGTATTGGCTTTGCTGTGTGCTCACCTTCCCCTTCCTGTGACTGCTTTTATAACTATCCATTTGTCCTTCTTAATCCTGTCACCTTTCAGGCTCAGCCTCCCATATGGCAGCCATCAGTTTGTTCTCTGTATCTATGAGTTTGTTTCTGTTTCGTTTGTTCATTTATCTTGTTTTTAGATTTCACATGTAAGTGGAATCCTATGGCATTTGTCTCTCTCTGTCTGACTTATCGCATGTAGCATAACACCCTCCAAGTCCATCCGCGTTGTCACAAACGGCAAGGACTGTGCTTTTTGACAGGGGACATGCACGGGAAAGTTTTCATTGAGGAGGAGACAACTGAAGAAAGACCCGAAGGCGCTTTGGGGAGCCTTGTGGGAATCAGGGGAAGAATAGTCAGGCAAAGGACACAGCTGTCACTCCTTTACTTATTAACACTTTCCTGCCTGTCGTGTGTGGGTCACACCTGGAGCATCGCTTGCTGTGCCCAAGTATTCCTGAAACCTGTGAGGAGGAGGTCTACTAACTGGACACAGGCCCTGCTGCCCACATTCCAAAACCCCAGATCATACTGGCTGGTCACAAAGCAGCCATCCCCCAGTCCCATTTTTGTGTTCTGTCAGACCACAAGTTTTGGGGTATCCTTTGTGCAGTCACATTCCTTTGGGGAGATGGGGCCCAGCACTAGGCAGGAAGGGAATTGTGATTAGTTTAAGCTGGTCCTGGCAGGCCCCATGCCCTGGCCCACGACTCCTGCAGGCACGGGAATAGGATACAGTCTGGCTGCTGGAAAAAAACTGCATGATTTCTGCAGTAAGTGTTCCTCACAGGTGAGAGATGCACAGGCAAAATCACGTCCTCTTCTCCTTCAGGATATCGTCTTGTCTGAGTGCAATGTCCGAGGCAATAGTGACCGTCTTGTGACCATGAGGGGAGCTAACTTGAGAACAATCCCCAAAACTGAGATGACGGGAGAAGAGAGATGGGAGAAACTTAGATCTTTGTGACACCAACCTGGATGCATACACCAACCCTGGAACCATGTAGACTTCTTACAGGAGAAGCACCAACTGACACGCACTCCATTCCCACAGCCTTGGCAGACATAGGACACTTTTCTGACAGCTCCCTGAAGACAGGGCCTAGGCAGAGTCAACTCTCTCCTCTTAAGACATAAAGGACTACCGGGCTTTTGGGCTATGCCTGGGCTCACTGTCAGACTTATACCGCTTGTCACGAGGGCACCAAGTAAGTTATATGGGGCAAAGGGCAAAGACCCAGGGAGAGTTAGCTGCTCTGGCTCTGGGTCCCCACATTCATCTCTTGGGTTCTTTTGTGTTTGCCCCCTCAGCAGCCTATGAGCTTCTCCCAGGGCAAGAAATTACCATCATCCTTGTGGCTCTGAGTCCTCAGGGCCCTGCATAATGTCAGGTACACACTAGGTGCTCAACAGAGGTCTGCTGAGTGTTGGCAAGTAATGAAGAGTAGTTGAGAAACAGAAGAAGGGGAGAAAGGTGAGAAGAGACTAGAAGTGAACAGCCTTGGGGGTGGGGGGGTGGGGTAAATGCAGAGTGAGATTCCAGAGGATTGTTTGCAGAGAAAGGTGTATGCAGTGTGGCTTCTTCATGGGCACCAGTGGAGGCTATGAAACATAGGATGATGGCCCAGGGACCCCAGAAGCCAGTGGGCATGTGCACAGGTGAGTGTGAGCAAACAGTTACCAGCATGCCCATCTGGTTCCCTCCCTCTCTTCTGCTTCCTCTCATCCTCACCCCCCATCCTCCTTCTATCTCTGTCTCTGTCTCTGTCTCTGTCTCTATCCCTATCCCTATCCCTATCCCTACCCCTACCCCTACCCCTACCCCATCCCTATCCATCTCTATCTCTATCTCTATCTCTATCTCTATCTCTATCTCTATCTCTATCTCTATCTCAGAAATGAGGACACATGTTCATGGAACGATGAACCTCTAGCTGAGTGTAGTTCCAGCTGTGGTTCCCAGAAATGCTTTGGGGAGTCATCAGAACCAATAACTGCCTTGTGTTTCCTCACCTCCACCTCTCACTCTGCTGCTCCAGAATAGCTGCTGACACACGCAGAGGGCAGGCAGCACAGATGTCACCGCCCCCACCTCTGGGGCTGCTGCTGCAGTCTTGCCAGTGAGACTGCCTGCCCGATCACAGGTGTGAGGATGATGACAATGACAAGGAGAAGCGTGGTGACCATAGCATCCTGCAGCCAGCAGTGTGAAGGAATGTAATGAGCACCATCCCCACATCCTCATACCTTCAGATATTACTGCCCTCCATTCCACTGAGGAGGAAATTGAGTCAAAACAAAACAAAACAAAAACAAGAATGACTCCAATGTTCATTTGCCACATGATGTTTTGTAACTTTGTTTCCCCAAGGTACAGGCAAGAGCCCCTTCCCCAGTCCTCTGAGGGATAACCCAAGGCATTTTGAATTAGAACCAAGGCAAGACTTGAGACTGTCCTGTTAGAGGATGGCCAGTCAACAGAATGAGAATCCATTGATGAGTGCAAGGGACTACCCACGAAGGGCCGACTTAGTCTCTTCACCAGAGTAACTGACAAAGCTTTGCATGACTCATGTATTTCCCCTCAGGAGGGAATAGATGAGAGCTCCCTGAGGTCAATGGGGTTCATTTGAATCGCACATCAGCGAGGTTGGTAAGGCAGTATTTTCCTTACAGATCACTTCAAGAACGCCTTGGACTGCAGACTGGCTCCTGCCAGATCTCCTCATTGTTAGCCCTGAATAATGCTGACCCTGGGTGTTAGCCACAAGTGGGCACGGGATGAGCCTCTTCTGGCCTTGCTGGAATGCTGTCCCTGGGAATCCCTGAGCTGCAATTTCTGGGCAAGCTTTTGCCCTGGACCAGATTTCCTCACAGAACCTGGACCCACTGTCCAAGGAAGCATTCTGCTCCCTGCCAGGGCCAGCACCTCTGGGCTCCTCATTGCTTTTACCTCCTCTCCTCCTGCCTGCATGGCCTGTGGGTGTTAGTACCGCTGGTACTGGCTGAACACGGCTACATTTCAGCACCAGCTCCCAGCACCTCACTCTAGCTGGCATGGGCCCCAGTATTTTTAATGACAGGGCCGGGTTTTGAGAACCACATTGCCAGGATATGGCTGAATGATTCTAAATTTAAGCTCATGTAATGTTTCAGACATGAGCAGTGGTGTGGCCTGTGGGACCCATTTCCACTCCAGTCTTGGCTGCCTGTCCAGGTGCTTGTGCTGACATTCCTGGGGCAGACACTAGATAAGCAGGTTGGAGGCTGCCCCCACCTCTTCAGGGCTCTGACCTTTTGTGGCTGCAGAGGACCAAGTTCAAGGTGAAGTAGACAGCTGATTTCTAAGGACCTTCCTCCTTCACTCTGACCTCCTGAGGCACCCAGAGGTCTCTCCCTGGGATGCTGCTCAGACCCCTCTGCTTTCCCTGGTTTCCTCCTCAGCTTGCTCTCGCCACCCAGTCACAGCCTCCCGCTTGCCAGAAGGAGGGAAGAACACTGAGTGGAAGTGACTCAGAGGCCAGTCTTTGCAGTGATGTGATCCTTGTAGAAAGAGCCACCTCTAGAGGACAGTAGGGGTATTTCCAAGGGTAGCTGACACACTTCACACATTTCCACAGGGAGTGAGAGCCCTGGAAACTTCCTGTTGGCCTGACGTGATGGGATTGCTGAGGCCAGTCGACCTCAGCCCAGCCTTGCCCTTTATCTTCACTGTGTCCTTCACAAGCCGTCTTACACGGTGTGTCTCCTGGGCCCACCTTGGCACACAATTTATGTGTTTTAATGTGTGTGGAATTTCCATTCACAGGCACATGCTGCATACATGTGCTTGAAGTGGGACCAGGCAAGGTGTGTGTGTGCGAATGTTTACTGCCCCACCCCCACACTGTGTCCACTGTGCTCCCCAAGGTAGGCACTTGGCTCCTTCCCACATCCACCATCTTATGTGGTCCTGTCTATAAGAATCATGTACGTTATTGCATGTAGATGATAAAATTAAGAGACAAAAGGCCCCAGTTGTGCAGGTGATTAGTATCAGGCAAGGACAAGAAACCAGGTGTTAAGGCCAAGAAAAGGCTTCTGGAAACCCTGGGCCTTACCAATGATCCTCTGAAGAAGAGGGGCTGTGCCCTTTGCCAGCTCCCCTTAAAGTGTTCTGGGAGTAGAGGTTTTTCTGTCAATCCTTATATTAAAACAGAATTTATATGTAAATAATAATAGGGAATGTTTCTGGTGCCAGGTCCTGATTCTGCTTTACACACACAATCTCATTCACCATACAAGGAAGTGAGGTAAGCCTCCTGCCCACATAACAGTCTCCTGCTTTTCCTTGATAACAACAGCCAGCCCCAGGCAGGACATTATGATTTGTCAGACCCGGTGGGACGGTCCTGTTTACCTCTTTCCAGCCAACCTTGCACTCTTGGTGACTTCTGGCCAGTGGATCAGAAACATAAGTTTGCTGGCAAAGGAGGTGAGTGAAGTTTTGGAGAAAGTTTTTGCTTTCATGATAAAAAAGAACAGAAGCATCTGGCATAGCCCTTCTCTTTTCCCCTACCTTGAACTCAGATGTGATATTCAGAATGGCAGTAGCCATCTTGTGACAATTAGGCGACAAGTATGAGAATGAATGTAGCAGGCTAAGGAGGGAGGGGAAGAAGGTGGGAGCACCTGGACCTCTGGGGTGTCACAGAGCCCTGAACCAAGATCACCAACTGCTGACTCCAGAATTCTGGCTCTGTGTTAACAAGGTGTTATTTTGTTAGTTGGGTTTCCTGTTACTTGCAGCTGAATGCATCCCTGCCTGACACAGACCGGTGGTATCCTCCTTATTTCACAGATAAGTAAAAACAAGATGCCTTGGATAACAGAGTAGGGAAGAAATCATACTAGAGTTCAAACCCAGAAACTTGGACACCACAGCCTGAGCTCTCTTATAGCATATAAAGAGTCTGTTAAGCAAATTACTAGTATACTTAAAATTGCAAAGGGAACATTTATCCTATTTGAAAGGACACTTACAGGCTTGCCTTCATATTCATTCAAGTGCAATAGCCCCTGTTCTCAGAGCTGCTGGTGTCCTCCCTCTGGCCATAGTCACTTGCATAGCCCTTCATGAGAGGATCTGGGACTCACCAGGGCTGAGCAAATGCAAACTCTCTTCACACAGAGTCTCTCTGCAGCAGGGCAGGAGGTCAAGGGCAGCCTGCAGAGGACTCCAGCACTCCGAGTCAGCCCCTCCAGTCCCTATGAAGAAATAGGCACAGAGAGGGGTTCACTTGGCCCAAGGTCACCTCCAGTTAAAGGCAGAGCTGAAACACAACACCAGTTCTCCTTCTCCAGGTGGGTGCTCTCCATCCTCTCCAGCAGTTTCTGGAGCCCCATTCTGGTGCCACAACTCCCAGCCCACATGGTCAAAACTTGGACTGGGTCTGAGAACAGAGCCTTTGTGTTCCACGTCCATGTCCCCGTTGTGAAGCTGCTATTCCTATAGATGATGGTCAGTCTCTGGCATGCCCACTGTCAAACTGCCATGCTGTCCCCATTTCCCTGTGTGTGGGGAAGGGGGGGTCCTAGGGCTGGGAGCACATGATCCTGGCTCACTTACTAGTTAAATGGGGGAATTACTGGTTTGTGGCTGGTACCTGTCAGCAGGCACTTCCTCTGGTATTCCATCTCAAAGCCAGTTCCTTGAAGTTTGAATTCCCTCTTGAAGCTTCTCCACACTCTTCCTGGGCTGTAAGCTGGATAGAGATGCAGACAGCTACGGAAATGCACCAACTCCTTTGCCCCCAAGTCCTCTTGCAGCTCCTAATCCCCTTGGGGCCCTCCTCTTCTTGCTTCTTCCTGCCCCATCTCCACACTCCCTTTCCTGCTGCTGTCCACACACACACACACACCCTCTAACAAGTTACCTTCAAGGTATTTATAGGCCCAGCAGGTCCCCAGGGGCCCTCTCTGGGCAGCCATCTGCCTGCCTGACCAGCCTCTAATTAGCTTGGTGTCCTCTTGCCTGGGGCTTTGACGTGCCTCAGACTCCAGGCAGAAGGCACCAGTCTGGGGCTTGATGTCCCTCCAGCACCTGCAACAGTAAATCTAGGTTGACACTTGGCTGATGCTTAGCTGTCACCTGCATCTGAGCTGTGTTTCTCTGTGGTGTGCAGGGAGGGCGTATGCATGGGGTTGGAGGAGGTGCATGTGAGTGAAACCACAGCATTTTGCTCAGTAGCCTGATTTCTCCTTTCCTCTCCCCTTGTTAAGGGTAAAACTTGTCCAAGCCACTATTAAAAACATTAGGAATCTAAACCCTTACTCCCTTTCAAAGCTCTAGAATCCAGCCAGAACTGGTATTATGTACCAGTGGAAGTTTTAAAAATGAGAAGCTACCTCTGGGAGGCAGAGCAGGGGTCCAAGCTCCTGGCTCTGCCCAGGGTGCCCCCCACCTTTTTCTTTACTTTTTAAAAGATTATGGTTTAAAAACCCCACAAATTGAACACTTAACCATATACTAAGTCCATTTCTAAGTATAAAGCACACTCACATTTCTATGCAACCAATTGCCACAATTCTTTCATCTTCACAAACTGAAACTCTGTCCCATTAAACTCTAACTCCCCCAGCCCCTGGCAACCACCATTCCACTCTCTGTCTCTATGAATTTGACTCTTCTAGGTACCTTATAGAAGTAGAATCATGCCATATTTGTCCTTTTGTAACTGGCTTATTTCATCATCTCTTCAAGGTTTACCTGCATTGTAGCATGTGTCAGAATTTCCTCTTTTTAAGGCTGAACCATATTCCATTGTATGGATGAACCACATTCTGCTTATCTGTTCAACTTCTTCCATGAACAGCTGGGTTGCTTCCAGCTTTTGGTTTTTGTGATAGTGCTGCTCTGAACGTGGAGTGCAAGTATTGTCCCATGTGTAATCTGAAGATGAAATGAGACACTCAAGACACATTTGCAAAGTGAAGGAGAAATGAATGCCTTTGGAATAGCCATGAAAAGATGGGGGTCTCCAGATTGATTGCAGAGCCCTGGGAGACCTGTCTGAAGGCCCTGGGGGGAGTGGGGAATGGGTAGGCATTGGCCTGAGCCCCTCACCCTCACCTCCAACCAGAGTAACTCCACTTTCAACTAGTCATTCATTCCGCACGTATTCATCTACTTGTGCTGGGCACTGTTTTAGGAGGTGGTGGGAATACAGCAGGGAACAAATCAGATCACAGTCCCTGTCCTCAGAGAAGTTGCACTCTAATTGAGGGGACATAACATGAACACATGACATAAGGAAAATACTGTGTGTGGTGTGTTTGATGGCAACCACAAGGGAGAAAAAAGATGCCAAGAAGAGGGGTACAAAATGTTGGGGGCAGGTAAAATTTTAGACCCCACAGCCAGGGTAGCCTTCATCATTGAAAAAGTGATGCTTAAAAAGCATTGTTAAAACTTAAAAATGTAAGTTACATACCATAAAGTTAAAGTGTACACATTACACATTAAAGTGTACAGTTCAGTGGTTTTCAGTACATCCGAAGGAGTTGTGCGCTGCCACTGCCTAATCCCAGACCATTTTCATGTGGAAAGTGACTTTCTGAGTGAAGATCTCGTGCTGGATGTTTTCCATCTGCTTGTCCATTAGCTTTCTACCCCTCGGCCTCGGGGGTGCCCCCAGGCATCTCCTCCCTGGGCTCTTCTCAGTCTTCTGTGGTTTGAACAGATGTGAGTGCCAGCAGGAGAGCAGAGAGAGAAGGAAGAGTGGGGCACTTAATCCTCCAGCCCACTCTGGGTGGGGAGGCCACCGTCTGGCTGCTCCTTGAGGCCACCACTCCTGTGGGACAGCTCTCTCTCCCTCCAGCTTCCAGTGACTTTCCCTTCCTCTTGTTCCCTCAGGCCCAGGGACTGACTGGTTATTTCCAGCCCAGGATACTGCACAGTCCCATATACCCTGTCGATACCTCTGTAAGTAGTCCCTTTATTAAACTTCTCTCGAGTCACCCAACTCAACTATACCATCTCTTCCTGCCAGGGACCCTAGATGACAGAGATCTGGTGGAAATGAGGGAGCGGGCTCCCTGGGATAGCAGGGCAGGCAGAGCCACAGAGGGGATCAGTGGCTCAAAGGCCCTAAGGTGGGAGCTGGCCTGGTATGCTCAAGGAGCAACAGGAGCCACAAGGGTAGGGGTCCCTGAGCAGTAGACAGGCCAGGGAGGAGCTGGGCCCAGATTGCTCTGAGCTTTGCAGGCTGTGGTAGAAACTTTGGCTTTTACTCTAAATAAGGTGGGCAGACACTGGGCCAGCTGAGCAGAGGAGTGGCATGCTGACTGACAGTTTAGGAGGAGCTCTATGCTGTGTTAAGGATGGACTGAAGAGGGGCAGGAGCAGAGGCAGGGAAACCAGCTGTGAGACACAGGCCAAGCAGGAAATAAGCAGGATACTTATAATGGGATAACTGAAGAGAAGTTTCTTTTCAAATGTATGGATGACAAGGGAAACACAAGGGTAACGTAACCTAACCCAGGGCTTTGGAGCAGCTGAGCTATTACCTCCTTCTAAGTCATGGAAAGGAAGCAGTTACTACTGAAGTCTAAGGCCATGTGATGGTTAATTTTATGTGTCAACTCGACTGGTTCATGGTGCCCAAAAGTTATTCTGGGCATGTTGGTGAGGATGTTTCTGGCTGATATTAACATTTAATCTCATTCGGAAGATGGCGGCAACATAGGTGGGAGCGGAGTCCACTTCCCCTCAATGCCAGGGAAATACCTAGCTGATCTGAGGAGCAGAGCGAACAGCCAACAGTATTCCAGCATATACGAAGATCAGAGACCAAAGATAGAGGACATTGAAAGATCTGACGGTAAGAAGAGCACTCAAGGACAATAAGGTCCCCGGGACCCGGGACCGGGACCCCACGGTACAAGGGCCAAGGGCGGCAGAAGCGCCAGCCTGTTACAGAGCAGAAGGGGGGGGTGGTTCCTTCACGATAAATTATTACAGAAAGGATTCCCCCTTTCTGTCTCTGGAGGTTCCTTCCCCCACGCCCACCTGCTAGGTTCGCAATGCCCGCCGCCAGAGGAAAGACGTCTCTCAATGCCAGAGACTGGTGAAAAGGAAAGGAATTGTTTATTTGAAAGTTACACAAACTTAGAATAATGACCTAATGTCTTCAATAAGATACTAAAGTCCTCTAGAATACCCACAGATGCACAGTCCTTCCCTCTCCCCGTGCCCAGTCCGGGGTACCATGTCTCAGGAAAAGAAGTAGAAGTCTGTGATTCAGGCTCCCGGCACCATCAGCTGTGTGGCTGCTGCAACCTCCAGTTAATCCAAAGCCGTGTGGCACCTTCTCATGGCCCACCAGCAAGAGTCCTCTCTCCCCTTTCTCTATGGCTGCAAAGTCTCTCCTGCTGCCTAAGCCGCGTGGCAAGAAGAAGCACTCCAAAACCTCGTGGTCCTCTTTACTCTCCTTCAGAACCGCGTGGTCCTTTTCCCCATTTCCTTTGGAGCCGCGTGGTCTCCTCCTTCTCCCCCAAAACCTTGTGGCCCTCCTCTACTACTATGGAGCCGCGTGGTCTCTTCTTACCTATGGCTGCCGGGCCTAGGTTTAAATCCCAGTTCCCATCTTCCTTTGCAGCCCATTTCCGACTCCTCCTACAGTCAGCTACACCTGCCAGCATCCCCGTATTCTTCCAGCTTTACTGGGCTGCCATAGTAAGTCTGGGCAGGTGTGGCCCCATGGCTTGGAGCCAATCATCTCCAAGCTCTCACGCAGGCCCTGTAACCAGGGGGAGTTGCTTCCCAGTCCCATCTTGGGTGGAAGCCACTCCCATCTCCCTGGCTCAAAGCTGGGCCACAGCTATTTAACATATCCATGAAACCAGTTAAAGGTTATAGATATGTTAAATGACCGTGCCTGGGGTTAGCTGCAAAGCTCTTGCTACCCAAAACAGCCTCTGAATGGCCCTGTTCCATGTGTCCCATCGCCCTGGCTCAGGCCTGTAGGGGTGAGGACATCCTATATACATTTTTCTAATATTTCCTGGACACCCCGAGTCCTGCACCCCATTACAAATCCCTTCTTGGGGCCCTCCTCTTGGCTGCACCCTGCTTCAAGCCCAGGCACAGGGGCTGCTGCAGGAGTCTTGGGAGAGGGCCAGGCTGAGCTGTGAGCAGCCAGGTGCTTGATTGGACCAGGGGGGCTTGAAAAGGAGGAATTTCTCAAAAAGAAAAAGAAAATAGAGACACTCAGGGGCTAGTTAGAGAACTCTCAGTAGCAGCCGAGGCCCCTGGCGCCCCTCCCCTCTCCGCCCCTGGACTGCGAGCGGGATAAGCAGCACCAGAGCCACGGCGCTCACCTGAGGTCCGGTCGCGCGCACGCGTGCAGATTAGCGAACAGGGGGCCCATACCTGAAACCTCCGAGATCATCTGGAGCAGAGGCTAGCTGCTCCACCCACAGGCCCAAAACCTCGGAACCGAGTGCCGCGTGATTCAGTCCCAGGGCGGCCCCGCCCGCCCGAGAGACTCAAGCCCAGGCGGCTGGATCGGCAGGCTGCGCGCTCCCAGCACAGAGCCGCTTGAGAGCGTCACAAACCCAAAGTGGCGAAAACGACCCAAGCCCAAGCGGCTGGAGCCGCCGCTTGCGCGTCCCAAGAACAAAGCTGCTGGATTGGCTGATCAACGGCCTGATTGCCTGCCAGGGACCACACCTACAACGCCTACCTAACACTTGCGCACCCTGCAGGCCCTACTAGCTCTCTAGGACAAAGGCAGAACACCCAGCAGAGGGGAGCTACAGTGATAGTGGACTCTGTAGGCTGAACAACAGCGAAGAGTGTGACCCAGGAAGGGAGAAAAGTGAAACCAATCCTTCCAACCACCCCCTCCCATTGCACAGACACGACACCAGCAGAACTAACCTGACCGGTTTAAAGCCAGCAGAAGATTTTTTTTTTTTTCTTCCTTTCCCCCTGAATTCCTTCTTCCTCTCTCTTTTTTTTTTCTCTTCATTCCTTCTTCCTCCCATCCTTTACCAGTTTTATGTCTTCTTCCTGCCTTCTTTTATCTATTTCTATGTTTTAATTTTTGTTAAAATTCCTTCTTATCTTGCCTCCAATCTTTCTTTATTCCTTCTTCCCTCCTTCCTTCCTTTCCTCCTTTTCTACTTCCTTTTTCCCTCCTTCCCATCTTTGTTTTTTTTTGTTTGTTTGTTTGTTTTTTCTTTCTTTTCTTTCTTCCCCCCTTTCTCTTTTTCCCACAGGTGAGACAACAAAACCTGGAGTGCTGAAAAGACTAGAGTTAGACCGTGTTAAACACATAAACGTCAGCTCAAGACCAGTGAGCACAGGAGATTAAGGAGACAGCACCACCGAATCCCATTGGCATTCTACCATAGAAGTTCATATCATAAACCCAGGGAGTCAGAATAGAGCAATTTAAGAAGCAGAGGCCAACAAGAAAAGCCTCACAAACAATGGGAAGACAAAGAAAGAATTCCCAAATGAAAGGAAAGGAGGAAGTCTCAGAAAGAATGCTAACCGAAAAAGAGGCAAGCCAACTATCAGATACTGAGTTCAAAGCAATGGTCATCAGGAAGCTCACTGAGCTCTCTGAGCTCAAAGAGATCTACCAGAAACTACAAGGAAACTACAATGAACTCACTGCAAACTATATCAACATGAAAAAGGAAATAGAAAATATCAACAAGAGCCAAGAGGAAATGAAGAATACAATTTCTGAATTGAAGAACACAGTAGAAGGAATTAAAAGCAGGCTTGATGAAGCAGAGGATCGGATCGGCGAGCTGGAGGACAAAGTAGAAAAAAACACCCAGAAAGAGCAAGAAAAGGAAAAGAGGCTCAGAAAGAATGAAGAGGTAATAAGGGAAATGCAGGACAACATGAAACGTAACAATATCCGTATAATAGGAATACCAGAAGGAGAAGAAGAAGAGCAAGGGATAGAAAACCTGTTTGAAAAAGTAATGATGGAAAATTTCCCTAATCTGAGGAGAGAAAAAGTCACCCAAATCCAGGAATCACAGAGAGTCCCAAGCAAGAGGAACCCAAAGAGACCCACTGCAAGACACATCATAATTAAAATGGCAAATTTCCAAGACAAAGAGAGGATCTTAAAGGCAGCAAGGGAGAAAAAGGAAGTAACGTACAAGGGAGCCCCAATAAGGTTAACAACTGACTTCTCAATGGAAACGCTCCAAGCCAGAAGAGAATGGCAAAAAATATTCCAAGTAATGAGAACCACAGGCCGGCAACCAAGACTACTTTACCCAGCAAAGTTCTCAATCAAGATAGAAGACCAAATAAGGAGTTTCCCAGACAAAAGAAGTCTAAAAGAATACAGCTCCACCAAACCAGCTTTGCAAGAGATGCTAAAGGGACTGCTTTAAGGAAAGGAAGGAAAAGAGAAAGACAGAGGAACACAGGTAGGAAATAATGGCAATGAATAACTACCTATCGATAATAACCTTAAATGTAAATGGATTAAATGCTCCAATCAAAAGACATAGAACAGCTGAATGGATAAGAAAACATGACCCACACATATACTGCCTACAAGAGACCCATCTCAGGACAAAAGACCTACACAGACTGAAAGTTAAGGGCTGGAAACAAATTTTCCAAGCAAACGGACAGGAAAAAAAAGCAGGGGTAGCAATACTCATATCAGACAAAATAGACTTCCAAAGAAGGGCCATAAAGAGAGACCCAGAAGGTCACTTCATAATACTCAAAGGAAGCATTCAGCAAGAAGACATAAGCATTGTAAATATATATGCACCCAACATAGGAGCACCCAAATACATAAAGAAAATTTTGGAGGACTTCAAGAAAGATATTGACAGCAACACAATTATAGTAGGGGATTTTAACACCCCACTATCAAAAATGGACAGGTCTTCCAAACAAAAGATCAACAAAGATATTGTGTCACTTAACAATACCCTAGAGGAAATGGACTTAACTGATATATACAGAGCTTTTCATCCCAAAGAAGCAAAATACACATTCTTTTCAAGTGTCCATGGAACTTTTTCAAAGATAGACCACATGATAGGACACAAAGCAAGCCTCAACAAATTCAAGAAAATTGAAATCATATCAAGCATTTTCTCTGACCACAAGGGTCTGAAACTAGAAACCAACCCCAAGGGTAAAAACCCCAAACACTCAAAATCATGGAGACTGAATAGCATGCTATTAAACAATGAATGGGTCAAGAACGAGATTAGGGAAGAAATAAAAAACTTTCTGGAAACAAATGAAAACGAACTCACAACAACCCAAAACCTATGGGACACAGCAAAGACAGTCCTAAGAGGGAAGTTCATAGCAATACAGGCCTACCTTAAGAAGTTAGAAACAGTTCAAACAAACAACCTAACCCTATGCCTACAAGAACTGGAGGAACAACAACAAAGACAGCCCAGAGCAAGCAGAAGGAAGGAAATAACCAAGATCAGAGCAGAACTAAATGACATAGAGACTAAAAGCACAATTGTAAGGATCAATGAATCCAGGAGCTGGTTCTTTGAAAAGATAAACAAAATCGATAAGCCTTTAAGTAGGCTCATCAAGAAGAAAAGAGAGAGGATCCAAATAAACAGAATTAGAAATGAAAGTGGAGAGATTACAACTGATACCACAGAAATACAAAGGATCGTAAGAAATTACTATGAAGAACTGTATGCTAAGAAATTTGAAAACCTAGATGAAATGGACACATTTCTAGAAAAATATAATCTTCCAATCTGAATGAAGAAGAAGCAGAAAGCCTGAACAGACCAATAACAGCAAAGGAAATTGAAGCAGTCATCAAAAAACTACCATCACACAAAAGCCCTGGACCAGATGGTTTCACAGGAGATTTCTACAAAGCATTTAAGGAAAAGCTAACCCCTATCCTTCACAGACTATTTGAAAAAATCCAAACTGATGGAAGACTCCCAAACTCTTTTTATGAAGCCAACATCATCCTAATCCCAAAACCAGATAAAGACACAATGAAGAAAGAAAACTTCAGGCCAATATCGCTGATGAACATAGACGCTAAAATTCTCAACAAAATATTAGCAAACCGCATCCAGCAATATATTAAAAAGATCATCCACCATGACCAAGTGGGATTCATCCCAGGGATGCAAGGATGGTACACTATTCGCAAATCAATAAACATAATACATCACATCAACAACAGCAAAGACAAAAATCACATGATCATATCAATAGATGCGGGAAAAGCGTTCGATAAGATACAGCACCCATTTCTGATAAAAACACTCAGCAAAGTGGGAATAAAGGGAGCAGTCCTCAACATAATAAAGGCCATATATGAGAGACCTACAGCCAACATCATACTCAATGGACAAAAACTTAGAGCTTTCCCACTAAGATCAGGAACAAGACAAGGATGCCCTCTCTCACCACTCCTATTCAACATAGTTTTGGAAGTCCTAGCCACAGCAATCAGACAAGAAAAAGAAATAAAAGGCATCCAAATTGGAAAGGAGGAAATGAAACTGTCACTGTTTGCAGACGACATGATAGTGTACATGGAAAACCCTATAGACTCCACTCAAAAACTACTCGACCTAATAAATGAATTTGGCAAAACAGCTGGATACAAAGTCAATACCCAGAAATCAAAGGCATTCCTGTACACCAGCAACGAAACTGCAGAAACAGAAATCAGGAAAAAAATCCCATTTGATATAGCAACAAGAAAAATAAAGTACCTAGGAATAAACCTAACCAAGGAGGTAAAAGACCTGTACTCAGAAAACTACACAACACTGAAGAAAGAAATTAAGGAAGATACAAACAAATGGAAGCATGTACCATGTTCATGGATTGGAAGAATTAACATCATCATAATGGCCATACTACCCAAAGCAATTTATAGATTCAATGCAATCCCTATTAGAGTACCCATGACATATTTCACAGATATAGAACAAACATTGCAGAAATTCATATGGAACCATAAACGACCCCGAATAGCTGCAGCAATTTTGAGAAAGAAGAAAAAAGCAGGAGGGATCACAATACCTGATATCAAACTGTATTACAAGGCCACTGTCATCAAAACAGCCTGGTACTGGCACAAAAACAGGCACATAGACCAATGGAACAGAATAGAGAGCCCAGAAATAAACTCAAGTCTATACGATCAATTAATATTTGACAAAGGAGGCAGGAGCATAAAATGGAGCAAAAACAGCCTCTTCAACAGATGGTGTTGGGAGATCTGGACAGCTACGTGCAAAAAAATGAAACTCGATCACCAACTTACGCCATACACGAAAATAAACTCAAGATGGATAAAAGACTTAAATATAAGCCGTAACACCATAAAAGTCCTTGAGGAAAACATTAGCAGGAAAATCTCAGACATTCCACGCAGCAACATCCTCACAGACAAATCCCCTAAAGCAAGGGACATAAAGGAAAGAATAAACAAATGGGACCTCATCAAAATAAAAAGCTTCTGCATGGCTAAAGAAAACAGCACCAAATTACAAAGAGAACCAACAGTATGGGAAAACATATTTGCCAATGATACCTCAGACAAGGGACTGATCTCCAAAATATATAAAGAACTCACACGACTCCACTCCAGGAAGACAAACAACCCAATTAAAAAATGGCCAAAGGACTTGAACAGACACTTCTCCAAGGAAGACATACAGAGGGCCCAGAGACATATGAAAAGATGCTCAGCATCACTAGCCATCAGAGAGATGCAAATTAAAACCACAATGAGGTATCATCTCACACCAGTCAGAATGGCCAACATAAACAAATCCACAAACAAATGTTGGAGAGGATGTGGAGAAAAGGGAACCCTCGTGCACTGTTGGTGGGAATGCAGACTGGTGAGGCCACTGTGGAAAACAATATGGAATTTCCTCAGAAAACTAAAAATGGAACTGCCCTTTGACCCAGTAATTCCGCTGCTGGGATTATACCCTAAGAACACTGAAACACCAATCCAAAAGAACCTATGCACCCCAATGTTCATAGCAGCACAATTTACAATAGCCAAGTACTGGAAGCAACCGAAGTGCCCATCAGCAAACGAGTGGATCCAAAAACTATGGTATATTTGCACAATGGAATTCTATGCAGCAGAGAGAAAGAAGGAGCTTATACCCTTTGCAACAGCATGGATGAAATTGGAGAGCATAATGCTAAGTGAAATAAGCCAGGAAGTGAGGGACAAATACCATATGATCTCACCTTTAACTGGAACATAATCAATAGAAGAAGAAAGCAAACAAAATATAACCAGAGACATTGAAGTTAAGAACAATCTAATAATAGCCAGGGCGGGGGGGTTGGGGGCGGGGACAGTGGGTAGAGGGGATTACAGGAACTACTATAAAGGACACATGGACAAAACCAAGGGGGAGAGTGGAGGGGGGGGAGGGAGGTGGGTTCACCTGGGGTGGGGTGGAGGGAGGGGGAGAAAAGACATACAACTGTAATTGCATAACAATAAAAAAAAAAAAAAAAGTAAAGAAGCACAGAAAAAAAAAAAAAACATTTAATCTATTGACGTGGGTAAAGCAGATTGTCCTCCCTAATGTGGGTGGGCCTCATCCAATCAGTTGAGGGCCTGAATAGAATAAGAGAGAACTCCTCTTGCCTGACAGTGTTCAAGCTGGGAAATCAGGTTTTCCTACCTTTGGACTGGAACCGAAACATTGAAGCTCCTCCTGGGTCTGAAGCCTGCCACCATTGGTTGAAACCAAACCATCACCTCTCCTGGTTCTCAAGCCTTTCAACTCAACTGGAACTATACCAAATGCTCTCCTGAGTCTCCAGCTTCCCGGCTACAGAGCTTGAGACTTAACCAGCCTCCGAAGCTGCATGACCCAATTCCTTGTAATAAATCTCTTTCTCTCCACATATACATCCTATTGATTCTGTTTCTCTATGGAACCCTGACTGACACAGGGAGAGGCAGCCACCTGAAGAGGAGCAGTGATGTTGAGGGACAACACCAGCCTGAGGTGATTCTTTCCAGGCTCCTGCCAGGGCTCACTTTTGGCTCAGTTCAATGGAAGCCACAGGGCACAGGACTCAGCAAAGGTGGCCAGGACAGATGAGACTCCAAGGTCATGGAGCAGGGGGCAGAGGCAGAGCCTACCTCTGGTGGGGCAAACAGAAGACATCCAGAATAAGCAATAGGAAGGATATGGCCATAGTCCAGGGAATAAACCATGGTATCTCAGCCAGGGGCGTGGCAGTGGTATGGGGAGGAATAGTTAGATCTGGGTGTATTTGTAAGTCAGAGCTGGTGGGCTTGCTGATGGCCTGGATGCAGCAGGCTTGAGGACGAGGAGGCACAACTGACTCCAAGGGTTTGGGCCTGAGCTACTAGACCGAGTTGCCATTGACTAAAATAGCTTTCTTTGGCTCCTATAAAAATTTCTTTTGAGAAAAAGGATTCAGTTGCTAAATAAAAGTTTATAAAATTCCTTCTATGATATTTTATATTTTGTCAACAAAACATACCTACATTGCTCCATTTGATCTTCATTATCCCCTGAAGCAGGTGGGGGAGGTATTGGATGACCAGTGGAAAACTAGACCTGGGCACACGGCCTCAAATACATAGTTGTGTGTGCTCGTACATATCTGTGCCGTGATCAAAGGAAACATAACATGGGGTACTGAGGAAAACTGGCTTATACTTTGGTGTAGAGTTAAGCCTAGGGCTCTGATTTGTTCTTTGTTTGTCCTGCTGTTGCTCAGGCAGGGAGAGCTCAGAGATGAGTGTGCTTCAGCCTAGCTCTGAAGGAGCTAGTGGGCGCAGTGCATGTGGACAGTCAGCCAGAATCAGAGCAGTCTGTGGAGGGAGGGAGAGGCCATGAGAAGAGAGCAGAACAAAGGGAAGAGAGGGCAGCAGGGGGGAGCTGGGGAAGGGGAAGGTGAAAGGGGTACCAGAGAAAGGAGGCAGGCAGGGGGGGAGGACGAGGGATGGGGAGGGCGGGAGGGGAACCAGGAGAAGGGGGAGGGCAGGAGGAAGATGCTTGCATACTTCCCACTGAGCTTCTCCCTTAATGGTAGCACTGGAGGACACTCTCACTGACCAAACTCACTGAGCAATGGAAAGGATGGGACTTTGTGGTCTGTGCACAAAGGAGCTTAGCTTAATACCGGACTCTTTTACATCTTTTACATCTGTTCCTTTTTCCTCCCATCCTCCATGCCCAGAACTGCCACACTCATAAATCACTACTTTTAAATGGATGTGGGGTTGCAGTAGGTGATATTCAAGTTAGAGTTTAGAAAGAACTAGTATATTCCTTTATCATCTAGGTATTACCTAACTTTCCCTCAGCTCTATTTCCTGCAGCTCCCTTCTCCCTGCCCTTACCCCAACCCTCCCACCTTCACCATCCTCCCTTATCCCCAACCCTGAGACCCTCACTGTGGCAGTTTTTAAACATGTCTGCAAATCCTGACACTTCTCCCATTGGGAGGAAGGGTCTGTGCCTCCTCCTTTTGAGTCCAGGCCAAATTGGAGCCTGGCTAATCAATGAAATTTAGCCAAAGTGATGCTCTGTGACTTCTAGGCAGACCATAAAAGGCACTAGTTTCCTCTGTATTCTCTTGGGATCTAACTCTGTGAGGCCAGCCACCATGTGAGGAAGCCCAAGCAGCCCAGTGGAGGACAATGGAGTCTCCCAGCCTCAGCCCAGCAAGGTCCCAGCCCACAGTCAGCACCAGCCTGCTGGCCCTGTGAGTAAACAAACCAACCTGGAAGAGGGTCCTCCGGCGGCCCCTGCTGCCATTGCCTGGAATGGAGAGGAGCCTTGCCTGCTGGGCCCTGCCCAAAATACACACTCATCAACTAACTAAATAATTGCTTTTATTTTAAGCCACTAAGTATAGCTTAGGATGCAGTAAAAGACACTGATATTCTCAGCATTCCACAAAAGGTATGTACACTATAACATGCCTGCAGTTTCCTACTTTTGTTCCTCATACCATCTGTTCCTTATAATTATCCCTTCAATAGTCTTCATTTGCTGAACTCCTATTCATTATTTAAAGCCTAATTCAAATGTCTCTTTCACTGCGAAGCCTTCCCTGAAATGTCCTTCCCCTTTTTTCCTACTAAGGGAATAAATAATTGTCCCCTCCACTGTACTGACAAGTCTTTTCCTCTGCATCACAGCACTTAGCTAGCTTTAGCTGAGTGGGGTTTTTTTTTTTTTTTTTGAGATAAGCCCCCCTGTACAGACTTTGAGTATTTATCTCAAGCATCATATCCAATCTCCATTCCAACTATAGGCATCACATCCCCAGTGCCTAGTGAGAAACGGACACGTAGAAGATACCCTAGGAACGTGGGTCAGGTTAGACTACATTTGAGGGATTTGAGATGAAACACTGACCAAGAGAAAGTTGGAATACCGTTTCTCTCAGAGCCCTTAAAAATAAAAGCCACAACATAGATTCACTCCTAACTGGTGGGAATTGTATACCATTCTGGCCTAGACTAAGTGATGAGCCGTAAGTTTTGAATTTCAAAGGTCTGTTTTAAGAATTGATAACTCCCTTAGCTTTGGGCTCTGTTCCCACATTTCATTTGATTTCTGCTAAGAAATCCCGTTTCAGAAGGTATTTAGCTTTAAAGTCCTCCCCCACTCCACCTCCTCCCGGACTCCTGCCACAGTCCCCAGTGCCCAGTGCTTCCTGGTGTGCAGCAGTACAAGGGGCTACTGTCTTAAGATACTATAATTAGCCAGGCCGACAATGCATGCATATATAGTGTTTTATATATATATATATAAAGGTATTTTTCTCTGTAAAACAGGTTAGGGCACACTTGTAAAGTGTAATAACCTTGGTAAGTGTTGATCAAGAGAAAACCACAGGCCCCAAATGGAGTCACTTGTGCTAAAGCCACGACACTGAACTTCAACTTACTACCTGACCTAAGTGCAGTTTCAACCTTATCCAGGAATGTAATTTCAGTCGGGAATTTCCTGGCCTATGTGGATGAGATAGTCTGCCACCATATGTGTCCTGTCCATCCCCAAAGGAGGCTGAGGCAATCTGCCTGATAAGATCCCTGCCTTCCCCTGAAGGGAGATAACCTTGCCTGAAACAATTCTTTCTTTTCTTCCACTAATAACTTTCTTGTCCCACCCAGAGTCTGCCTATAAAAACCTTCCATTTTGTCCAACTCCTCAGAGATAGGATGTTACCCAATTCATGAATCATTTAATAAAAGCAATTAGATCTTCAAATTTACTTGATTGAATTTTTGTTCTTTAACAGCCTTTGAAAAGACATATATTACTTTACCCACCATTATAATATCAGTATTTTTCTTTACAAGTGCTATGAGGGCTTCCCAAGCAGTTAAGGGGCTGGGTGGGACCTAGGCCAATGCTGTGACTGGGAAATGAGTACAATGAGCAGGGAAGAAGCTTTCTTAGCAGCTCCCATGCTCAGCACGTCAGGGTAAGTCAGTGGCTCTGCTGAGCAGGTGCTACAGTGAGGCACAGGGGCCAGGTTCTAGGGGATTGGGAGCCGCACAACCTGGAGGTGGTCATCTATGAAACAAAAAGAATACAAGTAACAAATATAAAAAATAAATATAAAAGTGAATATTTATTTATAATGAAAAAAACCACCCCCTAAAAAACTTTAACAAGTTGATGATTACCACAAAAATCACAAAACCTACAAAAATTGCACATTGTTTTTTTTCATTAATTGCCCCACACACCTCTGTAGTACTTTTTCTAAATTTGATATGATTTATAATCTTGAAAAATATGCAAAATGCATCTGAAATGAAGGCATTCATAGGAACAATTCAAATACACTTAAACATCGCTGCCACGTGGTATTGAGCCACATAACTGTGTAACCAGATGCCTCTGATTCTACAACATTGACTCCCTGATGAGTATGTGTAGGAGTTCTGTCTCTGGAACACTTGCTTCTTCAGACATTTCTCTGCGTCGGTGGCAATTTTGCGTGCCATTTTGCTGGAACCAGCAGATTTTGTCAGGACAAGATGCATCACACAGATTAAGAAGCACTCTGACACATGGAATGAATAAACTGTGACGTCACACACAGTGCTCGTGTGGTATTATCACCAATTTGGACCCACAAACACAAGAATTTTGATCAAATTCCATTTTGTGTAATTCCCATGGGAAGAGAAGACAACGTATGGCATGTTCAAAATTACCCACATTCAATATCGACTGCTTTCCTAACAGAAGAGAACTGTTTTGGCCAGACCTTGATTTGGCCAGACAACCAAATGCTCTGTGGGCAATTTCATTTGTTGGATTTCTGGAAGACTCTTTCAGACTAGCTTCTGGCCCAGGGTATTTCAAACCTTACTTTTCCTCCCCTCCTATGTACTTCCAGCAGGGAGCACTGTAGGACGTTCATAGGGTAATGAACTGCTGCACCTGAGTGTCCTAATGCAGGGCAGGTCAGCATGTGGGTGATAAGAGTGTTTCTACACCAGGATGACTGGAGATAACTTGACTATACAAGGAAGTAACCGAGCTACATAAGTATATCCCACTAAGCCCTAATTAAATGCTTCCCCAACTCATCTTTCTCTTAGCTGGATCCCCAAAATGTGCACAGCCACTACACATCACCCAACTGAGATGAAATCAGACAGAGAAGAGCTGGAATGAAAAGGGACAGAGGTCTTAACCAGTTGTGGTCAATCTTCTTTTGCATATATTAGGAACATGTTGCTGAAAGGGAAGGACCCTGAAGCATCATTGGCTTCCTGGCAAATGTGCCCCTAGACCAGAAGAACCAGCAGCAGGTGCAATGTAGGGTTTGGGGGGTCCCTAGGATGTTGACATGGCCAAAGTCAGCAGGCCTGGAGACGTCAGCCAGTTACACTCTCAACTCTGTCGCCAATCCTTCCTGTGCCTCAAGAGCCCCTGAAAACAGGGCTGGATGACAGAAACCCGCCAGGGTCACCCGGAGGTTTAAGGAGAGGATCTGTTGTAGCTCTTGGTAAATTTGAGCTCTGGGCAAACATCATCTGGTATCCTAGGCTAGTGTCACAGTGTCCTCCTCCCTTTGGGTCCACAAGGACTGCCTCTTTAAAGTGGGAGAGTACACTCTGACCCTGCACTGGGCAAGCCCTGTCTTCTGAAATCAGAGTAATCCTGCTGAGGTCCCTCCTGCCATCCCCTCCTCCCTGCTGTCAGCTAGGGGATTAGAGGAGAGGCCAGTGGATTAACGGGCTCATTTTGTCACAGCCTCCCCTGCCACAGTCAACCCCTCTCCTGGAAGCCTGCTAGGCAGGTAAGGCATCTCCTCTGTTATCTGCAGGACAGAGTGAAAGCCCCTTCTCCCACCAGGAATTGCAGCCAAGACTGGACTACAAGCCAGGAACCCCAGGTTTGCTAGGACCCAAAAAGCAAAAGGCTTGGGCAGCATCCCAAGGGTCTGAGTAACAGGCAGACAGAGCCCATGGTCTTAGGCTGCTGTCCACCTCTCTCCACCCACCCTGACCCCAGCAGGAGCAGCATGCCTGGAACTCCCAGGTTGTCCCCAGACCCCAGCTGCCCCTACAGCAGGATGCCCTGGGACCTGGGGCCCTCCCTGTGGAAGACTGCAGTCATCCTGAGTCTGCTTCTGTCCAGCACTGCCCTGTCCCCCACGTCAGGGCAGACCAAGATTCCTCTGGAAACGTAAGCATCCAATTCATCCCCCACCCCATAAAACCCTTTCACCCTTTCCTCCTTTCCTTCCTCTTGGCAGACCTCAATCCTCTGCCCTACCCACCTCTGATCTACCTCCGGGCTCTCCCCTGGGCACTTGGATGGCCCACTCTCCTTTTTTGCTCTGAAGACCTGTTCTTTGCCCTCCTCTCTTCCAATGGGGAGTCCCACCTGCTCCTCCCCAAACACCTGATGGTTTTAAGCAGACCTGATCATCGGCACTCACTGTCCTCACCGGATGGCAAGCAGTATCTCAAGCACAGGCATGGCGATGCTCCTTCCCAGAATTGCTGCCATGAGGTGACTGAGAGTGGGAGCAGTGTTAGCTCAAAAGGATCCTCCCCAAGGATTTGTTAGGAAATTCATTTTAACATTCTGAAAGGGTACAGTAGTTTAAATCAACAAAATGGCTCATGTGACCAGGGACTAGGTCAAACTGGACTTCAGTGGTCTCGGTCACCCCTTTCTATGCCTTCCTGCCTCCTTCAGGCCCTGAATCTACATTCATTCATGGAGGCCAGGTATCAGTCATTTACACTTTGGTATAAATTTAAATTACTGTGCGACACCTCTGGGAGTATCTGTTTTTAGTCCTTGGCTCTGGTGGTTCTATTAAAGAAATTTCCAATAAAGGTGGGAAGCAAAGTGCTCTAGCCCAAATAAAGGAGGTTACCTGCTCAGTTCATATCTAAGTCCAGCCACTCAAGTGCAGTGTGAGAGTCAGGCTTTCAGAGCCAGTTGCCAACCTCACGTGTCAACAAAGCGGGGACAGGGCGCCAGAGCAACACATAATGTTTTTGTTGAGCTTTGTTGATCGGTGGATTTGAGCAGCACTGTTTCCACCTGGTTGTGCTTTACAAAGACACCCTTAGTCCACACAGCCATTCAGTGAGGGGGGTAACAGTGCCCCTATTCTGCAACTAGGGAGTTGAGGCAACTGCCCACGTTCATGTAATGGAAGTGCTGTAATTTGAACTCAAGTCAGCCTGGCCTTTGTGCCACTGTTATACCCAGAGCAGCCTGTAAAACTATCCATTGTTGAGGGAGATGCTGAGAATAATTTTTATCCCTAGAATATATACCAACTAATAGTAGAAGCAAACTCTAGGAATAGTCTGAGTGCCAAGTCAAGATGGCTGGAATCCAAGTCTTAATTGAGGAGAACTTTGGTGGACTATCAACACAGAAACCTTGAGAGAGAGTCACTGAGATTAAGGGCCCCGGACACACCCATGTCTGCACCTGCCCACTCCCTTGGAGCCGGGCCTCCACACAGGACCTTGCTCCACCTCCTCCTTCCCACTGGATCCTTCTCAGTCTGTCCCATCCTAAAGACCCCGCATTTCTCTCCTGTGAAGCTAGTCCATTGTGCCACTCAGCCCTCAGCCTCCAACACCTGCCCTGGCTTCTACTGCCCTCCCAAATCTGTTCCCACCCCAGTCTTAAAGACCCTCATTGCCCAATCCAGTAGGCAATTCTGGACTTAACTCCCTGGACCCTTGTTTCAGACACTAGCCTCTCCCTTCCCCTTGAGTCTCAATGCCTCCACTTCCAGAACACTGCTCTCCTGGGTCTCCTTGGGCATCTATTACCTCTCTTTCTCAAGTGTCCCCTTCCCTCTGTCTGCCCCTGAGATTGTTGGTGTTCTCCAGGGCTTGTTGTCCACTCAGACCTTCTCATGCTACACAATCAGTCCTTGAGAGAGCCCATCTACTCAGAATTTCCACCGCCATCTCCGTACTAATGACTTTTAGCCCTGCCTCTACCTATTAGACTCATGTATCCATTGTCTATGGACAGCTCTTCCTGAACATCATGAAAAGCTTTAAATTCAAGTTTGTGTCTTTCAAGATACAGAGCCATTGGTGCTTTCTAGAGTTGGACAACACACAACCTGCCCAACCTCACTCTACAACATAGCCCTGCAACAGAAACCTCACCTTCTGCATATCCCAAGCTACACTCATCACCTTCCACCCTCCCCAACTTGCTTCCATGATCTTCCTGATATTCTTAGTTTTATTTAATAACACTACCATCAGCTCAACCACCCAAACTGGAAACCTAGAAGTCATGTTTGTCTCCCTAAAGCCCTTCCAAATCTATTCGTCACGCTAAACACAGGTGTCCCTTCAAACACCTATTACCCTATCTGTATATGAAAGGATGGCCCTCTAATGGAAGATTTTACAAAGGTGAGGACTGAGATGTAGCTCCAGGACTATGCACAAGGCTGAGCATTAGGACATTAACAGATACTGGTTGAATGACTGAATAAATGCTGATCTCGAAATGATCATGTGGGCAAACCCCCTTTGCTCCATCTGGAGAGGCTCAGACACAGCCTGTGCCTACCCCCACAACCCCACCGGCCTGTCCAGATGGTGAGATCTTGATGTCCTTCTGGGGACAGACAAGAGGTCAGGGTTTCTCCCTAGGCTGCCTCTCGTGCCCTCACTGCCTGGCCTGGCCTCCCCTCAGCAGAAGCAGAAGCAGCTCAGAGCCTTTTCCTCTGCCCCTGTGCTTCATGCTCTCTCTGAGGTTTCAATAGATGATGCAGCAGCCTACAGTGACCTTGAGCAGGGAACACTAGAGAGGGAAGGACTCACTGAGAAGCTTCCGCTGTGCCCAGACAGGTCCTGTGTCTGTCCTCAGGGTCCCCTCTGCCCTGCCCTGGGCCTGTCCACAGACCCTTCCCCTCCTCTGTTCTCCATTCTCCAACCATAGACCACAGCCTTCAGGTGCATGCGGTCAGGATTTGGTCTAGCTCATCAGCTCCTGCCCCTCACCCCTCAGCGGGAGACCCAGCCAGGGGTATTTAGCACACTCATTGCAGTTGCTGAAACCCTGGTGGGTCCCTGGAGTCTCCTGCTCTGGCCAAGAGGTGCAGTAGTTCTTTGTGTGTGTTTTTCTGGGTGTATGTCAGTATGTATCCTTTTGTATGTGTACATGAGTGTATGCACATTAGTGTGCAAGCATCTATGTATCATGTTTGTCTCTGTGTTTGTGCATGTGTGCATCAGAGGATGTCTATAAATGTAAACACTTGTTTTGTATGTGCATGTATATCTATGTGTGTGTCTCCGTGTGTGTGTGTGTGTGTGTGTGCATGTGCATATACACATATACCTTCATGGCCCCGCAGGGTGAAGTTGTGGGCAGACACCTTTGGTGGGGACCTGTATGACACCGTGACCAAATATTCAGGCTCCGTCTTGCTGCAGAAGGTCAGTAACCCCCTCCCAGGGAGCTTGAAGGGTCAGAGGGCAGTCAGCCAGGGAGCCCTTCCAGGGTAAGGAGCAGAGACCTCAAACCCCTGAATGTCTGTGCTGTGAGGGGACTTAGAGATCACTAATCCATTCCCCTCGTTTTCAGACGGGAAACTGAGACCCACGGAGGGGAACAATTTGCCCAAATCACAGAGCAAGTCGGTAGGGCAGTCAAGGGCATGGTGTCAGTTCAGACCCCTGGAAGCGGAGGTTAAGATGGAATGGACAGACAGGAGATTTATTAGGGGAGGAGCTGTGAAGTACAGAGGGGTGAGGGAGCAGGAGTCAGCAGACTGGGATGCAGACCTGACACCTGTGAAAGGGGACAGGGAGAAGGAGAAGGGGTAAGAGGGGCTTCAGCCAGCCATGGGAAAGTCCTGCAGGAGCTCCTCGGGCAAGACAAGCAGGCAAGCTGGTCTGTGACCTCTGCAGAGGGAGCTTCCATATGTCCAGTTCTCAGGCCCTCCAGCTGGTCTGGGCCAGTGCTTGGCTCCTGGGTAAGACACAGGGCCCAGTGGAAAAGACGATGCACCAACCCCTACCCTTATTGGTTAATTGCCTTAGTGCAGATTGACACCTAGCCGTCCTCTTACTATATAATAAACAACCTGATCTTCCTCTGATATTTATAACTCCCAGACCAGTTTTAAGAATTGCTTGCCATTCTCAATCATTACCATTTGCTAAGAGCTTTACATTCAGGATTTAACTCTCCTCACAATTTCATTTTCTAAATGATGCCAAAAGCAATTCTCAGGCTTTTATGCCTGCACAGAACCACCATGCAGCCCCTGCCTGCATCCCCTTCCCCACAGCCCACAAAGCAAACCAGGAGGAGCCAGGCTGAGCCCCCTGTCCTGCACCTCCACAGCCCACTGTAACAAAGACAGTGCAGACCAACTTGCCACTCACACCACACTCCTACTCTGCAAAGCAGTGTTTCATTCAGTGTTCTCATTTGTGCCCTCTAACCCCAGGTGAGAAAGAGCAAAATTATGTGACCGTTTTGGGTAAAAATGATCTTTAAGTCTATGCATTCTAGAACATTCTCTAAAGCCATGCCAATGTTACATCTTGCAGATGAAGAAACTGACTAAGAAACTTGCCTACGGTCACATGGCCAATAGGCTGGCGAACTGGGTTATTAGACATTGGTGATACGCACACTCAGCCTGGAGAGTGAATTCGAACCCAGCTCTGTGAACTCTCCCAGGTTCCCTGGCAGTTTGTCAGGTGGTGCCAATACCTGTCAATGCTGAGCTTGGTTTGGACATAATGTGCATCAGGGGATGTGGGGAAAAGATGAACTGATGCTCGGGGAGGTATCACAGTCCATGTGAGCATCCCCAGGGAAGTCTCAGAGACCTGTCTGTGTGACCTTGGTCAAGTTTGTTGACCTGAGCTCCAGTCTACTCTCCTCAGGATATTAACTGAATGTGTCCAAGGTCCCTGGAACAGAGAGGACATTTGATAAGAGGCAGCTATGGTTACTAGTGGGGGAGATTCTGTGAGGAGGTGAGGGTCTGTCCTTGCCTCTGGTCAAGTAAACAAGGCCCCATGGTGTGAGTGCGCTAGAGAGGATGGAGGCCATGTGTAATTAGGTACCACACATCCTGGTGCCAGATTACAGGTGCTGTCTCTCCCACATACCCTCTAACAGAAATACAAGGATGTGGAGCCCAGTCTGAGGATCCAGGAGGTGGATGGCTTGGAGCTGGTGAGGAAGTTCTCAGAGGACATGGAGACCATGCTACGCAGGAAAGTGGAGGCTGTAAAGGTGCTCCAGGTCCTATGATCTGTGGGGGGACCCACCCTAGCCCCTGTCACATCAAAAGAACCCTCACTGACATCATGACCCTGCATCCTCTCACCCACCTCATCCTTTTCTTACCTCATGAGCATCAGCCTTGAATCCCCATGAGCCAAAATGTCCTTGTAAAGGAGGAAATAATAGGAAGCAAGGAGAGAGGAGAGGGCTGCGATTGGAGCTCTGCCTTAAAGAACAGAGTCCTATGCAATAGGATCAATGTGCAGTGTCAGGAGGGGCCTTCCACCATAACATTGTATTCAGTGATGGGCAGAGCAGGTCGAAATGAGGGCTGAAGAGTCACCTGCTGAATGAATGGGCGAGTGGATGGGTGGGTGGGTGGTGGATGGATAGATGGTGGATGGGTGGGAGTATAGAGGGATGGAGAACATACAAAGTAAAGCTCCCCCCCACCGCTCCCCCTTTTTTCTTCCCCTACTCATCTCCCCACCCTTTCCCCTCCTGCCATAAGGACCCACCCTTCATGGCACCCAAGTGCTCTGAGGGCTACCCAGACAGCATAGGTGCTTATATATAGTGATGGGTGACCTGCTCAGGTGACCCATCGTGACATATCCACCAAGCCTTGCTTGGCCTAGTTGAAACAATATGTCACTTCCCTGGCATGAAGTGCCTACTGGGATGTGATGGGGTCCTGGATGATTGGAAAGACATAGTTCCTGCTCCACCCAGCCAGAAATCTGGCCATCTAAGATGAATGTTGTCCCCCTAAAGGTTTCATTTGGGGAGCCAGGGGAAAGCAGTAAACTGTTAGAGGGGAGGCTGAGGCCAGTACTGAGGGCGGGAAGTGTGGGGAATGGAAGCTGAAGCCTGGCCAGCCTGCTTGCCTGAATCCCACCTCCCCCATCAAAAGCATTGTCTGGGAAGAAAAGCTGGGGCCACCCTTCCCACATAACTGAAACCAGAAAAGACCAGCATTCATGCTGCCTGTCACATACCAAACCCAATAAGCAGAGACAGGGAATGAATCTTTATGGGCACTTTATTCAGATGGCCGGCAATCTGAGAAGGAGTGGGGTTCGTACCGTAATGGACCGTGTTACATTTTCTTCCAAGCCAGCCTTTTTATAACAGAGAACAAAGTACGGTAAGGGGTTTTGAAATTCAGGGAAAATTAGATTTAAAAAAAACCCTACAGTATTTTCACCCTGGGCAGTTAGCTATTCCCAGGGGCAGATGGTCGTCTGGATCTCCCTGGAACACAAGCACCCAGATGCCTCCACTTGTTCCCCAGGACATAATCTTTAGTGGTGCCCCAGGAGGTCGGCTGTGTCTCTCTGGAGTGGTGGGCCTTTTCTGCAGTTGCTGAAACAATAACTTTAACATATGCCTCACCTACTAGGCTTATTAATTATTTACCTTAAACTAAAATTTTCAAACTCTTGAGTCCCCTATCACAACTACTTGCAGCGTCTTTTCTCCAAGGTTAGGGGCAAGGGATCTTAGCATGAGGAACCACTGAGAGGATACCAGGGGACTTGGAGAGCCTATTCTGGGCCATAGCAGGGGGACACTGACCTCCCACACAAATAGCACAGCAATACCGCCTTCCTCTTTCAATTTGCAATGCTGTGGAAACCACCTTCCTGGGTGGAGCACAGACAAGAACGCACACTGCAGGGGCTGGTCCTTGAGGTGCCAGACCACAGCAGTCCTGGCCCACCCCCAGAGGCCTGGCTCTTGGCTTCCGGGGGCTCCAGTTGTACTGTGCCTTTCCCACAGCTTCAGCCTAGGGAACCCAATCAAAGCAGCACTTTCTCTGCAGACCTTCTCCAAGCACCAGTCCCTGCTCCCTGCTGGGGGGTTGCCTGGGAAGCCGGTGCCATGGACCCTTCTATGGGAATGCCCATGGGGAAATTTACTGCAAAGCAGCACTAAAATAACCTTGGCCCTGTGGAATTTCCTTTTTTTTTTAAAGTATATTTTATTGATTATGCTGTTACAGTTGTCCCATTTTTTTCTCCCCTTTATCCCTCTCCTCTCTGCTGCCCCCTTCCCACCAGCATTCCCCTCCACCTTAGTTCATGTCCATGGATCATACATATGAGTTCTTTGGCTTCTCCGTTTTCTATACTATTCTTAACCTCCCCCTGTCTATTTTCTACCTACCATTTATGCTTCTTATTCCCTCTACCTTTGCTCCCATTCTCCCCCCTTTCTCTCCCTGCTGATAACCCTCCATGTGATCTCTATTTCTGCGAATCTGTTTCTTTTCCACATATTTGCTGAGTTTGTTTTTGTTTTTGTTTTTTTTAGGTTGGGCTGTTGATAGTTTTGAGTTTGTTGTCATTTTACTGTTCGTATTTTTTATCTCCTTCTTTTTCTTATATAAGTCCCTTTAACAAACATTTCATATGATAAGGGCTTGGTGATGATGAACTCCTTGAACTTGACCTTATCTGGGAAGCACTTGATCTGCCCTTCTATTCTAAATGATAGCTTTGCTGGAGAAAGTAATCTAGCTTGTAGGTCATTGACTTTCCTGACTTGGAATACTTCTTTCCATCCCCTTCTTGCCTGCAAGGTTTCTTTGGAGAAATCAGCTGAGAGTCTAATGGGAACTCCTTTGTAAGTAACTGTCTCCTTTTCTCTTGCTGCTTTTAAGAGTCTCTCTGTATCTTTAATCTTGGGTAATGTAATTATGATATGTGCTTCCTTGGGTCCAAATTTTTTGAGCTTCCTGGGCTTCCTAGAAATCTATTTCCTTTGCCAGATTGGGGAAGTCCTCCTCCATTATTTTCTCAAATACATTTTCAATTTCTTGCTCTTCCTCTTCTCCTTCTGGCACCCCTGTGATTCGGATGTTGGAACATTTAAAGTTGTCCTGAGGTTCCTAAGCCTCTCCTCATTTTTTTGAATTCCTGTTTCTTCATTCTGTTCTGGTTGACTGTTTATTTCTTCCTTGTGCTCCAAATCATTGATTTGAGTCCCGGTTTGGCCCTGTGGAATTTCTTCGTCACATCCTAGGACCTGGGGGCTGGGAGAAGGGAAGTTAAGGACTCTTCCACCCAATTTACAGATTCAGAAAGGCTTAGTCGCTTGTCCCTGACTTAGCCAGAATATGACCTCAGATCTTCTCCTCTTTTTCCCCATATTTATTGAGGTATAATTGAAAATAAAAACTGTATATATTTATATTCAGCAGCTGAAAGGTGGAAACAACCCAACTGCCCATCAATTAATGAATGGATAAACAAAATATGAGATATCCACAAAATGGAATATTATTCAGCCATGAAAAGGGATGCAGTTCTGACACATGTAAAAACACAGATGAACCTTGAAAACATTATGCTCAGCGAAAGATTCTAGATACAAAAGGTCACATACTGTATGATTCCATTTATGTGAAATATCTGGAATAGGAAAATCCATTGACAGAAAGCAGATCGGTGTTGCCAGGAGCCAGGGAGAGAGGAATGTGAGTGACTGTTTAGTGGGTGCAGGGTTTTTCTTTGGGGGTGATGAAAAGTTCAGGAACTAGATAGTGATAGTTGTATGATATTGTGAATGGTCCTAATGCCACTGGATTGCACACTTAAACATGACCAGAATGTGTTTACATACACACACACACACACACACACTTAAATAGACTATTTTCAGAGCAGTTTTCAGTTCATAGCAAAATTGTGAAGAAAATACAGAGAGTTCCTATATAGCTCTTGCTCCCACAAACACACAACCTCCCCAACTATCAACAGCCCCTGCCAGAGTGGTACATTGGTGCAACAGATGAACTACATTGACACATCTTTATCACCCAAAATCCATAGTTTACATTAAGGTTCACTCTTGGTGTTGTACATTCTGTGGGTTTTGACACACGTATAATGACATGTATCAACCATCAGAGATCACACAGAATAGTTCCACTGCCCTAAAAATCCTCTGTTTTCCACCTAGTCATCCCTCCACCCCCACTAATGCCTGGCAGGCAGGGATGTCTTACTCTCTCCATGTTTTGCTTTTTCCACAATGTCATGTGGTTGGAATCAGGCAGCAGGTAGCCTTTTCAGACTGGCTTCATTCACTGGGAAATATGTATTTACCTTTTGGCTAGTGTGAATAGTGCTACTGTGAACATTTATGCACAAGCTGTTGTTTGAATCTCTATTTTCAGTTCTCTCAGGTATATCTTTAGGAGTGGAATTGAGGACCCACTGGCTTCCTTTGGCTCATTGATTCTCTCCTTTGTGTTCCTGTCCCTCAGAATCTGGTAGAGGCTGCTGAGGAGGCTGACCTGAACCATGAATTCAACGAATCTTTGGTGGTGAGTGCTATTGCTTCTAGAGCTCCCAGCGATGGACAGTGTCACCTGAGTATAGGATATGGAGGGAGGGGGGCAGCACTATCTTTTAATGTGCCCAGGATTTGTATGAACCTACAATAATTTGATTCTGAAATGCCCCAGAGTCTTTTGACAAGGGATTTATGGGCCAGGAGACAGCAACCAAACCCTGGGGCTGGGCATGTAGAGTGGCAATCCACCTTTCTACAGGCATTTATCACCCAATGCAACATGCTAGCCTCTGCATAGATAAAGTCAAAAAGCTCATAGACCAAATAACTCTAATATGTGCCCATACAGGTGGTCAGGTGTTCCCACAATGCAGAAAGGAAGAGGAGGAGCTCAGAAAGTCTCTCAGACAGGGTGGCCTCTGGGATGGTCCAGGCTGAGGGGAAGTTGAGCAGCTGAGGGCATGAAGTAGGGGTTTCTAAGCTGGGTGAAAAGAAATAATAAATACACAAGGTTGAGGAAATTGCCAGCAGTCAGTACTGTATGTCCAGGGGATGGTGAAGCAGAAAGTGACTGTGGTAAATGTAGAGCTCTGGACTTTATTCATCCTGAAAGGCACATATTGAAGACTTTGAGCTGGGGACGGGCAGACCTGGATTCGTAGCAGCACTGTTGTGACATGGGCAGGACATGGGGGTGGAGACTGAGGTGCTCTTCAAATCTGAACCACGTCGTGGTATGAAGAAAGTGGGGAAGAGAGTCTGATTATGGCTCCGAGGTGGTAATCCAAGCAGATCCAACACTGTGTAAGAGCAGAAAGCAGATTGCTGGCTCCTCAGGGGACATGGGGACCCAGTCCCCATGCTGTTAAAGAGAGCCCTCACTTCTCAGGGCACCACCATCTGAGTTCCTCCACCTCTTTCTGCACTGAAGGAGCTGGTGGTGCTGACAAGGCTGCCTCTGTCTTTGTCTCTCCTGGAATCTGTCTCATGTCCCTGTCTCCATCTCTGGTTGTATCCGCACACGATAAAGTTGAGAACTGAGCCATAACCCAGACAATTTACATCAAAACACAATCAAATCAACCATCTGCTCCAATTATCTGGACATGTATTTGCCCCAAATCCTGTGAGTCATTGCCCGAATACCCCACAGGCAGAGCTTGTGTGGACACTGCCAGTCCGTCCAATGTCTCTCCCATCTGAGTCTTCTGACCGCATCGTTTCTCTTTCTCTGGCTCACTTGGCGGGACCCTGTCTGCGCTGTCTCTGTCCGGCTGTTCCCCTCTGCCATAGTTTGACTATTACAACTCGGTCCTGATCAATGAGAGGGACGTGAATGGCAAGTATGTGGAGCTGGGGGCTGAGTTTGTCCTCAAGTCCAACGCGCACTTCAGCAATCTGATGGTGAACACATCCCTCAGTAGTGTGCAGCTGCCCACCAACGTGTACAACAAAGGTAGTCCCTGTGCCATGGCCTGGCGTGGTTATTGAGTGATGCTGGTGGGGGTTAATGATTTGCCCCCATTTTCCCAACAAGCCCATAGGTGTAAACTGATTCTCCAACCTCCCTGACTGAGGATGGGGAATCCTTCCACAGGAGCCTGGGCTGGGAGATGGCTCTGTGCTCCTGGCTGGGAGGGTGTGAGTGTGGCTCTCCGCGTGAGATGGAGAGGGAAGTTGGAACTACAGCACTGCAGGCTGTGTGTGCATGCTTGTGTGCACGTGCATGTGTGTCTGTGCACATGTGCTGGTGGGTGTGGTCAGTGGGTGAAGAACTGGTCACTGTCTTTCCTGATTTAGTGTCCCCTGCAATTCCTTCTACAATCTCACCCTTTAGACCCAGATATTTTAAATGGAGTCTACATGTCTGAAGCCTTGAACCCTGTTTTTGTGGAGAACTTCCAGAGAGACCCAACACTGACCTGGCAATATTTTGGCAGCTCAACTGGATTCTTTAGGATCTATCCAGGTAAGGACATGGCAGGCATCTCCAAGATCCTCTGGGCTTTTTCTCTGGGAATAAGGCAATAGGGGTATTAAAGATGAGCCCTGGCACTCATACCCCTGGTAAATGGAGTTGACCCTGCTATCCAAAGGTACCTCCAACCCACAGTTTGACACTCTTCACAACATGATATGCACATTTTCAACAAAGAGCTGTTGAATGAGTGAATGAATGAATGAGTGAAACACCATGGTAATCAGCCAATAAATGCCCACATTGAACCCTTGTCTTATGAAAAGCGTTGTGGAAGATGCAAAGGAGGATAAAAACAATTCTTCATCTTAAGAAGTTTACATCTTAATTGGCAAAATAGGGCATATTCAACTTAACATGTTTAGTAGCAATGAAGAGATGTCATGGGTCATGATATGATTTGTGACCAACCTAACAAACAGGATGGGGAAAGCTCCCTTGTCTACTAATAAAAATATAGAACAAAAAAATCTACCACAAAATTTGTGAAAGTTCTCCTTTTTTTTTTAACTTCCCATTTAAATAATTCACCTCCATATTTTACTCCAACCCATTTTTATGTTTTAGCACACTGTCCAAAGTCTTGACATCGCCCTGTTTTCCTGAAACAGAAAATCAGAAAGGTCCTAAAGGACCCTTCTGTGTGCTCAGACTGGAAAAGCCAGTTTCTCTCTAGGAGCGCAGAGGGATCCTGGAGCTCATGAGTCCTCCGGTTAGTTAGCCTGTTCCTTCCTGTTTCTCTGCCCAAACCCACTTCTAGCCATTGGTTCTTTTGTTCTCTGGAGCCTCAGTAAACAAGTTTATCCCTCTTCCTTGTAGCAGCTCTTCAAATGCTCAAAGACAACTAACTCACAGTTCTCTCAAGTCTTCCCCAGGATAGAATTCCTGTATATATTCTTGCCACATCAAGGTCTCCAGAGAAGTCAAGTTGTGTGCAAACAACACAATCCAGGTGTGAGCCATCATCTTAGTAGAGAGAATGTTTCTCACCCACACCCACATTACAGATATATATCAGCCTCAGGTAGACTATGTGGGGTCGGCTATAATCTTGATCATAGTGCACAATCCCCATGGGTGCATGCAGGCCCAACACAAAAACTAGACTACCAACAATTTCTATTTACGTATGTGCTCCTCCTCTCTCTCGCCATCTCCTCCCCTCCCCCAGGCTCCCCATCCCTACAGCTGATTGGGTAATAGCTGAATTATGAGCTTATCACTGTATTTGGATTTGGGGGCTGTTTATTTGTTTAGTTTTATCTTATGTTTACACACATACATCTGCTTAAACAATATATTGTTTTGTTTTTAAAATTTATAAAACTGGTTTCTGATATAGATTTTTACAACTTGCTTTTTCATTCAATATTATACTACCAAGATTCAATAGGTTGTCACATATTGCTTTATTTTGTCATTTTTGTTCCTCTATCATATTACTTGGGGTCAGTATATCAGTTTATCCATCCTCCTGATCCTATCTTGGTTGCTTATAGTTTTGTTTTTCTTCTTTGTTTTTTACTTTGATGAACAATGTTGTTATGAACAGTCTTGTAAGTGTTTCTCTTGGGCGTATCCCCAGGAATGGAATTGTTAGATCCTAAGACATAAGACCATTCAACTATGACAAGGAAATGCCAAATTGTTTTCCAAAATGCTTGTACCAATTATATTCCCACCAACAATGAGTAAGAGAACCTGTTGATCCACAATTTCTCAAACCCTGGGTATCAGTGAACTTTTAAATTTTTTAATAATTTCTTAGTATAAAATTATATTTCACTGTGATCTGGCATTGCATTTCTCTGATCACTTGTGAAACTGAGAATCTCTTTATATGTCATTTGTTGTATGTATTACTTCTTCTGTGAAATGCCTACTATATATTTTGCCTACTTATCTATTGACTTTTCTGTTAACCCACCCTTGCACTCCTATGGTAAACCTAACTTGATTACAGTATACTAGTCTTTTATGTATTGTTGGATTTAGTTTACTAATATTCTGTTTAGAATTATTGCATTTATATTTTTAAGTGAAATAGTCTTGTAATTTTTCTTTTTTGCATACCCTCTTTGTCTGTTTTTCAAAATTATACTAGCTTCATTGAATAAACCGAGAAGTATTCCCTCTTTTTCTGGTTTCTGGGAGTATTTAAATAAGGTTAGAAAAACATTTTCCTTGAAAGTTTGGTGGACTTTATCTATAAAACCATATAGACATGATGTTTTCTCTATGGGAAGATTTTTTTTAAAAATTATTTTATTGTTCTTCAATTACAGTTGTCTGCATTTTCTCCCTACCCCTTCCAACCACCCCATCAAAACCCACCTCTCTCCCTTGCTTCCACCCTCCCCCTTGATTTTGTCCATGTGTCCTTTATAGCAGTTCCTGAAAACCCTTATCCTCTCTCTCTCCTCTCCCCTTCCCTCTGGCTATTGTTAGATTGTTCTTTTATAAAAAATATATTTTATTGATTATGCTATTATAGTTGTCCCATTTCCCCCCCTTCACTCCACTCCATCCTGCACACCCCCTCCCTCCCACATTTCCCCCCCTATAGTTCATGTCCATCGGTCATACATATAAGTTCCTTGGCTTCTACATTTCCTATACTATTCTTACCCTCCCCCTGTCTATTTTCTACCTACCATTTATGCTACTTATTCTCTGTACCTTTCCCCCCTCTCTCCCCCTCCCACTCCCCTGTTGATAACCCTCCATGCGATCTCCATTTCCGTGGTTCTGTTCCTGTTCTAGTTGTTTGCCTAGTTTGCTTTTGTTTTTGTTTTAGGTGTGGTTGTTAATAACTGTGAATTTGCTGTTCAACCTCATTTTTACTGTTCATATTTTTTATCTTCTTTTTCTTAGATAAAGCCCTTTAACATTGCATATAATAAGGGCTTGGTGATGATGAACTCCTTGAACTTGACCTTATCTGAGAAGCACTTTCTCTGCCCTTCCATTCTAAATGAAAGCTTTGCTGGATAGAGCAATCTTGGATGTAGGTCCTTGTCTTTCATGACTTTGAATACTTCTTTCCAGCTCCTTCTTGCCTGTAAGGTCTCTTTTGAGAAATCAGCTGACAGTCTTATGGGAACTCCTTTGTAGGTAACTGTGTCCTTTTCTCTTGCTGCTTCTAAGATTCTCTCCTTATCTTTCATCTTGGGTAATGTAATGATGATGTGCCTTGGTTTGTTCCTCCTTGGGTCCAGCTTCTTTGAGACTCTCTGAGCTTCCTGGACTTCCTGGTAGTCTATTTCCTTTGCCAGACTAGGGAAGTTCTCCTTCATTATTTGTTCAAATAGGTTTTCAATTTTTTGTTCTTCCTCTTCTCCTTATGGTATCCCTATAATTCGGATGTTGGAACATTTAAAGATGTCCTGGAGGTTCCTAAGCATATACTCATTTTTTTTGAATTCTTGTTTCTTCATTCTTTTCTGGTTGGATGTTTCTTCCTTCTGGTCCACACCATTGATTTGAGTCCCAGTTTCCTTCCCATCACTATTGGTTCCCTGTACATTTTCCTTTGTTTCTCTTAACATAACCTTCATTTTTTCATCTAATTTGTGACCAAATTCAACCAATTCTGTGGCTTCCTGATTACCAATGTTTTGAACTGTGCATCTGATAGGTTGGCTATTTCTTCCTCGCTTAGTTGTATTTTTCTGGAGCTTTGATCTGTTCTTTCATTTGGACCTTTTTTTTTTTTTTTGTCCTGGAGTACCTGTTACATAAAGGGGCGGAGCCTTAGGTGTCCACCAGGGGTAACGCTGGTCACTGGGCTATGATGCTGTATGTGGGGGAGGGGTCCAATAGGGAGCAATGGCACTTGCTCCACTCTCTGCTGGTTTTCAGTCACTCCCTCCACTACCCATAATCAAATTGGGCCCTTTTGGTGCTGCTTCCTGGGTGGGTGTGTTTGTGTACGTTCTAGGTCCCTGTGGGTCTCTCCAACGAACTCTCCTTTGAGGCTGGGATTTTCCCCTGCTGCTGCTCAACCCCCACAGGTGTTTTCAGTCAGAGGTTTAAGGCTTTATTTTCCCCCGCTGGAACTCTTGGTTGCGAGGTCTGTCACCCGGTCCACCAGCTGCTGCCTCACCGGCCAGCTGCAGCTTTGTCCACCCCCCTCCACAATCCATCACCTCGTTGGACTCACCAGCTGCCCTTACCATGAGTCCTCTCCACCTAGCTGCCTGTCTCCGCCCTCCCACTGGACTGGATGAATGTTTCTTCTTTATCTCCTTTGGTTATCGGACTTCCATACAGTTCGACTTTCTGGCAGTTCTGGCTGTCTTTTATTTTTAAATTGTTGTTGTCCTTCTTTTGGTTGTGCGAGGAGGCACAGGGTGTCTATCTATGCCTCCATCTTGGCCGGAAGTCTGTTACATTGTTCTTAATTTTAATGTTTCTGGTTATATTTTGTTCGCTTTTTCTTCTGTTGATCATGTTCCAGTTAAAGGTGAGATCATACGGTATTTGTCCCTCAACGCCTGGCTTATTTCACTTAGCATAATTCTCTCCAGTTCCATCCATGCTGTCGCAAAGAGTATAAGCTCCTTCTTTCTCTCTGCTGCGTAGAAATCCATTGTGTAAATGTACCATAGTTTTTTGATCCACTTATTTGCTGGTGGGCACTTAGGTTGCTTCCAGTACTTGGCTATTGTAAATTGTGCTGCTATGAATATTGGGGTGCACAGGTTCTTTTGGATTGGTGTTTCAAGGTTCTTAGGGTATAATTCCAGCAGTGGAATTGCTGGGTCAAAGGGCAGTTCCATTTTTAGTTTTCTGAGGAAATTCCATATTGTTTTCCACAGTGGCCTCACCAGTCTGCATTCCCACCAACAGTGCACTAGGGTTCCCTTTTCTCCGCATCCTCTCCAACATTTGTTTGTTGATTTGTTTATGTTGGCCACTCTGACTGGTGTGAGATGGCACCTCATTGTGGTTTTAATTTGCATCTCTCTGATGGCTAGTGATGCTGAGCATCTTTTCATATGTCTCTGGGCCCTCTGTATGTCTTCCTTGAAGTGTCTGTTCAAGTCCTTTGGCCATTTTTTCATTGGGTTGTTTGTCTTCCTGGAGTGGATTCGTGTGAGTTCTTTATATATTTTGGAGATCAGGCCCTTGTCTGAGGTTTCATTGGCAAATATGTTTTCCCATACAGTTGGTTCTCTTTTCATTTTAATACTGTTTTCTTTAGCCATGCAGAATCTGTTTATTTTGATGGGGTCCCATTTGTTTATTCTTTCCTTTGTGTCCTTTGCTTTAGGGGACATGTCCATGAAGATGTTGCTGCATGGAATGTCTGAGATTTTCCTGCCACTGTTTTCCTCTAGGACTTTTATGGTGTTACGAGTTATATTTAAGTCTTTTATTCATCTTGAATTTATTTTTGTGTATGATGTAAGTTGGTGATTGAGTTTCATTTTTTTACACGTAGCTGTCCAGATCTCCCAACACCATTTGTTGAAGAGGCTGTTTTTGCTCCATTTTATGCTTCTTCCCCCTTTGTCAAATATTAGTTGACCATAAAGACTTGGGTTTATTTCTGGGCTCTCTATTCCGTTCCATTGGTCTATGCACCTGTTTTTATGCCAGTATCTATGGGAAGATTCTTTTCAGGAATCATCTTTTCCTTCCTTGATTGCCCTGTATTATTTCTTTGTTTTTTATTTTACCTATTTTAGCTTTAACTTTATCTTCTTTTTTCTCTTTTATTCTGTTATTTCTCCTCCTAACTTACTAAGTTAAACACTTAGCTTTAATTTATAGACTTTCTTTGATTCTAAAATAAGAGTTTATGGCTCTCTCTTGCCCCAAGAAACTGTACTTTTGTTCCATTTTACAAGTTTTGATTGGTAGTGGGTTTTTTTATTACTAATTGTAGTAAAATACATATAAAAATTTACCATTCTAACCATTTTCAAGTATATATTCAGTGACATTAAATACATCTCATTGGTGTTCAGCCATCACCACCGTCCAGAACTCTCTTCATCTTGCAGAACTGAAACTCTGTACACATTAAACAGTAACTCACATCTCCCTCCTCCCCCAGCCCCTGGCAACCACCATTCTCCCTTCTATCTCTATTATTTGGCTACTGTAGATACCTTGTATAAATAGAATCTTACAGTATTTGTCTTTTTATGACTGGCTGATTTAACTTAGTGTAATATCCTCAAGGTTCATCCATGTTGTAGCATGTGTTAGAATTTTCTTCCTTTATAAAGCTGAAAAATATTCCACTGTATGGATATACCACATTTTGTTTATTTATTCATCTGTCAATGGATACTTGAGTTGTTTCCACATTTTAGCTATTGTGGATAATTCTGCTGTGAGTATGGATGTACAAATACTTCTTTGAGACCCTGCCTTCAATTATTTTAGGGATGTACTGAGAAGTGGAATTCCTGGATCACATGGTAATTTTGTTTTTAATTTTGGAGGAACTGCCATGCTGTTTTCCATAGTAACTGCACCCATTTACATTTCCACCAATGGTGCCCAAGGGTTCCGATTTCTCTACATCATCGTTTTGTTTTGTTTCTAAGAGTAGCCATCCTACTGTATGTGAGCTGTATTTCATCATGGTTTTGATTTGCATTCCCCTAACAATTAGTGATGTTGAGCATCTTTTCATGTTCTTTTTGGCTATTTGTATGTCTTCTTGGGAGAAACATCTATTCAAGTCCTTTGCTCATTTTTGAATTTGATTGTTTGTTTTTCAGTTATTGAGTTGTGGGGATTTTTTGTATATTGTGGATATCAACCTCTTATCAGATGTATTATTTGCACATATTCTCTCCCGTTCCATGGGTTTCCTTTTCACTCTGTTGATCATGTCTCTTCATACCCAGAAACTTATTACCTGTGTTTTTAGTGTTCTTAGTGTTATGGTGCTATTTTAATTATCATTTGCTTCTAAATATTTTAAATTTTCCTGTGATTTCATCTTTTATTTTCCTGGTTATTTAAAAGTGTGTTTTAAAGTATCCAAATATACAAGGACTTTATATTTATGTTTTTATGATAAATTTCTAACTGAATTGCTTTGTAGACAGAGAATATGGCATATGTGGTACTGATTACATGAAATTAGTTAAGATTTCATTTAGTAGCCTAGTATGTCATTAAGTTTTATAAATGTTCTGTGTGTATTTGAGAAGAATATGTGTGCTCTACTTGTGGGATGAAAAACTGCATATGTGATGAGATAAGCTTGTTAGTTACACTGTTTAAATTTTCTGTATCTTTGCTGATTTTATGTCTTCTTGACCCTTGTTAGCCCTTATAACACTTTGTATTTTAAGTCTGTTTTCACTGATATTCATAAGAAATACCGACATACTCTTGCTTATCCTGATATATATTTTTCCCATCATTTTACTTCCAAACTTCTGTGTCATTTTGTTTTAGTCATTGCTTTTGAAAATAGCCTATAGCTTTTAAATTTTTATCCAAACTTACAATCCCTTTTACTAGTTGGCGAGTTCAGCATATTTATATTTATTGTATTGATATACTTAAACATGCTTATCATGATTTTTATAATTTGTGTTTATCCCTCTATTTTTTGTTTCCTTTTTCCCCTTTTTTATCTTTTTTTTTGACAAATACCATATGATCTCACCTTTAACTGGAACCTAATCAACAAAAGAGAAAAGCAAACAAAATATAACCAGAGACATTGAAATTAAGAGCAATCTAACAATAACCAGAGGGGAGTGGGGAGGGGATGGTGGGGAGAGGGGTTTTCAGGAACTACTGTAAAGGACACATGGACAAAACCAAGGGGGAGGGTGGAGGCGGGGGGGGGGGGAGGGAGGTAGGTTTGTCTGGGGTGGGGTAGGGGGGAGGGGAGAAAATGCAGACAACTGTAATTGAACAGCAATTTTAAAAAGGAAAAAAAAATCTCCTCTTATTTCTCTCTTTTTCCTTCTCTCAGTATAGAACTTATTCTTCTGTTTTTATTCTTTTAGTAATTACCCCTTATCAGGAATATCTAATAAGATATTAAAATTAAGTAATATTTTTACCCCTTTTCCAATCAAAAAAGGACTTAGAGGTCTTCCACTTGCATCTTCTTCTTCCACACTGATTTCCATCCTGTCATCTAGTATTTCCCTTTTTATCCCTACAAATTAGATACTGTTACTGTTATTTGATGCAAACATCGCTTGTTTGTCATTAACTGCTCGTTTACCATTTTGTTTGCCCACCACTCCTTCGAGCACCACCAGCTGTCTTTTCAAGATCCTGCTCCTCCTTGAGGCAAATCTCCAGAAGTTCCTTTACAGTCGGCCTCTTAGTGTTAAGCTGCTTCAGCTTGTGTTATCTACATGTTTTATTTTATCCTCATTTTTTTTCAAAATTTTTAATGTATACTTTTTTATTTTTGCAAGTTACACAAATCATTTCCTGTTGTCATCTTATTTAAGCAGAAAAGGCCAAATCCTGTTTCTTTTTTATTGGAGACAAGTGACTGACTAAGCCTCCATTTAGCGACACAACGCTGAGAAATGGTTTACAGTAAATAACAGCTCAGGGGAACTGACACCCCAAGGAGAATTCAGAAAACAATGCTGCAGTCTTCTATCCTCATTCTTGAGTGATAGTTCTGCTGGATATGCGTTTCTAAATTAACAATTATTTTCTCTCAAGACTTTAAAACTTTGTTCTTCTGCCTTCTGGCTTCCACTGAGGTTGAGAAAATTTGCTGTTAGTTTAACTGCTGTTCCTTTGAAAGTAAATGTTCTAGTTTTTTTGGCTGCTTTCAAGGTCTTTATTTATTTATTTTCCTTTGGAGTTCTGCAGCTTCAGCACTATGTGTCTGCAAGTGGGAATCTTTTTATTTATCCTGTTGGGATATACTGTGCTTCCTGGATCTGTGGGTTTGTATTTTTATCAGTTCCAGAACATTTGCCGTCACTGTCTTTGTAACCATGGTGTTTCCTCGTGCTCTCCCTTTTCTCTTTCTATGTCTCCAGTAAGACCTTTGTTAGACCTTCTTATTTTAGCTTCCACAGGATTCTGGACAAATCCTTCAAATGCCTGAGTTTTTTTTTTTCTTTTTCTTAAAATCATGTTATTGTTGTTCAAGTACAGTTGTCTCCATTTTCCCACCACCACTTTCCCCCGCCCCACCTACCCCCACCACCCACCCTCAATCCTACCCCTTTTGGCTTAGTCCATGGGTCCTGTACACATGTTCCTTGATGACCCTTCTCCTTTCCCCTGTTATCCCCCTTCCTCCCCTCTGGTTACTGTCAGTTTGTTCTTTATTTCAATGTCTCTGATTACATTTTGCTTGCTTGTTTGTTTTGTTGATTGATTTTTTTCTTTACCTGTGAATAATCTACTATGCATTTATTTGTTTAACTTATTTTTTTCATTTATAAAAATTCCGTAATTAAAAGGCTGTTTCTTTGTTTCTAATCATTTCTTGTTGTATATTTTTTCTTGTGATTTCTCCAACACAGCTATCCTATATTTTGTATCTGGTAGTTCCAACACCTGTAATCCTTAGAAGGATACATGTGGTTCTTGCTGCTGCTGGCTCTCACTCATAGAGGCCTATTTCCAGTGTATTGGTAATCTTTGCTTGTGAGGCCATGCTGCTTGTAATCTATGGGGACTCTACAGGCCTGACTTGGAAAAGCTCCCCCTCAAGAGGGTCACTTCTATTTCTTGTTGGAATCAAGGGTACCCCCACCCAGAACCCTAAAAGCACTCTTCCAAGGTTCTGGTTCAGAGCCCAGAACCTCAGACTCACTTTCTGTTTCTTGTTATTGTTACAAGGGTCAAATTCCCCACAACCATGCTGCCATGGGAATGGGGCCTTAGGAAACTACTGCTCACCAGTTGCTGCAGGTTGACGTCAGAGCCATGCTGCTCAGGCTTCCCCCACACAGCTCTGCCCCTAGCTCTGTCCTGCCTCCCCTGCCAGGGTGTGCCTCCTCACTGTTCTGGCCCCTGTCCCTCCCCCTTGGAACTTTGCTCCCAGTTGTTTGGTTTTGGAAATATGATCTGATCCTTGGAAACTTCTCCTCCCTTTGACAGACCAGCAATGTCCCAAGGTGTATATCTCATCTGAAGTCTAATTGCTGTGGAATGGGAAGATCCCTTAGAGCTTCTAGGCATTCATGATATAGCCACAGTTTTGCTTTGTTTTTTTCTAGCCCAAACACAGCATAATATAATTGCACCTATTATTTTTAATGTCTTAGTGTGAACCCACTCTTCCCAATCACTATTTTTAAATGGGGATGCTATCATGGAGCATGTCAGTGTTACCTGTGCTTTGTGTGCATTTATCCCAATTCTTGATTAGATGAATAGAACAGAATCTACCCCAGCACTCTGCTAGTGGGTCAAGGCAAGATCTTTCACACTCATGTATTTGTTGTTTCATTCATATGACAGATATTTATTGATCATCAGGTCTTCTTGGTGCTATGTCAGACACCGTGCCAGGTAGAGGCAGATCTTGGAGACATTGCAGGTTCAGTTCCAGACCACCACAATGAGTTTCTCAATAGAGCAAGTCCTAATCTTTTTTGCTGATGAAGGGTCTTGCCTTCAGTTTGTAAACCATGCAGCATCTTTGAAATGCCATAAAGCAAGGGCAGTAAAACAAGGTGTGTGTGTACTTGGAATCCCTGACCTCAAGGAGCTTATAGTCTTGCAGCCAAATCATTTCTTCCAACCAGCTAATGAGAAGGATTGTGAACACTAACAGGCAACCTGACTGGAGGCAGGTGGGCTAGGAGTCAGAGCACCTGGGTCTCTCAACACTCATCCATGTTTTTGCCAGATGGTAATGGGTATTAAAGGTCATGCCTTCCTGAAGCTTTCCCTTCCACAATTGAATGTGAAGCTTAGTTCGCAAATGAGTCTTGGGCACAGCATATAGGAGTCCTACTGTGAAAGTCACCCCAACTCTGAATCTGGAGAGTGTGGGTGGTGAGTGTCCCTCCATCGAGCTGGCCTCTCTCTTGCCTGTTGCCTCCATTTACAGGGTGCTCTAGACCCTGCTGCACAGGTCCGCAACGGCCTTCCCTGGGGGTCATGGCATTCCAGGGGCTCTGGACCAGACTCACCAACCAGTGAAAGAACCAGCCTTTGTTTCCCCAGGCATCAAATGGACGCCTGACGAGAATGGAGTCATCACCTTTGACTGCCGGAACCGTGGCTGGTAAGAGCTCCCAAGGGGAGGTCTCTGGTGTTGGCATCCATCTTATACACTTTGAGTCTTGCCCCATTCTTCTCCTGTCTTTGCCCCCCAGTCCAAGGGTCTCGGTGTGTAGAACCTTAGAACCCAACACAAGAGCAGGAAGAAGCTGTCTTCCTTTCTTCTTGCCCTGGCTCTTCTTGTTGCCTGACCAATCACATTTGTCTTTCCGGCCCCTCAGCTCGCTCCAGGACACTGGGCTGTCTCCAAATCCACCCTCTGCCAGGCTCTCCTCTCTTTCTACACCCCTCCTCAGGCAGATTTGTAACAGAATCTGAGGGTGGAACCCAGTTGTCTCCCTTCCTGCTGCCCACCCCTCCAGGATCCTGGCTGGTTCAAAACATGGAGGATAAGGTTACCAGCAGAACTTCACCGTTCTCTTACCTGACAGGCCATTAGATGAGCACATGCCCAGTTGTTGCTCCCAAATGATTTTAGAACTATGCCAAGCGGTTATGGAACATGATACAACCCGGGATCAATGGGGCAACTACGTAAGCTGAATAGCAACAGAAATAATGAGACTAGGTTGGGTGGTTGTTCTGGCTCTGATCTTCCCATCATTGACTTGTCCCATTCTTTCTGCTAAAGGTACATACAAGCTGCTACTTCTCCCAAGGACATAGTGATTGTGCTGGACACAAGTGGCAGCATGAAGGGGCTGCGGATGGCAATCGCCAAGCACACCATCTCCACCATCTTGGACACACTGGGAGATAATGACTTTGTTAATATCATTGCGGTAAATGTGCCTTCCTACTCTTGAATAGCTCTCCCTTGTTCCTAAAACACTTTCTGCTGCCTGCACTGGAATGACCTGTACCTACAAACCATGATGCTTCATGCTGTAGAATCATTCCTCTGTAGCTGGGGCTCCTAGTCTAGGGTCAGACCGGGGATGGACTGCAAGAGGTCCATAGAGTTTCTGAAATCATGTGTATGTTCATTTTTCTGACTTCATAGAGTTCATTAATTCAGATAAGTCTGGGATGTAACAAAGATTAAGAAGCACTGGCCTTGAGCAAACACCTAATTTATCCCATCCATGTGCTCTTGACCAGTGCTCATTGCTGAACAGCCTCTGTATTCTGCTGTAGGATGAGTGATCCCTGGGCTCCTGCTTTGCAACAATCCCAGTTCTCCCACTCCCTTTATCCCAAATCCAGACACATCAGGAGAAAGAAGAAAGTAGTAACACCTAGACAAGACCAACAAATCCTGGTTCTGCTTTCACAGTAACTGTTCCTAGCTCTGTCTGCCTCCAGAGAGGTAAAGTTTGGGAGAGAGAGCAGGAAGAAAAAGGGACAAGTTAGAAGAATGCTTTCAAATGCAATGAGAGAGTGGGAGTTGGAGGGGTGGAGGGGGACAGCGCAGCACTCCGCAGAGGCAGAGCTGACAGCCACCTGGGGTACCATTTTGAAGGCTATCTGATCCAGGACTTTCCTCCACCAGCCTGCCACATGGCTGAAAACGATTATCTTTAGTGGGATTTATTTACCTCATAAAGAAATACCAAAGCAAAATTGTCTAACCTTAAAATGGCCACCCTGGGGAGAAGAGAATGGCCCCCTCATCCCTGAGCTGCTCCCCAAGGCCTGCATCACTTAACCACCCACATCACTCGTGGACCCTATGCGTCCCATCTCTGCTGCCAACCCATCCTTGTTCCTGACCTGCAGCAGAGACAGGACTGCTATGGGAACAGATCTCACCCCTGCACAAGAGTGGACATGTGCCTCCCTCAGAGCCTGTCAATAGCTAAAGGACCCTCTTCATAAATGCAGAGCAAAGAGAAAAAGGAGCACAGTTTCTAATCCCTGAATCCAGGCACTGGGGAGGGGTCTGCACTTGGAGGGCTCTGGGAGTCCCATGGAAGGCACTTGGTCTGGTCTTGGCAGCAGAGACCATAGGAATTCTCTCAGTCTCAGTAACCTGCAGTTCTCTGTGTGCCCTAGGAGACAGGCATGACTCAGCCACCTGAGAAAATGAACCAAGACCAGAACTTGAGGGAGAATTTTTAGAGTGAAGGCCCTGCTGTTCTCTGCACTCCCACTTCTGTACTCAGAAAAGCTGCCTGTAGCATAGGGTCCCACAAGATGATATACCCAGATGCCTAGGTGACCCCAGCCCTGACCACCTGGTGAGTTGTCTGAGCTTCATCACTAGGCCCTGACTTTCCAAATGGACCCTGTCTGTTTCCCCCTCCCATCTGCCCTCTGTAACTGCAGTACAATGACTACATCCATTACATCGAGCCTTGTTTCAAAGGGATCCTTGTTCAGGCCGATCGAGACAATCGCGAGGTGAGTTTCCACATCAGGTGAGTGCCTGAAGCTTTGGAGCCCCTGTTCTGCTTAGAATGGTAGGAGTCATCTGTGCAGCTGCCTGATAGCCCCTTTCCCTCAGTCCCATGGCAATTGGAAAGGGTCAAAGCCCGTCCGCAGTTACCCACACAAACACTCAGGAAATTGTCCCCATGATTACACTGCCTGCCTATCACAGTAAATAGTGGGCAAAGAGATACCTCCCATCTGAGGAAAATGTTGCTTCTCCAGGACTAGTTTGTTACTCTGTGGATTAGCCAGCACTTGGTTTTCTGCTTTGCCTCCCCCTGGGCCTTTTCACTATGGAAGTTTACTTGAGGAGCTTCCTCAGAATGAGGAGAAATTCAGATCCACTCTGTTGAGCCCTTTCCAAAGGCCAAGGGAGAGATCCTTCCCTCTGTGTCTGGAGAATTTGGGTGTGGCTTCCTCTGAATTCCAGCTTTAAGTTGGAGCCCCTGGCCATCTCCCTGTTGTTGGAGGAACAGCTGGGATGCTAAGGCTGCTGGGGACCTGGGAGCCTGAGCATTGGCCTGAGCTGGCCTCCTTGCTCTGGTTGGATCCACAGTGGCATTTCCTTCCAGTTGGGGATAGATTTGTGACAAGCCACTCACACTCTCAGTTTATATTCGGGGCATTTGAGAAGCATCTACTGTGGGAGTCCAACCATAATGTCCTCCTGGGCAACTACCTCCAAACAGCATCTGAAATTAAGTCCCTGGCCTATTGGATCCATTGACATGCCTCTGGTTTCTTACCCACAATAGCATTTCAAACAGCTGGTGAATGAACTGATGGTTAAAGGGGTGGGGGTCGTGGACCAAGCCCTGAGAGAAGCCTTCCAGATTCTGAAGCAGGTACTGCCCCTGAGGAAGCCAAGGGAGAGTGGAGGTGTGGGGGACAGCCTGGAGGCATGGGGAGGGCAGCTCCTAGCCTGTAGTCATGGAGCCACCCCTCCCCTGCACAGTTCCAAGAGGCCAGGCAAGGGAGCCTCTGCAACCAGGCCATCATGCTGATCTCGGATGGGGCTGTGGAGGACTACGAGCCTGTGTTTGAGGAATACAACTGGCCGGACCGCAAGGTTACTCTCTCAGCAGCAGGCGAGGGGCGAAGGGGTTAGGGCATGGGGAGCATTCTCCTACTGGCATGATGGGATGACCCAGAAAAGGCAGGCCTGCCTTGAGTTCAAATTGTCTACCCACTAACCCATTAGTAAATTCAAATGTCCCAGATTGGTGTTCCAAAATTACGGTTACTCTAGGCACAGAGGACTCGTGCAAGAGGGCTCAGGGGGAGAGACCTGAGTACCATGGTGAGACATGAAAACTGCCCTGGACAGTCCCAGTGTGGCCTGGGCCCCAGGGATCTTTCTGATCCAAAGGAGTGGGAATGGAGGAACCAAAGTGGGCAAAGTGCTTGACAGACATCAAAGACTCACATAAATTGTGTTAACAATACTCACCACTAGGAGTTATGGCTGCTGAGTCTGTCTGTGTCTTGTGAAATAGGTTCGAGTTTTCACTTACCTTATTGGGAGAGAAGTCACTTTTGCAGACCGCATGAAGTGGATCGCATGCAACAACAAAGGTAAGTGACAGAGCACCTTGCAGCCTGAAAACAGACCCTGGGACAGAGTTGCATGCAAAAGGGGATCCCCTTGTAAGGAAGGAAGGAGAGCAGCACTGCGAGAGGGGAAGACTGGCCCTTCCATTTGGGGTCCTGAAGCTTCAGTGGCAGCTCTGGAGCTGGAAGGGCCCCTCACAGTTCTCCCAAGTTGAGGCAGAGGCTGGGCCTTTGAATCCCCATCAGCACCACTGGTCCACGGCTGCCCCCTTGAAGAGGGACAACCTTGGAGAAAGCAGCTCCGAGTGCCCCAGCCACAATACATCAGCAGCTAGGGAGAGTGTGGGCCCTGCAGAGGGGTTCCATGCGGAGCACCCAGCCTTCCACAACCCACATGACCCATCCCTTCCTTCAGGCTACTACACGCAGATCTCCACACTGGCTGACACCCAGGAGAATGTGATGGAGTACCTGCACGTGCTCAGCCGCCCCATGGTCATCAACCATGACCATGACATCATCTGGACCGAAGCCTACATGGACAGCAAGGTGAGGTCCTGACCCCACTCCAGAGTTACAGGCCCCAGGGCATAAGAGGTGACTTCCTGGGTGCAGAATGGGGAAAGCAATCACATCCTTGGGAAATGTGAAGGGGGTGAGCACTGTCCCCCACCAGCAGCCCCACCGCCTGAGTGTTGCCCAGAGGCCTGGACATCCTGTGAGTCAACCTGTCCAGGGTGGCCCTTTGTGGACGGAGCCCCTCTGTTCCTAACTTGTTCACCCTCCTTCCCATTGTCTTCACCTCCTTCGTTGTCCTCTCCCAACCCCGTTATTTTTTTTTTAAGGAGTCTGACCAGTAATTCAAGATTCTATAGCTTCATCAAGTGACCCCTTCCCAGAGCCTGCCTGTAGGCAGCAATGACTTACACAAAGATGATGCATCAGACTGGGATTAAGAGAGACCTGGGAGTAGTGACTTAAATAAAAGTGTGCTTTTCCCTCATTAAGAGAGGAGGCCAACCCAGAGCCAATGAGGAGCTCCCTGGTCACCAGGAATCAGACCCTTTCCTGCTGTCCCCTTGGTCATCCCTACGGACCTCTTGTTCCAAGTGGATAGTGGAACTCTAGTTAACAGAAGCCATTCACTTTTCGAAAACCTTACTTCCAAACTCTAAACTGAAAAATCTGATGAGAAAGTGGGAGGGTATGATGGTTAAAAGTTCTTCATTCTCTGAGGTCTACCATAGACCTCCATGGCTGGGCAAGCTCCTTTAGTTGACCCTGAGGAGAGTCAGACCTATCAGACACACCTGCACACACTACTTCTCAGGGTCTAGCTTCATGGTAAAGTGGGAACATATGTGGAGCCCCTGCCAAGAGGACTGGAGGAGCCAGTACAGTGAGATGAGGATTCAGGAGGAGGGCCATCTCAGAGGCTGGGAATCATGTGGCTCAGGCGTTCTGAGTGGGGAAGAGGCTGTGGGCTCATCCTGTGTGTGTGTGTTTAGGTGGCAATGGTGACCAGAGGATACTACAACCACACCATGGTCTGCTCTCGAACTGTGGCCCCTCACTGTGTGCTTGCATTTGCCAGTGGCTCTACGTCAATGTCCCTTTCCCTCTTAACTGGTCTGGGCTATAGTTTGTGCCAACCTTGGGTCTAAGGCAGAGATTTTTGGAAGAGCTCTTGCTACTCTCACCTCTTTGTTTCTGAGCATGCCCCAGATGGGCCTATTCCATGTGTTTGTGCTCATCCAAGACAAGAGGGCTTAGTGAGCATGCTTGGGAGCTGGGCTGTGGGCTCTGGGATTTGGAGACTTGCCCTGGCTCAGAACTTTCCTTGCTAAGTGACATCGGCCTGGTCTGTCTCCCTAGCCCACCTCTCCATTCCAGCCTTTCTGCCAGCTCTCCTTTTGCAGAGAAGGGAAACCTCATTTGAGATTGCTTCCTCCCATTAGAAAGTGACACAGTAGTTGACGTTGGTGACTGTGGGTCCTCTGTACTGTGTGGACTCTGAGCCCTCTGTCCCTGTTCTTTCCTCCCTGGCAGCTCTTCACCTCACATGCACAGAGCCTGATGCTCCTCACCACAGTGGCCATGCCAGTCTTCAGCAAGAAGAATGAAACAGTGAGTGGCCACTCTCAAGAAGCTGCAGCAAGGACTAGAACTTGAGGCCCTCAGAGGCATTTTTAGACCAATGGTTCTTGGCTTGGCCAGGCATCAGAGCCGCATTAGGAGAGCCATAAATGCACATTCAAGGCCGTGTGCCCACTAGCTATGTCAGAATCTCTTGGTTGGGAGGGGTTGGGGGTTGAGGGTTGGGGTTTGGTCTGGACTTCCCAAAATTCCCCAGTGATTCTGCTCAGCCAGCTTGGGGACCACTGCCTTGGGAATATAGGACTAATAGGGTTGCCTGCCAGCCTTCTGCAAAACCACACACACCTAATCTACCAGTTTGGGAAGGCTGTAACTTGTTTGTAAAGGCCTCTGGTAAGTGAATTTCTAGAGCCTTCCATCCTCCATCTAGTCAGGAAATGTTTCCTTATAAGCACTGTGTGTTTCGGATCATAGATGAGGGATCCTGGGATCCTGATCCTTCAGCTTCTACTATGAAGGTGAATATTTCATTCAACTTTGTATTTCATTTAAATACAACAACTGAAATATTAATGTTGGACATTAATCTTCCCAGCAGTTGAGTTTATTCCTGGGGCCTCCCTGCTAGGTTCTTGATTTTATTCCAGCAAGCTCAGCCTAAAATCTAACCGCAGAGGAAGGGCCACATATGACCAAAGAGGCTTCCTCACCCAGGCTCTAGCAAGGCTGAGGTCCAGCCTGGCCCTGTGTTCAGGGAGGCCAGATCTCCCCCTGACCCTTTTTGTCCTTCCAGCGGTCCCACGGCATTCTTCTAGGGGTGGTGGGCTCTGACGTGGCCCTGAGAGAGCTGATGAAGCTGGCACCCCGGTACAAGGTGAGCCTGGGGCAGGTCCCTGAGTGGTGGTCACAGGCTCCCCAGGATCTTCCCCACCAGGCTCAGGAGCCTCTAAGCAGATAGCACAGCCAAGCCCAGAGCTGGAATGGGGCCCTGCTCCCCACCCCCAGAGAAGTGTAGTCATTGAACTTGGCAGCAGTGGCTTGAACACCTGGGGCCCTTTGTTACCACCAGATCTGACTTGCTCTGTGGCCTTGAGCAAGTGCTTTCCATTTCTGGTGCCTCAGTTTATCAATCTGCTCCTCCAGGCCTTGTAGTTCCATTTTGGGAACAAATGAGATTATCATCAAAGCATCTAAAACATATGGTGGGAAAGAGGCCAGGTAATGATAATGACATACATGATTATGGCTGCTATAAACAGTAGAATTAGGAAAGGAATTCAAAATGAATGTCTGGAAGTGCAGCACTGGCTGTTATTTCCTATCTGAAAATCTCACTGCTGTGCGCTGCCATCTTTAACCATCCTGTAGCCCCAGCCCCTCCTCAGCTGCAGTTCTACAACACAAACAACTCTGACTTCCCTCCACCCCTGTCTTTGTAGCTTGGAGTGCATGGATATGCCTTTTTGAACACTAACAATGGCTACATCCTCTCACATCCTGACCTTCGACCCCTGGTAGGTACAGATCTTATTTTTCTTAGGATTTAAGCCTATAGGATTTGGTGTACTTCATAAAAACAGTTAAAATAATGAACACACACTGAGCTCCATTAGGAACCTAGTGGATAATATGAGAAAAAAAATCAAGTCATGGTCCTGTGTTCAAACTACTTATTACCTAGCACAAGAGATGAGGCAAAAATACATGAATTGATAGATGAAGAATCCAGAGAGCATGGGATGAAGCATGCAGTTTTCCCTGTTGGACACAGCCATTCACATTCCCGTCACTGCCTCAGTAGCTCCACACTCCCTCTTGGAGTCTGACAGTGATATCAACAGACCCAAAGTAGTGAGAATGTTGAATTAACAACAAAAAATGTCAAGGGAGCTGTCTTGTGATAGGTGTGGGGCAGGAGAGCTGAGACTCCCCTGACTTTGTCTTGGGATGTGTTCCTGAGTGCTCATGCCTCCTTCCTAGCTCCTTCCACCCTGATACAGGGACTGGCAGCATTTTCACATGCATTCAGCCAAACAACCGATGGCCAAGAGCAGAATTTCCATCATTTTATCTAAAAGTTCTGCTTCCAGAGCTAGGGGCTCCCTACTGCTCTACTTCTGGTTGTGGCACTTGGCTAGTGTCCATGGCAATAATGGCCTCACCTCTCAGTGTGATTGTTGGGGGCATTAGGGGGAGAGGGGTTAGAATCCTAGAGGAATATTGAACTTCCAGCCAAAATGGAGGTGTAGGTAGACACGCTGTGCTTCCTCACACAACCAAAAGAAGGACAACAACAATTTTAAAACAAAAAACAACCAGAACTGACAGAAAATAAAACTATATGGAAGTCCGACGACCAAGGAGATAAAGAAGAAACATTCACCCAGACCAGTAGGAGGGGCGGAGACGGGCAGCCAGGGTGGACAGGACTTGCAGCAAGGTGGCAGCTGGTGGACCCAGTGAGGTGGTGGATTGTGGAACAGGGCAGGCCAGGCTGCAGCTAACAGACCCCACAAGGTGGTGGCTGGCAGACCCTGTGGCCCCACATTCGCACATAGATAAACCGGGAGGAACGGTGGGGGAGCAAGGCAGACTGTGCAACCCAGGGCTCCAGCGCGGGGTAAATAAAGCCTCAAACCTCTGATTGAAAAGACCTGTGGGGATTGAGCAGCAGCAGGAGAAAATCCCAGCCTCAAAGGAGAGTTCGTTGGAGAGACCCACAGGGACCTAGAACGTACACAAACACACCCACCCAGGAAGCAGCACCAAAAGGGCCCAATTTGATTGTGGGTAGCAGAGGGAGTGACTGAAAACCAGCAGAGAGTGGAGCAAGCGCCATTGCTCCCTATTGGACCCTTCCCCCACATACAGCATCACAGCCCAGTGACCAGCATTACCCCATCCTGGTGGACACCTAAGGCTCCGCCCCTTTATGTAACAGGCACACCAAGACAAAAAAATGGTCCAAATGAAAGAACAGATCAAAGCTCCAGAAAAAAATACAACTAAGCAACGAAGAGATAGCCAACCTATCAGATGCACAGTTCAAAACATTGGTAATCAGGATGCTCATAGAATTGGTTGAGTATGGTCACAAATTAGATGAAAATATGAAGGCTATGCTAAGAGAAACAAAGGAAAATGTACAGGGAAGCAATTGTGATGGGAAGGAAACTGGGACTCAAATCAATGGTGTGGACCAGAAGAAAGAAAGAAATATCCAACCAGAAAAGAGTGAAGAAACAAGAATTCAAAAAAAATGAGGAGAGGCTTAGGAACCTCCAGGACATCTTTAAATGTTCCAACATCCAAATTATAGGAATACCATAAAGAGAAGAGGAAGAGCAAAAAATTGAAAACCTATTTGAACAAATAATGAAGGAGAACTTCCCTAGTCTGGCAAAGGAAATAGACTACCAGGAAGTCCAGGAAGCTCAGAGAGTCCCAAAGAAGCTGGACCCAAGGAGGAACAAACCAAGGCACATCATCATTACATTACCCAAGATGAAAGATAAGGAGAGAATCTTAGAAGCAGCCAGAGAAAAGGACACAGTTACCTACAAAGGAGTTCCCATAAGACTGTCTGCTGATTTCTCAAAAGAGACCTTACAGGCAAGAAGGGGCTGGCAAGAAGTATTCCAAGTCATAAAAGGCAAGGACCTACATCCAAGATTGCTCTATCCAGCAAAGCTTTCATTTAGAATGGAAGGGCAGAGAAAGTGCTTCTCAGATAAGGTCAAGTTCAAGGAGTTCATCATCACCAAGCCCTTATCATATGAAATGTTAAAGGGATTTATCTAAGAAAAAGAAGATAAAAACTATGAACAGTAAAAACGACAGCAAACTCACAGTTATTAACAACCACACCTAAAACAAAAACAAAAGCAAACTAGGCAAACAACTAAAACAGGAACAGAACCACAGAAATGGAGATCGCATGGAGGGTTATCAACAGGGGAGTGGGATGGGGAGAGAGGGGGGAAAGGTACAGAGAATAAGTAGCATAAATGGTAGGTAGAAAATAGACAGGGGGAGGGTAAGAGTAATGTAGGAAATGTAGATGCCAAAGAACTTATATGTATGACCCGTGGATATGAATTACAGGGGGGAATGTGGGAGGGAGGAGGTGCGCAGGATGGAGTGGAGTGAAGGGGGGTAATGGGACAACTGTAATAGCATAATCAATAAATATATTTTAAAAATAAAATAAAAGAATCCTAGAGGAATATTAACAGTTTCTCCTCTGCCAGTCTTATACTGAATTGGAGTGGCAGCTGAGGATAATAACTAGCAGAGCACCTTTCTGAGAACTTACTAAGGGGCTCATCTGCCTCAGGTGCCATTTGGAGAAATCAGTCTAAGCCACATTCCATCCCGTTTGATTCAGATGATTACTGAGTGTCCATAAGGCAACTGATTGAGCTATTTAAGGCAAACTATGGGGGTTCTGAGTAAATAGGGATCAGGACACACTGGAAACCACCCTGTCTTCCCAATTCACACTCTGCTGGTAAAGCATATGAACCCATAACGGGTCACTGACCTATACCGTGGGTTCTGTAAGGGGCAGCCCCAGTGCCAACAAATAACTCACTAGAGAAATATTAAATGTGTTGATCCTAAAGCTAACTTGTAGAATGAAGGGGCAGTAGTCAGAAATCCATCTATTACTACCTATGTAACCTAGACAAATGTAAGACTTAACCTTGTAATGCTCTGAGAATGCCACAAACAGAAGTTTATAATCTAATTAAGGGAACTGACCATACACAAATAGACTTGTACAAATGAAACAGTTAGAGAATAACACCAGGTAGAACATTATTCCACAACAAAAAATATGGTAATGCCAACTTCATGAGATCCCTAAGGAAAGTACTGTTGATTTATGATAGGCATTAAGGAGAATAGTAGTTGAGTTTAAAAACAATAGTGCATATGCTCAGGAACAAATTGAAAGAGGGTCAAGAACCACACTTTTGGCCTGAAATCTTTCTATGTCAGTTAACTAGTATGACTAATTAATAAAGTGGAATTCTGTCCTAATATGAAGAGCTAAAGATGTTATTTCAGGTATCATTGGGAATTAGGAAATGGCAATGAATGAAGAATTTTGCAGCTTATTCAAAAGAAGCAGATCCAGAGTCAAAGATGGCAAGACAGTGCTGTTTGTAGACATGAGTGTAGACATCCACAGGGCAAGAACAGAACATCATCCCAGCATGGGTGAGGAGGAAGACGAGAGTAAAAGGAAGTTACTGTTGTGGCGGTTTTACTACAGATCTCCTGCACAGGCAAGGAATAAGGACAAGGCTTTCTGAAAAAAAAAGAAGTTGGCAGAAACAAGATGCCCAGTGATAGGAGACTTCAACCATTCAAGCATCTGCAGAGAGTCCTCATTCTGCTAAAAATAAACCCTGTTATTATTTCTTCACTTACCCTAATGAGAAACTATTTCCTTCCTTTTTTAGTTTAAATCATTTTTATTTTTCAATTACAGTTGACATACAATATTATATTAGTTTCAGGTGTACACCCTAGTGATTAGACATTATATAACTTACTAAGTAACCATCCCAATAAATCTAGTACCCACTTGACACCATGCATAATTATTAGTATATTATTGACTATATTCTCTAAGCTGTACTTTACATCCCCATGACTATGCCGTAACAACCAGTTTGTGCTTCTTAATCCCTTCACCTTTTTCATCTGTCTCCCAACTACCTTCCCATCTGGCAACTGTCAAAATGTTCTCTGTATCTATCTATGAGTCTGTTTCTGTTCTGCTTGTTCATTCATTATTTTTATATTCATTTGTTGAAACATATATCTTTATTTCCATTTTATTGTCCATATTTTTAATTTTTCCCCCTTCTCCTTAAAGAAAACTCTTTAACATTTTATGTGATACTGGTTTGGTCATGATGAACTCTTTTAGCTTTTTTTTGTCTGGGAAGCTCTTTATCTGCCCTTCAATTCTAAATGATAGCTTTGCTGGGTAGAATAATCTTGGTTGTAGGTCCCTGCTTTTCACGACTTTGAATATTTCTTGCCAATCTTTCCTGGTTTACAAAGTTTCTGTTGAGAAATCAGCTGTCAGTCTTATGGTAGCCCCCTTGTAGATAACTAACTACTTTTCTCTTGCTGCTTTGAAGATTCTCTCTTTGTCATTAAACTTTTGAATTTTAATTATGATATGTCTTTGTGTGGGCTTCCTTGGGTTCATCTTGTTTGAGACTCTCTGCACTTCCTGGACTTCTATGTCCTTCATCAAGTTAGGAAAGTTTTCTATAATTTTTTCAAATAGGTTTTTAATTTCTCACTCTCTCTCTTCTCCTTCTATCAATCCCCTGGATACAAATGTTGGTATGCTTGTTTTCTGAAAGGCTCCTTACAGTGCATTCATTTCTATTGATTTTTTTTTCCTTTTTGCTGTTCTGATTAGGTGTTTTTTGCTTCCTTATATTCCAAATTGTTGGTTTGATTCTCAGCTTCATCTACTCCACTATTGATCCTCTGTAATTATTCTTCATTTCAGTTAGTGAATCCTTCATTTCTGACTGGTTCTTTTTTTAATGGTTTCCATGCCCCTTTTTATGCTGTTGAAGTTCTCTCAAAATTCAACTACTTTCCCCCTAAGTTCATTGAGCATCCTTATAACCAGTGTTTTGGACTCTGCATCTGGTAGGTTGCTGATCTCCATTTTGTTTAGTTCTTTTTCTGGAGTTTTGTTCTGTTCCTTTACTTGGGCCATGGTTCTTTGTCTCCTCATTTTGACAGCCTCCTTGTGTTTTTTTCTATGTATGAGGTAGAGCTGCTATAATCCCTGATCTTGATAGAGTGGACTAATGTAGTAGATAACCTGTAGGGAGTTGCACAGCCTTCCCAATCACCTAAGCTCTGCACTCCAGGTGCACTCCACCACCACTGTGTAGCTACTACACCCTTGATTCTTGTTGGCACATCAATAGGACAGATTTCCCCCCAGGCCAATCAGCTACAAGGACTGGCTATGAGCACCGACCACTGTGGAGGATCAGCTGTACAAGAGCCCACTCCACAGAGCCGGACTCGCTTCAGCAGGGTTCTGGTGCCTGATGAGTCTTCCCCTTGAGTGTGTTGTTGTGGATGTGGTTCGGTGGTGCTTCAATGTAGTCTGAAGTTGTCCACCAGGTGTGCTGGCTCTGGGACATCCTAGGAGGTGCAGGCCAAGGTCAGCTGCTGCCTGTGTTCTGCCCAGTGCTACCTGACTTGAGCTACAAAGTGATCTGCAGATGGCTGCTACTTGTGCCGGGTTTGAAGGTGCCCAGGAGAGGCCATGCTGTAAACCAAGGCTGGCTGCTGCTACTGCTGGGCATGGGGCCACTTAGTGAAAGGTACAGGGTTTGCTGAGGCCAGATGCTGCTTGTTTTGAGAGATTTTAGTAAAGTCTGAAGCATGAGACAAGACAGGCCATTCATATGAAAAACCACTGGAAACAGCTTGGGTGGGCCTGAAAGTTTGGTGGGGTGGGGTCCCAGAGAATCACTAGGGTGGGCAAACGATGTTAGACAGGTTGATGGAAACTCAGATATGGTACCTGCAGGCTCTGTGGGGGCAGAGCTCATCTCTTAACCTAATGCCAGATACTTCAGTTCCTCTGTGTATGACCCTGACATGCCTTTTGAGCTGCTGTTCCAGTAGTGAAGCTCAGAGAGAGTGAGTCAGAATAAGTCTGTGTGTACACCCTTTAAGAGGAACTGCCTGGGACTCCTGAAACCCTCCGTCTCACTCAGCCTCAATTCCTGATGGTTTTTACAGCCAAGTTATGGGAACTTCTCTTTCCAAAACTGGAACCCTGGGCTTGGGGGCCTGGTGTAGGGCTGGGACACCTCACTCCTCAGGGGGGACCTCTCCAGCCAAAATATCCATTCCAATTTTTATCTCCCATATGTGACTGTGGGACCAGGCCATTTTGTATCTCTGTCCCTCCTACCAATCTCAATGCACCTTCTTTAAATCCCCAGTAAGGGGAAATCCCCAGTAGGATTTCTGTTTAGCTAGATTGCAGGTGATTCTGAGCGATGGTTGTTCTGTAATTTAGTTGTGATTTTGATGTGGTTGTAAAGGGATCTTAGTACAGTGTTCACCTATGCCAACATCTTAACCAAAGTCTATTGTCTTTCTTTATTTGATGTATTATTAAAGTAAACTGGGAAATGGTATAGGCCTAACAACAGATAACTTCTTGGATAGAGAGAGAGAAGCCATGGCCAGAAAAATAATAGCATTCAAAGAGTGTGGATTAATGGTTCTACGTCAAGCTATAAAGAGCTCTTTATTAGGCACTGCAGAATCTGTCTGTCCTTGGCTCCGTTCCTTTCTCAAAAGCTATCAACAATATGAAAACACAGGAGGCAGATGCCACAAAGTCTGGAAGCCATGGCTAATACATTAAGCAAAAAACTTAGTATTCAGAAAGTATTTTCTAAAACAATGTGTTAAAGCTAACAAGATGAAGTATATTAGGGATGCATGAAAATTCCTGCAAAATAGTCAGTGCTCAAACATAATTTTGTGAAGATGTAATTTAACAGTGTATCACATGAGGAATGCCCAGGGGATTTAATGGAATGGAAACTCTATTTGTGCTGCCAGGGCAGCATAGCTGTCCTCAAAGTCCAGCAAAATCAGAGGCAGCAGTCAGAGCAGTGAGATATTTGGTCCACACACCACACTGATCAGACTCCATCTGAAATACTGACTTTTGTCCTGGGCACTCCATTTTGGGAGTGACAGTGACAAAGTAGAGCATATTCAGAGGGATTTGAGGCATCTGCATATGAGGAATATTTAGCCTGGAGAAGTGAAGGCTTAGGAGGGATGAGCACGTTCAGAAATCTCAAGGGTTGTCAAAGGGAAGATGGTTTATGTAGCTTCAGGGAAAGAACTAAGACCAATGGGTAAAACTTACAAGGAGGAAGATTTCTGTTCTGTATGAAGAACTTTCTAACATTCAGAGATGTCCAAAATTATGACAACCTGACTCAAAAGGAGGGAACTCCTCCCATGGGAAATATTCAGTCAGAGGCCGTGAGACCATCTGTCACAAATATTGACAGGGAAGCTCCACATTGGGTTAAAAATTGGCCCAGATAACCTTTAGAAATCAGTGCGATTTTTTGATCTTATAAACATACCCATAAGGAAGGCTTTATAAAAGAGATGAAACATGAGCAGGGCCTTACGTTAACCTCATGTTTTTCTTCCTGACCTGCCCACTATAGTACAGAGAGGGGAAGAAACTGAAACCCAAACCTAACTACAACAGTGTGGACCTTTCTGAGGTGGAGTGGGAAGACCGAGCTGAAACTGTGAGTAGGGAAGTGGGAGGAGCTGGTATACCTCTACAGCCAACACACAAGCCAGCTGCATGACTGGAAGCTCTGAGGTTGCTCAATAGCTCTCAGTGGAGCCTTTCCAAAACCAATCTAGAAAATTCCTGTAATGAGCAGTTCTTTAAACAACTATAAAAATATAACAATGTCTTCCTGAATCACAAGGACTACTGAGGCTGCATGAGCTCATGTCTATAAGCTACAGGGTTGTAGTTCTACTGATGTTTTAGTCTGGCTTTTGGTGTCAGTAGCGCATCCTAGAGGAAATTACCTAGAGGTACTATGACACTATGTTCCCTCCTATATCAGTCCACTTTGGAACATTATCTTAGTGAATTTTCAGAACCATAAGCTAGATGGAGCCTAGAATCAGGTCACTACTACCTCTCAGTACCCTGTTCAGAAGAAAAAGGGAAGAACCAAAAGTGTTCCTAGGGATCATGTCCAATCTGGTCAGTAAAGCTCCATACTCCAGTGTGAAGGAACTAATTTCACTGTCTTTCTTCTTAAAGCTGAGAACAGCTATGATCAATGGGGAAACAGGTTCTCTCTCTATGGATGTGAAGGTTCCGCTGGACAAAGGGGTAAGGTGCTAGAGAGAAAGAGCCAGGGTCTGGTCCCAGGAGGCAGTATTGCCATTAATTGAGGTTTGGGGTGGTGACAAGGAACTTGGACTTAGCTAAATTAGAGCTTTAGACTTGAGGGCTTGCCGTAGCCTTGAGGGTTTGATTAGAGAACATATCCAAGTGTGCCTCAGCCCCAGAGAAGCATCTGGAAAAGGAACTGTCGCTCAACCAGTGCTGGCTTCTTTGGTGACTACTGACCGAGGCAGTAGGTCAGCCCAAGTTGTTTACAACTCTTCTTTCTTCCTTATGCTGCCTGCTACTTGGCCCTTTTGTTGTTTATGAGAGAAAAGGAAAAGGTGACAGTTAATTTTGCAAATTTCTAGCAGTTCCTATGAAACACATTTTATAGGAAGATATTAAAAATAATTGTTATTCTCTATAGCTGATTTTTATCCACTGTAACCACAGATGCCCAAGAATCAATACCCTCACCAATACCATTACTGTCTTCACAGACCTGCACATCATTTATAAAAGATCATTTCACCTTCTCATTTAAAAGGTTCTGATGCATTTTCAGTGAATTTTCATTGTCCCTTGACATATTTACAAATGTCACCTCCTCCCTCACAGCCACCCCCACCACCTCCTCCTGTTGCCCATCTGTCTCAGCTAAAAGAACACAGGCATCTGTCTGCAACAATTAGACCCAAGTTCTTCTATAAACACAAACCTCCATGAAAGCCAAACAAGAAAGCACTGGGAAGGAAAAACAATTCATCGTATTCCTTTGGGATGCATGGACTGATTGTCACTGGGACCAATATCTGATTTCTGTGGCAGCTGCCTTCTTTTTATAAGTTCTGGGCTGAGAAGGGCCTCCTTTAGGCAAACTGGGCAGTACCAGTGAGTGATATGAGACCATCAGTTGCAGGCAGCTGCTTCTCCTGATCCAGAAAAAAAAATAGAGGTTTCCTCCATGAGCCCAACCAGACACCAGCTCGCCTAGCCCAGCCCTGTCAGAGCTTTTAAGCACTTGTTTTTATGCTATAATGAAAACTTTAACATGCCCATGGCATACAGCAACTTTAAGACTGATTTGAATGTGGCCATACTATATTGAATTCAGACCAGCTTATGAAGTGGGTGTGGTTTGTCGACCATCCTTTCCTTCTCATGCTGCCTTCGCACTTCTCAAAACCACCAAGGGAGAGTCCTAACCATATTCAGGCAGCCTGAACTGCTCCTGAAACCCCTGCCCATCCCTTTGAAATTTTTTCATTGCTGCTAATAAATCATCCAAGTCAAATCTGCAGTTTAACAATGGCTTCTTGACACATGATGCTTAAACATAAAGAAATAGGGTTATGAGGACCATGGCCACACCATGAAGGACATTTCATAACACACTCATGTTCATGCCTTACTACTACTAACAATAAAATAGTAGTAATAAAGGCACCTCACATTTATTAGAAACTGGACCAAGCACTTGATAAGCATTCACTCACTTAATACTTACAACCTTATGAAGTAGGTACTATCTACCCTATCCCCATATTACAGATGAGGAAATTTCGAGGTTAAAAACCTGCCCAGGGTCACCTAGATGATTAACTGCAAAGCTTAGAATCAGATCCATGTGGATCTGATTCTAGACCACACACCCCTGACCACTAATGTATAAACCCTTTCTGTAGGTCTGATCCTGAATTCTCAGCTCACTCTCCAGCCTTAAAGATCTCCCAAGAATCTCTTTAGAATAGCATTTCTATTTTATCTTTACAAGTCATTACCTTCTTCTCTCCCTCTACCCCATCACATCAAAACTCTGCCCTCTTTAATCTTTCCTCTCTTTACTCTCATGCCAGAAGCCACTGCACCTACACTGTGCACAGGGGACGTTTGGCTAGTATGAAGGCTGTGGTCACGATATCCAGCCTCTCACTGCTTTGATCAATAATGATGCCACTCTTCCCCAATGGTGCTCCATTTTGTTCACCACCAAATGCTCTGTCTTTCCTGCATGTCCTCTCTTTTTCTCAGGGTAACAGTCAATCTTGCTGTTTTCTTACCTGCCAATCTTTCCCAGTCCTCCCTCAGCTCAGTGGCACATCTGACCTGACAAGCTTGTTCCTTGGTGGAAGCAAGGTCTAGGCTAAGGGAAGCTTTCTTAAAGCACAGACCTCCATGGAAGCCAAACAAGAAAGCCCTGGGAAGGAAAAACAATTTATTGTATTCCTCTTATCACTCAAGCCATCCCCATGGCGGGTGATAACTTGTTTTGTTGTTTTCCCCAGGGGATTTGGCATGCATCCTTATTTCCCACTGATTATTCAGGCTTTTCTAAATCTACCCGAAACTCCAGACAGGTAACTATGGTGACATGACCATGGACAGTAGCAGCAACTCCAGCATGATTCACAGCAGGACCAACAAACTCAAAAACCTATGGGGCCAGACAGGCCATGTTCAGAAATGTGCGTGAGAGAAGCAGGCAAGCCTCAGCCCCAGGGGTGCTGGGAACTATGGCAAATGGGTGAGTACACATGCTATCTAAAGGAGACAGCTAGGAATCCATATTTTTTTAATGTGTGCATCTAATTCCAAAAATGTTAAAAACACAATCTGAGCCAATATCTAGCATATCAAACCTGTAAAGAGTCCAAGTTTGATCTGTAGGCCCCCTACTTACCACCTTGATAGAAAGCTGTTTACCTCCAAAATGTGGACCAATATCAGGTATCATAATTCTTAACCCATCAATAGCATCCTCGTCACATATCCTGGGACACATTTAAAAGAAAATTCAGAACAGCAGAATATCCTGGAACATCTTATCCTGGACTCTTTCACTTTCATGTTGTCTGGTAGTTTAGAACAAATATTTAGTAGTAGGGGAGGGAGAGAGGCACACATGGTGTTCTTTACTGGCCTTGGGCTTTTCCAAGTTAACCCTGCTAATGTGGGTGTGTGGTATGCACACACCCACACACACACCAGCAGCTGGCACAGGCATTAGGGCAGCTTCACCGCATGTTCCTCTGCCTTCTAATCCCTATGCACTGGATTCCAGGAGACAGATTACAGTGCTCTGTGGTAACCTCTCATTCTCTCTCTCTCTCTATCACACACACACACACACACACACACACACACACACACACACACACAAAGCAGGCAATCTATTAAAGGGATAGATTGTTATGACACTTCTTTACTTTTGTCCTCCAAACCTCTCCAGCTCTCTATTTCTGTTAACAAGATTCAGGTATTTCCCTCCCCCTCCTTCTCTCATTCTTTTGCTTTAGTCTTAAAAGGTGACCTCAAAGTTCTGATTTTGATCATGAGGGAGTAGTATGCATTTAAACTAACCTTGCAGCAAATGACAATTATAAATCTGAAAAATAGATTAAAAAACAAACATTTAAAGACACATGAAAATGACCAAAAGCAGGCAGAAACAAAGGTTGAAGGGGATTTCAGCTGCTGCCTATGGTAGTGGGGACAACTTGGAATCTGAGTCACACTGATGTAGAGAAGCTTAGCAAACGCATCAGGAATTTTTTGAGAACACAGAAGAGCTACACTGTAGGAGTGAAGATTATGTGTCAAGACCTAGGGGATTCACCCTAAGACTAACAACGAAGTTGAAACAGACCCAATTCACAAGCTCCACAAGCTCAGGGTGACCAGCCAGTAATCTATCTGCTGATAAAATAAAAATCAACACTCTTTACAGGAAGACAATATGTCTACAACCTATTCTTTACTATAATCAGTATACAATAAAAATTATCAGACATGTGAAGAAATGGGAAAATGTGACACATAGTTAAGAGAAAAAACATCTTAAAACTGATCCAGAGATGACCCAGGTGTTTAAATTAGAAGGACTTTAAAGTATATATGATACATTTGCACAAGGAATTCAAAAAGGTAGTCATAATGAGTGACTAGATGGAGAATCTCAGCAAAGAAATGATTAGTGTTTAACTGGAGAAGCAGAACCAGTACAAGTGCTATGAATATAGGGTTTTATTCTAGGGGTTAGAACTTATGAAATTGTGGGAGCTGGTGCAGAAGCCTATAGAAGGCTGGTATATTTGCATCCAGTGGTGACCTTGAAGTCATCATAGGTCAGCAGGGCCAGCAGCTGGGAAGGAAAGCTGGATGACATGTAGTGGAAGCAAGAACAAACTGGAACCTATGAGGAAAAACTAAAATCCAAATTTGTCTCTCACCACCTCCAACCACAATGATGTCAGTGACCTGCAGAAGGAGCTAGTGCCCTTCACGCAGAGCTGCAGGGCTCGGATCTCATAGAAACTAAAGGAGGAGATCCAGTGGCAGATGAGGAAGCCTTAAATGTGGCTGTTTACCCAGGCCAAGCAGGTTAGCCAACAGCTCAGAGCAAGCTACACGTGCCTGATACTTATCTTTAGTGTGTAAAATGGTTCTGCTTCACTTCTGCCTTAAAAATCTCATGCAAGCTTCTCTTTTGGCCAGGCCCATCTTGGAACCATACAGGGAAGTGAATCTGGAAATGTAATTCCAGCTTAGTTGATTTGACACAGCATAAAACTTCCACAATAACCAAATATTAGTCAGTTTTAGAACTGAATAATACAGTATCTGAAATGAAATTTTTACTGGGTGGGAATTCTGGTCAAGATATCAGACTAGGTAAACACTGTGCTGAGCTCCTCCTATGACCATTTCAAAGTTACAACTAAATTACAGAACAGCCATCAGTGAGAACAGCCTGAAGACTGGCTGAACAAAAGTCCTACAACCAAGGATACAAAGAGAAGGCCATGTTGAGACTGAAGGGGAGGAGACACAAAAGAGGCTGTTCCCACACCCATGTGTGGCAGTACAGAATCAGGACGGATATCTCAGTGCAGACATGCTCCATGAGGAACCAGAGGTCCCAGCCCCACATGGGCCCCAGCCCAGGATTCCAGCATAGGGAAGAGAAGTCACCATAACTCCTGGCTGTGAAAAACAGTGGGGATTGCAACTGAGTAAGAAAAGGGCTTCTGGAATCCCAGGCCTGGCAGGTCTTAAAAGACTCATACATAGACTTACTAAAACTCACACCAGAGACACATGGGGAGGAACTGAATTGTCTGGCTTCAGGGCTAGGGCTGAAGGGACAGCTGTCTGGTGTCATTGTTTCTTTTCTGAGCCTTCTCCTAACACAGCCTGCAGGAACAAGCAGGAGTCAAGTCTGAGTCTCCATCAACCTGGTTAACACCATTAACCGCATGCTGGTGATTCTAAGACCACACATAACCCAACTTTTGGGCCTGCCCAAGCCTCTTTCAGTAGTTTTTCCATACAAAAAGCCTATCTCAAGCTCATGCTGCAGACTTTTCTAAAATCTCTCAGAGGTCCACAAAGCCCAAACAAGCAGCAACTGGTCTTGGCATGCCCTGTACCTCTTGCTAAGCAGCCGCAAGCCTGGCATAGTGGCAACCAGCCTCAGTTTGCAGCTTAGCCTCTCCCAGGCACCTCCAAGCTTAGCATAAGCAGCAACCATCTACAGATCACTCTGTAGCTCATACCAAGTGACCCCAGGCTTGACATAGGCAGCAGCTGACCTTGGCCTGCACCAGAGTCCCTCCCAAGCAGCTCCAGAACAAACACACCTGCTGCCCAGCTTAAGACCACAACATGGCACCACCCAACCACCTCCACAAAAGACATACCCAAAGAGTGGACTCAGCAGGTACCAGAGCCCCCATAAAGTGAATCCTCTTCAGTGGGATCAGCCCTGACACAATAGCTTCTCAGACACAGTCATAGTCATTCCTCACAGCCAATCACCCGGAGGGTCAATCCCTCCCACTGATGTGACAACAGCAATCAAGGCTCAGCTAAAACAGGAAGGCACACACAAGGAACAAGGTTGGAGCACCTAGCTCAGATGACCAGAGAAACTGTGCCACAGGGCCCCATAGGACACCTACTATATAAGATGCTCTACCAAGACTTGAAGACATAGCAGAGCTACCTAAGACATAGAAACAAACCAGGATTAGCCAAAATAAGGACACAAAGAAACATGTCCCAAATGAAAGAACAAAACAAAACTCCAGAAAAAGAACTAAACAAAATGGAGACAATTTATCTGATGCAGAGCTCTACACACTGGTTATAAAGACACTCATAAACTTAGGGGAAGAGTAGATGAACTCAGTGAGATCTTTAACAAAGAGATAGGAAACATAAAGAACTAGCCAGAAATGTGGAATACAATAACTAAAATGAGGAATACACTGGAAGGGATCAACAGTAAATTAGATGAAGCAGAGGATCAAATCAATTATTTGGAAGAAAAGTTAGCAGAAAACACTCAATGAAACAGCAAAAAGAAAGAGATTTCTGGTCAATAAGGTAGGGTAGGTAAACATGGCTTGCCTCCTCATAAAACTACATCAAAATTACAACTAAACTGTAGAACAACCATCATTTAGAACTATCAGAAATCAAGCTGAATGGAAGTCCTACAACTTCAGAATTAAAGAAGAAACTACATCAAGACTGGTAGGAGGGGTGGAAACATGGAATGGGCAGGTCCCACACCCACATGTGACAGATAAAAATCAGAAGGGATATCTCAGGAGTGAAGGGTCCTAGCCCCACACCAGGCCACACAGCCTAGGGTTCTGGTTCCAGGAAGAGAAGTTACCATAACTTCTGGCTGCAAAAACCAGTGGGGATTGAGGCTGTGAAAGACAGAACTGCTGGACTCCCTGGCAGTTCTTCTTAAAGGGCCCATGCACAGACTTACTCATACTCACTCCCTCTGAGCTTCAGCCTGGGACAGCAGGTTAAAAAACACCAGAGACACATGGGAAGAAACTGAATTATGCAGCATCAGGGTAAGAGCTGGGGGATGGCTTTCCCACAGACAGAAGTGCTGGCAGAGGCCACTGCTCCTTTTCTCAACCCTCACCCCACAGAGGCACAGAGCCAGCAGGTGAGTACCATATCTGAGACTATATCAACCTGGCTCACACTCTTATTCCCACCCTGGTGATTCCCTGAGGCCCTGCCCAACCGAGCCTTTGAGCCCACCAAAGCTGTTTCCAGTGGCTTTCCCAATGAATGGCTCATCTTGGCCTATGCCTCAGGTTGTCCTAAATTCTCTGAAACAAGCAGCATCTAGATTAAGCATCCCCATACCTCTCACTAATTTGCCTGAGGCCTGGCACTAGCAGCAGCCAGCCTTAGTTCACAGCTTGGCTTCACCCAGGCACCTCCAAGCCCAGCATAAGTACCAACCATCTGCAAATTGCTTTGTAGCTAATGTTGTGTGACCACAGAGAGAACACTGGCAGTGTCTGGCCCTAGCTGTGCCAACAGCAATCATGGCTCAACTACAACAGGAGGGTGTACACAGTCCACACAGGGGATGCACCTCGTGTACCCAGCTTGGGTAAAGGGGAGGCTGTGACACTGGATCCTATAGGATACCTACTAGATTAAGTCATTCCACCAAGCCAAGGAGACATAGAAGCTTGACTTAATACATAAAAACAAACACAGGGAGGCTGCCAAAATGAGGAGACAAAGAAACATGGCCCAAATGAAAGAACAGAACAAAACTCCAGAAAAAAAATTTAACAAAACAGAGAAAAGCAATCCAGAAGATGCACAGTTTGAAAATTGGTTATAAGAATGCTCAAGAAACTTAGTGATAACCTCAACAGCATAAAAAAAAGATCCACTCACAAGTGAAGGATACACTAATCAAAATAAAGAACAACTTACAGGAAACCAACAGAGGAGTGGATGAAGCCAAGGATCAAATCAGTATTTGGAACACAAGGAAACAAAAAACAACCAATCAGAATAGCAAGAAGAAAAAAGAATCCAAATAAAACAAGGATAGTGTAAGGAGCTTCTGGGACAACTTTAATCACACCAACATGTGCATCATGGAGGTGCCAGAAGGAAAAGAGAAAGAACAAGAAATTGGAAACTTAATTGAAAAAATAATGAGAGAAAACTTCCCTAACTTGGTGAGGGAAATAGACATAAAAGTCTAGGAAGTGCAGTGAGTCCCAGACAAGACAGACCAAGAGACATCATAATTAAAATACGAAAGTTCAAAGACAAAGAGAGAAACTTAAAAGCAGCAAGACAAGAGCAGTTAGCAGATAGCAGTTAGCTATCTACAAGGGAACTCCCATAAGACTGTCTCTTGATTTCTCAAAAGAAACTTTGTAGGCCAGGGTGGAATAGCAAGAATATTCAAAGTGATGAAAAGCAAGGATCTACAACCAAAATTAGTCTACCCAGCAAAGCTATCATTTAGAATTGAAGGGCAGATAAAGAGCTTCCAAGACAAGGAAAAACTAAAGGAGTTCATCACCACCAAACCAGTATCACATGAAGTGTTAAAGGATCTTCTTTAAAAAGAAAAAAATAAAAAACATGAACAATATAATGGCAATAAATACCTATCTATCAACAATTAAATCTACAAAACAAACTAAGCAAACAAGCAGAACAGAAACATAATCATTTTGATGGTTGCCAGATGGGGGGGGGCAGGGGGATAGGGAAAAAATGTGGAGGGATTAAGAAGTACAAATTGGTAGTTACAGAATAGTCATGGGGATGTAAAGTACAGCATAGGAAATAGAGTACCCAAAGAACATATATGCATGACCCATGGACATGAACAACAGTGTGGAGAATGCCTGAGGGATTGGAGGGGGTGGGGAAAGGGGGGTAAAGTGGGAAAAACTGGGACAACTCTAATAGCATTATCAATAAAATATAATTTTAAAAACAACAAAAATTTAAAAATCAAAAAAACTTAGGATATTTTAGGGACCTTGGAGACAAAATCAAGTGTACCAATATTTGCATCATAGGGATACTGAAGGAGAAAACAGAGAGCAAGGGATTGAAAGCCTACTTAAAAAAATAATGATGGAAAACTTTCCTAACCTGGGAAAGAAAATAGACATACAAGTGCAGGAAAAGCAGAGAGTCCCACACAAGATACAGCCAAAGAGACCCACACCAAGACACATCATAATTAAAATGTCAAAGGTTAAAGACAAAGAGAAAATCTTAAAAGCAGCAAGAGAAAAGCAGTTAGTTGCCTACAAAGGAGCTCTCATAAGACTATCAGCTGATTTCTCAACAGAAATTCTGCAGACCAGAAAGAATTGACACAAAATATTCAAAGTGATGAAAAACAAGGACCTGCAACTAAGATTACTCTACCCAGCAAGGCTATCTGGAATATAAAGACAGATAAAGAGCTTTCCAGTTAAGAAAAACCTAAAGAAGTTCATTACCACCAAACCAGTAATATAAGAAATGTTAAGAGAGTTCATTAAGAAGAAAAGATCAAATATATGAATAATAAAATGGCAATAATTACATATCTATCAATAATTATTTTTCATGTAAATGGATTAAATGCTCCAATCAAAAGACATAGGGTGGATGTGTGGATAAGAAACAAGACCCATATATAGTGCTGTCCAGAAGAGACTCACTTCGGATTTAAAGACATGCAAATTGAAAGGGAAGGAATGGAAAAGATATTTCATGAAAATGGAAATTAAACAGAAGCCATGTTAGCAATACTTATATCAGACAAAATAGACTTTAAAACAAATGCTGCAACAAGAGACAAAGAAGGACCCAGCAATTCTATTTCTGGGTATTTATCCAAGGAAATACAAAACACTAATTCAAAAAGACATATGAATCCTTATGCTCCTTGCAGCATTATTTATAATTATTTAATTATTAATTATTTATAGGCAAGATATGGAAATAACCAAAGTGTCCTTTGATAGACAAGTGAATAAAGAAGATATGGTACATACATACAATGTACTGTTGATGTGGACTCCAGCCAGCAGGGTCCGTGGGTTGTGGATGAGACGAACAAATGCACATGGACTACAGAAGTCCTGTGGAGAAAAGGGGACAGCACAGCCACTCTCTGAGAGAGAGAGCACCTCAACCCTTGCCTGGACAGGCTTTTATTGCTTTCTAGTAGCATTACATCAAAGAAGGATCTCATTTATTATACTTAGGTTTACTTTAAGTGATTACTTCTTATAGATAACAAAGAAAAAAATGTTGCAAATGCAAAGGAATGATAAAAGTGATTGATCTGGTTACATTCCATCTTTGTGACGGTTTAGCACAGACTGTAGGGAGTTGCTTCAGAGATATACATTAAACACCTGCAGTCTTAACTCAGGGTGAGGGAATTTTAGCACAAGAAAGCCATAAAGCAGCCTAGGTACAATGCCAGCCTGGTTCCCCATGGGAAAGCCAGTCTGCACGCCTGGGTCCTGTGTGCTGCCTCAAGCCCGTTCATTTTTCCGATTCAGTGCTGGGCTACATTCGCCATTGCCATGCTGATCGGTTCCCTGTGGACTGTTATTAACCCATAAAAAAGAATAAAATCTTAACATTTGTGACAACATGAATGGACCGAGAGGGTACTATGTTAATTCAATCAATCAGTTAATTCATCACATTAATAGAATAAAGGAGCAACACAATATGGTCATCTCAATAGAAGCTGAAAGAGCATTGACAAAATTTAACTGGGAACAGTAGGAAACCTCCTGAATCTGATAAAAGATGTCTATGAAAAAACTGACTTTTACTGGTGAAATATTGAACACATTCTTTCTAGAGTGTGAACAAGGGAAGAGTGCTTGCTTTCACCACTTCTTGACAACATTGCACTTGACCTTGCAAGGACCTATCCTTGTAATAAGGCAAGAAAACAAAATAAAGGCACAAAAAATTTTACTGTCTTAATTCACAACAAGATGTTTATTTACATACAAAATCCCAAGATTCTGCAAAACAACTACTAAAACTAATAAGTAAAATTAACAAATTCACAGAACGCAAGATTAATATTATAAAAATCAATTGTATTTTTATATATAGCAGCAAATTATTGGACAATGAAATTGTTTTTAAGGTTCAATTTCAATAGCATCAAACAACATGAAATACTTAGGTATAAATTTAACAAAGATATATACATGAGTTCTACACTGAAAACTATATAACATTGTGATGTCAAAGATAAAATTAAATACAAAGATACAACTATATTTATGGGTTGTAAAATCAGTATTGCTAAGACATACATTTCCCCCCATATTGATCTATAGATCCAACACAATCCCAATCAAAATTTGAACAGATTTCTTTTAGATATAGAAGAAAGTAATTCTAAAAACAATATGAAAATTAAAATGATCGAAAATAGCCAAAACTACCTTGAAAAAGAAGAACAAATTTAAATGACTCATACTACCTGCTTTTAAAACTAATTATAAAGCTATAGTAACCAAACAGGATGGTATTGACATAGAAATAGAAAAAGGATCAAGAATCCAGATATGAACTTACTTATTGTCAGTTGTTTTTTTCAATAGACACCTTGGCAAATCAATGGGGAAAGGAAAATCCTTTGAACAAATGGTGTTAGAACAACTGAATAAATGTATGAAAAAAATACACTGAGCCATTCACACCATACACAAAAATTATTTGAGATGTATAATAGCCCTCAATGTCAAAGCAAAAACAATAAGGCTTCTACAAAAGAAACATAAGAGGAAATCTTTACAACCTGAGGTTATGCAAAGACATCTTAGATAAAACACTACAGCACTAAACACAAAATAAAATTTGATAAATTGGACTTCCTCAAAAGCAAAAGTTCATCAAAAGGCACCATTAAGAAAACAAAACAAGACACAGACTATTTAAAGAACTCCTGCAAATGATTAACAAAAAACTAACAACCCAATTTAAAAAATGGTCCAAATATTTGCACAAACACTTCACAGTGCACATGCCCCAAAAGCACATGAAAAGATGCTCATAATCATTAGTCATCAGAGATATGCAAACTAAAACTACAATGAGTTTCCATTTCACCCTCTACAAGAGCTGAAATTTAAAAGACTGATAAGACTTCCAATCAAGATGGTGACGTAGGCAGACATGGCTTGCCTCTTCCTACAACAACAACAAAATTACAACTAAAATATAGAACAACCATTACTCAGAACCATTAGAAATAAAGATGAATAGAAGTCTGACAACTACAGAATTAAAGAAACCACATCCATCCAGCTGAACCAGCAGGCTGATGTCATATCTGAGACTCCATAAACCTTGCTAATACTGTTTGATCTGCCTTGGAGATCCCCAGAGATTCCTCCCTATCCAACTTACTGACCCACCCAAGCTTCTTTTCCATATGAATGGCTGGTCTTGGCTCCTGCTTCAAACTTCCTAAATCCTCTCAAACAAGCAACAGCTGGCCTCAGTGAGCCCCAGGCCCACCACTAGCATCAGCCACCCAGATTCACAGCTTGGATCTGCCTGGGAATCTCCAAGCCCAGCACAAGTAGCAGACATCTCAGATTGCTCTAGAGCTCATGCAAGGTGGCCCCAGACAGAACACAGTGGGGAGCCCAGCTTGGCCTAAATCACCTGGGAAATCTCAGAGCCCGAAAATCCAGTAGACAGCTACAGACTGTATCAGAGCACCAATACCCTGCCCCTGCACAGCTGATCCTCCACAGAAGGCAGAGATTAGTGGTAAGTGGTCACAGCCAATACTGTCAGCTTACTGGCCTGGGTAAATCCTTCCCATTGATCTGCCAGCAGCAACCAAGGCTCAGCTACAAGAGGAGGGTGTACTCGGTGCACACAAAAGGTGCACCTCCAGTACCCAGCTTGGGTGATAGGGGAGGCTGTGACACTGGACCCTATAGGACACCTACTACATTAAGCCACAGTAACCAAGACACAGAGTCAAAGCAGCTCTACCTAATATATAGAAACAAACACAGGGAGGATGCCAAGACTAGGAGACAAAGAAGCATGGCCCAAATGAAAGAACAGATCAAACTCCAGAAAATGAGCTAAATGAAATGGAGATAAGCAATCTATCAGATGCAGAGTTCAAAATACTGGTTATAAGGATGCTCAAGGAATTAGTGAGAATCTCAACAGCATTAAAGAGATCCAGTCAGAAATGAATGATACACTAATTGAAATAAAGAACAATTTACAGGGAATCAACAGAGGAGTGAAGCTAAGAATCAAATCAATATTTGGAACATAAGGAAGCAGAAAACAACTAATCAGAGCAAGAAGAAGAATAAAGAGTCCAAAAAAATGAGGATAGTATAAGCAGCCTCTGGGACAACTTCAAGAGTTCCAACATTTGCATCATAGAGGTGCCAGAAGAAGAAGAGAAAGAGCAGAAAACTGGAAATCTATTTGAAAAAATAATTAAAGAAAACTTCCCTAATTTGGTGAAGGAAATAGACATGCAAGTCCAGGAAGCATAGAGAGTCCCAAACAAGATCGATGCAAAGAGTCCCACTCCAAGACACGTCATAATTAAAATGCCAAAGGTGAAAGATAAAGAGAGAATTTTAAGAGCAGCAGAGAAAAGCAGTTAGTTAACTACAGGGGAGTTCTCATAAGACTGTCAGCTGATTTCTCAAAAGAAACTTTGCAGGCTAGAAGGGATTGGCAAGAAATATTCAAAGTCATGAAAAGTAAGGACCTACAGCCAAGATTGCTCTGCCCAGCAAAGCTATAATTTAAATCAAAGGGCAGATGAAGAGCTTCCCAGATAAGAAAAAACTAAAGTTCATCATCATCAAACCATCATTATATGAAACATTAAAGGAACTTATTTAAGAAAGAGAATAAGATCAAAACTATGAACAATGGGTAGAAGGGGATAATGGGGGGAAAGGGAGAAGGGTTGTCAGGAACATGTATAAAGGACACATGGACAAAGCCAAAGGGGGGTAGGATTGAGGGTGAGAGGTGGGGATGGCTGAGATTGGGGGGGGGCGGTTAGTGGTGGAGGGGAAATGGAGACAACTGTACTTGAACAACAATTTAAAAAATAGAAAACAACTAGAACAATAAACTGATAAAAAAATGCATATATTAACAATTGAATGTGAAAAACAAACTAAGTAAACAAGAAGAACAGAGACAGAATCATGGATAGGGAGAACATTTTGATGGTTGACAGATGGGAGAGGGGTGGGGGAGAATGGGTGAAGAGGTGAGGGGATTAAGAAGTGCAAATAGGTAGTTACAGAATAGCCATGGGGATATAAAGAGCAGTATAGGAAATGGAGTAGCCCAAGAACTTACGCACATGACCCATCTACATGAACAATGGTTGGGGGAGTAGAAGGTGCTGGGTGGAGGGAGGCAAAGGGGGAAAAATCAGGACAACTTAGTGATTATGCTGTAATAGAATAATCAATGAAATATAATTTTAAAAAGAAAAATAGAATAAATTAAAAATAAAAGGCTGATAACACCAAATTTTGATAAAGAATTAGAGAAATTGGAACGCGTGCATTGCTAGTACAAATATTGTATAAAAAACAACTTAGAAAAATTGTTTTGCAGTTTTCTTGTAAAAGCAACCATACATTTAGCATATGACCCACCGATTTCATTCTAGGTATTTTGAAGAGAAATGAAAGCAGATGTCCACAAGAAGACATGTTCAAGAATGTTTATAGCAGCTTTATTTATTATAGCTCCAAACTGGAAATATCCCAGAAGCCCATGAATAGGTGAATGTAAAAGCCAACAAGTGTATCCACACCTTGGAGTACTGCTCAGCAGTGAAAGAAACATACTACTGATATACTCAACAGCATAGATGGATCTTAGAGACGTTATATTGAGCAAAAGAAGCCAGACACAATAGAATGCACATTATAAGAATGGGCAAAGCAAATCCATGGTGATAGAATTTAGAACAGAGTTTACCCATGGAAGGATGGGATGGGGATTGAGTGGAAGGAAATTTTAGCGAATGCAAACATTCCAGTCTTGGCTGGGGAAGCAATTACATAGCTGTATACATTTATCAAAACTAATGGAATGATACACTTAAGCTCTGTGCATTTTGCCTTTTTATTCAATTTTTTTTAATAAGAAGGAAAAATTTAAAAGATGATTTCCAGTCCTGACACTCAAGCCAGCCCACCTTGGAGTCCAGGGCTCCGGAGCCCATCTCCGCCCTTGCTGGCTGCTGGCTGCCCCATGACTGCTGTGAAGGAGGGAAACGGAGAGAGGGTCCGACTGAAGCAGAAAGGGCAGGAGGGCATCACCAGAGAACTGTTCGTTTGGGTGTGGGCTAAAGCCAGTTTCCTATAGAAACTAACCTTTTTTTCCATCCCTCTTCCCCATGTCCCTTCCAATATCTTACTCCAAATTCCAAAGTGGAAGAAAAACCAGAAAGAAGTGAAGGGAATAAGAACAGCTCCTGAGCCAACTGTAGCATGTGGCTTTCCCAAAGACACATGTGGACCAGACAATCCATAAAACTTCAGAGTCCACAGCAAACCCTGCTATTCCCTGGACCCACTCCCATCTGTTCAAAACACACTCACAACCTCACAGCAACCATATGCAAGAGATGCTATTGTCAACCCCAATTTACAAATGAGATTGCTGATGCTTGGAAAAGTGAATGACTTACCCCAGAGCACACAGCTTAAATCCAGATCTGTCTGATGCCCAGCCCATGCCCTCAGCCACTATATATACTTACCTGATGCTCTAATTTATCAAAATTCAACTGAAACCTGAAAGTTGGCAGCATTGAAATGAAAGGGGAGTTGTAAAGGGGGCTAGGCCCCGGGAGGGGTTTCAGGGACAGAATGGTGACCCCACTCCCTCTCAGCTATAGTCAAGAGAGGGGAGGATTGTAGGTGGGCTAGACACATATGAGCTCCTGTAGCTTTTAGCACCACCTAGATTCCCTCCAACTGTATAAATAGTCAACTCTGCTCCCACATGCAGCCTAGAGTCACTGCCCAATTTAGGAGTCACTAGCCATATTGGCTATCTCAATTTAAATGTCTCTTAAATAAAGTTTGAAAATTCATTTCCTCACTTGCACATATCCATATGTGCCTGGTGGACCCTTCATGAGACAGCCCAGGTCTAGCCCTCGGTCCTCTAGTCAGGCCAACCCAAGGGCTGTGGATTGCTGGGCCTGCAGTGACTCTGCCTGTGGTGCCCACACGATGAGGCATGCTGGGGCCTGTCAGGGAAGAGAGAAGTGACACAGAGCTGATGAAACCCCAAGGGCATTAGGTAAGGAGCTGAGGGCATGGTCAGGCACTCTTCTCTCCAGCAAACATCCTTTCTTTTCTCTTTCAGAAGAGAGTTCTTTTCCTGACCAATGACTACTTCTTCACAGACATCAGTGACACACCTTTCAGGTGAGGGACACGTGTTTTACTTGCAGAGTGGAAAGATGGGTGAAACATGAATACCAACAACACAGGGTAGAACTTTCAGGTCTGGGGATGGATTTACTCAAAGTTAGTTGGCAATTTTGTGGTAACAGAAAAAGACCCAGCTCAGCATTCAGGAAACTTGAGAGGTCTAGACCTGCTTTGCCTGTGTAGCCTAGTGTACAGAGTCTGGAAGTCTGGAACCAGACTGCCTGAGTTTAAATCCCAGCTTCACCACTCACAGGTTGTGTGACCTTTGTCAAGCTACTTAACCTCTCTGCGACTTAGTTTCCTCATCTATAAAATGAGGGTAGTAATAGTAGCTACTTTTGGGCAGTATTATGAGGATTGAATGACATAATCAAAGGTCAAAGAATAACATAATTGCATAATGCATGCAATTGTTAGGTGAAAGATCATATTTGAAGATCTCATTTCCCTCCAACTGTATAAATATTTAACTCCAGGCAATATACAGATTAGGAAAAAAAATAGCCCTTGTCTCTGAATTAATCTCATTTCTCAATAAAGCATCGTTGCCAGCCCTGACTGCTTATTAGAATACCTAAGGAATTTTATAAAATTGCCAATGTTCAGATCCCTCCAAACCAATTTACTCAGAATTTCTTTTATGGAGTCCAGGCACTAGTACCTTTTAAAACTCCCTGAGTGGTTCAAACATTTGGTCAAGGTTCAAAAGCAATGTTCTACCATGAGAAAGAGGAAGGCACATGGGATTCACTGGGGTGGGGGGTGGGGAAGCATTTTCCTATTAGTGGGGCTCTGTGAGACCTAGAGACCTTTCTACGTTTCAGAGGGCTCCTGAGAGGTTCAGGATGTATATTGATTAAAACGGGAGCCGAGGGGCCCTGGCCAGGTAGCTCAGTTGGATAGAGTATCATCCCAATACTGCAAGGTTGTGGGTTCTATCCCTGGTCAGGACACATACAAGAATCAACCAATGAATACATAAACAAGTGAAGCAACAAATCAATGTTTCTCTCTCTCTCTCTCTCTCTCTCTCTCTCTCAAAATAAATAAATAAAAATTTAAAATGGGACAACCTGTGAGGCTAGGGGCAAAGGGAGTTTGGCATGTATGTCACTTGCCATGTATGGGGACAGCTCCTGATCTTAGAGTTAGTGAAGGACAGGACATGGACTGGGACGCTGACTTGGACTTGCTGTTTGATGAGAACGTGGGTTCTCTGCTCTCCCCACAGTTTGGGAGTGGTGCTGTCCCAGGGCCACGGAGAATACATCCTCCTGGGGAACACATCTGTGGAAGAAGGTAGGTCAGCGGCCAGTAAGATGGACACTTTAGAGGAAAAAAATGGATGCTCCTGGGATACTGAGCAGAGTCAACCCAACCCAGAACTTATGTAACAGCCTCCCAGGTCTCAGGCTTGAGAGCCAGGCTGCCAGACAGGGAGGAGTCTGTGTGTCTCGGGCATCCTGGGTGTGTGGAATCTGCCATCAGCCATGCAAACCGACAGTCTAAGACTTGCCAACTTTGCATTGTCAGGAGGCTTTGTTGGACCAGAGGGATGGGCCTCAAGGGGATGTGTTTCTCTGAATAAAGTTAGATTTTACCTGTCAGGAGACATGAGAAAGGAGGCTGGGAAGAGTGAGGAACCAAATCTGTAGCGGTCTGCTCGGGCTACTGTAACAAAGCACCACACACTGGGTGTCCTAACAATAGAAACTCATTCTCTCACAGCTCTGGAGGCCATGCACCCTCCAACAGCTCTCCTAGTTCCTGGTTGCTCCAGGCATTCCTTGGCTTACACAGCAGCTCTTCAATCTGCCCTCCATCATCACAAGGCTTTGCCTGTTGTGTGTGTCTTTTCCCTTCTCATAAGGACACCAGGCATCTTGGATTAGGGAGCACCAATGACCTTATCTTAACTTGATTATATCTGCTAAGACCCTATTTCCATATCAGGTCACATTCACAGGTACTGGAGGTTAAGACTTCAACATATCATTTTTGGGGACACATCTAACCCATAACAGGGAACTTATGAGAAGTGAACCTGAGAGGATGGCAGGGAAGGGCCTCATCCTCCCTGATGCCCCCTCTCAGACCTGAACACCTTGAGAGAGCAAAGCCTGTATCCAGGCCTAACAGATATCTTAGGAAGTCCTTGGGAGATGTGGTCACAATTCTATTCAAAGCCCACATTCTGTTCATTGTCCCTTCACCATCCCTTCAGTGTATCTCATCTATCCTCTCTGCCACTGCCCTCATCATCGTCATCTCTCTCCTGGAAAACCACAGCAGCCTCCAGCTGGTCTCCTTGCCTCTTCCTTTCTTTGAACTTCTTTCTGCCACAGGAAAGTTTCTAAAACTGCCAAACTGTATCGTGTTGTTACTAAAGGACCTTCAATGGCCTTCTGCTTTTTTTCCAAGCTCCACACACTAAGCTTCAGGGCCTTCCCGTACACTGCACTCTCCCCCCAAATGCTATCCTCTCCAGCTCTCACGCTCTTGTCCCAGCTAACTCGCACCCCCTCCTCAGTCCCCAGTGTACACACCACTCTTCTGGGATCTGTCCTGGGCAGACCCCTCTCCCCACCCAGGCCAGTTACATACCTAGCTATGTTCTCCCATGTCCTCTGCTTTCACCCTTTTGCAGCACCTGCCCATGACATTGGAACACTCTGCTTCCACTTTCCAGTGGTCCCAAAATAAACTTCCTGGGTCTCCATAGTGTCTTCCTCCTTCCTCTGCTTTTCTTTCTCTACTGAGATATTCCCATCTTCATCGCTGCAGGGAACAGAGGGTGCTACTCCTCACCCACTTCGTGGGAGAGACCAGCCAGTGGCCCAGTGACTTGAAATCAGGGGCTCAACTGGGCTTATGGGGCTTACCACAGGGAAAGGAGTGTCACCCTTTCACTGCCTGCCTGTGTCTGTGCCAGTCCAGGACTTCTGTTGCCCCCTTGGCATGTCCATCATCCTTTTCTTCAATTTAGCAAAACTTAATTTGAGCACCTATTTATTTTAAGCCCTGAAGGTGCTCAGTAGGGTGGGGACTTTTTCATTCACTCACTCAAACAATGTACTGAGCCCATGGTCAGTGTTGGTGCTGTGCTGGGCATGAGGCTATAGAGAGTACACAAAACAGACCTGGCCCCTCTCTGGGCTCATCTTTTGAGTGGCCATTTAGCTCTGTCAGGTACAATGAAGCCAAAATCACTAGTTTGGAGGCAGACCTAACAGGTAGGATGGCCATGAGGCAATGGGGAGAAAGGGCATTTCAGGAAGTGGAAGCAACATGGACAAAGGCGTGGTCTCTGCCAACCCAGCCCCGTCCTGCAGGGTGAGTGCCTACTCTGAGGTGAAGAAGATTCCTTGCACTTGTTTGTAAAGAATTCAGGTGCAATCCTCACACCAGGGTGAGCGCCATACTGAAAGTGATCTCTGGTTTCAGGTCTGCACGACCTGCTGCACCCGGATCTGACCCTGGCCAGCGACTGGTAAGTGGGGACCTCTGTCACTGCACAAAGGAGGTGGGGTGAGAGAGGGAGGGAGGAAGGGAAGCAGGGTTTTGTGAGGTGACTTTGACTCCCCTGAGTTCCAGGATCTACTGTATCACTGATATCGACCCGGACCACCGGAAGCTCAGCCAGCTGGAGGCCATGGTCCGCTTTCTGACAGGAGAGGACCCAGACCTGGAGTGTGCGTGCTGCCCGCCCACTGAGGGCTTCCCTCTGGGACCCCACAGATCAGGACTTTGCAGGAAGGGAGGGCTGGGGGGGGGTAAGGGAGGGCTACCACATAGCTCTATCCTGGGAACTCACTGATGGCTTAGGGAGGACAGAGAGAATTCCAAAGACAAAAGCAGAGCCAGTGTCATCATGGGGCCAAGGTGGTGACTAAGTGTCCCTAGAACTGTGGCACACAGGCACATCCCCATGTCAGGGACTGGGATCTCTGTAAACCTCTCTCACCTGAGCACTGTTACGGCCTCAAAGGGACACTCACAAAGTGTAAGGACATTATTACCCTGGCCATCCAATCTGTCCCCACCACCACCTTGTGGTGGGCCCCCAGGCCAGCAGCTCACCTTCAAAGTCCTCAACCCTGCAGAGGAGAGCGTTTGACCAGACAGCCTCTTACAGCATGTGGGGTATCTGAGTGTTTTCTAATACCTGGTTCTCAGACTGACCTTAAATTCCTCTCCATTAACTCAACTGGTGTAATTATGGGGCCACACCCTCATTGTGGTGCTTCTTCTCTCTCTTTGGGAGAAAAGTGGGTCATTTTGTCACATAAGTATCACCACCAAGAGAAGGCTCCACCTTCCATGCTGTCCCAACATTCATTCCATGAACAAATGTGCACTGAGCATGTCCTCTTTGCCAAGCCTGGGGCAGGCACTGGAGTACAGAGATGACCCAACCAGGCAAGGCCTTTGCTCTCATGGAGTTTGTAATCTAATCTCATGGGGGAAACCATGAAATGAAGGAGCGAGCCCACATGTGTCAGAGTAGGTTGTTACAGATTGTGCTGAATAGGAGAAAATGGCACCTGCTTTAAATAAATGCTCAGGGAAGGCCACCTCTCTCAGTCAGTGCCACTTACCACCCAAGTGGCTTCAAGGGTACAGGACCTCCTTTGGTGGTGGTGAAGATTTGTAGAACTAACAGAAGTGATGGCTGCACATCATTGTGAATGTATGAAATGCCACTGAATTATATACTCTAAATTGGTTGATTTTACTTACATGAATTTCACCTCAATAAAAATAAATACTTTAGTAGTCCTCTCTCCCCTAGACTACTTTAAAGACAGTGAGGGAAAAGAACAAGCCACCCATGCAAAGAATGGAGAGAAGAGCATCTTGACCAAGGGAAAATCATATGTGGAAGTTCTGAGTGAAGTTCAAATTCACAGAACTACAAAAGGCCAACGTGTGTGAGGCCGATTATCAAGGAGCAGAGCAATGAGAGTTCAGATGGAGGGTGAGCTAGGCACAGATGGCAGTCTGATGTCGCTGAGGGATTCTCCTAATTTCACAGAACATTAGAACTGCAAAGAGCCTTAGAAATCATTTTGTTCTACTCACATGCTCTTTGGAGTTGAGGAAATGAAGGCTGGAAGAGGTGAAATGACTTCCTCAAATTCATATAGGTGGTTTTACATATTCTAGATACATGTTTATGAGGCACATCTTGTTCCTTGAAGTTCAGGGTTTCTCAAAAGAGCAGATGAGCTGTGTTTATAATCATGGGGGAAATAAATAGATTGGTCTCCTTTGATTTTGCACCCAGGTGATGAGGAGCTGGTGCGGGAGGTACTGTTTGATGCGGTGGTGACAGCCCCCATGGAAGCCTACTGGACAGCACTGGCTCTCAACAGCTCTGAGTACGTACCAGTGGGGCTGAGGGCTCCTGGAAGGGAAAGAGATTCTGGCTCCTGGCATTCCTTTGGCTGAACCAGGGTCCCACCCATCAGCTGGCTGGCAGCCCAAGAGGTCACCCACGTCCTTTGGCCTAAGATGAATGGTGATGAGGGTGGGAAGATGTGAGGGAGTGATAGTGACATTCACACAGCCCTAGTGAAAGCAGGGGCTCAGTAAAGCTTCTGCACACTGCACGGGCCACTGCCTGTCCTTGGAAGAAGCACCCTGAGCAGATGCCCTGGTCGCAGGACCAAATTCCCCAACCCATACCACAGAAGTTTCATTGTAAGAGCCCCTCTATGGGGGGGGGGGGGAGGGTCTTGCTGTGAGAGCCTACCAGCTGAAGATCCTTGAGAGTAGTTCAAGCAGGTCAGTTCCTTGTCTCCAGCAGGCGAGGTCAAGACACCAGGAAGTATATTTGACCTCAGCATGTCCCAGTGCCTTAGATTTCCTCACTGCCTCTTCTGATCTTTACCTGGTGCTATTGTATTTAGTAGACAGATAGAAAAGATGTATGGCTTCTGTGTGGGTGTGTGCATATGTGCATGTGTGTGCACATGTGTACACTAGCATATGAGTGTTGGGAAGGAGTGAGATATTAATGAGGTTAAGAATACAGTGGGCCACCCCTTGTTCCTGAATAGAAAGATTTAACATCAACATCATAAAAATTCCCAACCTCCCCTAGACACTTGATAAATTAATTAATACTATCCTAATGAAAACAGTAACAGAATTGTGTAGGAACAATTACCTACTTTTAAAAAAGATACAGAATACTTTGCATAGTGTGCTACCATTTCTGTAGAAAGAAGGAAAAACATAGTATGTGTGTGTGCATTTACAAGGTGGGACAAAACAGTTGCAGATAATTGTAACTGAATAAAAATAAATTGATTAATTTTTTAAAAAGAAAATAATACAGTAGTTAATAAATAATAATATAATAATAAACTCTGTTTCATGTACTCACAACTGTAAACCTACATTTTCCCCAGCCTGTATATAAAATACCTATGAAAGGCTGCATAGGAAACAGTTCTCATTGGTTGCTAAAGGTAAGAAAAATGGGTAACTGAAACAGAGATGGAAGGGACACTTTATAACTTCTTGGTACAACTTTGAACCATGTGAGTGTATTGCCTATGCAAAATTAAATAAACTAAAAACAACCAAAAAAGAATACACTGGGCACTATTCTTAGTACTTGGTGTATATCACATTGATTCTCACAACTACCCTACTATCATTATAGGTACTATCATTATCCCCACTTTACAGATGAGGAAACCAAGGCAGAGTGAGATAAGAAACTTGCCCAAGGCCATATGCCTCACATGTGGTGGAGGTGGACTCAAAACCAGGAAACCTGATTCCAGAGCCTCTAGACTCTTGGTCCCTGTACTGTGCTGCTTTCTGCAGAGGGGTTTGGAGAGAAGGGACATGATTCGCATCTTTCCAATTTCAGAGATTAGCCAGACATGTTTTTAGTATTGAGAAACATTGAGGAAAAAATATTCTTAACAAGGGTGTATATCAGAAAAGATGTCTTAGAGAACTAATATAAATAGCATATTAATAAAGCTAAGAAGAAAAATCATGTAATCATTCCCATAGACATGGAAAAGATATTTGAACAAATATTAATATCCATTCATGTTATTAAAAATTTCTCAAAATTAAAATTGACTTAAGCTTGAAAGTCAGTATCTGATTGGGACTAGAGGCTCTCTCAGTAAAGACAGAGGAAAAAAGACAAGCCCAGTGTCCCTACTACCATTTAGCAAGGTCAGACGGTATCCATTCATGCAACCAGATAAAAGAACACACCTAGAAGAAACAAGAAGTGGAAAGGAAGAAGTAAATGATCTATGTTTAAGAAGATGATGTATTTATACACCTGGAAGCCCCCCCCCCCAAATTAACAGAAAATCTACTATAAACACTAAGAGAATTTAGTAGAGCAACAGTTTATAATATGCACACTGAAAATTAATAGCCTTTATCTATACAGACAAAAACCAGATAGAAGATGTGATATGAGAAGACCTATTTAGGAGAGCAAAATATAAAATATAACAAAATACCTAGTCATAAACTAAAAGAAATATCCAAAAATTTATATAAAGAAAATTATAAAGCATTCCTGAATAATGAAAAGTAGACTTGAATAAATGGAAAGACACTCAGTGTTTTTGGATAGGACAACTCAATATCACAAAAATATTAATCCTCTGTAAGTTAATGTTATAAATTTAATGCAATCCCAATAAAAATGCCATTAACAGCCCTGGCCAGTGTGGCTCAGTTGGTTGGAGCATTGTCCCATAATTCCAAAGGTCTCAGGTTTGATTCCCTGTCAGGGCACATGCCTAGGTTGCAGGTTTGGTCCCCAGTCAGGGTGTGTACAAGAGACAGGCAGCTGATGTTTCTTTCTCACATCTATGTTTCTCTGCCTCTCTATTTCCCTCCCTTCCCATCCCTCTAAAATCAATAAGCATGTCTTCAGATGAGGAAGAAAGGGGAAAGAAAGAAAAAGAAAGAAAGGAAGAAGGAAGGAAAAGGAAAGAAAGGAAGAAAGAAAGGAAGGAAGGAAGGGAGAGAGGAAGAAAAAAGGAAGGAAGAAAGGAAGGAAGGAAGGAAGGAAGGAAGGAAGGAAGGAAGGAAGGAAGGAAGGAAGGAGGAAGGGAGGAAGGGAGGAAGGAAGAAAGAAAGAAAGAAAGAAAGGTGGTCTGACCAACACATTAAAATATATTACAAAGTCTATACAATTTATAAAGTGTGGTCAATATTCATGAATAGACAGGCAGACCAAGGGAACAGAATAGAAAATCCACAAATTCACCTAAGTGCATGTGGAAATTTAGTCTATGACAAAGTCATCAAGTCAATAAGGGAAAGATGGACTTTTTAATAATTGGTTTGAGAGCCATATGGAGAATGATAAAATTGTATTCTTTCCTCACACCATAGAGCAGGATAAAGTCCAAATGAGTCAGAGTTAAAATGTAAAAAATGAAACCATATAAGTACTAAAAGAAAACATATATGTTGGTTTTCTTTTATAGCCAAGTCCTCTAAAATCTAGGAGTAATGAAATCTTTCCCAATGATGACTCAAAATTCTGAAACAATAAGGGAATGACTGATTAATTTAACAGCAGAAAAGTGTTTATTTAGCAAGTTAAAAACATGAGCAAAGTCAAAAGAGAAATGACAAACCAGAAAAAATGTTTTCAACTTGTAAGAAAAATAAAAGGTTACTATCCCTATATTATGTATTCATGAGACATAAAGAACTTCAAAAGCAGAGAAGTAGAAGACCAACCACTTTATAGGAAAAAGGAGCAATAGATATGGACCAAGAGGATACATGCAAATAGTCCTTAAATATGTGAAAAAGTCCTCAATATGTTTTGTAAAAAAAAAGGAATGCAAATTCAAACTGTACCGAGATTGTATTTGTAACTTAGACTTATAACCATCTAAGTTTGTTGATGTGCATGGTTGACCAGCTGTGGGGAATCAGGCAATCGAGTACATTGTCAGTGGGAATACAAAACATTTCAAAGCCTATGGAGGGGAATTGGGCAATATTTTTTAAAAATTACACATGCATGTTATACTTTGACCCACCAATTCTACTTCTAGGAGTGTGTCCCAAAAATATACCAGTAAAAATAGGAAAAGATATACACATAAGCTATTTATTACAGTATAATTTATAACAGCAAATGGTTGAAAATAACCTAAATGTCCATCAGTAGGAGCCTAGTAAAATAAACCATAGTAGATCCACATATTGGAATACTATATGGCTACAAGGAAATGAGAATTGTCTCATTGCAGTCAGACAAGAAAAAAAATTAAATGCATCCAAATTGGAAAGGAAGAAATAAAACAATCATTATTCACAGATGACTTGATACTACCTATGAAGCCCTTAAGATTCCACCAAAAAAAGAAAAAACTATTAGAACTGATAAATGAATCCAGTAAAGTTGCAGGATGCAAAATTACTATGGAGAAATCAGTTGTATTTCATACACCAATAACAAACTATCAAAAAGAGAAATTAAGAAACAATACCATTTATAGTTGTATCAAAAAGAATAAAATACCTACAAGCAGATAAACTGGGAAAAACAACTGGGGAGTGAGACAGACCATGCAACCCAGGGTCCCAGTACAGAGAAATAAAACCTCAAAAACTGTGGCTGTAAAAACCTGTGGGAACTGCGGCAGTAGGAGAAACTTCCAGCCTCACAGGAGAGTTCCTTGAATGCTAGAATGTACACAGGGTCCTAGAATAGACACAAACCCACATACCCAGAAATCAGCACCAGAAGGATCCAATTTGCTTGTGGGTAGCAGAGGAAGTGACTGAAAGCTGGCTGAGAGCTGAGCAAGCAGCATTGTTCTCTCTCTGACCCCTCCCCCACATATAGTGCCACAACACAGCAACATGGGTTGCCCACCCTGGAGAATACCTAAGGCTCCACCCCTTACAAAGTAGCAGGTGTGCCAAGACAAAGAAATATGGCCCAAATGAAAGAACAGGTCAAAGCTCCACAAAAACTACAACTAAGTGACTAAGAGATAGCCAACCTATCAGACGCAGAGTTCAAAACAATGGTTATAGGATGCTCACAGAAATGGTTGAGTATGGTCACAAAACAGAGGAAAAAGTAAAGGCCACCCAAAGTGAAATAAAGGAAAATGTACAGGGAACCAACAGTGGAGGGAAGGAAACCTGGACTCAAATAAATGATTTGGAGCAGAAGGAAAAAGTAAATAATCAGAACAGAATGAAGAAACAAGAATTCAAAACAGTGAGGAGAGGATTAGGAACCTCCTGTACAACTTTAAACATTCCAACATCCAAATCGTAGGGGTGCCAGCATAAGAAGAAGAACAAGAAATTGAAACCTTATTTGGAAAAATAATGAAAGAGAACTTTCCCAATCTGGCAAAGGAGATGGATTTCCAGGAAGTCCAGGAAGTTCAGAGAGTTCCAAAGAAGTTGGACCCAAGGAAGGACATTCCAAGGCACATCATAATTACATTATCCAAGATTAAAGATATGGAGAGAATCTTAAAAGCAGAAAGAGAAAAGGAGACAGTTACCTATAAAGGAGTTCCCATAAAACTCTCAGCTGATTCCTCAAAAGAAACCTTGCATGCAAGAAGGAGCTGGAAAGAAATATTCCAAGTCAGGAAAGGCAAGGACCTAAATCCAAGATTACTCTATCCAGCAAAGCTATCATTTAGAATGGAAGGGCAGATAAAGTGCTTCTCAGATAAGGTCAAGTTCAAGGAGTTCATCATCACCAAGCTCTTATTATATGAAATGTTAAAGGGATTTATCTAAGGAAAAGAAGATGAACAAAAAATATGAACAGTAAAATGACAGCAAACTCACAACTATCAACATCCGAACCTAAGAAAACCCCAAAAAACAAAAACGAACCATGCAAACGACTAGAACAGGAACAGATTCACAGAAATAGAGATCACATGGAGGATTATCAGCATGGAAGGGGAGAAGGGAGAATGGGGCAAAGGTAGAGGGAATAAGAAGCATAAATGGTAGATGCAAAATAGACAGGGGATGTTAAGAATAGTATGGGAAATGGAGAAATCAAAGAACTTCTATGTACAATCCATGGACACAAACTAAGGTGGGGAGATGCTGGTGGAAGGAGGGTGCAGGGCAGAGGGGAATAAAGTGGAGAACAATGGGACAACTGTAATAGTGCAATCAATGAAATATATTAAAGTTTAAAGAATAAATTTTTCAAAAATTTAAAAAGTTCACATAATGCAGAAGCATAGTAAGGTGTAAAAAAAGGTCACTTATAGGTAGGGTGAAAGAACGGAGGATGAAGACAGAGACTGACTTCTGAATATGTCTTATTTTGCATGTTTGACTTTAGAAGCATGTAAATATTTTACAGCATTATAAAACAAAATTTTTAAATATGAGCTATAAAAATTGAAAGCAAATAAAACAAACTTAGCTGTGTATCAAGTCCATGAAATACCCACACATACATGAATTTTTTCAAGGGACTTGAAAACACAGAACTATAAATACTAAATTAAGTAAAATCTTTTTTTTAATTTTAATTTTTTATTGTTATTCAATTAGAGTTGTGTGCCTTTTCTCCCAATCCCTCCACCCCACCCTGGCTGAATCCCCCTCCATCCCCCACCTCCACTCTCCCCCTTGATTTTGTCCATGTGTCCTTTATAGTAGTTCCTGTAATCCCTTCTCCTCACTGTCCCCTCCCCACTCCCCCCTGCCCATTATTAGATTGTTCTTAACTTCAATGCCTCTGGTTATATTTTGTTTCCTTTTTTCTTCTATTTATTATGTTCCAGTTAAAGGTGAGATCATATGGTATTTGTCCCTCACCAACTGCCTTATTTCACTTAGCATAATTCTCTCCAGTTCCATCCATGCTGTCGCAAAGGGTATAAGCTCCTTCTTTCTCTCTGCTGCATAGAATTCCATAGTTCCATATGGTAAATATACCGTAGTTTTTGGATCCACTCGTTTGCTGATGGGAACTTAGGTTGCTTCCAGTACTTGGCTATTGTAAATTGTGCTGCTATGAACATTGGGGTGCACAGGTCCTTTTGGATTGGTGTTTCAGGGTTCTTAGGGTATAATCCCAGCAGCGGAATTGCTGGGTCAAAGGAGAGTTCCATTTTTAGTTTTCTGAGGAAATTCCATACTGTTTTCCACAGTGACCTCACCAGTCTGCATTCCCACCAACAGTGCACTAGGCTTCCCTTTTCTCTGCATCCTCTCCAACATTTGTTTGTTGATTTGTTCATGTTGGCCACTCTGACTGGTGTGAGATGGTACCTCATTGTGGTTTTAATTTGCATCTCTCTGATGGCTAGTGATGCTGAGCATCTTTTCCTATGTCTCTGGGCCCTCTGTATGTCTTCCTTGGAGAAGTGCCTGTTCAAGTCCTTTGCCCATTTTTTAATTGGGTTATTTGTCTTCCTGGAGTGCAGTCATGTGAGCTCCTTATATATTTTGGAGATCAGTCCCTTGTCTGAGGTATCATTGGCAAATATGTTTTCCCATACTATTGGTTCTATTTTTATTTTAAGGCTGTTTTCTTTAGCCCTGCAGAAGCTTTTTATTTTGATGAGGTCCATTTGTTTATTCTTTCCTTTATGTCCCTTGCTTTAGAGGATGTATCTGTGAGGATGTTGCTGCGTGGAATGACTGAGATTTTCCTGCCAGTGTTTTCCTCTAGGACTTTTATGATGTTACGACTTATATTTAAGTCTTTTATCCACCTTGAATTTACTTTTGTGTATGATGTGACTTGGTGATCAAGATTCATTTTTTTACACGTAGCTGTCCAGATCTCCCAACACCATCTGTTGAAGAGGCTGTTTTTGCTCCATTTTATGCTTCTGCCGCCTTTGTCAAATATTAATTTGACCGTATAGACTTGAGTTTATTTCTGGGCTCTCTGTTCTGTTCCATTGGTCTATGTGCCTGTTTTTATGCCAGTACCAGGCTGTTTTGATGACAGTGGCCTTGTAATACAGTTTGATATCAGGGATTGTGGTCCCTCCTGCTTTGTTCTTCTTTCTCAAAATTGCTGCAGCTATTCAGGGTCATTTATGGTTCCATATGAATTTCTGAAATGTTTGTTCTATATCTGTGAAATATGTCATGGGTACTCTAATAGGGATTGCATTGAATCTACAAATCATTTTGGGTAGTATGGCCATTTTGATGATGTTAATTCTTCCAATCCATGAGCATGGTACATACTTCATTTGTTTGTGTCTTCCTTAATTTCTTTCTTCAATGTTGTGTAGTTTTCTGAGTACAGGTCTTTTACCTCCTTGGTTAGGTTTATTCGTAGGTACTTTATTTTTCTTGTTGCTATATCAAATGGGATTTTTTTCCTGATTTCTGTTTCTGCAGTTTCATTGTTGGTATACAGGAATGCCTTTCATTTCTGAGTATTGACTTTGTATCCAGCTGTTTTGCCAAATTCATTTATTAGGTTGAGTCATTTTTTGGTGGAGACTATAGGATTTTCCATGTACACTATCATGTCATCTGCAAACAGTGACAGTTTCATTTCCTCCTTTCCAATTTGGATGCCTTTTATTTCTTTTTCTTGTCTGATTGCTGTGGCTAGGACTTCCAAAACTATGTTGAATAGGAGTGGTGAGAGAGGGCATCCTTGTCTTGTTCCTGATCTTAGTGGGAAAGCTCTAAGTTTTTGTCCATTGAGTATGATGTTGGCTGTAGGTCTCTCATATATGGCCTTTATGATGTTGAGAAATGCTCCCTCTATTCCCACTTTGCTGTGTTTTTATCAGAAATGGGTGTTGTATCTTATCAAATGCTTTTTCCACATCTATTGATATGATCATGTGATTTTTGTCTTTGCTGTTTTTTATGTGATGTATTATGTTTATTGATTTGTGAATAGTGTACCATCCTTGCATCCCTGGGATGAATCCCACTTGGTCATGGTGGATGATCTTTTTAATGTATTGCTGGATGCGGTTTGCCAATGTTTTGTTGAGAATTTTAGCATCTATGTTCATCAGAGATATTGGCCTGAAGTTTTCTTTCTTCATTGTGTCTTTATCTGGTTTTGGGATTAGGATGATGCTGGCTTCATAAAAAGAGTTTGGGAGTCTTCCATCAGTTTGGATTTTTTCAAATAGTCTGTGAAGGATAGGGGTTAGCTCTTCCTTAAATGCTTTGTAGAATTCTCCTGTGAAACCATCTGGTCCAGGTCTTTTGTGTGTTGGGAGTTTTTTGATGACTGCTTCAATTTCATCTGCTGTTATTGGTCTGTTCAGGCTTTCTGCTTCTTCTTCATTCAGATTGGAAGATTCTATTTTTCTAGAAATGTGTCCATTTCACCTAGGTTTTCAAATTTCTTAGCATACAGTTCTTCATAGTAATTTTTTACAATCCTTTGTATTTCTGTGGTATCAGTTGTAATCTCTCCTCTTTCATTTCTAATTGTGTTTATGTGGATCCTCTCTCTTTTTTTCTTGATGAGCCTACTTAAAGGCTTGTCGATTTTGTTTATCTTTTCAAAGAACCAGCTCCTGGATGCATTGATCCTTAGAATTGTGCTTTTAGTCTCTATGTCATTTAACTCTGCTCTGATCTTGGCTATTTCCTTCCTTCTGCTTGCTCTGGGCTGTCTTTGTTGTTGTTTCTTGAGTTTTTGTAGGCGTAGGGTTAGGTTGTTTGTTTGAAATGTTTCTATCTTTTTAAGGTAGGCCTGTATTGCTATGAACTTCCCTCTCAGGACTGTCTTTGCTGTGTCCCATAGGTTTTGGGTTGTTGTGAGTTCATTTTCATGTGTTTCCAGAAAGTTTTTTATTTCTTCCCTAATCTCGTTCTTGACCCATTCATTGTTTAATAGCATGCTATTCAGTCTCCATGATTTTGAGTGTTTGGGGTTTTTTCCTTTGGGGTTGGTTTCTAGTTTCAGACCCTTGTGGTCAGAGAAAATGCTTGATATGATTTCAGTTTTCTTGAATTCGTTGAAGCTTGCTTTGTGTCCTATCATGTGGTCTATCTTTGAAAAAATTCCATGGACACTTGAAAAGAATGTGTATTTTTCTTCTTTGGGATGAAAAGCTCTATATATATCAGTTAAGTCCATTTCATCTAGGGTATTGTTAAGTGACACAATATCCTTCTTGATATTTTGTTTGGAAGACCTGTCCATTTTTGACAGTGGGGTGTTAAAGTCCTCTACTATAATTGTGTTGCTGTCAATATCTTTCTTGAAGTCCTCCAAGATTTTCTTCATGTATTTGGGTGCTCCTATGTTGGGTGCATATATATTTACAATGTTTATGTCTTCTTGGTGGATTCTTCCTTTGAGTATTATGAAGTGACCTTCCAGGTCTCTCTTTATGGCCTTTCTTTGGAAGTCTATTTTGTCTGACATGAGTATTGCTACCCCTGCTTTTTTTTTCCTGTCCGTTTGCTTGGAAAATTTGTTTCCAGCCCTTCACTTTCAGTCTGTGTAGGTCTTTTGTCCTGAGGTGGGTCTCTTGTAGGCAGCATATGTGTGGGTCATGTTTTCTTATCCATTCAGCTATTCTATGTCTTTTGATTGGAGCATTTAGTCCATTTACATTTAAGGTTATTATCGATAGGTAGTTATTCTTTGCCATTTTTCCCTACCTGTGTTCCTCTCTCTTTCTCTTTTCCTTCCTTTCCTTAAAGCAGTCCCTTTAGCATCTCTTGCAGAGCTGGTTTGGTGGAAGTGTATTCTTTTAGACTTCTTTTGTCTGGGAAACTCTTTATTTGGCCTTCTATCTTGATTGAGAGCCTTGCTGGGTAAAGTAGTCTTGGTTGCCGGCCTCTGGTTCTCATTACTTGGAATATTTTTTGCCATTCTCTTCTGGCTTGGAGCGTTTCCATTGAGAAGTCAGTTGCTAACCTTATTGGGGCTCCCTTGTATGTTACTTCCTGTTTCTCCCTTGCTGCCTTTCAGATCCTCTCTTTGTCTTGGAATTTTGCCATTTTAATTATTATGTGTCTTGCAGTGGGCCTCTTAGGGTTCCTCTTGCTTGGGACTCTCTGTGTTTCCTGGATTTGGGTGACTTTTTCTCTCATCAGATTAGGGTACTTTTCCATCACTACTTTTTCAAACAGGTTTTCTATCCCTTGCTCTTCTTCTTCTCCTTCTGGTATTCCTATTATACGGATATTGTCACGTTTCATGTTGTCCTGAATTTCCCTTATTACCTCTTCATTCTTTCTGAGCCTGTTTTCCTTTTCTTGCTCTTTCTGGGTGTTTTTTTTCTACTTTGTCCTCCAGCTCGCTGATCTGATCCTCTGCTTCATCAAGTCTGCTTTTCATTCCTTCTACTGTGTTCTTCAATTCAGAAATTGTATTCTTCATTTCCTCTTGGCCCTTGTTGATAGTTTCTATTTCCTTTTTCATGTTAATATAGTTTGCAGTGAGTTCATTGTAGTTTCCCTGTAGTTTCTGGTAGTTCTCTGTGAGCTCAGTGAGCTTCCTGATAACCATTGCTTTGAACGCAGTATGTGATAGTTGACTTGCCTCTTTTTCAGTTAGCATTCTTTCTGAGGCTTCCTCCTTTCCTTTCATTTGGTGATTGTTTCTTTGTCTTCCCATTGTTTGTGAGACTCTTCTTGTTAGCCTCTGCTTCTTAAATTGCTCTATTCTGACTCCCTGGGTTTATGATATGAACTTCTATGGCAGAATGCCAATGGGATTCTGTGGTGCTGTCTCCTTAATCTCCTGTGCTCACTGGTCTTGAGCTGACGTTTATGGGTGTAACACGGTCTAACTCTGGTCTTTTCAGCATTCCAGGTTTTATTGTCTCAACTGTGGGAAAAAGAGAAAGGCAGGGGAAGAAGGGAAGGAGGGAAAAGGGGAATAGAAAAGGAAAGGAAGGAAGAAAGAAGGAATGAAGAAAGTTCAGAGGCAAGATAAGAAGGAATTTTAACCTAAATTAAAACAAAAGAATAAATAAAAGAAGGCAGGAAGAAGGAATAAAAAAGGTAAAGGATGGAAGGGAGAAGGAATAAAAAAAAGATAGAAGGACAGAAAGGAAGAAGGAATTCAGGGGGAAAGAGGAAAGAAGAAGAAGGAAAAAAAGAAGTCTTCTGCTGGCTTTAAACTGGTCAGGTTAGTTCTGCTGGTCTTCCTGTCTGTGGAAAGGGAGGGAGTGGTTGGAAGGATTGGTTTCACTTTTCTCCCTTCCTGAGCCACACTCTTCGCTGTTGTTCAGCCTCCAGTCCAGTTCCTCAGGGTCCTTCTGCTCCCCACTAGGCCTTTAGTTCACCAGTTGTGTTGTCCTGGAGTTGCACCAATTAGGGGCAACTCACACTCCCCCTTCTTGCTCTTTGCTGTCTTAGATGCTAGGGGCTCTCAGTGCTGCTATGGGGTGGTTCAGCCCCCTACTGGGTCGAGTCTTTCCAGGGAATGCAGTCTCCCCTAGCCCTGCAGCTCCCCTCTGCTGGGTGTTCTGCCTTAGTCCTAGAGAGCCAGTAGGCCCTGCAGGGCTCTGTGCACAGGGGCTAGGTAGGAGTCGTTCAGAACCAGTGCTTTTAGGTGTGGTCCCTCACAGGCAGCCAGGCCATTGATCAGCCAATCTGCGGCTTTGGGTCTGGGTTGCTCTGGGCCTGAGTCGCACGGGGCTGGCCATTTCCCCGCTTTGGGACTGAGTTGCGTGCATGGCCAGCCAGTCTTCCGCCTTGGGCCTCTGTGTGGGGCAGCTAGCCTCTGCTCCCAGTGCGCACCCACCCGAGGTTTCAGGTGTGGGCACCCCGCCGGAGTCTCAGGTGTGGGTGGCCAACTGGGGTTTCAGTTGTGGGTCCCCAGTCCACTAATCTGGGTGTGCGCAACCAGGCTTCAGGTGAGCGCTGGGGCTGCTTACCCCAAGTTGACCGTCCAGGGGCTGAGGGGGGAGGGGCACCAGAGGCCTCGGCAGCTGCGGAGAGTTCTCTAACTAACCGCTGAGTGCCTCTATTTTCTTTTTCTTTTTGAGAAATTCTTCCTATTCAAACCACCCTGGTCCAAACAAGCACCTGGCTGCTCTCACAGCTCAGCCTGGCTCTCTCCCAAGAATCCTGCAGCAGACCCTGCGCCCGGTGCCAGGGCTTCAGCCACCCTGGTCCCCGCGCAAGTCCCAGGGACCTTATTGTCCTTAAGCACTCTTCTTACCACCTGATCTTTCAATGTCCTCTATCTTTGGTCTCCGATCTTCATATATGCTGGAATACCGTTGACTGTTGGCTCTGCTCCTCAGATCAGCTAGGTGTTTCACTGGTGTTGAGGGGAAGTGGACTCCACTCCCACCTATCTCGAGGCCATCTTCCCGGATCAAGTAAAATCTTAAACTGTGTTCAATAACCATATTGCTAGAAACAACATTGACACTGTTATTTTCTCTTTTTTTAATTTTTATTGTTATTCAATTACAGTTGTCTGCATTTTCTCTCCATCCCTCCACCCCACCCCAGCCAAACACACCTCCCTCCCCCCCCTCCACCCTCCCCCTTGATTTTGTCCATGTGTCCTTTATAGTAGCTCCTATAAACCCCTCTTCCCACTGTCCCCTCCCCATTCCCCCCTGGCTATTGTTAGATTGTTCTTAACTTCAATGTCTCTGGTTATATATTGTTTGCTTTTTTCTTCTGTTGATTATGTTCCAGTTAAAGGTGAGATCATATGGTACTTGTCCCTCACCGTCTGGCTTATTTCACTTAGCATAATGCTCTCCAGTTCCATCCATACTGTTGCTAAGGGTATACGCTCCTTCTTTCTCTCTGCTGCATAGATTTCCATTGTGTAAATGCACCATAATTTTTAGATCCACTCATTTGCTGATGGGCACTTAGGTTGCTTCCAGTACTTGGCTATTGTAAATTGTGCTGCTATGAATATTGGGGTGCATAGGTTCTTTTGGATTGGTGTTTCAGGGTTCCTAGGGTATAATGACACTGTTATTTTCAAACTATATTGACTGATAATGCAAATGATATTTGTTAATGTAAGTAGATACCAATATTTTCAGCAAAAGAGAAAAGAGATGCAAATTTTTTAAATCAGAGTTTAGATGTGATGCTAAATTTGAATTGAAAATATCAGTGAGCTTATGATGTATTTTCTCTGAAAGAAACAAAAAGAGAATCCCAGCTCTGTCCATAGGAAGGACCAACCTCAGTGAGCACTTCAGATCTATATTGTGAATTTTCAACGTCCACATTAAAAAGTCCTCATTAAAATGAGTAGTGATCCTTGGAGAACTGTCTGATTCCAGGTCAGGGGCATGAAATGCACGGAATTACCCAGGAGTATCTTGTCATGACAGAAAGCAAGAAGTTACTGAAGACTAAGGAGGCCATGCCAACAGGATCCCCGAGCCAAACTGATGAGGCTCTCACTGGCTAAAGGCAGGACAATTAGAGAATCAAAAGTCATAATAACTGCAACGAATTAAAAGACATTAAATATTTTTAAAATCCTGCGTTCACAATGGTACTAAAAAAGAGATTTTTTTGGTCATCCTTTGAAAATGTGAAGATTCATTATACTAAAATTCATTATACTAAAAACTGATAAATAAACAAAGACTTAATTACTTATTCTGCCTCTTCTGTACAAATTGTATCTCAGGATAACCAAATATTGATAAGGAACATCCCTATTTTGCAACCTTTAGTCAATCAGATAGTGTGTGCTTCTTGATAAAGAACATACCACCAGAATCTAATGAGGCCCCAAAGTCTGCTAGTTTATAACACATGGGACAAGGGAACATGCTAAATAACAACACAGCATTGCAATCAGCCTAATCCAGAATGCTAAAACCAATGCTAAATGACCTAGTTCAGCAAATAAATTGCAGGGAAAAAACAAGGAGGGAGGGAGAGTGGAAAGAAAAAGTTTAAAGAAAGTAAAGATGACTGATAATGGGTATGGGGTTTCTTTTGGGGATAATGAAAATGTTCTAAAATTGACTGTGGTGTTGGCTCCACAACTCTGAATACTAAAAACCGTTTAATTTTACACTTTAAATGGACTAATTTTATGGTACATAAATTACAGTTTAATAAATATCTGTATTGGGAGAGAGAAGAAAAGAGACATGTCAACCATGGACCCTCGTCAGGTTCTAATTTAAACAAATTTTTAAAATTCATGAGGCTATTGGATTATTTGATGACATTAAAGAATTGTGAGGGGTTAGGTATGATAATGGCATTGAGGATTTTTTATTCCTTATATTTTAATCATAGAAATTGAATTATTTACCAATGAAATGGTATTTTGGATTTGTTTCAAAAAATCTAATTGAAAGGCTGAGGGAGGCTATAGAAGAAACAAGATTGGCATGGGTTGGTTATTGTTGAAGCTGAGTAATGGGTGCAAAAGTCTCATTAGACTGTTCTCTCTACTTTTGAATGAATAGAGAATTGCATTGAGAAACTTTTTAAAGATACACAGGCACTTACATCTCAACCCCAGAGATTCTGGTCTCTACAGTAATGGAGGGAAGACACCTCCTTTGCATCTCCAGACCCTTTCCTCAGTGATTTTACATAGTGTAGAGCAGGTGTTTTAGTCCAGCACCAGGTACTATCTGTTGACATCCTATGGTACAGCCTTCATCACAGAATTCCATTAGGGAAACCTCAACAGTCATACAGCTGAGCTTTGATGAAAAAAAAAAGTGCTTCGCCTTGCCAATGCTTTAGGGGTTTATTTAAAGATTTTCATTTTATTTTTATTTTTAGACAGTGGGGAAGGGAGGGAGAAAAAGAGGGAGAGAAACACCAATGTGTGGCCTCTCACACGCCCCTTCCTGGGGACCTGGCCTGCAACCCAGGAATGTGCCCTGACTGGAAATTGAACTGGCTACCCCTTGGTTCTCAGGCCGGTGCTCAATCCACTGAGCTACACCAGCCAGGACTCAATGCTTTAGGTATTGAGTACCTTCTACATTCACTAAAAACACCAATCCAGGCACTGAGAGAAACTGGATGATAGCCTGCAATAAATTGTGCTAGCAGCAAGACTATTAATAGTTAGAAGTGATTAAATGAAGCCATATATGACTAGTTCACAGCTAATATTATATTCAATGGTAAAAATGGCAAAAAGCTAAAAGCTTTTCCTCTAAGATAAGAAACAAAACAAGGATACCCACTCACATCACTTTTATTCAGTATAGTAGTGGAAGTCTTGGCCACAGCAATTAGACAAGAAAAAGAAAAGTCACCCAAATTGGAAAGGAAGAAGTAAAACTTTTTATTTGCAGATGACATGGTATTGTATTTAGAAACCCCTAAAGACTACACACACACACACACACACACACACAAAACTGTTAGAACTAATAAAACAAATTCAGTAAAGTTGCAGGATACAATATCAACATACAAACATTAGTTATTTTCTACACTAATAACAAACTATCAGAAAGAGAAGTTGAGGAAACAATCCCATTTACAATGACATCAAAAGAATAAAATACTTAAGAACAAATTTTACCAAGGAGGTAAAAAACCTGTACACTGAAAACTATAAAATGTTGAAGAAGGAAATTTTAAAAGACACAAATAAATAGAAAGATATTCCATGCCCATGGATTGGCAAAATGTCCATAGTAACCAGAGCAATCTAAAGAGTCAATGCAATATCTATCAAAGTTCCAAGGACATTTTTCACAGAAATAAAACGAACAATCTTAAAATTTGTATGAAACAACAAAATACCCCAAATAGCCAAAGCAATTTTAAGAAAGAAAAAAGCCAGAGGCATTTCATTTCCTGATTTCAAACTACATTATAAAGTTATAGTAATCAAAACAGTATGATATTGGCATACAAACACATAAATCAATGGAACAGAATAAAGAGTCCCCCCAACACCCACATATATAATTTATGACAAAGGGGCCAGGAATATACAATGGGGAATGGATGGACTCTTCAAAAAAATGGTGTTGGGAAAACCAGGCAGTCCCAGGCAAGAGAATGAAACTCAATCATTATCTTACATAAATCACAAAAATCAGTTCAACATGTATTAAATATTTTGAACATAAGACTTGAAACCATAAAACTCTAAGAAGATAACATAGGGAATAAATTCCTTGACATCAATCTTGGCAAAGATTTTTTGGATTTGACACCAAAAGCAAAGGAAGCTTAAAGCAAAAATAAACAAGTAGAACTACATGCAAATAAAAAGCTTCTGCCCAGCAAAGGAAAAATCACAAAATGAAAAGGCAGTTCCCAGAATGGAAGAAAATATTTACAAATCATTTATCTGATAAGGGTGTCCGTTTATCTGTTAATATGCAAAATAAAGAATTCACACAACTCAATAGCAAAAAAAACACATTTTCTTTTAAGGACAGAAGATCTGAATAGATGTCTTTCCAAAGAAGACATATGACTGGCCAGAAGGTACATGAAAAGATGCTCAACATCTCTAATCACTGGACAGAAGCAAATCAAAACCACATGAGATATTTATTACCTCACACCTGTCAGAATGTCATAAAAAAGACTAGTGATAACAAGAGTTAGCACTGATAATAGTGTGGATCCTGAGAAAAGGTTCTCCTGGTGGCAAACAGGGCTCAAATTAAAAACAAAACAACAACAACAACAATAAAACAGCCTAGCAGCTAAAGGACATATGCCAGACACATGCAATCTTAAAAAAAAAAAAAAAAAAGTGAAACACAATCAGAGCAGGAAAGTGGTTGCTGTGGGTGGGGGATGGGGCGAGGTTAGTGAAAGGGCACAGGTTTTCAGTTACGAGAGGACTAAGGTCTGAGGATCTGCCGTAAAGCATGATGACTATAGTGCTAACACTGTATTGTATAATTGAAATTTAGTAAGAGAGTAGAATTCAAGTGTTCTCACACACAAGGAAGATAAATATGTGAGGTGATAGATGTGTTAATTAACTGGGTGGGGGAATCCTCTCACAATGCAGATGTGTATCAAAGCAAGACAATGTACACTTAAAATATCTTATAATTTTATGTCAATTATACCTCAATAAAGCTGAAATTTTAAAAAAGAGAAAGAGAGAGATGATGACTACCACCCTGGTGAATTACCATAACAATATGTCTTTGAGACCATGAAAAAAATTGGTTGAGCATCAGCTTGGCTAATGGATTTTTTTTTCAAATCTGTTGGCAAGGTCATGAATTCTAGCAGGATTGCTTAGGTCGATGTCGACAGTGTGAATATGCAAAAAGCTAAAGTGTGAGGTGCTGAGTATGTGTTGGTCATGAGAAGTCACTATTCCTTAGGTCCCAAGACAAAATCTCTCTTCCTGAGTCCCCCAAAAGCTGAGCGGACAAATCAGAAGCTACAGCTGAAGAGGAAGAGAAGCATAGGATAAGGGGATCCCATTAACAAGGAGGATGCTGCCCAGCAGAGCCCCACTCCCAGTCAGATGGCCAGGTGCTAGAGGGCCTTGGGGTCTTCCCTTCTCCATGTGCCCTCCTCCTGGACCTGCCACTGTGCTGCGTGGTGGCAACACCTGCTCTGTCTGCCTGTCAGGGACTACCAGCACGTGGCGGACATGGCCTTCCTGGGCACCCGGGCCGGCCTCCTGAGAAGCAGCTTGTTTGTGGGCTCTGAGAAGATCTCCAACAAGTAAGTCTGCTGAGAGCTGGGAGCAGGGCGCCTGCAGCGCACACCTGTGGCCGCAGGGGCAGGTAGGGTTGGGGACTGCTGGAATGCATGGAGGCTAGAAGGACTGCCATTTCCAGAGTGGGAGAGTCAGAAAGCTAACCCTTCCACCCAGGCTTGGACTCGCCCTGAAGGTACCCCCAGGAGGGAGGGCAGCCCAGTCTGGCAAGAGAGACCCAGAGACCTTGACGTTGGGAGGGTTAGTCAGAGGTTCCCTTCTACAGAGGGAAGCCCAGAAATTGTTTTCCCCCAGGGGCTGGTCTCTATTTGACAGCCTAAATCTTCTGGCCACAGCCCATCCTTTCTTGACACCTCCCCCTTCCCCTAAGCCAACAGCTCTTAACTGGGGGTAATTTGTCCCCACCCCAGGGACATTGAGCAATGTCTGGAGACATTTTTGGTTGTAGAAACTGGAGGAGGGGTGCTTATTACTGGCATTTAGTGGGCAGAGGCCAGGGATGCTGCTAACCATCAGATGGCACACAGGACAGCTCCTGACAACACCACGCCAGTAGTGTTGAGACTGAGAAACCCTGCTCCAAGCAAAGCCTGATTCTAGGAGAGTCCTGCCATGCCTAGGGACCCACCAGCCCTGTGTCCTCCCCACTGAGTGCTGCAGCAAGAGGAGAGTGGGAGCCCAGAGGAGGGTCAGGAAGGGGAGGGGTGAGCAGAGCTGCCTGTGCTCTGCAAACCACGAGACTCAAGTAGACTAGGCAGGGCCACTAGGCATCTAGAGGAGAAGAACTGAGGGGGCTCCTGAGCAGACGTGACCCCACAGTCCTCACCTCCCACCCACTGACCGTTCCTCCCACTAAATCCAAGCGCACTTAGCAATGGAGAGCCATCTTTGAGCTTCTTCCAGGACTCTGGGACAGATCCACGCTTGATAGAAAGCTGAGTCTTTCTAGGAAAACAAATGGAGTTGCTTTTCCCTCTCCCCACCTCCCCTCATTCCCTTGGAAGTGGAAACAGGGAGAAGCATGCTGCCTTGCTACCCTTTCCCAGGGCCCTGTCAGAGACCAGCAAAGAGCTCAGATGGACTGGACTGATAGGAGACTGTGGGTTCACCCTATGGCCTTGACCAGTGTGGGAAACTTTCCTACCCAAGCTCACTACCCACCAGTACCTCCTCACCCCCTTAAACTGTACTCCAATCAGAAAACACAGATGTCTTTGTCAAGCCAAGGTCGGACAAGTGCACCACACTGACAGTGCAAAGAAGGAAAGCATCTCGGCATTCCCCTGTGCCCTCTCTCTCTAAAAGACTTCTGAGAATGGAAGAGGGAAACCTCAGACAGACAGACCTAGCCACCATAAAGGGCCTCACATGCCCTTCACAGCTCCCTTCCCCTAAACTGTGATAGGACTGGCAGCCCACGAATTGTGCAACAAGGCAGGTCTGCTTCTGGAACATGTAAACCAGGCAGTCTTAAAATCCCACCTCAACCATCCACCTTGTGGGTTATCCACAGTAACGTTTCTAATCCCCACCAGTTTCTCCTTGCCTCCCACTCTGCTTCTGGACCAACACTCTCTTCTGCCGGCTGCTGTGTGTTCAGGGAATGAAAACCATAATTAGCAAGATAAAGCTGCCCAAAAAGAGAAAACTCATGATGCATTCTAAAACCTAGAGGCAATGGCTTTGAAGTAACCACTTGGGGGGAATGTATGCTCCTGTATTAGCTCGGTGGTGGAGGTGACTATACAGTTTCCTCACTTAGACATGTCAATTAGTTAGACAAAAAGAAATTAGGCTATATCCAAAAGAAAAAACCTTGCAGGCCAAGCCGTTTACATAAGAATGGAAAGTATTCTTTCAAACTACAAGCTTCATACCTCTTCTAGCTACTAATGTGCCATCAGATGTAATGACATTTGACTCTGGAAGAGGCAGGAATTTCTGGGGACATTGTCTGGAGCACCACCAACTAGGAGCTCATATTTTGTACCTGCAAGTCCACCAAAGCAGAGGGGAATCATTCTCTTGGCCCAGCCATATAGCTGTGTGTGGAAAAGCAAAGAGAGAGAAATGCATCCCCAGATTTGAAGGGAAGAACCAAGTCTTTCTCTTTGCAGGAAGTTTCTGACCCCTGAAGACAAGGCCAGCATGTTCACCATGGACCACTTCCCTCTGTGGTACCGCCAGGCCACTGAGCAGCCTGCTGGCAGCTTTGTCTTCAACCTCCATTCGGCAGAGGATCCAGGTAATCCACACCCCGTGCTGCTGGGCCAGGCAGGATCGGGGTGTCCCTCCTCCTCCTGTGCTCTTAGTGATATAAAGCAGAACGTCCAGACCTCTAGGTTCCCTCCTACCTTCTTCCTGGCACATAGTAGTAACTTGAGAAAGCTCGCTGGGGCCTTACCACACATCTGGTCTCTACCCTGCTTATAGGACGGGTCATTGTATTCCATGGCCAACAGTCAAAATTGATTGTTAAAAATCCAGCATGGAACAAAAGAAAGAGATCTAACCAAAAGTCAAGAAGATCTGGATTCTAGCCCAAATTCCAAATAGAAGGATATTGGACAAGTTAATCTCTAAGACTCTTCTATTTCTAAACATCTGAGTATCCTTGAAAGTTCCTTAAACCACCCAGGTGAAAGTAACACTTTATTCCACTGGGGATGGCCCATACTTGCTGAGGCCACTCCCCCCACAGGCTCTCCTTCCCCTGAAACAGGGAAAGCAGCCTGGGCTTTACTCCCTGGAGTCTCCCAGGGGCAGCAACACTGAGCTCCTGACCTGTGCCTCAGAAACTTCCTCTAATAATGGGGCACCTCCCACTGTCAGGCCATGGTGGGTCTGGGGCTTGAAAAGTCGGAGGTGGGGCAGCCAAGGCCAGGCCCCGTGGACCAAACCAGCAAACCCTTACTAGTCCAAGGACCAGGAAGGGTTTCAGAGCTGTAGGCACCCAACTCCCCCAGCCCCAACTCTGAAAAATGTCCCCAAAAGGAAAAATTAAGTGACCTTAACAGAGCACCACAAAACAGTAGAATGCTTAGAACAGAAAGGAGCTTTGGAAGGCACAGAGCCTCACATTCTTGACTTACATCTGAAGAGACTGTGGCCTGTAGAGGTGGAAGGCCTCATCCAGGGGTCCAAGAGTTTGAGCAGAGCAAGCTCTCCACAAGGTCACCGCTGGGGAAGCTGATCCCATCTCAGGAGAGCATGAGGGCCTAGAAAGTATCCACACCCAGGTCAGAGCTGAGGAGGAGGAGGGACAGAAGGAGGAGAGGGTAGGACTGAAAGCATCTGAAAGGAGAGGGGCGGGCTGGGAGCCAATTGGAATGAAGAGTTGCAGTTCTCCTTCAAGATGTCTCCCACCAAAACCCTTCTGGCCATCACTTCCACCATAGCCATCCTCCAGCTTCCTGGTGGAGAAATGCCCCCAGCTGACAGTCAGGGATGCCCAGGCTCCCTTGGGCTCCTCTGGAGCTGCAACAGCAAGAAGGCAGTCACCTCTGCATCCTTTGGATGCCTTTTTCTCCTTGTGCTTAAGCCCACCTCTCTATCCTGTGCCTGTTCCCTCCACCTGAGGTATCACTAACATGATTTACAAAACTCCTTACCACACATAACACACTTAATCTGCACAACCCTATAAGATAAGTGCTGTTATCATGCCTCTTCTTATACAGGGAGAATCTGAGGCTTAGAGAAGTTCTGTGTCTTGCCCAGGGTCACACAACAAGGGAGCCACAGAGCCCAGACTAAAACCAAGGTCTGCCCACGGATGTTTGGGCTCTTTTACTGCACCAAGTGGAAGGCAGGAAGGGGATGGGGGCGACAGGGAGTGCAGTTGCTCCTAGTGAAAGCTCAGATGGAGGTTCTCAAAGCCAAGGTGAAGGTTTGCCTCTCACACTGCCCACCCTGAGCCAGAATGAGGTAGCTCTTTCTTCCTGGCACCATCTACAGCAGCACCAAGGGCTCCCCAATGAGGGGCTCACACGGGGTCCTGGGAACCTTCTCTGGCCCCTGGCCCCAGCCCAGGATGGCGCTCTCTGCTGCCAGCATTGTCACTGGGAGGTGCCTGCTGGTTGCTGGGGGAGCTTTTTGTGGCAGTGAGGTAGGAGGGCGGGTGGGTGCGAACTAAGTTGCAAGAAAAGAGGGAAGCTGGCAACCCAAAAAGAGGGCCGGTTGAGTTGGGAGGCAGGAGCTCACTCCTTTTTCACACCCTCGCTCATGCATATGTTTAGAGACACGTGGACACCTCTGCACACGCCCATTCTCCCCCAAAGAAAGAAAACAACAATTTTATTTTAAGGGGAGGAGGAGCCCCAAGGAGGCAGAGGAGTCAGCTCGGGGGTGTAAAGGCTTCCCTCTGCCTCTCCATGCTGACTCCGCTGCCCTTTGACTGAGCCTGGTGGGCTGAGCCTGCCCACAGCTCTGTCTTTTGTCGGTGCCTAAGAAACCCACCAGCATAGAGCAAAGTCTCTTGGGCCACCCCGGGCCTGCTCCACCAGCAAGTGGTAGTTCATTCATTCACCCCAGGTGCTGTACTAGGTAGCTGCTAGGTGACCCAGGTGCTGACACTCCTGATATCCCCAGAGACTGTCATTATGGTCGCCATACTTTCATGTGGGTGTTTCCCACAGCCTATGGAGCATACATACAATGGAAGGTCTGTCCAGGAAAGCAGCCTGAGGGCCTGGAGAAAACCACAGGGGGTCAGCCACCTCAGTATCTTTCAGAAATTTCTAGAAAGCAAACCGACAAAGCCTACTTCTTTATCTATTGTGGTCCCTTGCAGGTTCTTCATGGCAAATTCCTACAATCAAGATAATGTCACACATTTTAGGTTCCTAGAATCTGAGTAACTTTAAAATTCTGTGGGTTATGTGATTACAGCAAGTTGGGATGGGTAATCTTAGCAAAATAACAGGTAGGAGAAACCAGTGGTTAATTTAACTTCCATTTCAAATGACACTGTAAGAACAGCCAGCGCACAACAAGATTCTCATGACCTGTTTGTTTCAACTTTCACATAATAACGTTCTAACAAGAAGCAAGTGATCAAATTTTGCCCCTTTCTTGGAATGTTTAGTAATGGAACTTGACCTGTAGATATAAGAGTGCTCTGGAAAGCTAATCCAGGCCCATGAATGGATGAGAATTAAGAAGCCCAAGGCCATGTACTAGCTTGTACCAGCTCAGAGCCAGAAAGCTCTGTTGAATGTAGAGCTGAAGCTGCCACCCACATGCTGCACCTTTGGTGGCCTGATTCCTAAAAGAGATGGAAAAGCAACTCGAGGAAAGTCCCTTGCCCTTCAGGAGCCTGGCAGTGTCCTAGAAGTGCAGGATCCAGCTGCAAAGCCAGGGAAAGACATGACTGGACAGTGGTGTGATGGTGGTGAGTGGGCCAACAGCAACCAGGACTAACAGAGAGCCTCGACTGTGTCGGCTCCAGCCAGCCAGCCTTCTGTGCCCGATGCAGCCCTGGCATCTGGCTTCCTGAAGGGGCTGTCAGGGTTGCCCTGACACATGTGACTGATAAAGGACAATCCAGGATCTGCAACTACCAAGTCCTGGAGCACAGCCTGTCCTTCTAGAATGAGTCATTTTATGCAACGCAACTCTTCTGGTTGGAAGCCGTGTCAGGAGGATAGTCACAGTAGGCTCCCCAAGTTCAAATGAGCAGCAAGCAGACAGATATGCTGCCGGAGACAGAGCAAACCCACAGTGTCCTAGTGACACTGGCAGTACTGTGTTGTCCAGGTGGGCAGGGGCCACAACATACATGTATTTATCTATCAGGTCCAGATTTGCACAGAGAGGGGGCAGCGCCTGGTCCTCAGGAGGCACTCAGCCAAGACCAAGGTCAGTGGTGGCAGAGCTGTCACAGCAACAATTTCCTCAAACACCCTTTCAGTGGTTTGAGGATGTCCCCACCTACTATTTACACTTATCTGGTTGGCCGACCCCAACCACTGCTCTTCCCCAGTTGCTGAGAAAGTGACTCAGCAACTTTTGTTTCTCCAGAAGGTCCAGGTGAGCCAGTGGTGGTAACAGCAAGCACAGCTGTAGCCGTGACCGTGGACAAGAAGACAGCCATTGCTGCAGGTAGGGGCTGCCCTTTGTGCCACTGAGGCTGGGAAGTTGTGAGTCAATGTTAAGAATAAGGCACATGGTAATAGCAGGAGGACTTCTGCCTATGGTCTGCAGGGGTCACAGTCCTCGGCTGTAAGTTTTCTCAGGTGAAATATGGGACTAAGTGTAGTGAGGTCTTCTCAAGCTATTTTGTTTATAAAACAGTAAAACCTTAGATCTAAAAGAGTTTGTGAAATTAGTAAAATGAAACCCAGAGAGGTTAAGAGTTCTGCTGAAGGTCACACAGGACAGAGACTGCAATCCAGACCTCCTTTCCACCCCTCAGCATGCTGCTTCCCTCTTCCACCACCTTGGGTCTAGTATCCCTCTAGAGAAAGAATGGGGCTGTGACTCAAATCCTAAAATAAGAACTCAATATGTGTGTTCAGCATGTGCCAGGCACCTAGGAATCTGCCTCTCATACATGTTCTCATTCAGCCCTGGGAAGCCAAAATCCAGGGAAGCTAAGACTTTTGACTCTGTTTTACAGACGAAGAAACTGAGACACAGAACAGTTATTTGCCCAAAGTCTCACAGCAAATGATTGATAAAGCTAGAATTTAAACTGAGATCACCTCTCATAAGGCCCAGGTTCACTATCCTGTGTTACCATTTGCCTCAAATGTGATGAGAGCACCCGATGACCCTCACAAGCTCCCTTGGCTTTGTAGCTTCTTAGTGCCTCAAAAAAAGCCCCGGGCATCTCTGTCTTGTTATCTGACAGCTATCAGGCCTGAGTGGTGAAGCCTCCTTATCCTGGTTTCAGCTTCCATGTCTCAGATTCAGCTGTGTTCTGAAAAGCTGCATGATCTAGCGGGCACTCGAGCATCAGCCACCATGCCTCCATGACACGGGGACCTGACCTGCTTTCCAGGAACCCCTTAGCTTCCCAGGAAGGACTCAGCAGCTGGAGTGGGGCAAGGCAGGAGAGATCTGTGCACCTTCTCCCCTCAGGCTGAATACAGGGCAAAAGGAATGGAGGAACAGGCTGGGCTAGGCAGAGAGGGTCTGACCCTGCCTTCCTGTCTCAAGGAGGGACCAGGGCCATCCAGAGTCAGGCTCCTGGGCTGCTTTCGCCCCGGGGATAAAAGGTGGGAAGAATGACTTGGTCTGATGTTGCTCAGCACCTGTGTTAGGAAACACCTGCACCATGGACGGTCTGCAGGATGCACAGCACAGCATTTAGAAGGCACCCAAGCCATTTTGACCACCCTTTTTTTTTTAGTCCATGGCAGGCTAATTCTAGACCCATTTCTGAGCCAAATTATGACCCCAAACTTGTCTCCTTAAAAACTGTTCTGTGGTCCCAGCTGAGTCTGTGCCTGTCCTACTCCCTTCACATCATGGGCCTTCTCAGCTCCCGCACACCTCAAAGTCTAGGAAAGAGAAGGGATATGGGGTCAGGCTGCTGGCTCTGCTTTTCTGCACTCTCCAATTATTTGCAATCTTTTTTAACTCAGAGCTGAATTGGAGCTGTAAGGGGTTGCCATAGAAACTGTGTCCTTCCTGGTGCCTCTGGTTTAGTGCACTGCAGACAATCCCTCTGACGCTCTGGGATGCATAGATGTGACGAGAAGAAGATGAGGCACTGGATACCTGATATTTTACTTATTTGGGGAGTCTCCTTTTTTAATTTCCTCCCCCTGGCCTATGGCTCAGCCTCCCTGATCCTGGGGCCTATGGGGTCCTATAGCTCAAGACAGGGTAGGCAGCTTGGTTACTATCCCAGCACATTCATCCCTTGGAATCTGGTGGCATTGTGTGAGTGTGAGCTCCAGGATTGGGTGAGCCTGTGCGATTTTGTGCACCTCGGAGGCCAGCTCCATGCCAGGAAGATACATGTATAATGCCATGGATTTGTGCAGAAGGGCAGATGAATGAAGAGGAATTATTTTCATCTCTAAGCAAGTGATTTATCAACAGTTTTCACAAAATTTCTATAAATCTAACTTTTAATCAGGATCTATTTTCAATTCTCCATGACCTCCAAGCCCAAGTGAGGGAATATTGCCAAACACAATGATAGTGGCACTATAATCTGCTGTGGTTCTCTAGCACACATCCTGCAGTGCACATGGACCCCGACAGAGGCCTTCGTGTGGTGGGCCTGCCGTCTGGAGCTGCGTGAGGCTCCTCTCCTTAGAGTTCTGCCCCCCAGTGAGTGCGTCTGGCTGAAGACCTATGTGTGCACTGTGGATGGCAACTTGAGTAATGAATCTGTGCATTGGCCAGACTTGTGCCACACTTGTGAGGGGCCTTGTCCTCTGCTTCTGCAGTGGGGCTTGGGGCAGACTTGGCACTCGGGGCTGCTATAACTGTTAAGGCTACAGGAGGGCAACACCCCACAGTCATCACCACCTAGAATGGGGAACAGCTCAGTTCTACCAGGAGGCCAGCTGAGCCCCCCAAGTGGGGACGCTGATGGTCTACTTCTCCCTGGGATTTTCTCCTGGCTCATTGGAGTACCCTCCAAAGAAAGGCTGGGAAAGAGACTAACGAACCGGATAGTCCAGGCCCAGTCAACCAGAGGCCAGTTGAGGACTGGAGGAGGGTCACTGGGGTTTGGGTGGCCAAGAAACCCTAGAGGCCTCGCTTACTCCCTCATCTCCTCTCCTGATTCCCCTCCCCAGCCCCCCAGTCCAAAATCCTAACTCCCTGCCTGCTGAGGTGGAGAGATCATATTTGTAAGCCCAGAGTGTCATCTGCCTGTCCCTGAAGTCAGTCTTGGAAGTGAAAGATGGTAATAAGAGAAACGGGGCTCCTCCTTCAGGTCAGCAAACCTCCCCAACCTCACTGCAGCTGATAAAACCCAGTCCACAGGGAAGTCCCCTAATTGCTCATAGGGAGTATCCCCCACCCCCGTTATACAGGGGAGTGTTTCTGGGCAGATGTATGCCTTCCTGCCACAAGGGCCCAATCTGCCCTTGCCTGTCAGAGTGGCTTCACTCAAGCCAGAGTGGATGAGCACCCACAGGGCACGGAGCAGTGACAGGTCTCACTCACTTCACTGCCGCCCAGTGCAACAGCCTGAGGTTCGTATCCCCACTGCCAGGCCAGCACAGACCGCACTCAGGGACAGGCCCGTTCTAACCCAGAACTCAGCCCTTCACTCTCTCCCGGGGGCACCCAAGGCAAGGCCGTGGGTGGGAGGCTGCCACCTGTCTAGGAAGCTCTGAACATTGGGATGACATCTGGCAGCACTTTGCGTAGCTGCCTGGGAGGTGAGGGGGCAGGCAGCCACTCTCCCAGCACCCACATCCCCTCCCCACCCAAGGAAACCAGGAAGTACATAGGAAAATACAGTCTTTATTGGTCTTCTGAAACAACAAACCAGAAATATAATTTGCCTTTAAAAATCTTCCATCTCAAGATGAAGATACCACTATTGACAACATCCACCCCTCCCCACCCATTCCCTTTAGGCAGTCCCTAGATCTGGTTTCAGCTGGCAAACCAAAAGGAGGAAGACTGTACCCCCACCTGGGGAGGGCATTTAGCAGCCTGTCCTGGGGCTCCTTCTGCATCCCCTTTGGTGGATAATGGCCTTCTCAAAGGCCTTTCTGCCCCCCTCCTATCCCGCTCCACCACTATGCTCTTCTTTGAGATAGAAGGGCTTAGGGACACAAGGTGAGCAGGTCCTGCCCTGTCCTTCCTCAGACCCTGAGCCTCAGCGTTCTGCAACTTCTTCTTGGGCCACCATTGAGAACCTCCTTCCCAGCCTAAGGGCCAGAACCCAGCCCAATGTCTCCCGCCCTCCATGGGCCATGGGAAAACCAGTGTCTTGCATCAGACTCACAAGGAGGGGCAGACCTAGAAAAAAAGAATAGTGATCCCCGAGCCCTGCATAGCCCTCTTCTCACTGCCACTCCCACAGCCCTACAAGCAGGTATCCCTGCCCCTTTGGTGTAGTTTCAGACAAAGAACAAACAGGACCTGTGGCTCATGTTCTGGGTTGGAGCCCAGTCCAGGGGCAATGACCCACTCTGGGGAGTCAGACCGAGCAGACTAAACTGTGGGAAAGGGCACCCCACCACTGAAGCCGCTGAGCAGAGTGCAGCAATCCTGGCCCTGTTCCTGTGTCTGTGTGGGAGAATTTGGCAGGCAGTGAACTTCAGTGAAGGCTACCTGTTTTCCCAAGATGCCACCAAACACAGAGCATGACCCAGGCCCCATCTGAGGTCATAGGCCCAGAGGTGCTGGAGAGGGAAGGTTGAGAGGTGCAGAGCAATGGTTCCTGTGCTGCAGACTACAGGAGTGGAAGTGGTGGGTATCCCCACGGGGCTGGCAGTGATGATGCATTAGGTTCCCTTGGCTCTCAGGAGGCTGCCATCCACAGGCACTGCAGCTTCAAGGCCTCTGGATTGGTGTCCCTAGAAAACCCAGCAGGACAGGTGAGAGGGTTACCATGGTGACAGGCAGGCTCATCCACTTGGCCCACTTTAGAGGATCTCAAAGGCATCCTGTGTTGTCAGTTTGGGTTTCTCCCCTCTGTGGATTTGAGAAGATTTCAGTAAAGCAAGCAAACGTTCTTTGTTCTGAGGGCTAGAGATCCAAGGGGGAAACATGCTTCTGCTCCCCGAGTTCTCATGGCCTCTGTCTCCATGTGACTGTGTGTGTGCATCTGTGTGAGATCTTTTCAACTGATGTGATCTCACCAGTGATGCTATGAGTGTTTGTGAGAGTGAATTAGTGAATCCAGGAGCAGTGTGGTCGGCGTGGTCTCTAGAAGATATAGGGACACAATGGCTTCAGCCAAGCGAGTGTGTTATAATCTCAGCACTGTGCTAGATCCAGATGTCAGGGTTGGTGTGATTGCACATGAGTACCAGCTCTTGAAAACTGGACCCAACTTTCACACTATGGGTGATTAAGAATATCTCTCTAGCTTAGAAGAGAGTCACAGAAATGGACCACTGACTCTCATATTACTTCCTCCCCAGCCCCTAAATGCAGATGAGGAGGGCTGAGCAAGAGGTATGGAGAGTCATCTAGCTGTGACTACACCCAGGGCAGGAAGGGGAGTGCTCAGTCCAGAAGCTTCCATTTGCATACACATTCTTTCTTCCCTGTGGCCAGAAGCTCAGGGAGATCCCCCAGGTGATCCAAAGATTTGGTGACCCAGAAAGGAGCATCAGCAGGAGCCTTCAGCGTAATGGCTGCTTCCCCAATGATAGGAAGTCCACACTGTGGCTGGTTCTGGAGGGCTGTGGGGGAAGTGGAGCTGGGTACTGCGACAGAAAGAAGGGCTGGCCCTTCCTAAAGCAGTCTACATGAGCTCTCCTTGCCCTTCCTACCTGGGCCAGGTGGAGCTGGGCTCTTTCATGCTACAGAGGAGATCTGCTTCTGGTCTTCATGCTCGCCCTCCGGGTCTCCCATGAGGGGTTGGCGCTTCTTGAGCTCTCGGTGGTACTTGGCCATGAGGGAGGCATAGATGCAGCCATAGGCAGCAGCCACCACCATCATGATGCACACGATGCCGCAGACAACTCCGGCGATGATCACGGTGCCGATGGCCCGGCGCACACTCACCGGCCGGTATCTCTGCTTCTGGGGGCAGGCTGTACTGGGCTCGGGCTCGGGCTCAGCCCCCGGCTTGGGCTTCACAGGTTCTGGGCTGGCCTTGGTGCAGGGTGGCCCAGGACTATCCAGCCCAGCCGAGCTATTCTGGTCCTCCAATTGGGAGCAGTAGTTGAACATCTCCATGGGGACCATGCGCATGTCCTTCCCCCTCAGCTCCTTGGGTAGGGTGCAGGCAAGCTGGTCTAGGCGCCCTCCTGTATTGGAGGAGGAAAAAGAAGGGGCTGACCAGGCATCCAGAAGCTACACTCCCTCTCCCCAACCCCAGTTCCCAGAAACAGGGGGCCCAGAAGTTCTAGTTTCTATCAGTAATGCAGCCAGTCTTGGGATAACATGGATAGGTGAGGAAGGGAGGAGGGAAACTAGCATCTATGGTCAGCGAGGCACATACAGCTTGTCCTTTAATCCATGCAGAAGCCATAGAAAGTGGATATTGTCATGATTCCTATTTTACAGAGAAGCATACAACCATTTCAGTCATGCTTACTTGCTCCAGAGTCACACTGGCCCACAGGGTGAGACAATGCTGACACAAGCAGTGTTCAGGAAAGAGTTGTCAGTGAAAAGAGACAGCCAAGAGCCCAGCCAGACCACAGGTCTGCTCCTCTCCTTGCCCCTGAGTCTGCCTGCTTACCACCTGTATGTAAGCCTGGGGCACTGTGCTCCACACAGCATCTTATCCCTCCAGGGCTCCTCCCTCACAAAAAACACAAAAGCCAAAAACCATTGCCAACACCACCACTCTTCCATGTAGGACCTTTTGGTTGCCTAAGAGTACCTCCCCAAGTACAGAGAAAAAGTGTTAGGCGAGAATGTTTTTCTTTTCCTCTTCAGAGCAATCCAGTGGCCCCATCAGCCCCTGAACCTCAGTATCTCTGAGTGCAGAGGCATCTTGGGAGGGAATCCTGAAGACCCATTCAGGCAAAGGAGAGAGACCAGTACTAATGGTTGGGGGATGGGGTGCAGGCAGTAAAGGGTGCACAAGTTCACCATGACGATGGTGAAGTCTGCTCCACAATGGGGGGATGGAGATACAGAACATGGGAGGGCAAGAGAGAGAACAGCCCTGGAGAATGAGCAGCCTGGACGTGCCCTGGGAAGTCACAGTTGGGTCCAGTGAAGTCTAGATGCGGGCAATAGACTGCAGTTTATCTCCCAGCCCTATGTCCAATAGACATCAATCTTTTCCCAGGATGCTGATGAAAATAGCCAAGATTGTTTTTTTGAAGGAGTGTAAGGTCGAAAGCAATTCTACTATTAAAAACTTCTGAAAATATACATTCCCATTCCATGCCCTTTTGTGCTGAGAGTTGAGTTCCTGATGACTGATAAAAGGGCAAGGGCATTCCCTAGGGATAGCACATTGGTCTGGGTCTGAAGGCACTTGGCCTCTAATTCCTCCCTTCCCCTGCCCCCCACCCCATGACGCTGACAGCCTAGGTGGCCTTGGCAAGTCTTATATCCAGTGAAATATGCCCAGGGCTGCCTTTCTATAAGTAGGAGCTGGGTATAGACATGGAGGCAACTTTATCTTCTTCTTCCAAAGACATGAGGGTGAATTCAGGCTATGTCATCTTGTGCAAATTACTTAATGTATTTACTTGTGAGTCTAAGCTTTCTTGGTTGTGAAATAAGATATCTATCTCAATGAGCTATGAGGATGAAGATAGATAATGTACATTACAAGATGCTTGTAAGCTGGGTACTATGCAAGTATTTATTATTTCCCCAGTCATGCAAACGGAAGAAATTATCATAGTGACTAACATTTTGTGGCACTGTACAGGGTGTAAAGTGTTTTTAATAACTAAGACAAGAATATTGTGCAAATAACTGAGATTGTGGCTGGGTATGAAATGGAAGAAGTGAGACTTTGATGAAAACCATTAGCATTTCTTTCACAAAAAGTTTTGATATTGATTCATTTATTCAGCAAATATTCATTAAGCTTCTACTTTGTGCTGGGCACCAAAATGTATCTTATTAAGCTCATGTAGTATTATAACTACTACTAGCAAATGAGCAAATAAATAAGTTTTATTGAGAACTTACTTTATGCCGAGCACTTTTTCAGACATTTCACATGTATTGCCTATTGGATCCTCATGATGATTCTATAAGAAAGGCTGTCACCCACCCCATTTTACACATGAGGGCACTGACACGGGGACATTAATCAGCTCTCTCAGGATCTCACAGCTAGCAGGCGGCAGAGCCACAAATCAAACCCAGATCTGGCACTTTTAACCACCGTGCTTACTCCTTTGCCCTCCTTTTCCATTTCATTTAATCATTTCATAAGCCATTATAGAACTTTTTCGGTCAACAAAAAGGGGGAGGAAAAGAAACTAAAATGAAAGCCATTTGGCTTCTTATTAAAAGCTTTGATAACAGAATTTCTTGGAAGAGAGAGTTGAGATCATCATCAACATAAAAATTTGGCTTTATCTGTGGATTTAAATGATATTCCACACTCCCGAAACTGTAGGTATTTAAGAGATTGTTGTATTCAGAAAAACAAGGGTGGTTTTTCTTCCTCCTTCTACCATGCCAGAGAATCCCAGAGCCATACCTAATGGGACACAGAGAAAAATTATACTGTGTCTTTAAGTTCCCTCATGAAACCTATGAAAGGGGATCAAGTACAGTGAGTTGATCTGAAAGAAAGAGAGAAGAGCCCTGACTGGTGTGGCTCAGTTGATTGGGCATTAACCCACAGAACGAAAAGTCACCGGTTCAATTCCCAGTCAGGGTATGTGCCTGGGTTGCAGGTTTGGTCCTGGATTATGGGTTCAGCCCTAGGTTGCAGGTTTTGTCCCCATTCGGGCTGTGTGGCAACTGATTGATGTTTCTCTCTCACATCAGTGTTTCTCTCTTTCTCTGTCCCTTCCCTTCTCTCTAATAAATAAATGATTTTTTTAAATGCTGAAAAAGGAAGAGAAGAGAAGAGAATGGAGGGGGAGGGGAGGGGAACACAGAGAAGAAAGGGGAGCAGTGGAAAAGGAGGGAAACCAGCATCCCAGCCTCTACCCTCTGCTGATCATTTGGAGGTAGGCTGGGACTCCTTCAGTATGACTGGTGAAGAGGCAAGGTCACCTCCTTCTCCCTGGCCTTAGCCCTGAGTCAGCGCCCAGCCTCCAGGAAACATGTTGGACCACAGGTGACTCTCCCAATTCCTCACACCCAGGCAGGGATGGCTGTGCTCACCTCGGTAGGAGAACCACTCCATCCAGTGCTTAAAATCTCGCAGGTTACAGTCACACTCCCAGGGGTTGTCCCCAACCTGCAGCAGCTGCAGACTTGCTAGGGGTTCGAACGTCAGCCGGTCCAGGTTCTGCAGGCGATTGGAGCGTAGTGATAGGGAGCGGAGAGCAGGAAGCCCATCGAAAAGTCCCGGGGGTAGCTGGGCCAGGCCATTGATGGACAGGTCCAGGTGGCGGAGCAGGGGCAAGTGCTGCAGCAGGTCTCTGTCCAGGGTCCTGATGCTGTTATTGCGCAGCTGAAGCTCCGTCAGATTAGTCAGGTCTCGAAAAATGGAGCTTGGCAGCTGATCCAGGAAGTTGTTGGATAGGTCCAACCGCTGCAAGCTGGACAGATTGGCGAATGCCCAGCTTGGCAGGGCACTCAGCTTATTGTTCAAGAGCAGGAGGGTTTGGGTGGCAGCAGGCAAGTCTGGGGGCACAATCGTGAGGCCTAGGCCACTGCAATCCACCTCCAGATTGCTGGTGTCACACTTACAGGAGAAAGGACAGGCAGGGAGGGCCTCCACAGCATACAGGGTGATCCAGCAGGCAATCCCTGGAGGACAGACAGGTGGAAGGAAAGTGACAGGTAGGGGTTATCACCTCCTGCCTCTAGTACTCCTTACTAGTTCATGTCATAGCGGCTTCTTGCCCTTATCTCCTTTGGCCCAAGCCACAATCAATGCACACACACTTAAAAAGATAATTAACAAATACAAAACCCTGCTGTATTAGTTGACATCACATGGTGTCAGTAGAGATCCTTGCCTCATAGCATGTCTGGCAAAGGAATCACTTTCGTGGAATGTGATCCTGCAGAATGGCAGGCCTGAGTCCAGAAGACAAGCAGTGCTGGTCCACAAAGATGCTTCAGTTCACGTGGCAGCCCATGGCTGATCTTTTCAGGAGCTTCGGCCCCACTGACATCATAGATGTTGAAAAAGTGAAGGACATATGAATGTTAGAGAAACCTGCTCCTGTGTTTTCCTCCCAGTGTTACTGACAGGAAAAGGTTCTCTTTCCATACTGCTCCTTCCCCTTGCACCCCCACCCCAACCTGGAGCTGCACTAGGCTGAGACATGCCACACATTAGAGAGAGAGCACAAAGGGGCACTCCACACTTGCCCCTCAACAACGCCTCCAGTGTGTCAGATCTGCATGAGTCCCACATCCAAGATGGGACCAGAAACTTAGTGTGAGGACCAGCCAGGAGCCCAGCCCACCCAGGGTCCACTCCAGAGACCACTGTGCAAATGATGAGGATGAGACGCACAATTCCACTTCCCACTGGAGAGTACTTGTGCCCAAGCCACTGCAAATCATGGTGCCTAAGACAAATTTCATATTTATTCTCATCCTAAAGCCATCCATGCCTACCATAGCCTGAGCTCCTGTTCCTAAGGGCTGCAGGGTAGCATTTCTGCAGAATGGATCAATTCACAGCATTCCTTCTGTGCTCTCATGCTTTACCCAAGACTCTTCTGAGTAACCCAGTATAAGGGCCAGGAGCAGGGCTAGGGCCTCAGAGAACCATCACAAAAGGGTAGCTCATTCCATTGTTCAGCAGACTTTTCTAAGAATGACTGAAAAATCCCCTAGACTGTCTTTCTGAATATCAGAAAAGCCTGCTCACTGTGAAAGGGAAAAGAGATGAGCTCGGACTAGCTCGGTTTCATCAAGTCAGCCCCAAGAAACCCAGAGGAAAGGCCCCAGCACAATAAGCAGTGGAAGTGTCCAGCCCTAGCTCACAGCCCAGGTGGCTTCACCCAGAGAAGCAGCAGCCACCTGACCCTGAGTGCCTGGCTGGAATGCTCTTTAGTCTGGTAGGTGTCTGGTTATCTGGTGTTCCAAAGGGCAGAACTAGAAGAACAGGATGGACCTGGGTCCCTCCCTTGCCTGGAGGATCGATGACAACTGAGAGACACACTGTAAGGCTGACACCTGAGACTCGAGGGGAAATGAGCACAGGCTTGGTCATGGAAGCCAACTGGAGACCCTTCCTGGCTATGTGGGGGTGCCTGCTGCTCCCTCTCACCTCCTCACACTCTGAGCCCACCTGCTGCCAGGTCAGGCTGCCCCACACCACCCTGCACCGTGCATATAAAAATCAACCTTCTTCAGACTTCACTTCCCTGAGAAAAAATTCCAACCCATCCAGCCTTCCTCTCAAAAGATTCCATGTACCTAGAAGCCACTCCTCCCCCACCCTCAAGAAATTCTGAGTGGCACAAAAGTCCTAGTGACAAGAAAACATAACCCTATATTGCGAGGTGTTGAGTGATTCCAGAATGAGGCTGAAAGGAGATCTGAGTGGCTCGGGGATCAGCCACTCTCGAGTGGTGAATAATTCAGGCCACCTGTGTCAGGCAGCTGCCTGGCAGGGCTGACCATGCGAGGGGGAACTCAGGCAGAGTATGTCCCTCAGGACCACCTCTCACCTTCTACCATGGAGCCTTGGGCAAACCGGTCCTCATTGACCTTGTCCCTTTACCTCGTGTAAAGAGAATTCTTGGGGCTTCTTCACCCTGGCAGCTTTGTAAGTTTCCTTGTGAGAAATGGAGGGCCTGTTTCTTCACATGCAGGAGGGGTTGGATCCAGCCTGAGGTCCTTTCCAGCACCATATCCCAAGAGCCCACAAGCTGCCCTCATTTGAGTTGGGAAGACAGAGGCATAAGAGAGGTCTCCAGGTTCACCCAGCAGGTGATCCAGTGAGACAAGAGGAAGACCCACATTACAGCAACAGGGCCACGGGAGCAGGAACCACCAGCAGGGCGGGGGGGACTTCCTGGTTCAAGAACAGACCAACTTGGGGAAACAGAATCATCTGTCTTGGCCTCCAGCTCCTGATCTAACCACTGAGGCTCTCAGCAGCGACCCTTTCTTTAGCTGCCACAGATACCAGAAGCATGGTGGGTCTGCACAGGGTAAGCCCTGCCTTCCCAGAGCCAGGCCTTGGGCCTACCCGGAAATCCTAGACCTTTCTGCAGCCTGGATGCCTCACTTCAGGCCAAGCTAACCCTGACGCCCAAACCCCACCCCACCCCACCATACTCACAGGAGATCTGTCTCCACTGCAGGGCCAGCCTGGTCCTCTGCTCAGGGCCACTACCGGGGGCCAGCATGGTGAATGACTCAGCTCTCACAGCCCTGCACCTCTGGGGACAGAAGAGCCCCTTGGTATGCACCACCGGTCAGTCCTGGGAGAGAGAGAAATAGAAGGTGCTCAGCAGAAGCAGGCATTTGAGCCCCAGGCCCATCCAGCCCAGGGGTTAGGGAGAGGGCCCCGGTGTCTCTTTACACTCCTTGTCATTCCCTCTCCTGTTCCCAGCTACGATTCCCCGGGTGGGGGAAAGAAGAGGACTGAGGGGGCAGAGACTCCAGGAAAGCTTCCACCTCCCTGGGGTGATGGGGGCGGCATGCAGGGGCTCAGGTGACCTGGGAGACCTCACTCTGAGGCACAGCGCTGAGCTCTGTGCTGTGGATGCAGGAACTTCCCCACACTCTCCCCAGTGTCCCCACCCCTAGCCCCCTCGCCTCTTCTGGTTGCCTCTCTGGTGTGTTGGTCTCTGAAATGTTTTCAGAGCCATATGGCCTTTCTGTGTCACTGGGGAAACTGAGGGACATCTCTGCTGGGTGAGCACAATGAGGTCACAGCCCCACCAGTGCTCTTACACTCTTACCATGGCCCCAAGGAGTCAGAGAGCAGGCCCTCCTCAGGTGCTCTTGCTGCTAGGCGGCCCCTGCTTCCCCTCACCTTCGCCTGAGGGGAGAGTCACAAAGCTCAGCATCTGCTGCCAATCTGTAGTAAGACTCTCCAGCTCAGGGCTTCATGCTGCAGCAGCTGGATGAGTAGGAGACAGGGACACAGAGGAGAGGGTGAGATGTCAAAGCAGGTCTCTCTTCCAGAGAGAACAGAAGAGAGGGGCTTGAGGACCTGCCTGCCCCAACCTAATGACTCATTAGTGGGAGACAGGCCCTCCTCTGATACCCACTTCCTTCCTGGTTTGGCCAGGGGCCCTTAGGCGAAGCCGAGAGCCTCCTCCACTCTCCCAGCCCCATCAGAGGGTGGGCAAGGGGACTGTGGTGCTTGCCACTACAGCTAGCACAGAGCAAGGTGGGGAACGGGATGGTGGAACAGAGGGAGACTGCCAACAGCCCAGCCCCCTCCTGCTCCTAAAGGCACAGTCCTGTAATCTGCTGCTCCTGGTTGCCTCCTGGAATTTGACCTTTCTTGGTTGTCTAATTCATCCCTGGGTGAGTCCTCACTTCAGCCCCTCTCTCTCCTCCCACAAGTCTGGTTAATTCTGGGAGCCCAAGAAGCTAGTGGCAGAGTTAAGCAGACAGCTGAGGAGGTGGAAAGAGCTGCTGAAATCTTGGGTGAAGCAGGGTTTCCCTCAGGCATCTAGGGTCCTGCTGCAACTCTGGGTATCTGTCATCAAGTCTCTCCCCCACCCCCTTGGTTGCAGCTGTCTCCTGGAAGGTGATGAAATGAGCTGAGAACACAGCAGCCCCACAGGACCCTCTGCTGTGCTCCCAGCAAGGGTAGCCTGTTCAGGACAGGAGAGGCCCTGACTGTTCCTGGCTTCGTCTTCATTCTCCCCCTCTGCCACATCAGGAGGCTCAGAGTTATGAAGGCCTTGTGGTGGCTGGCAGTGTGTCTCAACAACTGGGTACAGATGTGTGGTGTGGGAAGCAGCCCAGTCCCCACAATGCCTCCTGGACAGTTCCCAAGACTTGGGCTGAGGTGCGAGGTGGATGTTTAGAGTAGCTCAGGTGTTGTTCCTGGCTGCTCTCCCAGGGCCAGGTCAGTGGAGCTCTGGGTTCAAATCCTCATCAGGTCAGTCCCTGGCTGTGCAGCCTTAAACAACAAGCATAAACTCTCTGGACCTCAGTTATCTTAGCTCTAAAAGTGATGACTATAATACTTAATGGGTGGAATTCCTGTGAGGACCAATCTAATTAAGGGAGGAGAGTTAACATTTACTATAGTTAGCACAAAAATTACCTTAGAAGATAATTCAAGTGAATGTGCCCAGCTTGGACTTGAGCCCGAGAGAGATGTGAGGAAACACCAGCAGCTCACAGCAAGCCTACGGGACACCTCTTTCTGGTCCCACCAATCTCACACGGGCCGACTGCTGTCCTCCCGAGCACACGCTGCATTCTTGAGCCCGCCCAGGCCAGTGGACCATCACAAGGCTCACTGCAGGGCAGGCTCTCAAACACCACCTCATAGGCCTCTGTCACAGACAGCAGCATCCACCCTGTCTCTGTCCCTCAGGCCCCGACCCTCAGAATGATCTCTTACTCCAGCAAGAACCCTCATAGCAAAAGATCACAGCACCCACATGATATTAGGGCAGGTCAGTGCCCACCCAAGGCACGGAGACAATGACAAACTTGCCCAAGGTCACAAGTAGGTCAAGGATGGAATTGCAGGCTTCTGAGCCTGGCTATTCATCCACTCCCCAGTGACTGTCACCCAGCATGGCCCCTATGGGGAGACATTTGTGTGCTCACAGAGTGGGGTACACACAGGCTCCCAGACATGTGCTTGGAGCTCCCAACACAGCACGTGGTGCAAACACACACCCACAGAGAGCTGTGCAATGAGGCACGTGCTAGCACACACACACACACACACGCACGCACACACGCACGCACGCACGGTGCCCTGCTGGCAGCCTTCCAACACTCCTCCTTGCAGCCAGCTTTCAGGCAGCAGAGTGAGAAGCCTGGCAGTTCCCGAGAGCCCCAGCCGACAGATGTCCAGGGACACGTCCAGCCTGGAAGTAAGGTCTATAGCAAACCCTCCAGGGCAGTCCCTACCCCAGGATGTGCTCTCTGCTCACACCCACATGAGGATGGGGACCCAATCCAACCCTCTGCTCCCACTCTATCCAGCTTCCTGCAGGGAAGCAGCGGGTGGAGAACCCCTCTCACCCAATCCCAGGCCCTATTTCCACCTGAGCCTCCTCTCCTCTTCCAAGTAGACACTCCTTTCTACCCCATCTACCCTTCCCTGGCCTCAGTGTCCTCCCAGAAGTGAGCCCAGGGGTTGACCAGCAAGCACCATTCCATGGAGGTAGTGGCCTCGAGTGCAGGTCCTGATGCCCCGTCCTCAGAACGATGTCACTATACAAAGCAAGTCAGGCAGGTCTCTGCAATGCAGACCCACAGGTGATATCTTGCAAGGTGGCGGGACATTGTTGGCCCTGGTATCTCTGCAGAAATGTGAAAGGAACGAGGAGCCCGGGTCCATGAGGGGGACCTGTGTTCCCTGGAGGGCTGACCTGCCTCCTTGAGCACCAGAAAAGTTGCCCTTATGGAGATATGGGCTTGAGCCCAGCATGTTGTAGCTCTTGGCCTCTGTCCATTGGCACATCTCCAACCAAAGGGCCTCTTCCCACCTCTAGGAGTCTCCAGCCTCATCAGAAAAGGGATGACCTACATGAGGAAGCTTGGGGAGCAGCTGCTGCAGCAAGCATTGATGGGCCGCTGGAATAAACCACCGCTACCCAGGAGGGCAGCCCCCACCCAGCGTGGAGAATGGGGGGGTGGACAAAGAGTCAGAGGCCCTGCCAGAAAGCTCTCCTCTCTCCAAGCCCCACAGTCTTGGGGCTCTAGATGCTGGACCTGCTCCCAATCCTCACAAGACTTTTTGTCCCAGTTCCAAAGAGAGAGACACCAGAGAACAAGGGGAACCTTCTCCACTGGGCTTTTCTGGGAGAACCAGGATAGGGCCAAGGAGCTAAAAGCAGTCAAGTAGGGAACTCCCAGGAACCGGAAACATAGGGCTAAGTGCTCCTACCCAAACTGTGCTCCAGGGACTGGCCACATGGTCTCACTCAGGAACCTCTTAGAAATGCAGAATCTCAGGCCCCACCCCAGGCCAACTGAATTAGAATTAGCATTTTAACAAAATCCAGACCATTCATATGCATATTCCAGTTTGAGAAGCACTGGGCTGGATCACTTCTCTCCCAGCTGACCCTAGCACCCTCAGGAGGCCATGCTGGTCCATCTTTGGAAGCCAGGCACCAGCCAGGGGATGTCAGTGACCTGGGCAGAGAGGAGAGGGCACTGATGTTAGCCCTTTCTTCCAGAGCCTCTGTATGGGGAGGAGCCATTACCATAGCAGCAAACACCTGGGGGTAATGTTCTTAGCCCTCATAACAGCTCTATGAGGATAGTATTATTACTAACACCATTTTGTAGATGGGGAAACCTGAGGCACAAGAAATTGAGTAACTTCCCCCAGGTTAGGTAATGGAAGAATGCAGCTCTGGGCCCGAGTGGTCTGGTGACAAAGCTCCTAGCTCAGCTGCCTTTATAGGCTTCCAGGTCCGCTCTGTTCATGATCTGCTTCCACACAGAGAGGTTCCTGATACAGGAAGGAAAAGGCAGAAAAGGGAGATGCCACCTTTCATTTGTGCAGAACCTCACAGTTAATGGGCATTTCCTTATTTGCTCTCTCATTTGAGCTGAGCAGACATGTGTTCTTAACCCTCCTACTGCTGCAGAAGCAAGCTCTGGGCTGAGCCGGACTGAGATGCAAGCCAGGTCTTACCCTCCCCCACCTCCCGGCCCTGCCCCCCCACCCCCCACCCCCCATCCCCCTCTGCCCTGTCCAGAAATATCACAGATGCAGCAGGAAAAGCTCCAGAGGCCAAGATCTGGTCAAGAGAGTGGAGGGGGCTTTCTAGAAACCATTCTGATGGAGGGTTGGGTGCTGAGGTGAGGAGGGTGGGCTCGGAGCCCCAGGGATGCCAGGGTGAGAAGGCAGTGACAGAACAGGAGGCAGAAAGAAGAGCAGAAGGTTCCATGTGCTCCTACCAAGCTAAGTGGGAGCAGTGTCCCCTGGAGCCTGGGGGTGGGACCCACTTCCCCAGGAGGCACCCATGGCAAGGAGCATCCTGCCCTGCTCTCATTCCCTGCAGATGCTCAGGTTAGGATGACTCCAAGCCGTAGCCTCTCATGCCTCTGCTCCAGCCATCTCTCCTACAAATGGAGGTTAATCCTCCAAGTAAAGTGGGCTTAGGCTGCAGCTAGAAACCACCAAGCAACCCACGACAGGCCTGGTGTCCATGCCCCTTCCTCTGATGCTTCTGCATGTTCATGCTCCCAAGTCAGGTGTCCAAACCACACAGCCAGTTAATGCCCATTGTGCCTCAACCGGGGGTTCCTGACCCCTGGGAAGGCGTGCTGGCCCTGCTGTGCACACCCTCCCTGGTGTCTCACTTTGATCAAGGCACCTAGACTCAGAATGAGGGTCCCCCTCGGCACCAGACTCACTGAACCTAGAAGCAAAAAGGGCCTTTGCAGTCTTCTCTGTACCCCTTTTGTCCTGCAGAGAGGTGAAGGCCACAAGCTAGTGAGAGGCAGGGCCAGGGTTGGGGCCACTTCTTAGAGCTGCAAGGATAGTGTCCTCCCCACCCAGAGGGTCAAAGAGGGACCTGGATGACAGAGCGTCCCAAGCTGAGCCACATGTGGCAGGGACCGTGCATAGCTGGGCTCCCCCACCTGCTGCCTCCACCCTGGCCATCCAGGCCCTGCCAGAAGACACTCTCAGTCTTTTCTCTGCTGGCCGGCCCCTAACACATGCTGCCCAGGCAGCACAAGCAGGCTTTTTAAAATTCTCTATATTTGTACTTGGAATAGACAAACCCTTCTGATTCATTTTTAAATGCATGCCCTATTCTCGCCCCTGGCTTCCTGCACCTGGTTTCTTTGTCAAACATCCCCAATCCCAAACAGACCCTCAGGGAAGTGGAGCAAAAAGCCGCTAAGTCAGTCCTTATGAACAAGCTGCAAGCTCACTGAGGCCCTGGCGCTGGGACCAGGGCTGGGCGGGTGGGGGTGAAGGAGGCCTGATCTGGGGATAGAAGGAGGGAGGCCCCAAGAGGGGAGAGACTGCTTCTGCTTAAACTCCTTATCCTCTCCCCACCCCAGAGTGCCCCAGATACCCCAACATTACATAAACTCCCTGCCCCCCTGGCATGCTGCCCACGTAGCCCAAAGCAGCCCCCAAGTCCTGGCTTAGGCGCCTGGGAAATGGAACGGGGTTTGCTTATCTTGGATACAGACACAGCTTCCAGACAAACCCCAAAGAAACCAGATCAGTTGCCTAAAAATTCTCCTCCTTTCTCCTGCCACCCCCGCCTGGCTTTCCTGGTCTCCCTCTCTGGCAGCACCAGGGACTGTGCCAGTGGGGAGGTGGGGTGGGAAGAGCAGGAAGCTGCTGTGGGTTTCCCTCCAGGCTGGACTTCCCCCGCCCATCTCCACGTGCTCAGCTTCCCCCCCATACCCAGTCCCAGCTGATGTAGTTATCTAAGCTGTAGAGTGTCAATCCAAGTCACAGCCAACATGCCTTGACAGCCAGGAGCCAATCTCACCACTATCACCCCCAGAAACACAGAGCACACGGCTCAGGGAGAAGACAAAGCAGCAACCTAGAACTGAGTGGGAGGTGGGGACTTCCAGTCAGACCCTCTGCTTTGTCAATGTGGACCTCGGGGCTGCTGAGAGAGGCTGTCCTGCTCCCACTCAGGTGTCCATGCCCCACTGGGTTGGTAAGCCAGGCAGGCATGGCTTGTTTGCAGACCACCTGCTCCCCCTAAGCTAAGTCCACACCCCCACTGAGCCCCAGGTGGGCTAGGAGCAAGGCCTGGGGTCCACCAAGGCTCTTCTCCTTCATCCATTCCCAGCCACGCCCCCAGCAGGGTTGCTTCCCCCACAGCTGTGTGGACCCGCGTCCAGCCAAGCAAGGGCTCCTCTGCAGCCTTTTCCAAGGACAACTGCCCAAAGGCCACAGCCCCACACTGAGGGCACCCTGTAAAAAGGCTGGGACCGTGAGGTCTGTTCCCAGGCCTCAGTCATCACAACCCTCCAGCCCTCCACCCCACCCTACGCCACCATGCTGTCTCTGCACCAGCCCTCTCTCCAGCACCTTTCTTCCCACAGAACCAAGTTCCTCAGGCTGTCTGCTGAGCTGGGCGGGCAGACAGCACAGGGTTCTTGGCTGGATGTCCCCGTGCTGGAGGGACTGGCTTCTATGTCACACAGGCCTGTCATCTGGCACTGGCACTGCCCTCCTCCCACCTGTCCTTCCCTAGCTCCCCCCTCCCCAGCAGAATCCCAGCTTACGTCCCTAACACTGTGAGGTCAAGAGTTCCCTGTGCCCCGGACCTGTGGGCTGCCCAGATGCCCAACCCTGAGCCCTTCCCCAGCCCCAGCATTGCCCCCAGGCAGGGGGCAGCAGCAGCTACCTATCTGTGCAGGGCAAAGAGATCCAGTGAAAACGGGACCCAAGTCCCCTTGCTCCAGCCAACCTCTACCCCCACGAGTCCTGTATTCCTTCCCACCAACGCACAGCACTCACCTTCTTTCACCCTGACCTCGAGCTCCTGAAATCAAGTAGCTGTGAACTGTCCAGTGAGCCGCTCCTGGGATTCCTGGAGAAACCCAGGCAGCACCGCCAAGCAGAGCGCAGTGGGCACTGAGCCCCCAATCCGGCGGGAGCAGGGACCTGGCACGCAGCACACCGCACGGGGAGAAGGAATGCCTGCCGCCACCGCCGCCGCCAAAGGGACAGGGCTGCTGGGTCAATAACAAACTGAGAGGGAAAGAGGGAGGGACAGAGAGGAGAGGGGAAGAAAGGGGAGAGAAGGAGAGAGCACGCGCGCGAGCAAAGAGACGGAGCAATGGAGTGACAGCTGGGGGTACATCTGTGATGACAGCGACAGTAGCACACACAGGCGGAGGAGCGCGCACAGAGGCGCGCGCACAAACTGGAGGCGCTCACGGCCCGGCCGGGGAGGGCAGCGCTCAACCTTGAAATGCTCACATTTCAGTGGAAAAAGGGTCTATGGATTAATAGTTCCCAACTCCAGGAAGGAGAAACGCTAGTTTACCGTGCATCTCCACCTTCCTTCCCCTCCCCGCGCTGCTCCAGGCTCTCCCCGCCCCTGACCCCTGCTCCAACTCAGCCTCTCCCCTCTCTCCCTTTCCCTTTGGAGAAAGAGGGTCAGGGACCCAGCTTGCAGAGGCCCTCTGGGAAGCTGGGTCTGTCACCTGTTCAAGCATGTGGGGCAGCATCTCCCATCCTGCCTGTGGAGAAGGAAAAACTGAACCCTTCTCTCAGTCAAAGGGGCCTTCATTTCAGGCAGGGTAATTGGAGAGGCTCAGAGGGGGCCATCTGCCTGCTGTCCTCAAAAGGAGCTGGGAGCCTTGGAGCCAGGGTCACATAGTCATGTGGAGGTCACTGAGCCTCAGTGCCCACCGTCCAAGGCTATTTAGTGGAGCAAAATGTCAGAACCTGCTGGCGCTGGTGGGCATACTGTCTGTGGGTCCCTGAGGTGAGGAACACAGGTATTCAAGAACTCAGAGGCCTCTTTACAAACAATCAGGATGAAGATGTTGGAGAAACTGATATTCTAAGAGATGGCCAGTAACTGATCCAAAGGCAAAGGAAGTTAAGCCGATGGCCTGGGCATTGACCCCTAAGTGACCCTTCCTTGCAGTTCTTATAGCCGGCCTGACAAGCAGATGGCAGATCGTGTGGCGTGTTGGCAGTGCCAGTGATGTCAGGGGTATCCCAGTGTCCCTCTTGCATTTCACAGACTTTCCTGGGGGATTCACCATCAGGACTGCGGGTGGGGGTTGAGAAAGCCCCCTGACTCAGGACACCCCTAACAGAATGCTCCTGCCCCTCCTTTCTGTCTGCTCTGCTGGGCCACACAGCAGTGGAGGGCCTGGGCTGCTGTCCCAGGGGGAGAAAGAACCTTTTACCTCCTGAGAACCCCCCTCACCTACACAGAGGTCACATGCATCTTGCCCTTCAGGCTAAATGCTCCCAATGACCCCTAAACAGACTTCCCACTTTGCAGCCCCAGAACGCACATTCTTCCCTAAAGCTGGAATGCTTCCCTGAAAAACTGAACCACAGCATGGCCTCCTCTGTGACGTTTCCCTGGTTAGTCCACAGACTTGACCTTCTCCTCTGATCTATGGCCTTTCTTTAGGCCACCCTGTGGTTATCACAGAAAATGTATGGCAGCTTTCTGTGGTTGCTTTGCCTGCTTTCCTACACTGTGAGCAGTTCCAGAGGAGGACCTCGGCCTCACCCCTGCAGGTGCTGAGCACGGGAGGGAGGTCCAAGCAAGGCACCGGAGGTTGCAGAGTCGGACTCTGCTGCTCACTAACTCGCTCGGTGATTTTCAAACTTCTTCATCTCATGGCACATATAAACTAATTACTAAAATTCTGTGGCACACCAAATATATATATATATATATATATTTTTTTTTTTACTGATCTGACAAAAAATAACAGGTATAATTTTGATTCATTCACACCAGGCACCTATTTTGTTGGCAGTTGTCATATTTTTATTTGATAATCTAAGGGAAAAGAGGTCAGTGCCCCTGACTAAATGGTCAGGTATTGCATGTTTTAAAAATTCTTGTGGCACACTGGTTGAAAACTGCTCTGGGGTGGGGGACATAAGGGGACTAAATGGTAATGGAAAAATATAATAAAGATTAAAGATTACTTCTGAAACACAAAAAAGAAAAAGAAAAACAGAGAAAATGGCTCAACTAGCTAAAAACTGATTAATTAACCAACAGCCCTGGGCTTGGGTTTTCTCCTGCAGAATGGGCAAGTGGGGTGGCGAGACCTCTGGTCTCCCTTCTGGCAGTGGCACTCTGTGACCCAAGTATTTGCTGCACACCTGCAGACTCCCGCCCTTGTGTTAGGAAAGGTGGCCCCTCCTAAGGCTGTAGTCTGCGGGCTGGGTTACCCAGGCAGAGGAGGGGGAAGGACAAAGTAGATATGAGACCTAGGAGGTAAAATATGGAATTTCTGACTCCTCAGGAGTGCGGCCCTGACAGGGACTGTTTCTCTGTGCATGTGCAGGTGAGCGTGAATGTGTGTGTGCACAGCTGTTTTGTTTTGCCTTCTGTGATGACAAAGCAACACTGAGGTGACAGCCAGGACACAGGCAGAGCGAAGAGGTTCATCTTGATAAGCGTCTGCCGCGTGTGGCCTTATTGAGGCTCTTTGTTAGGTTGTCTGCCAGCCAAGGAGATCTTAAAGAAAAGCTGCTTTGGAAGACAGCCCGAGATCATTGTGGAGAAGCAGGTGAGAGAAGGGCGGGAGAGGGACAAGGCGGGTTAAGGCCAGGAGAAGGGGGTCTAATTTGTCCTCTATCAGGTTGTGGCATGTCCCTCTGGGATCGAGGTCAGGGTCTAAAACAAAGGCCCACATGCAGAGGCATAAGGGGGGTCTCTTAATAACCTATGACAGGTGGGGGAAGCTGCCTTCAAAGGCCAAGTGCCTCACATTCCTGGGGCCCTTTTGCTTGGATTTCTGTCTTCACCATGAGTTAGTACTGAGCCTGTCTATGAACAGTGCCATGAGATATCAGCTCCTGCACACAGTAGGCTTATTAGGAGGTGCTGGGAGGTGGGCAGCCAGCCTGGTGCTGCCCCAGGTGAAGGTCCACCAAGGATCTAACAACCCAAGTAGCAAGTGACCAGAACAGGAACCCGAGCTGCCCTGGTGGGTCCCCCAGGAGACAAGGCCGGGCTTTGTCAGTGTCTGGGGAGGAAAAGCACTGTTCGGGTTGTGAGGCAGGAGCTGAACAGAAAGATTTGAAATGATTAAAGCTGAAGGGTACACGCCGTTGGACCTGGCAGAACACAGTGGATATGTTGTTGAGGATGTTCCCGTGCTCCTCACCACCTTCCCCATTCCATACCAGCCAACATCTGACAGTGCCTACCGTAAGGAAGTTCTTCGTGTCCCACCTAAATTCCCCACTTGTCAGTGGATTTCCTCCTAGGTCTTCAAGGGAATCAGAGCACAGCTAAATCTCTAGGATTCAAATCCAGCTCTGTATAGCAAAAAGGAGCTCAGCAAGGTCTCAAACCCCAGAGGCAAGGGACAAGGAAATCTTGTAGAATTTGCTTCCCAATCAAGCGGCTGATGGAATGGAATTCACCAGATTTCTTTATTGCACCCCACTGTTCTGTGTGCTACTCTGTGTGCTAGGGATCAGAACTCAGCCCCTTGCCTGCTACTATCCATGGTATGTAGGCAGACAGTAAATGAGAATAAAATAAACAAACCACGTTGCTCAGAAAATAAAAGGAGTAATGAGGTAGAGAATGACTAGCGGAGGGGAGGACCGCTCTACTGGGGAGGTCAGGGAAGGCGTCTCTAAGACATGATATTTAGGCTGAGATTTGATGACAAGGAGCCAGCTGTGTAAAATTCTAGGGGAAGAGCATTCTAGGAAGAGAGAACAGCTGATGCAAATGCCCTGGAGTGGGAACAAGTTTAGCATGTTTGAGGGAGAAAGTGACTCCCACTGAAATCAGAGAAATCACAGAGCCAGCTCCTTGGAGCCTTGCAGGCAACATCACAAAGGCATTTGGGTTTTGTTCAAAGAGCAGTGGGAAGGCGTCAGAAGCTTTTAGGGAAGGGAGTGACGTGATGTGATCTTCAGGAAGATCACACTCATGGCTGTGTGAAGAACAGATCATGAAGGGCAGGGAAACCACTTGGGGGTCTGTTGCATTAATCCGAGTGAGAGAGGATGGTTCAGCCCAGACTGGTAGCAGGGATGGGGGAGAGAAGTGGACAGACTTATGAAGTTTTGGAATAAGGTCTGCAGAACTTGGATGGGATGGGGGAATATGATATTAGGTAGAGAATCTATCCCCAAATGGGGAAATTGCAAGGAACGTCGGGTTATGGGAGGAAATGCCAGAGTTAGATTTTGAACATGTGAAGTTTAAAATGCCTACTTTTGACTCAAGTGGAGATGTCGGTAGGCAGCTGGAATGGCCTAAATTCTGCAAAGGATACCTGGATGCAAAGGACCCAGAGCTTGCCTTGGAGAAGCTTATATTCCAGCTGTGAGACAGAACCCAGCAGGAGAGAACCTTCTCTGTGCCCTCCTCCTACCAGCTCTACCTGAGAGGCCCCAAATCCTGTTCCATTAAGGGAGAATTAACCCCACCCTCTCAACCCCCTCCGTTAGATCATGGAATCTCTTCCAGCTCAGGAATGTCATGCTCTTATAAGACTTGGCACTGACCAGTAGGTAGAGAGGCAGAGTCTCCCTCTAGAAATAGTCTGAGAGTGCTTGGCCCATGGGGGCCAAGGACCGGGGTAAATAAAATAAACGGGGTAAATAGTCTTTTGGGACTCCTAAGTCCCAAAGAGCTAATCATTCTAAGCATTAGGGTGACTCCCCTCTGACAATTTTTAGAAGGCTTCTCCTCTCACTCAGGCTTTCTCTACAAGTGAAAGAAACCTGTGTAAAATGAATATCAATAATATCAAGAAAGCTCTTAAAGGAATAATAAGGGGGAGGGACTAAGGGCCATCTGCAGCCTCAGGAGGAGAGAGATGTGAGAGGGATGAGGAGTGTGGCAACCATGGTTGCTGATCATGCCTGCTGTGTCTGTGTCTCTCATGAACCAAGAAGTGGTCCATTTGTCCCCTTCCCTACGACTCCTTTCAACCACCTGGACCTTGAAGCAACAAAGAAGGCCCCATAGAACTCAGATGTTCCCATATCACAGGACCTTTTGAGAAGGCTAGCCTGAGTTCCAGCCACAGAATTGCCAGGAGACCCCAAGGAAAGGGAGGGTCCTCAGTTTCCTGATCTGTAAATGCAGAGCTCTAGAATTGCATTGTCCAGCATGGCAGCCACCACCCATAGGTAGCTATTTAAATTTATTAAAATTAAATTAAACATGTAAAACTCAGGTCCTCACTCACAGTAGGCACATGGCAAGGATTCAATAGCCACATGTGACTAGTGGCTGCCGTGCGGGACAGTCAGATCTAGAGTAGCTTCGTCATCTCAGAAAGCTCAACCAGACAGTAATGTTCTACAACAGTGGTTCCCAAAATAGGTCTCCTGGACAGCAGCCGCGGCATCGCCTGGGAGCACTTAGAAATGCAAATTCTCAGACCCCACCCCAGACCTGCTGAATGAGAAACTCTGGGGACAAGGTTTTACCAAACCTTCCAGGTGATTCTGATGCCTGCTAAAGTCGGAGAATCAAGGCTCTTGTCCAGCCCAGGGCTGGAACTCTGGCCCCTTGACCTTTCCCTGGTCTCTCTCTCTCATCAAATTTCTCTAGGATCATTTCATATGGAAAAAAACGAAAGGATACAATTCTGTATCTCTGCACCATGCCAGAAGTCCAGCCCATTTTTTTTTTTTACAGATTTTTAAAATTGTATGTATGTATGTATGTATGTATGTATTTTAGAGAGAATGGAAGGAAGAGAGAAAGAGAGGGAGAGAAACATCAATCGGTTGCCTCTCATCCAAGCCCCAACTGGGGACCAAACCTACAACTCCAGCACATGCCCTGACTGGGGTTTCTCTTTGGGGGATGACACCCCACCAACTGAGCCACATGGGTCAGGGCATTCCTGTCCATTGTAGGACAGCCATCTGAGCCTCAGGAAGTTAGAATAATTGTGATGGAAAGTCTCTCCAAAGAATGCCATTGGGGTGACTGTAGAATGTCTCGTGAAAACGGCATAATGGCTGGGAACCCAGGTGCATTCCCATTTGTGAGATGAGGAACCTGAAGCCCAGAGTGGGCAAGTGCTTGCCTCTCAGCTCCATAGGAACACCAGGGCTGTGTCAGGCCTAGGGGTTACAGAGGTTAAGAGCCTTAGAGACAGACCCATGAGTCTTGGTTCAGCAGTTAGGGGCTAGGTGACTTGGGCAAGCCATGTAATCTCTGTAACCCTCCGTGTCCTCAGCCGTGAAGTCTGAATAATAACAGAACTGGCCTGCTGTGTGGATGAAACAAGCTCATGGATGGGAACATCCCTGGCACTCAACACTGATATTGTTATATCAGGCAGTAGGAAGTCAGCCTAGATTTTTACTATTTCTTTTCAATATAAGCTCTTTCCCCTACCCCTATTCTTTGTCCCCAAATTTCTCTACATCTATTTGGGAACCAAAGAGGCACGTGTGGCCTTTGTAAGTGGCATCACCGAAAGAGTAGTTTTTATAGGCTGGACAGTCTCTACTTTCCTGGGACCTATCTGCAAACCTGGGAGAAGCTGGGTACAAGAGGGGTTGTTACCTCAGCATGGAGATCTAGGAGGCCCCACACAGTGGCCGTGAATTGCCAGCCAATTTTGGTCACATGACCTTGAGCAAATGGCTTGGTCTCTCTGCCTCTACTTTTCCATCTGTGGGAATGGGGGAATTGTCTGCCCAGTGTACCTGCCTTGAGGTCCCCAAGACCTGAGGATTAGTGCCATCCTCAGTGTTCTCTAGGACCCAGGCCTCATCTTCCTCTTGCCCCATTTCTGGTACCATCTGCCGTGGAGAGGCAGAAGCCACCACTCTGTCTTCTTTGCTCCCTGGCACCACTTCCCAGGACCTCAGTCCGCAGGTTGCCATCTGACCCAGCTCTCCCCACCCCTTCTCTGCCCTGGTGCTGTCTCTCCCCTCAGTTCCTGCTGATGCACCTCCTCTCTTTAACTGGAATCTACTTTTTTCTCTCACTGTCTCCTCCCTCCTACCACCCGCCTCCCCCAAAACAGCGGTGGGCATCCAAATGAGGCTGGACTTCCTGCAGCACCTGTTCTGGGCAGCCACTCAGCAGGTGGGTGTGATAGTGGTGGAGCAAGGTGGGGGCCAGAGAGCTCCCGACATATCCATGGTGAAGAGGGGCTGGCACTTTCAGGCCCACTCCCCCAGCTGCCCCACTGCCCCCCAACCCACCTCCTGGGGCCCTATCAGCTCCTGGATCCTCTCCTCTGCCTTTCTCTCCCAGCTCCTGGTTCCTCTGCCTGTGGCCTCAGTCTCCAGTCCCAGCCCCCCCCCCAGCCAGTGCTCTGTCTCAGCTTAGACCTGGGGCAAACGGCAGGACACCTTGTCCTCTCTGGGTCTGGCCTTCCTTTCACTGTGTCTTTGCTGTCCCAGGTCCCCCACACAGCAGAGTAAGGAGACTGCCCCCCTCGGGCCCGCCAGCCAAGATCCAAAAGTGTCTGCAGTCTCCCTGCTAAGAGCTCAGCCTTACCACTGCCCTTTCCATTCCACCTCTTGCTCTCCTGCCATGGCCCCCCAAGAGCCCTCAGGCTTGGTTCCTCCCGTGCTTTCTAAGGCTCCTCACTGTCCTCCACAAGCTCCTCCAGCCCCAAATCTGCCCCCATGGACTGAGCCTCCTCTGTTCCCCGGCCCCCGTTCACTTGTCACTTGTTGCTGCGCCCTTACTTTGAGCAAGTTCTGGAAACCAGAGAGTAAAGGTGGAAGGGATGGCAGGGGGAAGGAGCAGCAGCCCAGTAGCCTGGGGTCAGCCACTGCATCATGCAGGATGATAAAAAGCAGTGAGAAGCCACCCCATGAGCCTTTCCAGCAATGCAGCTGACCAACAGTCCCCCCTCAGCCACAGCTGCTGGGGCCCAGGCTCCCTCCGAGAAGGCTGACCCAGCCAGCAAGGACATTGCTTCAGCGCCCTGCCCCCACTACCAGACATTGCCACACATGCATGCACACACCACACACCATATCAAATACACACATGCACACACCCACATCGCTACCAACATGCAATATACACACATCATACACCACACATGCTTACACATACCAAACATCTACCACATTATACCACACATGGATGCACACTGAGCATAGATACCATAGACACACGTGTGCACTAGTATACCATAAACACACATCGCCAGTCCCCACACATCAACACAACACAAATGCACCACACACACAGCACTCCCACAATCACATGCCACATATCTACCACACAAATGCCCAGGCACACTTACACAATTGACAATTTCTCTTCTTCCTTCCAGTGCAGTGCTGGGGATGAGCTGTGCCCAAAGAGCTGCCAGGACCGTGTAAGTTCTCTCCTGGTGTGGAGGGTGGAAGTGGGAGCTGTGAGCCCCTCAACCCACGCCCTCTTGATGGGCCAGCTCCCCTGCTCCTAAGTGCACTTCTTCCCTGCAGCGCCGGCTCCACAGAGGCACCTTCTCCCTAGTCACGGGGGCTGCCTTCCCAGATCCAGGACAGGCAGGGACCTGGGGCTTGGGGTAGGGCCTGACCTCATCTCCCTTCGGGGTGTCTCCCCAGGACCTGGACTGCTTCGTCATAGACAACAACGGGTTCATCCTGATCTCAGGGAGGCCCCAGGAGGTAAGGCACTGCACAAGTTGGGTCAGGGAGAAGTCCAGGCATCCAACAGCCCTGGCTTCAAAGAAAGGGTTAATGGCCTCTGGAAGTAATGCTGGTTCAGAGCCAATTAGAGTGAAAAGTCTGAAGAAAATGGGGTCTCTTCTTGAAACCAAAACTGCCATAGCAAGATTACAAAATTCAGATACTTTTCAACTGAGATGGTCATAGATAATAACACTTTAATTTTGTCTGTAACTAATCAGGCCTTCTCCCATGATTAGTGGGGAAATGGTCCACCTACCGAGGAGAGACTCAGCAAAGCCACATCTCAGGCCCCTGTTTGTTTTCTGTGCAGGCGGCGGGGGGGGGGGGGGGGGGGGGGGGGGGGGGGGGGGGCGCTGGGCGCTGCCTCAGGGCACCTCCCCCCAGAGCCCAGGGCGCCTCCCTGCTCCAGGCTCCTCCCTGCTCCAGGCTCCAGAGCTCCCTACTCGTGGTCACACTGTCCTGTCCCCACCCCAGCTGTCCATTCGGGCTGCCATAACAAACAATTACTGACTGGGTGGCTTATAAAACAACAGAAATTTATTGCACAGCATTCCAGAAGCCAGAAATCCGAGATCAGGGAGTGAGCCTGGTAGAGTGAGGCTCTCGTCCCTCCGGGTCACAAACTTCTCCTTGTGTCCTCACATGGTAGGCGGGACAAGAGGGCTCTCTCGGGTCTCCTCTACAGGGCATTCAACCCACTTCTGAGGGCTCTGCCCCCTTTGCTTAATTGCCTCCCAAAGCCTCCACCTTCCCGTCACCTTGGCAGTTAGGTTTCAACATGTGAACTTGGGGGAATGCATTCAGACCATAGCTCCCTCCCCTCCTACCTTCACAAGGCCCCGAGAGCCAGGTCTTCCTGTTCTGTGCTGTCTCCCTCCCTCCCTTGTGGAAAACTCTAACCCAGCAAACATGCCCCTCGGTGTGCTAGCAGGGAAATAAAGGCATGGAGGCGATCTTCGTGTCACAGCCTGGCTCCCCTGTCTAATCTTCCCCAGGCCTGTGGATATCTCCCTGGACCCCACGCGTTCTCAGAAAGGCAAAAGAGAAGGTGCAATTGTAATTTTGCTTTGCCAAGCCCCACATTGGGTCCCAAAATTAATTGTTTATTTAGCCAGGAATCAAACCTGAACCAACCCTGAGTATCTCCATGGGAAGTGTTTCCTTGAAACAAGCCATCAAAGTGGCCTCCACACTGAGCCTCAATGGAGGGGAAATGGTATTTGGTCCAGAGTGAGCTTTTTCCCTGGTAGATAGATATGTGATTGGGGCAAGCAGCTTCCATTAGCCGTACCTCAGTTTCCTCCTCTCTAAAGTAAGGGGCTGCACGACATGATATCTAAGGTCACTCTCAACATCCCGGGTAACAGCAGAGCTGGGGAAAGAGGCCATGGCCATGGCCATGGCTGCCCCCTGCCTTGGCGTCAGCAGAGCCGGGCTCAGGGTGCAATCAGAATACAGCAGAACTTGGGAATGGGAAGGAGATGTGAGAAAGAGGGCAGCGGAGGAAGAGGCCCCAGTGGGTCAAGGAATCTGACTACTTGAGGAGAGATTTTGAATGACTTGTTTCTGTGGGGCCTGTCTCAGCAGCAGGCGTGAAGAAGGTGGTTTTGCCCATTTTCCTCTTAGTGGGCGTCAGGGGCTGGCTGACCGTCATGACTTCTGGTGCAGGACTCGAACTGCTGATCATGCATTGCAGTTCCCCGGGTGCCTCCGCTGTGACCCCTTGTCCCTTTCATGCCCCCTCTTGGCCATGTCCCTCTTCCCTGGACTGAACGCCCGTTCAGTTAGTGTTTACCAGCTGCTCTGGGAGAAAATGGCAATGACAGAAGTTGAAACCAGTGGTTGGAAAGAAGCTTTGGGCCTATCTGATGCTCTCAATCATTTATGCGCCAACCCCTGCTGCCCTGGGGAACTGAGATGGGCAGTGTCTCCAGGTGCCTGTGGTGTTGGCTTTCAAGGGCCAGAGTTTCAGAGAGAGTGTGGAAGGTTGGAGAGCAGCAGGGCGCAGGGGGTGGGAAGCCACGCCTCAGAGGCCAGCTCTGGAGCAGCCGTCAGCAAGGGCAAGGGCCCCGGAATGCAGAGAGCCCGTGTGCAGGCTTCCTGCCTGACAGCTGCACCGCCCAGCTCCGCAGGGGCAGCACTGATGCAGCCCCTGACAGTGTGGAACGGTGAGCGTGGCTTTGTTCCAATAAAACTTAATTATAGATCCTTCAATTTGAATTTCCCATAATTTTTATGTCATGGAATAATACTAATATTTTGAGTTTTTTCCAACCATTTGAAAATAGAAACACATTCTTAGCTCAAGGGCCAGATCGGGCCCTCAGCCATCATTCGCTGACACCTGCTTGAGAGGCAGCAGGACAACCTGGAGGGAGCGGGGCCTGGCGCCGGGCACTCCCAAGGGGCCCTTTCTTAACTCACGGTGCCCTGCTGAACACTCATTCACGTCATCACAAGTCATGACACCACTGGGCACAGCTTTGGATAGTATATGATAGCAAACAGCTACTCAGAGACTTATATTTTATAAAGCATGTGTTCACTTAGCTTATTTACCCATTTTCTCGGCTATTGTATTGTTTCATAATATCGTGTGTAGTTTTACAAATCCCTTGAAAAATGAAGCAGAGTACAAATGAAATGAAATCCAATCTTCATCAATAAGGTTGGGACCTACTAGGAACCCCTCCAGAGCCCCAACCTCCCACTGAGCCTGGTCACAGCCCATGCCTCCCCTCTTCCCCCTGTACCATGAGGCCCCAGGAAAAGTGGGGGAGGGCTTCCTCTGATCAGCTCTGGGGGTGTTTTCAGTCTCGTTTTATACCAGGGGAAAACTGAGACTCTGCGAGGGAAGCCAAGTTGGGAGAGCGTGGGTTCTGGTGGAAATCAATAATTTGTTGGGCAAGGTGGGTAAGCCCAGAGACAGGGGCCTTCTCTGGAGAGTGTTTCAGGCTGCAAGTCTAGGTCTAGGGTCGTCATCCTCCTGCCCAGGCCCCTGCCCTAGCTCACTGTGTTCAAGCTCAGGGCAGAGGTCAGTCACCTGGCTGCACTGGTCCGAGTCACACAGAATCAGGACCAGTGCTCTAGGACCCTGAACACCCAGACCAGAACTCCAGCGGTAGAAGTAGCGCCCAGCAGATGTCCAAGTCAGACCGTCCATCCATCCATTTTTGCTTTTTAAAAAATTAATTCATTCGATAACTCTGTAGCAGTTATCTATTGCTGCATAACAAATTGCCCCCAAATGTAATAACTTAAAACCACAAGACTTAGTATCTCCCAGTTCCTGGGGGTGGCAAATCTGGGTGTAGCTTAGCTGGGTGAGTGGCTCAGGGTCTCTCACAGGCCTGCAATTAAGGTACCAGCCAGCTCTGCTCATTCAAGCCATTTCAAAGCTCAGTTACAGGAGGCTCAACTTTCAAACTCACCCCCACAGTTGCTGGCAGGTTCTGGTTGCCAGGTGGGCTTCTCCAGAAGGCAACTCTTGCCTGGCAGCCGGCTTCATCAGAGCAAGAACAGAGAGGGGAGAGGAAGATAGAAGTCAGTCTTGGGAACCTAATCTTAGAAGTGACATCTGGTCGATTTTACCGTATTCCATTCACTAGAAGCAAGTTATTACCCTCAAAGGGATGGGCTCACACAAGGGCATGACTAGAAGAGGCTGGGCCATTGTGAACCATTCCAGAACCATCCCACCACACATTCGTACTCACCTACTCAACCTTGCCCCCCCAAACACACCCAAGTGCCACCAAGGGCCACAAGTCTGGGCCAATCCCAACACAATCCTTCTCCCTCCACTCACCCCTTTCATCCTTAGCCTTCAAAGTGTGGAGGGGAACCAGCAGCATCAGCAGCATCTGGGAGCTTGATAGAAATGTATGTTCGCAGGCCCCGGCCCAGACCAAAGGAAGGAGACACTCAGGGTGGCCCACCCTCCGAGCTGCAGCACCCCCTTCCCCGGGTGGTTCTGACATGTGGTGGGGTCTGAGCGCCGCCTGGGCCTGAGTGCGGGTTGCTGCAGATCTGGACGCACTTTCTAGATGGCGCTAATGTGCCGGAAGGCCCAGGTTACTTCTTGTCCCTGCCAAGGTCCATCCAGGGCCTGGGGAGAGAAGCCTGTCACTGCTCCAGATGCCGTGATTCCTTCCAGAGTCCTTCCCAGCCCTTCTTCACAGAGACCCTCCCACCCAGCCATTGCAGGAGTGCTGAAGCCCAGGACGCCCCCTGCGGCCTGCCTGAGGGAGGGCTGCTTGGCTCTCTCATCCTGGTGTTGCCCCAGGCCTGAGGGTTAGATATGTGGCCCCTCTGGGGCTCTCTTCCAGCTCAGGACCCGTTCTTATATAAAGGACCACAAATGACAGGGTTACAGATGTCTATTTGGGCCTATTAGATGTCTATTAGATGTCTGTTCTAGAAAGAGAGCGGACAGCAAGGGCCACGAGAGTGACAACAGCTCTGTGGATCTTTGTGATGTTTACAGTGGACCTGTCACCCTGGCTTTAGGGACTCTGAGCCCTGTCATTTGCCTGTGGGTAGCACCCACACATGGGAACTTCAAAATGGACCTCAAACGCCAATCAGACACTCCATTGTGGTGTCTCTAAGGGCTGAAATCACTCAGAGGGCACAGCAACCCCTCCACCGCGCCCGCCATAGCCTGCAGAGCCAGTGCCTCCAGGGCCCTCAGACCACGGCAGCCCTTTCTGCCCTCACAGGGCCTGATGTGCCTGTCCTGGGCCTCAGCTGTTTTCTTTGGCTCCCCTCCTGTTCCCCTACCTCCCCAAGCCCTTTTGCTCCCTGCACACATGTAATAATAGCAGGCTGTCTTTGAGTCACTCCCTGGTGCCACAGGTTCAGCGGATGCAGTGGGTGCAGGAGAAGCCTCAACCTCCCTGCCCTGCATGAGCTCCTGACCTTGCCCCTCCAGCCCCCAACTCCTCACCGCCTGTCTCAGCATGTCTCCGGGCTCCCCTGTACACTCCCTTCCTGGGCCAGGGCACCCTCATTTGGGCAGCTTGAACAGGGTGCCTCCCAAGTGAAATCCAGCGGATCACCTGAACCCCAGCAGATCACCTGAACCCCACACAGCCGATGGCAGCAGAAGCTCTCCAGGAGCACAGAGCTGGCACCCAGCCTCCACACTCTTCTCAGCCCCACTGGGGCCAAAGGGCTAAAGGTGCTTGTGGAGAGACTGTGCAGCTCAGGGGACCTAGGCGAGGCAGTTATAGCAGGAAGGGAAGAAAGGACTGACCCCCACTAGGAGCCGTGCACACTGATTTCATTCTGGTGATTCATTTAACCCTCATACCCATTAACAGTGTTTTCCCATTTTGAGAGAAGAAACTGAGACTGTCCCTAGGCAAGGAGGCCATATGACATTTGATCCATTCCAACACCAGAGGGAATCTTGGCCTTACTTCACCCTCTGGCCCCTCTTCTCCTTGGGGCCAGCACACTCACTAGGCATACCAGTTAGCCCATGTCAGGGGGCTGCTGCCAGCCAGCAGGACACTCCCCAGTTCTGCATTCTTGGCTGCCACTTGCCTCGTCTGCTTCCTGCTCAAGGCTACTGGGCGGCACCTCACAGGGCCTCACCTCTCTCCTGCCTCATTACAGACTAGAAACTCCGGAGTCCCAGAGCCCAAAGCTCAGCCGCCCCGTGGACCATTGCGTGCGTGTGGGTTACCCTCAGGGAGAGCGGAGCCCTGCCCTGGGGAGAGCAAAGCTGGCGGGCAGGTAGAGCTCCCAGAGCCCCTTAGAGTGCTACAGCTGTAAAGAGGCTATGGTCCCCCTGCCGTGCTGTGCTGGGTGCCCTTCTGCATTCAGTTTGGGGGCCTAAATTGACAGGGTACCCAAGGTTGAATGGTTGGACCTTGGCTTTGTAGATTCAGGAAATTCAGTCAGTTTACCTATTTGAGGCACTGATTCACTCTGAGTTCAGATGAAACTGTATCAGCTAGGAACTGTGTTCTACAGCCAGGAGTAGAATCCCCGCTATAGTGACTTGAGCAAATTAAAGGCTTATTCCCGCACATAAAGAATGGTTGGAGGCAGCCCAGGCCTGGTATGTCGCCAGGTGCCCCCATGCTCCAGATCACAACATGGGTACAGGGGCTCCACCTTCTAGCCCACTTCCCAGACAAGAAGCAGGGGGAGGATGCCCCTCCTGCAGAGTCTTCTCCCTTTCAACGGATTCCTGGAAGGCCCACCATGACTTGCTCACATTTCATTGGCCAGCCCCAACCACAGGGGAGGCTGGGAAACATAGTCTTTCAGTGGGGTATATTGCTACCGTGATTAAAGCAGGATCTCCCCACCAAAGACAGAAAGGATGGATATTCTCTGCCAGCATGACATATCCTCAAAGTCAAGTCATCTATTTCAGAAGAGGATACATTTTTTCTGTGTCTAGAAGCTTGTCTTATTCTCAGGGACTTCTCAGAATCAAGTGTCTAAACAACAGGGGTTTTGGTGAATAAGCCTCGAATTAGGGAGGAGAAGGGGACAGCTTCATCAGGAGCCTCAATTCCACCTCACTGCACTTTCCCAGGGAGCAGAACACTCATGCCATTTGCGCACCCCCTTGTCTGTTCACTCACACCTTCCTTCAGCAGATACGCAGCACCACGTAATACTGTGGGCGAGCCCCTGTGTGGTCTGCGGGGAGCAGAGGCGGGTTTCTGCCCACTGGGACAACGCCGTCTGGTGAGCAGGAACACACACACAGTGACTGGAACAGCAGAAAGTGAGCCCCAGCTGACAGGGAGCCCTCCACCCACAGCAGCTTCAGGTGGCTTCAGGGCTGCACCTGGAGGAACAGGCAGGATTGGATACCCCTTGGCCTCCTGCTTGTCATTCTGTCCCTGGAATGCCCTTGACTCCTCCACACTGTCCTCCTGCTGTCCACTGCCCTCTGCAAAGAAGCCTCGCAGGCCTCCCAGGCAGAGCATAAGGGCCTCCCAGGCACAGAGAGAGCAGAGCTCAGACAAGTCTGAGTTCCCGTTTTCCTCCTGTGTGACCACTCTTCTGTGGTCAGCCTGTCAGTGTCTTAGTGCAGAGAAATGAGACATTCATTCTGACGAGTCAAGAAAGGCGGGAAAAGAGGCTCCTGAGAGCGGGACACGAAGGAAAGCTCCTTGCAGTGTGCATTGGGGAAGGGTAATCGAGGCAGGGAGGAGAGCCAAGATCCTTGTCATACTGGCCGCACCTTACCCAGCACTTGCTGTGGGCCAACTGCTGGGCACGCTTCTTCCTCAATCTTCCTAACCACCTGCCCGTGGTCACATGGTGGGCAGTGGGCACGTGGGAGGGCAGTGGGCACAGTGAGGCTGGGGCTCCGGGCTGCACAGCAGGCAGAGGGTGAGCTGACCTTGTTGGCTTGGACGATGCCCAGCACCCAGTCAGGTGCTCACCTAGTGTTGGAGGATTGGGTAGTGAAGGAGGGATGGACGGTGGGGTGTCCTGTTTCAGGAGACGAAGATGAGAGCGACCAGAGCCCAGCTGTGTGTGAGAACACTGTCTAGCAGCAGTGACTGGGGCCTGGGAGAAACTGCAGAGAGGACGAGGGTTTAGGCTAAGTCGCTATTCATGGAGTCGGGGTGGTGAATGACAGATCCACCGGAAACACTGATTAACTGGAAGTGGGGGAGAGCGAGAGGGAGGGGAAATCAAAGGCAGCTGAGTTCTCAAACCTATTTCAGCTGGGTGACAAGGATGTCAGTGCAAGAGACAGCCGCTTTTGAGTGTTTTGCAGCCAAGACACACACACACAAATAAGCAATCAAGTTCCACAAAACCCTGTCTGACCTTGCTGCAAGTGATTCACACTGACTTGTTCAAAGGAATCGTGTAGCTTTAAAAAAACGTGGTTGCCACCCCTAGATTGATTTCATAGCCAACTAATGGATTACTATTTAGAGTTTTCAAAGCACTGAGATGAGGACACGGCAGAAGAGCAGATCAGAAGACCCGCTTTGATTATGTCGAAGGGCACCTACAGGGAAAACCCCAGTGGCAGCTAAAGTCTGGAGCTCAGAAATGAGCCGTGGGCCGAGAGGGGAGGTGTAGCGTCCTCACCCTGCTGTCTCACCCTCTCATTCTCTCTCTCCCAGATAGGAAAATTTCTGGGGGAGGTGGATGGTGCTCTCATGACCCAGCTGCTCAGCACGGGGGTGTTCAGCCAGTAAGTGGGACATCCTTCTCCCCTGCCTGCACACTCACAGAAAAGGCAGGATCTGAGACTACACCGTCCAGACAGGTCTCAGGGATCCTGACCTCCAAAACCCATAGTGAGAGCCCCAGAGTTCTCCAAAAACAGCGTTTCTGAAGTCAGAGACTTGACACGCGGTGGGGAGGGGCATATGGACATGTGGGCCCTTAGAAGGGAAGCCTAATTTGCTGTCCATTCCCTTCATAGCAAAGTGCAGAAAGGGAACTTGGGGCATGCACTCTCTTCTGATTGCCTGTCCTAACTCAGGAACTGTTGGGAATCTGGGTGAATAAAACCCTCTGCAGACTCCCCTGGGGCGGGGGGAGGCAGGGCAGGGGATGGTCTGGACCCCCCATATTCTGTCTCTGGTTTTCAGAGTGACCTTGTATGACTATCAGGCCATGTGCAAACCCCCAAATCATCACCACAGCGCAGCCCGGCCCCTGGTCAGCGTGAGTGTCACCCCAGACCTCCCTTCTGCCAGACCAAAAGCCCTGTACCTCCCCTAAAATGAGGTCCCCTGGTCCCTGGTCTCACCCAGCCGCAGGCATCTGACCCTGAGCCCCACTTCCAACCCTGACCAAAAAGTCCTCTCCCACTTCTGCCTACTCCCACCCCAGCCCTGCAAGGCTTGTCTATGGGGCCTCTGGCAGGGAAGTGTGGTCACACAGATCATCGGGAACCCTAGAAACGTCATCAAGAGGCTCATCAGGATGAGGCCCTGCCTGGCCTTCTGGATGGGCTTGGCTAACCCCGGATGCCTGCCCTCCAAAGGAGTTCCTCAGATGCCTCAGCTTTCCAGGCTCCCCAGCTGGAAGGGTGGGGGTGGTGCAGCAGGAGGGGGTATCCCAGAGTTGTGGTCTCTGCTGGAACACCGTGGCCCAGCCTGGCCTTAACAGTTTGTCTTCCTCCCTCCCAGTCCATCTCTGCCCTCCTGACTGTGACCAGATGGCTGGTGAATGAGCTCTTGCTGTGAGTGAGGGGTTGAGGTGGGGGGACGGGGAGCTGGGGAAGGGCTAGGGGACTTCATGCTGGTATGTCTTCTGAGGGAGCCCAGAGGAGGGGGGCGAGGTCTGGGGAGGACCCGTTCTGTGTGTATGGCCCTCCTCCTTCCTGCTGCTGCCCGGGGCACCTCTCTGCTCAGCCATGAACCCTCAGGCAGGAAAGAGAATGTTCTAGAGGACAGGGCTGGGCCGGGGACGAGCGGGGAGCTCTGGTGCTCCAGCCGCTCAGGTCTCCGAGACTCAGCGCTGTGTCTGACAGGTTTCTGCTGCAGTGGAGCTCCTGGGGCTCCTGGCGCGTGCCCAGCGGGGCCGAGGGTGAGTACGTGAGACTGCACAACCACGTGTGTGACACCGATGCCGTTTCACTCAGCTGGGTGGGTGACAGACAGGGTGGGCACTCTGGACAGTTTATTGCTCAAATCTCATCCTGCTTGGCCTTCTCTCATCACCTTCCCCTCACTCCTGGCTCCCCTCACCTCCTGTGACACCACACCATCTGGGGACACCACTGCTCCATGTGACATCATTCATCCCATGTGACATCGCCACCCTGTGACATCCTGACCTCGTGTGACATTATGCCCACCCCATGCTGGGCCTCATGCCCTGGGCAGCCAAGTCTGTCTTCCAACACTGTAAGTAGCACCTGCCATGGAGCAGGGGTTGGGGGGAGGCAGCATGGAGCTGCAAAGGCCCATCCTCAGCTCTCTGTTAAAGGGGTACACTCAAGAGAGTCTTCATCCCCGGGCACCCTGACTCAGGGGGCCTCGACCAGGTAAAGCCCCATTCCTTAGGGGCGGGGCTGTAGCCCAGACTCACCCTGCGTCAGGACTGCAGCCATCTCCTCGCGTGAGAGCGTTTGCAGTTCAAGAGGAGAGGGTGATGCAGTCCAGAGGCTGTGACCACACAAAGGTGAGAGGCCACCAGGCCACCCTGTGGCATGTGAACTATGGTGCCTCCAGCTCAGGTATCCCCCGAGCCCTGAGCTCAGGGTTGAAGGTGTGACAGGCAGAGGCCTCATCTGATCACAGGCACACTCCTGGGGTAACACCTCTCCAGTAACCTTCTCTCTGAGGACAGTGTCCCCCAAAGGTCTGACCACAAATCTGAGAAATAGCCTCACTGTCAGCTGCTGTGACTCTTGCCCATGTTCCCAGAGGAGTAAGGCCCCCTGATCTTTAACTGCAAAGGGATATTGATCACTTCCACTCCCTGGGTGCCCAGGGCCCCTGCACCACACAGGGCTGTGTCACCACAGCCGTTTTTGCTCAGCCCATCCAGCTCACACAGCCTTTTCCGTGGTGTTCTGCACCTTCTCCATGGCTGGTGGCACGCCCAGCCCCTTCTTTTTCACAGAGTTTGGCTCCCTGATGAGAAAATAATGTCCACCTCCGCCCTCCCTCTGGCTGCGCTCCCCTCTCTCCCTCTCTCCCTCCCTGCTGGAGGCATCCTCTGACCCTCAGCTCACGTGGCCAGTCCCAGCCATGCTTCCAGGCTCCTTTTGGAAATCACACCCCACAGTCTTCACAGGACCACTCTGGGGACGGTTCACAGTCACTTGGTGTTTGTGACAGGAACCACAAACCATGTGTCACCACCCATTAGAAACAGGTCCCTCCTCCCCTCTGCATGGGAACACAAGGTTGGGAACAGCAGCTGCACCTTACAAAAGCTGAGAATGACCTCCCTCACTCCACTTGTTCAGAATTGCTCATCTTTGGGGCAGGCGTCCCTGCTCCTTCCCTGCCCACAGTCGGAGGGCCTGGACTGAGTGCAGCTGTGCGGCACTGGGGAAGCCACCCGCCTGTTGCTGTTGGCATGGTTACTCTTGTTATCACTGAGATGACTTACGCACGAGGTGGCTCAGCTGACAGGGTAGACGAGACAGCCCGAGCCAGCCCCCACTGGGTGGAGGCCAGTGTAACTGGGCCTGGAAGGAGAGGAGCCAGCCCCGCAGGCTTTAGCCCAAGTGACACCCCCCGACCCCGGGGCACCTGGAGACTGCAGCTGCCCGGCAGCCACCCTTGAAGGTCAGTGTGACCAGGCTGAAACCCAACCACAGGGGCAGACCCCCAGCTGCGGTCATTCCTGTCAGTTGGGCTTTCTCTGCCTGCAGGCTGGCCTCCCCTCTTGCCATCAAACTCTGGTGTCGTGTTTCTGGGGGTTAGAGACCTATAGCTCCCTGCTGACCTTCTTGTGACCCTGCAAAAGGTCATATATACAAATGGAGGAATACTGCCTGCCCTGCCTTTTCACAGAGAGACTCTGAGAACAAAAGGACAGGTGCTGACAGTGCCTTGGAGAAATAGGAATGCTGTGTTAACAAAATGGCACTGCTATTTTGAACAAAAATACTGTCGTTCAGCCCATGAGCCGGCCTTGTTTGCTTCTCGCTCACCTCAGGAGCAATCGTGGGCCCTCCAGGGCAGGCTGCCAGGGACCCTTCTCGGTTCTGAGTCCTTTCTGAGTGAATGCAAGTGCACCACACAGACGTGCCCTCAGGGGCCCCAAAAGTTGGCAGTGGTCAGCACTAAGGAGCCCCGGCTCCCAGCTGTTCCCTAGCTCCCGCAGCTGTGCCCTGGCCCTCGCTGCTCTGCTCAGGGACCAGCAGCAGGAACAGGAGAGCAGGCCCAGGGCTTGTCCAGGATGCGTACTTGCAGGGCACCTTAGTGGGCCCAAAGACACGTCACCTGTCCATACTGAACTGGAGGGGTGATGGGACAAAGAAGCTGAAGACTCCCCCAAGCCACACCTTGGCGCTCTGATCACCTCTGCTTTCCTCCCGGACCCTGCACATCAATGCTGAGAGGAACCTTCGAGAAGGTGCACTCCCGCTCCCCCAACTGCAGCTTACAGTGGGGGTACAGGCTCCCACAGGCAGTGAGTGGCTTTCCCAAGGTCATGGGGCTGGTGTGTCAACCACACAAAACTGACCCCCAAGGCACCCTGAGGCCCAGTCTGCCGCCCTTCCCACTGTGATCCACTCCCCTCCTTTGATTATGTTCCTTTTCCTGCCTCGTTTCTCTCCCACCCCACCCCTGCTTCACGTGTCCTGCGAGCCTTCTAACAAGGGAGCCATCTGCAAAGGGACTGTGGGCATTTCACTGTGTGGTGGCTGCAGTGGCCCTGGAGGCGCTGAGCCTGAGACCCCCACAAGCATGATTGCTCAGGCCCTTCAGGTTCCACAGCGCCCTTTCTCCCATCCGTGCCTGTCTCCCCACAGCCCACAAGCACCGGAGGCAGGACGTGCTGCAGCCCTGCGACACCGAGTACCCCGTGTTCGTGCACCAGAGCGCCATCCAGGAGGCCAGCGGGATCGTCGAGTGCGGGGTCTGCCAGAAGTAAGAACTGAGGCTGCTCTCCCTGTCCCCAGCCTCAGGGCCAGGCTTGGTCACTCTCGGGGGGTCGTCTCCACATGGGGAGAAAGGACGGGGTGCTCTAAGGGAAAAATCACGCTCCAGGGGTCTTTGTTTCCCTCTCTGTCAGTGAAGGAAACACAGGCCGAGGCCGAGGGTATGAGGAAGGAGGCCAGTCAGGGGCAGTGGACAGTCTGCTGTGCTATTAGAGGGGCTGTGGAACATGATCCCAAGGACAGATCCTTGTCAGCAAGTCCATCCCAGCCCCAGTCCCCAAAGCCATCCCAGACAGAAAAAATTGATCCCATAATTCAGTGTCTGTCTCACACCTGCGCAGCAGCTCAGTCAGGGCCATGCAAGCTGACCTCCGCCGGCGAGACCTTGGATGGACGGCAAGGGTAGATATGAGGAAAGAAAGTCAGCTCTTAGAAATCTGTGCAGAGAACGGGAAAGTTTAAGGCTGTTCTTAGGCGTGGATGGGCTGGCACCTCCACTCCTAGGCCCACGGCCTGCCTGTGGCCCGGCCTGGGCTCGGGCCTTCCCCCATGTAGAGGCCACTAGATCCAAATGGCTCTGCCCAGCCCTGGCCCAGGGAGGCCTGAATGAAATTTCTCTCCTGCTGACTCTCTCCCCTGACCTCAGGGACCCCTCACCTGGGAAGTTCTGCACTGGCCCAGCAGGCTATGGCCTCCTCCAGGGTATCATCCTGGCCAGCCTTGCCATTCACCAAGGGCTTCCCAGGACATCCCTGACAGACCCCAGACGTCAGGCAAATCACTTTATAGTGTAACAGTTCAGGCTCTGGCATCTCTCACTCGTGCATGACGTCGGGCAGGGTTTTACCTGCCACAGCGGCCTTCTTGGGACTATTATTTGTGCACTTAGCTCAAAGGCTTGTAAGAGTGAAGTAAATGGTATTGTGCAAAGCAAAGACTTTAAACAAACTTGAATTTAAAAAGCGGCTCTGCTACTTCCTAGCTGTGTAACCTTGGGCAAGTTACTTGGCCAATTCTAGCCTGTTTTCTCATCCACAAAATGGGAATAATAACCATCTCATATGGTATGGTGACGGTTATGTACACGTATACATATGTGTGTGTGCATGAAACCATCCATCCCAGAGGAAATGCTCAGTACAGGGCAGCTGTTATGTAACACAGCAGGCCTTCTGCATAATAGTTTTTCCATAGCCCTTTACCCCCTCCCTCATCGCTGGATTCCTGCGAAGTATGCAGGGGTACTGTGCCACCCAGTGGCCAAGGCTAAGCATGGCACCTTCCCCCTTTGGCCTGTCTCCACCACATTCACCCAAACCAAGGATAGCCACACAATGCCTATTTGCTTGGCACAGTCCTGATTTATCCCTGTTGTCCCTGCATATATTAATAACAGCTCCTTTCACTCTCAAAAATGTTTCAGTTTGGACTTCCTCACCTTCTCCAGTCTGCTAGGAAAGGAACATTTACAAAGGCTTGTGGGTAAAAGAAGCCAATAAGACTGCGTCAGTTGCTCAGGACTGTTCCTGTAGCTGCCACTGATCTGACATGCCTCGTGGTTCCACTTCTTTCCCTGCAACCCCAACTCCTCACCAGAAGTCTCCAGAAGGGGTGTTTCCCCCCCACCCCTAGAAGCCCAGTGTCAAGCCTGCCGGGGGAAGTTCCATGGCCCCACCTCTCTCTTTGCTGCAGGGTGTTTGTGATGCAACAGATTCCCAACAGCAACCTTCTCCTTCTGGTGACAGATCCCGCCTGTGACTGTAGCATCTTCCCGCAAGTCCTACAGGAAGCTACAGAAGTCAAATATATCCTTCCAATTTCCCAGGGAGTGAGGTGTGAGGGAGGATGGCGGTGCAGGAGACCTTGAGGGACTCAGATTTTTAAGCCCAACATCCTGCCCTCCCCCACAGAGCATCGTTATTTGTCCTCCAGCCCTTCCCTTAGGCCCTTGGGTGCTGCCTCCTGACCCTGGAAGCCACTTGCAAGGCAGCTGGTCCAACCCGGGGGTAGGCTCTTCCAGAACTTAGTCTCTAGAATCAGCTCCTACCATGAGGTATTTGCCTTAACAGTGACTTCTGCACATAATGTCTCTATCAAGTGTGACAGGATGCGCTCCCAGAAGTTCCGCCGGCGACCAGATTCCTGTCACGCCTTCCATCCGGAGGTGGGGGCTGGAGGGGGGCGAGGGGTGGGGCTCTGTCTTCCTCCCCAAGTCCTCAGCTCTGTGGCTGTGTCTGCACACCTGGATACACAAATGCAACTGGACATGCACACTTTCATACATGTGCATCACATACTAGGTCAACCAGGAGCCAAGGGGGCTGCTTCAAACACAGCACAGTCCCCAGGGTTTGAGCCCTCAGTGAACCAACATACAGCTTCCCCATATTGTCTTCATTGCCACTGCACTTAACTCCAAATGACCTCAGCAAACAAGAGGAAACCATTATGTGCAAAATACTAATGGTGACCGACATTTATTGAGCACCCACCAGTGGCAAGCCCTGAGCTGGGGGCTTCATGCACAGTACCATCTTTGCTGGATGCGGCTGCCACAAAGAACCCACAGCTAAGGTGCTCCCAGAGTCGATGGCTTCCCTGAAGTCATTCTAAGAAGATGACCCCACAGCCACTCCAAGACTAGGGGCAAGCAGAAAAGTCTTGAGCCCAGCTCTGGGGCTGAGTGTACAGCCCTACTTTCCCCTAAAAGGTGGGGGTCTAAGGAAAGTGGCAGTGCTTCCTTCACTTCCTGAAACTTCCCTCTTTCCCAGTTTTTGGGCCCTGTTAGTCCCAGACACCCCCTCCCTGCTCCCTGCCTCCTCTGGCTGGAGTGGCTTCTTCACCCTGAATGCTGCCCTTTCGTCTCTGCTCTGGGTTCACAGGAGAACGCCCAGGACTGCGGCGGCGCCTCAGAAGCCTCAGCCTCATGCCCCTTGCTCCTGCTGCCCCTGTGCACCTGGCTGCTGCCACCCCAGCTTCTGTGGTGACACTGACTCCGACCTCTGTTTAGACAAGGTGATCTTTCCAGAGACATTTTATAGTGTCAGCGACTGATGTGGGAGCCAGCTCGCTACAACTGGGCTATCACCCAGGTCAATGCTCATCTCAACCTGGAGCTAACGGTCCCTGCCTCCTGAAATTGCTGGATGCAACCAGAAACCCCTTCCCAAAGACTAGCATGCCTGGAACCAGCCCCTGCATCTCGATGGGCATTGTCCCAGCCTTCCCACCTCCTTTTCAGGAGCCCAGCATGAGCTCAACTAGGACCAAGACAAAATGACTTAGTTCCATCTATTCTCCAAAAGTCCAGGCCCAGCCAAAGAAACAGCTGCTTCTCAAGAACCTGTTTGGCCTTTAGTAGGACCCAAGGACTTAAAGGTACTGAGAAAGAGGAGCAGAATGAGACCAACAATACCAACAGCAGGGATGAGACAAAGGCAAGAACAAGCCCCACCTAAAATATACCTGCCTCAACTTGGGATGCATGGTGGGAGCAGCTCAGTTTCTTTCCTTCTGCTGCTCAAAAAAGTTATAATTCTATATGTGTGTACATCTGTGCATGTGTGTGAGAGAGAGAAAGCAGGGAAGTGAATAGTAATGGGACACAATATCGCTGCATGTATGTCTGCAAACTATTGCTATTAAAAAACTTCTAGACTTCCAATCAAGATGCAGGTGTAGGTAGAAACACTTCACCTCCTCACACAACCATAAGAAGAATTACAACTAACCCGAACAAAAAACACTCAGAACTGCCAGAAAATCAAACTGTATGAAAGTCCAACAACCAGGGATTTAAAGAAGCCACATTCATCCAGACAGGTAGGAGGGGCAGAGCCAGGGAGTCGGGGCAGAGAGGATATGGTGTGGCATGGAGAGGTGGCAGCAGAATGAACTGTCCCACATTCACACGTGGTGGGTAAGAATCAGGAGGGATAGATTGGGCACAAGCAATCCCAACTCCAGGCCAGACCGCGTAGCCCAGGGTTCCAGCACCAGGGAAAAGAAGCCTCATAACTTCCGGCTGTAAAAACTAGTGGGGGTTGGGGCACCAGAAGAAACTGCCAGTCCCTTAGGAGAGTCCATTTAAAGGACCTGCATGATCCTACAACATACACAAACCCACCCACTCGGAATCACCACCAGGGCAGCAGCTAGAAGGGTGCCAGTCATATACAGGAAGTGGGTGAAGTAACTGGAAAAGGGACGAGTGCTTGGGCAAGCCTCCAGAGGCCAGGCAGTGGCACTGTCCCTTCTCTGACCCCTTCTGGCCCCCACAGAGCCACAGAGTGGTAAAATGGGTAGAATCACCATTGCAAATACCTAGGGCTCCACCCCTTACAACTTAACTGGTGTGCTAAGACAGGGAGTCAAAGCAGCTTTACCTAATACACAAAAACAAACACAGGGAGGCTGCCAAGCAGGGGAGACAAAGAAATATGGCCTAAATGAAAAAAGAGAACAAAACCCCCGAAAAGGAACTAGACAAAATGGAGATAGCCAACCGATCACATTCGGAGTTAAAAACACTAGTGATCAGGATGCTCAGAGAAGTCATTGAGTTCAGCAAACACATAAGGGAAGAAATGGAGGCTACATTAAGTGAAATAAAGAAAAATCTACAGGGAACCCCCAGGGAAGGGAAGGAAGCTGGGATTCAAACCAATGATTTAGAACATAAGGAAGAAATAAACATTCAGCCAGAACAGAATGAAGAAACAAGAATTAGCCCTGGCTGGCGTGGCTCAGTGATTTGAGTGCCGGCCTGTGAATCAAAGGGTTGCTGGTTCAATTCCCAGTCAGGGCACATGCCTGGGTTGCAGGCCAGATCCCCAGTAGGGGGTGTGTGAGAGGCAACCACACATTGATGTGTCTCTCCCTCTCTTTCTCCCTTCCTTCCCCTTTCTAAAATAAATAAATAAAATCTTTTTAAAAAAGAATTAAAAAAATTAGAGTGTAAGAAAACTCTGGGACATCTCCAAAAGTGCCAACATCTAAATAATAAGAATGACAGAAGAAAAAGAAGAAGAGAAAGAAATTGATATTTGAAAAAATAGTGAAAAAAACTTTCTTAATTTGGTGAAGGAGAGAGACATACAAGTCCAGGAAGCACAGAGAGGTTCAGCAGAGGCAGTAGGCAGGCTGAAGTGGAGCAGAGCGGTCCCAGGGAAACAGCAGGCCCTCCCAGAAGCATGGGGCGGGGTCTCCTGAGGGCTAGCTCCACACTCTCCAGGAGATCCAGGTCCCATGATGGTCTTTTACTGGCCAATGATTTACAAAAGAGACTCCCTGGCTCTGTTCCTGGGGCTGGAACTTTTAGGAACATTCCAATTTGCCAGGCAGAGTCCATCGGGAAGGGAGCTTTATATTTGGAAACTCGCTCTCCACATATACACTCCTCCAGCGGCTTGAGACCCTGGAATTTCCTCCTCCCTCTCCCTCAGACCTGGCTCCTAAAGAGACAGCAGTCTCCACTTCGAGAGCAACATTAAAAGCATGACTGTATAGGAATTCTGGGGTGGCCTCAGACCTTTCCTTGTCACCAGCCTCCAGTGAGGAGGGCTAGCCAAGCCCCATCATTGTGGTCAGCAACAGCACACAGTCTTGGGGGACCCTTCTTCTCAGCCCTCCACACTTCAAAGTACAAGTTTCCCACCAGTACTTCACCCCACTTCTCTCTAGGGTAGGCCAACTCAATAAAAACACATTCATTATATTTGTTAAATGCTTTATATTATCAATTATAAAATGTTACTTCCACTGCCATTTAAGGCTCACAGCAATCCTGTGAGGGAGGCATGAACAGCCTGTGTGCAGCTAAGAAATTGAACCCCAGAGAAGAAGGGGCTCCACACAAGCTCATTCAGCCAATTTAAGTGGAAGAATAATGCTACGAATAGCTAAGGTTCACATGAACCGGGTAAAAACAGGTATTCGCTCATTGAATCCTAGCAACACCCCTCTGAAGGAGGTACTGGTATTAGCCCTGTATTACAGACCAGGAAACAAGCATGGGGTTGAAAATTGGCTCCAAATTATTGGAAGAGTATTGTGAGATTTGAATGTGACATTCACAATAATGTGCCTAACTACTATTACCTGCTTTCACGGAGTAGGGGACAGAGAAATTAGTTTGGATGCCAGGAGCAGTAGGCAAAGGTCACAGTTGTCTGCCTGGTGCAGGCAAGCCAGAAAGCAGCAGGAAGCCCTTTCTCCAGCCCCCATGGCTGTCAGGGCTCAGAGCTGCCCCACCATCACGTCAAAGCCCTCATTGTGACACCCAGGGCAGCGTGAACACTTTCTAACCACTGCTCCAGCCCTCCCTGCAAGGGCCATGGCCACCCACCCCTTCCTGTGACATCAGTAAATGCCGGGCCTCCCACAGCATTTGACCTGACCTCCACCTCCCAGACGCCAACTGCTGGTCTCACTCTAGGGTGATCCAGGGCTGTTTTGAAGGGCTTATCTCCACCACCCAAACCAAGAGAGCATGTTCAGGCAAATCTATCAACTATATTCGCCATAGTTTAAGCAGCAAGCTCGGGAAGTGCTGCGGCAGGTCCTGGCCACATTGTTTGCTTGATCCCCGTGCCTCTGTGTGGCCAGAAGTGAGCTGGAAGATCTAGAAATCTCTTTCAGAACCAGTCGGACAAAAGACCATTTCTAATAAACTAGCCTTGCTCTTTACCTGGGAGAAGAGAATATTCTTTTGAATTTTGCTTTCAAAGGTCAGAACTACTGACCTTTCGATTTTTAACAAAATCACTCAAGGACAGCAGGTGGCAGCCTGGCTCAAGCGAAACAGCCATCAGCTTGATTTCAGAGGCAGAAATTTCAAACCAGTCATTTAATAATGACATCTGGGGTCCAGAACCTTGAAACCCCTTTTCTTATAAATGATGCACATCTTTGGCTGACCAAGAACCCAGGTGTCAGATCCTCCTTCCTCAGTACAGGGATATATTAATTACTAAGTCCACCTAATAATTTCATGTATTGTAACAAATGCTTTCAGGTAAAATGCTTCTACAGCCACTTCATAAGTGAAGTTTTGGTCCATGAGGGCAAGGCATTGGACATATCTTAAAGTCAGAAAAGTATATATGGGGGAGGGGGTCACAGATCACAAAAGGAAGAACGAGAGTGGCAGAAATGCCAGCCAATCACACAGGAAATTTGAGAAAGGTTGATCTTAAGAGCACTTCATGGAGAGATGCAAAGGCTGTTATATACTCCATTTTAACAGGTGACAAAACAGACTGGGGAAGTGACATTGTCTATGTCACCCTGCACATGGCAGAACTGGGTTCTGAACCTACGGCTGTTTCTAGGTCAGTGTGGTTGGCAGGGATGGCCGGTGAGCAGTAGTGAGAGGCTTTTGTGGTCATACAGCTGGATCCCCTGCTTCCTTGGGTCTCTGAGACCCCGTGTTCCGTCACCAGCAGAAGTTACGAGAGCCAGACTGCTTTGTTTCACCAGGCCAAGTACTTGAAGGCAGCAAAAGTTCGTACACTAGGATACAGGGAGTGGCGGTCCATAGTGCATGCCCACCAAGGGAAGAAAACACAGAATGTGCTGTAACTGGAGCATACTCTAGACAAGGCCGTTATTTCTAAGGTAATTTTATTTTTTTTAAAGATTTTATTTAGAGAGGGGGAAAGGAGAGAGGGGGAGAAACATCAATGTGTGGTTTCCTCCCACGTGCCCCCTATTGGGGACCTGGCCCACAACCCAAGCATGTGCCCTGACTGGGACACAAAACCAGTGACCCTTTGGTTTGCAGGTCGGCACTCAATCCACTGAGCCACACAAGCCAGAGCATATTTCTGGGGTAATTTTTAAAGCAACACTGTCCCCAGAGGTTTCTCTAGGCCACCCAGGGCTCCAGCATTCTATAGTCAAAATTCAAATTTGTTCTATTTCCTTTACCATATCCACAGAGCCCACCTGAGAAAGAAAATATATAGACAGCTTGTAGAAAAGACTAAGGAAAAACCAAGTGGGTTATTCATAGGCCTCAGCTTGTTGTTCAAGATCAGAATGCCACCCAGTGTTCTACACCCAGAAAATATATGGGAAACTCTTACATTTTATTTACACTTAAAAAACAAGAACTCAGAGTGGACGTATTATCCCAACACTGGAAGTTCCCCTGAAAAAAACAATTTACCTAAGGCAAAAGGATTCAGATTCTTCTTTCCTAATTACATAAAGGGCTAACAATCCTCAAAACTTTTTATTTATTGCTTTTTAGAAAGGACAGAAGAAACATCGATTGGTTTTTCTGCTTATGTATGCATTCACTGGCTGATTCTTCTATGTGCCCTGACCGGGGACTGAACCCACAACAATGGCATATCGGGAAGATTCTCTATCCAAATCACCTACCTGGCCAGGGCTCCAAAACTTTTAAATCAATATACAAAACTATTTCATCTGAATTTCCTTCTTAAAGAGTGCCAGCAGAGTAAGCCTTAGCTTTCCTAAGCATGTTTTTGCACCTATGAAATGTGAGCTGATCAGTTCACAGAATGGTAGTTAGGATTACAGGCGGTACTGGCAGTACTTTAACAGACCCCTTTGCACAGCATGTTCACTGTATTAGGTATTATTTTTATAAACTTTAATAATAAATTAAGAACTGCCTCCTTGCAGTTAGCTCTGCCCTCCATTCTAACCCTCATCAGGATGGTTGAGGACCGTGAGCTGAGCATGATGAGCACTTTGGTTTCTGAATTCACATGGCCAAGTTTCTGAAAATTCCTTAAGCTTCAGTGTCGAAATTAAAACTGCAATTAAGAAATGTTAAAAACTTTGGGGAGGTAAACTGAGGCAGTAAAAAAAGTACACGCCAGAAGTTCATATTCCATTTGGTTCTTTTTATTAGAAGTTGAGAACACAGCAAGGGTGATCCTGTGGTGAATGGGGCCGTCGCACAGATGCCCGAGACCCCAGCCTTCTCTGATCCCCAGCATGTGCTTTGTGGCTTCAGCAATTTACAAAGGGTACGGGAAAAAATACTGAAAAAGGCCACTATTTAATGGTGAGAGAATGAAGCTGCAGAGGTCCTACTCAGCCTAGGGCCAAAAAAGAAAATTAAAAATCTGCACAGAGCAAGCAAGCCTCTGACTGCTGAGAGTAAGGCATTCAGGCGCCAACCTGGTGAGAGTTCTCAGCGAGCACTGTAAGACCAAGTGCAGCGAGGCTATTGGTAGTGAGTTGCACACAGACACACACATATAAATGGGCACACACACCCACACACACACCCTAAAGAGATTTTTATTGGATTATACATCGTTGATGTTATTAAGTTTCATGTTTCCTAAGGGTTTGTGCTATGTCGAACCAGATTCAGCTCCTCCTTTGGGGTATGGGGTGATTGGGCCCAGAGACTGCTACCTCTGTTGGTGTAGTTTCAAGGCTACATCTTATACCCCGTATCCCAAGTGGGTGACCGGAGAGCAAGTCTGGCTTCTGATATGTGCTGTTGTGTCTGTGGAACTAAGTGAGCTTCCAGATGGCCACTGTCCTGCTGGACTATCTCCTCAAAGGGAGTAATACTATTTTTATTCTGTTAGGCACTGAACCAGTTCACCCACTTTTGCTGGGTCCACCTAGCACCCAGGGCAGTGACCTTATCCAGACCCAAAATACTCTTAAGTTCTTCCCAAGTTCTACAATGGATTCTTTCTTTCCTGGTTCCCAGCTTTTGCTGGAAACTGGAAGGGGAAAGAAAAGAGAAAAAGAACCGAGAAAACCCTATCCGGAATAAATAGGAGAGCCTTCCATATTCCCAAACATCCAGTTGAGGATGCCAGCTTGCAGGCTTAGGGCCTCAATGCTTAGTTCTAGCACCCACAATCCCCGGGATGTAACGGTCACCTAATGAGAGTAAGTAACCTAAGACTCTAGTGCTATTTGGGTGGTTCGAGTATGAGCCAAGATGAGAGTTCTATGAACCAGAGCCTTCCCCACCACTCTCCCTGATACCATAACAGGGCACCTCTAAGACATAAGCAGTCTTTCTTTTACTTCTAGCAGCCCTTCAAAGATACAGCTTTAAAGGTTCTGCCAGACTCCTTGACAATATACAATCTTCCTTTTATAATTCCCCACCATGCTATCCCTTATAAATGGCATTCAGGGAATGCTGATACTCCATGGTGAGTACTGGGCCCTGCTTCACAAGAGTTCTCCTGGCTTTTCTGTTCTAGGAGAGCTGATACGTCTGTCATACTGAGGCTCACCAAGACAAGGTACCAGGTGAAAATCATTTTCCTAATCCAAAGGAAGCGTTCTTCCAAGCTAGGTAAACAAGCTCAGGAGGCACCTGGACAAGGCAGACCTTTGTGGCTGGCTCTACGCCAAGAAAAATGATACTGGAAAAAAAGGTGATTTTTAGTCCCAGGAGGAAGAAGGGTAGTTGGGGCAGTGATTTCAATAGAGGGAAATTTCCAGGGTATTGCAAAGCTCTATAACAAGGATATGGAAAACTGTCACATCCCTGTAATCAGACAAAAATCACCACAAAACTGAACAGGATGCCAGGAAGTAATCATATCAGCCCCTGTGCTAACGTCTCCAGAGCTTCCCCTCCACCACCATAAATGACTTTCTGAAGCAGGTGGCTCTACTCCTTAAAGGGTCATCAACACAAAAAAGAAAAATCCAAGGACATCTTAGCTAGAGCCTTTATGTAACATCCTGTTAGCCGTTCACGTGCTGCTTCCACTGAGAAAACACATACCAACTCCCTCTACCTCAGGACTCCCAAAGGCTCTTAGCCATGAGAGTGGTCATGTGATCACTGGGCTGGGGCTGTACTCTCTACCCCACCAGGGTCCAAGGTATGTCAGCCTTCAGAAGGCACCTTGGTGCACCAAGGCATTCTACATTCTGGGGCTACTGCCTGATCCTCCTCCAGTCACTTTGTGCAAAATTGAAACAGTGTGTGGTACTTGCATGTTTCATCCTATACAAAAATTCTCCCTCCCTCCCCTATGTTTTAAACATTTATATAAATTCTTATTTAAACAGTAAGTTAGAAATCTTATTTACATTGTTTGTTCTCCCAAAACAGCATCTAAAATCATACTACCACCGCTTAATAAGATATAAATGTTCACCTAAATTGGTTTGTATTATTGTTTTAAGGAGAGAGAAAGGGAGAAGGATGAACCGCCAGCTAAACTGTTTCTCCATCTTCAACAAATAAATATGATACAGATCAGAAGCCAGTTTGCCAAGTGTCCTGCAGAGCCCTTAAATCAGTACATCCCAAGAATATGTCAGGGTTTGGGCCATTTCTCCTTTTCTCCTAATTGATACACTCCATCCTTTGAGGTATGATTTATTTTTGTTTTTCTCTTCTCAGTCATGTGCCACGTGGAGCCCCTAGGGTGTCACCAAGCCCATGAGGCTGCCAAGAGTTTTGGAGCTCCTCTGGTACCGGCGTCAGTGGACAGGAAAGGAGGCCTGCAGATGCTGCAGGCCCTGGTTCAGGGTCCCAATCCCTGGCTACTGTAGGTGTCACAGTGCATCCTCTTCACTGCAGCCTCCGCCGATCATGAAGCGGAACTCTTGGAGGTTTGAGACCCCGTGGAAGTGAACAAAAGCGCCGGCAACCACAAAGATGTGGAATAGCTGATGAGAGTGAAACTGGAGGCAAAAAAGGAAAAAAAAAAAAAGGGTGGGGGTGGAGAAAGCCATGCATTATTAAAAGTCTGCTGAAGGTTCTTAAGATCATTTACGCTGAGTACAGGGCAAGGAATGGATGCGACAGAGCTCAAATTCGAGGTGTCCACAGATCCTGGGATATACATTAGGCATATCATATTCTGCTGAACTGAAGACCAGCTGTCACCAAAGAAATGAAGGTGTTACTGCTAAGGTCTAGACATGAAAAAGTACACACTTAACTTTGCAGTATAAGGTGAACACAGGGGCACTGCCGTGCACGGACTCCTGCTAACAGACCGCCAAGGCCCCAAGGGTCCCCTAATGCCTAGCAGTGGGCAACAGTTAGACAGAGGGCATTTTCCTCATTGCTGACAGACACATTTGTCATAGATTAAATCACCTGAGCTATGGTCATTTAAATGTTAGAAAATGCTCTCTGTTAGAAAAACTAAAGGGATTTCCAGGATTCGGTAAAGGTCAAAACACCTGGTGGCTAGAGTTTTCTCCAGCTCTAAGACTCTGGAATTACACAGACAAGATACTAAATATATCAAAAGACTAGGAAAGCAGGGCCTTTCACTTCCTTCTGAAGTCAGAGGCTGATCTACCAACATGTGATAGTATTTCTGTTTTAACCTGTACTGCTGAATGCTCAAAAGGGGTTATCAAGAAAAATACAGCAGTAAAACAGTATTTATCAAGGGAAAGACACTGATTTTAGAAGTGTAAACTAGAAGGATTAGTCACAGCCAAACAGATGTCTCCAAGGACACCAAAGGGACTCATTCTCCCCGAAAAGGAGAAAAGGCAAAAAAATCTTCCCATATCAGTGTCAAAATCATGAAGAGGCAATCTCAGAGTGATAAACTAGCTAATTTCAAGCTCAAAAGACTGTGTAAATTAGTATCATTGTCATTTTACAGATAGCTAAACTAAACTTTAAAGAGACTGCATGACTGCCTTAGTCTACAACAATCAACAAGAGGTTAAGAAACACAGTTCCAAAGGTCAGACTTCAGGTCAAACACCACTCCAATTCTGTACTGTTGAAAATGTTTCAAGCCATTTTCTTATAAAATATTCCATCTATTGGTTCCCTCCCATTCCAAGCACATCCATACATTCTCTCTCAAAACAAATCATCAAACTTGGTGATCAAAAGGATCTAGGAAAAAATCTGGCCCCCAAAAAAGGATGTCAGTAAAAATCTAGTCCATCGCTCTCATTTCATAAATGAGGAGGCTGAGACAAAGAATGACTAAATGACTTGCCAGTACAGTGTAGTATACACTCTGACACTAGACCAGCCTCATTCAGGTTCTACTCCTACCACTAGAGCCACCTAACCTCCCTAAACCTCATGTCCTAATCTGCAAAATGAAAACATAGTAACGATTATTATACCTTATAGGACTAATGCGTTAAATGAGGTAATCCGTGGGAAGTGCTCACTCAGTACTGCGCCAGGCACCAAGTGAGTGCTCAATACATATTCCATATTTTGCCATGTACAGTGCACACTTTTTTGCCCAAATTTTTGAGGGAAAATTAAGGATGTGCATTATACATGGGTAATACCTGAAATACCTTTTATTTGTTCTTGTGTTCTGTAATTGTTATGTAAGATTTCTTCTACCATAATATGTCCAGAAAAATGCTAAAATTCCTTTACAATACAAAAAGTATCTAAATATAAATAATAATTGAATTAAAAAATTAAAACGAGTCCTGGTTGGTGTGGCTCAGTGGACTGAGCACCAGCCTGTGAACTAAAGGGTTGCTGGTTAGATTCCCAGTCAGGGCACATGCCTGGGTTGTGGGCCAGATCCCCAGTGGGGGTCATGCAAGAGGCAACCACACATTGATGTTTCTCTTCCTCTCTTTCTCCCTCTCTCCCTCTCTGTCTAAAAATAAACAAAATCTTTAAAAAACAATTTTTTTCACTGCAAGTTTGGGCCAAAAACATGGGTGCACATTATACATGGGAGCACATTATACATGGGAATGCATTATACACGGCAACATATAGAGCAGTTGTTATATTTCTCATCCAGAGAAACACAGCTAATGAGGGAGAGTTAGGACTAAAATATAAATCTGTTGATTTTGAGTCTAAAATTTTTTCGATTATTTTACTTCCCAGTCTGCAATAACTCACTAAGAGGTATGTACGTATGTACAATAGCCACCTCTGATCATACTTACCCAAATGTCACACTTGCCAGGAAAGAAGCGTTCAGGGATGCGGGCAGCATACAGGGCAGCCCCTGTGATATAGAGGCTGGCCATGAGCATCAACCAGCCGATCTGTCCTATGGTGGCAGCCTTCAGAAACCCCTCCGAGATGACATAGTGCAAGGCAGGAATGATTCCACTCAGGCCTAGTCCCAAAAACACTCCTGAGAATCATGAGAAATAAATAAAGTAAAAATGCAGAATAGAAATAAGGAACAAGAAATAATATTACAACACAGAACCAGTAATTCTGTAAAATGAATACTTTCAAGTACAATGCAACATTAGCCTCTTGTATGAATGGAAAAAGAAGGTTCTTCAAACTCTAGCATACTGCCACACCAGACAGCAAAACTGTGTTCGAAAAGACAGATCTAGTTACAAATTCAAGGAGCTTCCTGCTGAGAGAGGCTTAGCTTAACAAGTGAGCAGTCCTAAAAGGATGCTGCAGTTTTAGGAACTAGACAGCTCTAGGAGTTTGTTCAAACCTCCCTAAATGCTGCTCTCCATAGACACAGATATTTTACCCATTTTATCTTCTCTTTAAAACAGCAGATATTAATGGTAATGGAAAAAATACAATTTTTTTTTTAATCCATAAAACAAGAGATATTCCTGAGGCAGAAGGAGCAGGAGGGATGAGAGAATGAGAGATGGACGTGAGGAAACAAAAAGCAGTTACTGGTTCTGATGACTCCCCAAAGCATTTCTGGGAACCACAGCTGGAACTACACTCAGCTAGAGGTTCAACCCTCCAAGCCTAAGCCATGTCCCCATTTCCGAGATGGACAGACAGAGGAGAGAGAGAGAGATATGCTTCTGAAAATTTCCAGGCCCAAAAGTACCAATCAGCTACAGAAGTCTACAGAAATCTATCAATCACTCCACCAAGCCCTATTGCCTTCAAAATCCACAGCAGTGTTTTTCAAACTTCTGGATACGACCTAGGTTATAAGATCAACTGAGTCTGGATCAGAATTTTTTTTAAATGAACTAGAGTAAAATAATAAATACCACACTGTGTCACAAGCGGAGAGTTGAGTACTAGTTTGTAAAAGTTTTATAATTGATATTTCTGTCCATTTGTGCACACGTGTAAGACAAAAATGTCATGATCAAAAAAGTCTGAAGGCAACTGATCTAAAACCACTTTGAGATGTGTCAATCACACACCACGTGAACTCCCTGCAAGAGCCATTAACTGCTGCTACACTTTTGACACAAAGACTTAAGAATGGCCCTTGCAAAACAATTGGTAAGCTTTCTCAAAAGTAAGGGGCCTACTGCTTGCTTTAGATATCACTACACAAGCTGCTGGTATGCAACAATGTATGCACATATGCATATTCATAAATAAAATGGACATGGACAGAGAAGAGGAAAATGGCAATGCTCATCTCATAAAAGAAATAAATCAAGCAGGCCTAAATTAAAACTACTCCCTACCTCTATTCCTCACCAAAGAGAAGTCACTATGACCCCGTTCCTTCACTTGTTCTGTTCCTCTACATGCTAAGTAAAGACTGCCAACGGTCTTACCTGTCATTCTCTAAGTCAAAGCTCAGGAACTTGGTTCTTCTGATGTGTGTGAATAGCAGGATGCTCAGCTCTGCTCAGCAAAGAGCTTCTTAACTCATGTGCTTAAGCAGGCTGTACACCCAGGTTAAGTAATACTGGAAGCCAGCCCTGACCACTGCTCATTTGCTCACATGAACATTTAAGGAGGGAAGAGAGCAGAATGTTAGAGCATAGAGTTAACTCTAACTCCTAACCTTCTAGGTAACTGCAGGTGAACCATGGCTTGGATTTTAATACTAAACAGGTTTTTTTTGGGTTTTGGTTTTAAAGGTTGAAAGGAAAACTACCTTTTAATACTTCTTCATTCTCAGTAGGTACTGGGTGTGATGCTAGGAATAGAAAATTCAAGACACAGCCTTGGCCATAAGGACTCTCCAGTCCAGTAGAAGACAAAAACATGTCTCTGTTAACCTTATACTTTTACAGGAAGGCTCAAGCAAGGCACTCAAAGGCTTGTGGGCTTTTCATACAATCTATAAAAAGCCTCTTTGACCCCACATCAGAAGAGATACACAGTGCCTACATTAGTGGAACACAGTCAATATGAAGTCTTTTTTAAATTTCTAAATTTTCTTTCTTTCCATCACCTCTTATCCCCCCAATACCATCTTCCACCTCCACTCGTCCCCTCCCCTCCCCCGTATGGAGTGAATTCTTATTTACCTAACAGATTGCACCATTTAAAATAAAAATATGAAACAAAAATAACAACAAAAAGAGCAAATCACTGCAGAAAGTATGCTTCATGCTGACAGTAAGAGGAATCAATCACTGTTTATTTTACAAAGGTTACAAGCTCCTGTCTCATCAACAGTGTATGGCCATAAACTAAAGTAAATTACACACTGCCCAGAACATAGGGGCTCACATAGCTTACGACTGTTCCTCAGCTCTACTGCTTTAACACAACTAATGAACACTGATTTAAAAGCCCCCAAGAACAGAAACTATAATTTATTCATTTTTGCATCACAAGTACATAGCATAATGCTTAGAAAATAAATGGCAGACCTTTAGTAAATGGTAAATAAATGTTCATTGTAAAACCTCCACATGCTCTTACCTGCTCTGACTCCCCGATACTGAGGGGTGGCAAACATGTCCCACTGGGAGACTATAATGGCTGCAATGCCCAGCACACAGATGACAATCAGGTAGATGAAGCAAGGTTGTGGATTACAGTAGAAAGAATAATAAAGCCAAGGAACAAAACTTCCCATAATCAGAAGAGCAATGCCGGAGTAATCTAGTCTAGGATGGGGGAAAAAAAACCACTTGTTAAAAATCACTGGGCATTACACGTTCACATTAATCCCCCATGACATGAGCTAGCAATGACAGCTAAGAAGCAAAGTGAGGTGCGTGCTTTAATTTTTTATAAATGTTCCTATCAGATGGCATTAAGATTCTGTAAGCTCCACTAGATGTTTTTCACTAACTAACTCTGTATCATTGATCAAAATATAGACTTTACAGATACTTACTTAGAGAAGAGTCGGGAGACCCCTTCTGAGTGGCAGTAGACCGTGTGGAAGAGCCACGAAAAAGAAAGGCAGAGAATGGCCCCCAAGAAGAACAACCCAAAGACCACCTTCTCTTGCAGAGGGGCCACGAAGGAGATGTTTGGACGAAACATATAAAAGATCCCCAGGCACAGGAAGAATACACAACCTAGGAGAAGAATGCAGGGGAGGGGGAAAAAAAAAAGATTATCTTTTTGAAGAGACAGTATTTTTTGATGATTACGTTTTCAATCTTTCACAATTACAATGATAATCTGGATCAAGAGTTCCATGAGAAAAATCTCCTAAATAAACAAAGCCTATCCAAAATTTTGGCTACTTCAAGCATTGTTGGTATCATATACTTTTCAGCATCATAAACTGAGTATACAAAATACAATCACTTATTTATCTAAGAATATAATAAAAAAATGATGCTACTACATTAGAAGACTACATTAGTCCACTTCTACCTCTAGATCTACTATAAAATTTCATTTGTAATGTTCTAAGCACATTATGCTGTAGTCCATCTTACAAAGGTCCACTTTGTGTTTGCTTTTGCAATAACAGTACCTCCAAACCCTGCCAAGAAATACAGCTTTTCTCCACCAACAGCTGTCAAGGAACACTGTGCTTTTCTGGTCCTTGCCAATTGGCCCAACAGATTCGAGAAGTAAGGACAGTGGTCCTGGCCAGAGAGCTCAGCTGGTTAGAGTATTGTCCCAATACACCAAGGTTGCAGGTTCAATCCCCAGTGAGGGTACATATAAGCAGCAACCAATGAATGTGTCAAGAATTGGAATTACAAACTGATGTTTGTTTCTCCCTCCCTTCCTCTCTCTCTAAACATCAATAAATAAAAATTAAAAATTTTTTTACAAAAAGAATTAAGAACCATAAAATACCTATTCAGGCTATTTCATAACCAATTTTTAAGCCATTCTTCACTGTAAGATGTCGTATTCTTACTGCTTAGGGAAAGAAGGGCCACTTAACAAAAGACAGGCACAGATATTAAGAATTTAAACATTTGCTAAGTGATTCTGTTTGTTCCATCTAATAAAACATTTACCCTGGAGTTAGACATCAGCAACAAACTTGACTTTATACTCTGTTCTGTTCTCACTACACTAGCAAGGAAGGAACATGGGGACACGGTAGAAAAGAAATGTGTTAAGAAATGCAAGTCAAATGGGGTAAGGCCAGAAACTATTTAGTATACAGTAGTTTCTGTAGTTCAGTTACCCAGAGTCAACAGTGGTCTGAAAATATTAAATTAAAAAAATCCAGAAATAAACAATCCGTAAATTGAATTGCACACCATTCTGAGTAGCATGATGAAATCTCAGGCCATCCTGCCCAGGCAGTGAAGCATCCCTTTGCCCAGCGTGTATATGCTTCCACTCTCCCACCTGGTTGTCCCTTAGGAGCCATCTTGGTCATCAGGTCTGTTGATGCGTCTGATTCCATATTCACACAGACACCACCTTCACACAACTTTTTATTACAGTATATTTTTATAACAGTTCTATTTTATTGTTATTAATCTCCTAATATACCTAATTTATAAATTAAACTTATCATAAGTGTGCATATATAGAAAAATACATAGCATATATGGGGTTCAGTTCTATCTGTGGTTTTAGGCATCCAGTGTGGGCCTTCGAATGTGTCCCCCTTGGATTTCACAAGGTTGTGAAATCATCACTATTATTAAATTCCAGAACATTTCCATCACCCCGAAAAGAAGGCCTATACCTGTTACAGTCATATCCCATTCCCCAATCCCCACTCCAGTCAACCACTAACCTACTTTGTCTCTAAACTTCCCATTCTAGACATTTAATATACATGGATCATGTAACATGTGGCCTCTTCCATTTAGCATGTTTTCAAGCCTCACTCATGTTGTCGCTTGTATCAATATCAAGTAATAGTTCATTGTATGGATATACCATGTTTTATTTAACCATTCACCACCTGAAAGATTTTGAGTTGTTTCCATTTTTTAACTATTATGAATAACGTTGCTAAGAACACTTGTGTACTCATTCTGTGTGAACATGTTTCCATTTTCAATTGTCTTAAGTATAACCCTAAGGAGTAGAACTGAGGGTGACCCTGTTTAAGTATCTGAAGAACTACCAGACTGTTTCCCATAGGGCTGCGCCATTTTATATTCCCACAAGCAATATATGCGAGTTCTAATTTTCCACATCCTTGCCAAGACTCGTTATTTTCCATTTTCTTGTTTACAGCCATTCTAGTGAGTCTGGCATGGTATTTCATTGCATTTCTCAAAGTATTTTCCAAAATGACTAATGATGTTGAGCATCCTTTCATGTTTATCAGCCATGTGTAGATCTTTGAAGAAATGACTATTCAGGTACTGTACTCATTTTTTAAACTGGGCTGTCTTTTTATTGTTTACTTGTAAGAGTTCTTTACTAGTACAACAGTCCCCAATCTTTCTGGCATGGGGGACCAGTTTCATGAAAGACAATTTTTCCAGAGATGGCAGGTGAGGGGTGGGAGGGTGTTGCAGAGACAGGAAGCAGAGCTCAGGTGGTAGTGTGAGCAAAATTATGCTCACCTGCCACTCACCTCCTGCTGTGCAGCCCAGTTCCTAACAGGCCACTGACAGGTACACATCTGCAGCACAGAGTTTGGGGGCCCCTGCTTTAGGAGACCTTAATCAGATATGCATTTTGCAAATATTTTCTATTCTGTGGATTACCTTTTCCTTTCTTGATAATTTCTTTTGACATACAAGCTTTTAATTTTGATTAAGTCCAATTTAGCCATTTTTTTCTTTGGTTGAATATGCTTCTGGTGTCAATTCTAAGAGACTGTCACCTAATCCAAGGTCACAAAAAGAGATACATCTATGTTTTCTCCTAATGATTTTATAGTTTTAGTTTGTATGATTAGGTCGTTCATCCATTTTGAGTTAATTTTTGCATATGTTGTAAGGTAGGGTTCCAACTTTATTCTTTTACATGTAGCCACTCAGTTATTCCTAACATCATTTATTAAGAAGATATTCTTCACTTAAGTGAAATAAGCCAGGCGGTGAGGGACAAATGCCATATGATCTTTAATTGAAACATAATCAATGGAAGAAAAAAGCAAACAAAATATAACCAGAGACATTGAAGTTAAGAACAATCCAACAATAGCCAGAGGGGACAGGGGAGGGGATAGTGGGGAGAAGGGTTTTCAGGAACTAATACAAGGACAGATGGACAAAACCAAGGGGGAGGGTGGAAGCAGGGGAGGGAGGTGGGCTTGGCTGGGGTGGGGTAGAGGGGTGCGGAGAAAATGCAGACAACTGTAATTGAACAACAATAAAATAATTTTTTTTAAAAAAGATATTTTTCCCCCATTGTATTCTTTCTTTATATACAATCATGATGGGGAAAATACTACACATTACATTCTACTTCAAGCAAAGCTGAAATTTAATTGTGAATATTCTAAGTAAATACTTTGAAAAGCCAGCTTATTTCTAATAAATAACTACCTTCCTCTTAGTATTCAAAAAACATTTTTTCACATTTTGTACAGAACCTTTTTCTTGGTCTGGTTCAAACACTGTCTAGAAATCCAGTAGTGGTGGACGGATCAAGCTAAAAAGAAAAAGGACTCATGGACATGGACAAAAATGCGGTGATGGGAGGGGGGGTGTAGAAGAGGTAAATGGTAACGGAAAAAATACAATTAAAAAAATCAGTAGAGAAAAATATAATGGCTACATGAAAATCATAGTGCAAACCACAGAGCAAATCAGTGAGAAACAGCATCATTACAAATCCAGAAAACAAAATGGCAAATCCCAAATACATTTTTTATGTTCCATCCTTAGCATCAAATAAATAAAAAATTAAAAAAATAAAGAATCAGAAAACCAAGATGGAGGCGTAGGTAGACACACTGCGCCTCCTCACACAACCAAAAGAAGGACAACAACAATTTAAAAACAAAAAACAACCAGAACTGACAGAAAATCGAGCTGCACAGAAGTCCGACAACCAAGGAGATAAAGAAGAAACATTCATCCAGACCAGCAGGAGGGGCAGAGACAGGCAGTGGGGGTGGAGGACTTGCGGCAACGCGGCTGGACCCAGAGAGGTGGCGGATTGTGGAACCAACAGGGCAGGCAGTGCGACAGCTAGCAGACCCTGCAGCCCCACACTCGCACATAGATAAACAGGGAGGAACGGCAGGGGAGGGAAACAGACTGTGTAACCAGGGCTCCAGCTCGGGGAAATAAAGCCTCAATCCTCTGATTGAAAACACCTGTGGGGGTTGAGGTGGCAGCAGGAGGAACTTCCAGCCTCACAGGAGAGGTCATTGGAGAGACCCACAGGGGCCTAGAGCATGCACAAGCCCGCCCACGCGGGAATTAGCACCAGAGGGGCCCAGTTTGATTGTGGATAGCAGAGGGAGTAACTGAAATCCAGCAGAGAGTGGAGCTGGTGCCATTGCTCCCTCTCGGCCCCTCCCCCACGTACAGTGTCACAGCACAGCAACCAGTGCTACCCCACCCTGGTGAACACCTAAGACTCCGCCCCTTTATGTAACAGGTGCGCTGAGACCAAAAAAAAAAAAAAAAAGGCCCAAATGAAAGAACAGATCAAAGCTCCAGAAATAATTCAACTGAGCAGCGAACAGAGAGCCAACCTATCAGATGCACAGTTCAAAACACTGGTAATTAGGATGCTCACAGAATTGGTTGAATTTGGTCGAAAATTAGATGAAAAAATGAAGGCTATGCTAGGAGAAACAAAGGAAAATGTACAGGGAACCAATAGTGATGGGAAGGAAACTAAGACTCAAATCAGTGGTGTGGACCAGAAGGAAGAAAGAAACATCCAACCAGAAAAGAATGAAGAAACAAGAACTCGGAAAAATGAGGAGAAGCTTAGGAACCTCCAGGACATCTTGAAACGTTCCAACATCTGAATTATAGGGGTGCCAGAAGGAGAAGAGGAAGACCAAAAAATGGAAAACTTATTTGAACAAATAATGAAGGAGAACTTCCTTAATCTGGCAAAGGAAATAGACTTCCAGGAAGTCCAGGAAGCTCAGAGAGTCCCAAAGAAGCTGGACCCAAGGAGGAACACACCAAGGCACATCATCATTACATTACCCAAGATGAAAGATAAGGAGAGAATCTTAGAAGCAGCAAGAGAAAAGGACACAGTTACCTACAAAGGAGTTCCCATAAGACTGTCAGCTGATTTCTCCAAAGAGACCTTACAGGCAAGAAGGGGCTGGAAAGAAGTACTCCAAGTCATGAAAGGCAAGGACCTACATCCAAGATTACTGTATCCAGCAAAGCTATCATTTAGAATGGAAGGGAAGATAAAGTGCTTCTCAGATAAGGTCAAGTGAAAGGAGTTCATCATCACCAAGCCCTTATTATATGACATGTTAAAGGGCTTTATCTAAGAAAAAGAAGATAAAAAATATGAACAGTAAAAATGACAGCAAACTCACAGTTATTAACAACCACACCTAAAACAAAAACAAAAGCAAACTAAGCAAACAACTAGAGCAGGAACAGAACCACAGAAATGGAGATCACATGAAGGGTTATCAATAGGAGACTGGGAGGGGGAGAGAGGGGGGTAAGGTACAGAGAATAAGTAGCATAAATGGTAGGTAGAAAATAGACAGGGGGAGGGTAAGAGTAGTACAGGAAATGTAGAAGCCAAAGAACTCATATGTATGACCCATGGACATGAACTATAGGGGGGGAATGTGGGAGGGTGGGGGTGGGCAGGATGGAGTGAAGGGGGGAAATGGGACAACTGTAATAGCATAATCAATAAATATATTAAAAAAATAAAATAAAACAAAGAATCAGCAATTCATTACCCCACTGATATTGCATACCTAAGAGATGTGTCCAGATGTTGCCTGTCTCTGTGTGTATTCTGAAAATGCTCTTGAAACAGGCCCGGAAAGAAGGCATAGGAGGCCGGTGTCCATGTAAAAGGAAGTCATTGTCCTTGAGCCAGTCTGGCAGGACATCATGGGGGATTACTCGCCATCGACCTTCCCATACCTGGAAGAAAAATATTATCAACTACTTTTGGAGTTTTGTCACTTTAGCAACACTGGTCCCAAATAATAATCTCTTACATTTTCTTATGAGAAAAAACCTTATTTTTAGAAAGACAAACACATTCAAAATGCCTAATATCCTATATTCTGAGTTTTTAAAACAAAGTTTGACAAAAATATTTTTTAAATAGGGGGAGGGGCTTTTCTTAGAAAAGGGAAGAGGTAAATGCAGTGACAGAACATGCTCTAAAGAGTTGCTTCACACTCTGTTTCCATCTGGCTAAAGTAGGTGAGGGGTCAAAAGTCCCACTCACACAGACTCCCTCGATCCTCCACAACAGACTTTACCTCTGAATAATCCCTGTGATATTAAATATGACCATTTTTATACTTAGGAGTCCTGTTGGTGAAAAAAGAACTATAAAGAATCATACTTTTTTGTCTTTTGCTGAAATGTGTCTTCCTCCTTTTACTCTCTCTTCTCTTCCTATCAAGCAAATACAATGAAGTAGAAAAGAAAGAATATAGAAGTCAGAAAATCTTGGATGTCTGCCATTAATTAATTGAACAAGCTTTACTCACAAAACTGCCAGGCCTCAGTTTCTTCATTTATAAAATAAAGATAATAGTGCTTTGATTACTTCATAAGGAAGTTATGAGGATCAAATGAAATGGCCCAAAGCACTTCATAAATGAGTTAACAAACACCAACATTCACCCCAAAGATGGTATTAATCCTAACCTTCCCCAGAGGCTACCACCTTTCTAAGAATTAGTAATGAATCCAGCCTCCTCATGCTAGAGAGATGACAAAGAAGTTAAGCCTTAACTGCCTTTCAAGCCCCTTCACACTCCACCCCCCTTCTCCCTTTTCCTCACTGTCCTTCCCCCATCAGACTGTAAAGGAAAAGGGATCAGAAGTTTTGGTATCTCCTCCTTAAAAAGTCTGTCAACCTCTGCTCTGTTTCTTTTAACGTCTCCCAGAGAGCTCACACCACAAGGATCACTTATTCCTAAACTTGCTTCTGCTAGCCCAACAGATGTTAAGAAAATAAATGCCAGGCACATGGTCTACCTTTAGGCTTTAGCTTCGGGCAATGATTCCACCTGCTCCCCTCAGGGTTCTTGTGACAAATAACATGGCTGGGCCGTGAAAACTTGAGTCTCTCTCAACTACGCAGAAAGATTACCACTTAGTTGCCAGCTACTGTGCCCATTCCTTCCACTCCACATTGTCCTGTTTCTGCTCTCCTTAATCCTTCCTAAATGACACATATTAAAGAACTGATCCTCTTGTGTAACTCCAGAAAAAGTGAGGACTAAATTTAATAGAAATGGCCCTGTGGTTACTGGTGCTAATTTGGCTATTCAATGCTTGTTCCTAATATACAATAAAAAATAAAATAATACCAAAAGACTAATCTGAAGGGTTTTTATAATATATTTATTTATTTATTTTTAGGGAGAGAAACATCAATGTGAGACACTGATTGGTTGCCTCTCATGCACATCCCAACTGGGAACCAAACCCGCAACCCAGGCACGTGCCCTGACTGGGAATCAAACTGGTGACCTTTGACTTTATGGGACAACACCCAACCAACTGAGCCACACTGGTCAGGGCTAATCTAGAGTTTTTTTGTACTGTTAATATTACCACCACTTATGAAAGTAGCTGTAGCTTCCGTAGGACTTTATAAAGAGAAAGTGAGAGACACACACTAAGACAACAAATTTCTTTTATCTAATTTGAAGTTGTTAAAAGACTATTATTGTTGGGATTAACCTTACAAGATGCTGCTACTCTGTTTTACTTTGGGAGAATTTTATTTCCTAAGAGGGAGAGGAAGACAGACATCAATCCTTACAACTCAAGGCAAAGAGCTCTACTGTGACCATATGAAAAGTGCTATTGTGTTGCCACACAGAGAGAAAATAGTCAAATGCTCCCTTTTTATAGTCAGAAGGAATATGTTGAGTTTCTTACTAGTTATAAGTGCATGTAATGAGTGATTTCCCCCCATTGTTTCTATACAAACATTCTAGTGGTCTAAAAACTGAGCCAGGGAGCTGTATTTTCTAATTATACTGCAATTAGTGTTATATTCAACAGACCCTGCACCCTCATTCTCAACTTGGAGTTGAGCCAAATGCCAACCCAAACAGGTATCCTCTTTTACTGCCTGGGGGAAAAAAAAATAGGATCACAGCTTAGATGAAGACGTGTTTATAAGCTTCACAAAGACACCACCTAAATCAAACTTAGCAATGGCCCAGTGGGTTTATATTAAACCACAGAGTGCACAAAAGGGAATTTTAAAAAAAATCAAAAACTACCCACTATATACCTATTTCCACATGGGCCAGGCTATGCTGGTAAAATCGCAGCAACTGAAGGCTGAAATAAAAGAGATCAAGATCAAACTTGGACATTATATAAAGACTAAAATGATTTTATTTCTCCTATTCCTATAAGAAAAGCTTTTCCAGAAGGGAAAGTACAACCAGCAAGGCCACAGGACATTTCATTTTAAACTGTCTCCATTTACTTGCTTCCAATCCAAAAAACAGAATCATTGTGTTCCTGGACATGGCTGGTTTTCAAGAACAGCCAGTTGCACCACTATAGCAGGGTGGAGCAGCTCTGGAGAACACCATGTAAGAGGAAGCGTCTCTTGCTGCTCTCATATACAAATGCAAGGGGATGATAAGCAAATGGTTTATCTATTTCTGTGCTCCACTCATTTTTCTTCAGTAAGCAGTTTGTAGCAAAAATGCTCTATTTATTCTCCAATTAGCTGTTAAATGGAAAGTTTTATTGAGTATTTGCTATATTCTTTGTTCATAGTTCAGAAAGAGAACAAAAAAAGTCAATGAAGTTAGCTACAGTACCCCACTGATATGTCAACATTGAAAATCCTTAATGGCCCAGAGAATAAATTCTCGACTTTTTTTTTAATCAACTTTTTTTTAAAAAAGGATTTTATTTATGTATTTTCAGAGAGAGGGTAAAGGAGGGGGAGACAGGGAGAGAAACATCAATGTGAGGGAGAAACATCAACATGAGGGAGAAACACCAGTCAGTTGCCTCTTGTTTATGCCCCAACCCAGGAACCCACAACCCAGGTATGTGCCCTTATCAGGAATCGAACCAGCAAACCTGTGCACTGCAGGACAATGCCCAACAAACTGAGGCACACAGGTCAGGGCTAAATACTCAACTTTGAGGACTGAATCCCAAACTTGCTTTTTGAAAAACAAAATATATCTTTTTTATCCTTCTGTGTTAATTCTCCAGAGTCAGCAATCACCAGAATGGATCAATTATTTTGCTTGACTTTTTCTTCACCAATTTTCAAACACTGATTAAAATGCCCTGCGTTTTAAGTAGACCCATAAATGTTTATACCCCTCCCCCACCACTTTCCAACAATCCCTTCATCTTGGAAGGGATTTCTATATTCAGATTATGTTTTCTTCTTATCCTCTGGTCCAAAGTACAGTAATATAAGTCAACTGGCCCCAATTATTTCTAGTCATTGCGAATGTATAAAAACCTAAGTTTAGTTTTCAGGATCTATGACCATGTGCATGAAAAGCATTGGTTTCATAAAACCCATGAAAAAGCTGAGCACAAAAATTTCTCTCTACATGAAAAAAAAGTTTTTTCCAGAAATCTTTAGTAAAGGAATTTACATACACATATACACCCAGACTTATGTTGACTTTAAATCATACCTGCCAGGGACCTAATCGATCAGATTAATCAAGTGGTTATAAATTTACAAATGTCCTTCCCTATTTTATCTAAGCAAGCAACCACAATTCCAGTTACCATTTTAGGGGAAAAAATATCTGCACAACAGGTCCTAATGGATCAGAAAAGGAATTGGAAGAAAAACTTTAGAGACAGAGAATAATGTATCAGCTAAATTGAAAACAACAGACATATATAAAAATCAGGCAATTCCTATCTAAAGAGTAGTTTGAAGACCCATAGAATCCCTAGAAAGAGTACCAAACCTGTCATCACAGTCAACAGCAGAATAGATTCAAGGGACTAGAGGTGGCATTTTCGTATCTCCAGGCATCCACCACCCCCAATATTGTTTCATCCTGTCTGGTATAAACTATCAATAACCTATTATCAGGAAAGACTTGTTTCCCAGTTGGAAGTTCTAGTTTTCCCAAAATGTGATCATGGCTGCTGCACAGGCAAACGTTATTATGCCTTGAACAGGGTTAAAGTCAAGAAACTGCTTTTGTCTCCATTTTCCCACAGATTATTCCCAAAGCAAACCTAAGGGTAAGGTACTATCACTCTCCTTTAAAGGTTTCTGTCTGGGAAGCGCTGATCATATAGCATGAAAAAGACAAGAAACTGCCATCTTACCTTACAAACAAACTCCTCCATTCTTTCCATAGCATGATGGGCTTGTAAGAGAGGGGACATTCCCATAAACCCCTCCTCTTCCTGAGAAGCTTCATCATTACACTCATGTTCCTCAGAGTTCTGCAAGGTAATCACAGAAACAGTTAGTGACGGAGACCAGGAGCCAAGGAAATACAATCAATACAATGTCCTTGAAGAATTATAATGAAATTCTCTTAAGGTCAAAACAAGGCCTGAGACAAGTAAAAATACAGGAAGTCTGTTCATTATAGAATCATGAGTATTAAAAATGAAGAATAGTTACTCAAGTTTACTCTGACAGACAAATGAACTATAACAACAGCATTCCTATGTTTGGTTCAGTAGCAAATTCCTAGAGTAGCTTAAATGATTTGTTTTTTGTTTTAAGAATTATATTCATAAACCACATATTAAGTAGATAAAGTTGAGGAAATACTGAGTTGAAAATTTCCAAGCACCCCACCTGGTACGTATAAAATAAATAATTGTAGTACAATGTAGCAAGTGCTCTAGGGGAAAAGGAGAAAAAAAACATTTACTAAATTCTTACAATATGCCAAGCACAGCCCTGGCTGGTGTGGCTCAGTGGATTGAGTGCCAGCCTGCAAACCAAAGGGTAGCTGGTTCGATTCCCAGTCTAGGGCACATGCCTGGGTTGTAGACCAAGTCCCCAGTAGCAGATGCACAAGAGGCAACCACACATTGATGTTTCTCTCCCTCTCTTTCTCCCTCCCTTCCCCTCTCTAAAAATAAAAAATAAAAAATATGCCAAGCACAAAAGAAAGGGCTTTATACAGGCCATCTACCTTAACCCTGACCAACACCTTGCTAGGTTAGTATTCTTATCTAATTTAACATATTAAAAACATTAGGCAAAGAGGTTAAATAGGTTGCCCAAGGGTAAAACTGGTACTGTAAAAAAAGAAGTCTGTCCACATTATTGAGGAAGTGATCAATTTGTCTAAGAAAATGAAGGAAGAAATGTCAATCTGGTTAGACCTTAAAGGATAAAATTAAGATTTCTGTTTCCAGATCAAGCCTCAAATTAGTTTGGACACAATGGTATTTGTGATAAGGGCAATGGACTAGATAGAAGTCAGGAGACCCAAGTAGTAAGCTTGGTTCTACCATTAATATCAATCTTTCCACAGGTCTCTCAACCTTTCTGAGCCTCAATTGTCTTATTCTATCTAAAAGGAGGAGTTTAAACTACACAATCTCTATAGTCTTCTCCATTCTCTAAAATTCTGTGATTCTGTAACTCAATGACTAATGACAGCATGAGAGAACTGTAATTTCCTATCTAACTAAGAGTCCACTAGATAAATAGTACTAACATGACTGCAGGAAGAAATGGACTGACCCTCCACCTCCAATCAGAAACAAACTGGTAAGGATAAACATGCAGAGGTAATAGTAACCTGCTACAATACCCAATTGCACATACATAGAAAGAAATTCTAAGATTTTATTTTTCTACCCTTCACTTTGCAAGATAGTTAGAGGCTAACAAGCTGCATGTGAGACATGTTACACATCCAATCTCAATTTTTTAAAAATTATGTTCTCCAAGAAAACTATCTTGAACTTACTTCCCCACATTCTTATCAATAAAATGTCCCCCCTTCTTTACTTACTTAAAACTTAGTTGTCTTTCAATGCACAATCCCATTCATATTCTTGTTTAAAATTCCAGCTTAGTTGTTCCCAACCTTTCTTTCATGTTTGCAACTCCCCCTCCCCCTAGCATTTTTAGATTTCTTCCAAGATTTTATTTATTTATTTTTAGAGAAAAGGGGAGGAAAGGAGAAAAGAGAGGGAGAGAGACATCAATGTGTGGTTGCCTCTTGCATGCCCCCTACTGGGGACCTACCTGGCCTATAACCCAAGCATGTGCCCTGACCAGGAATTGAACCAGCGACCCCTTGGTTTGCAGGTTGGTGCTTCCCCATGAAATTTTAACAACACAGATATACTGTGTACCTGTTTATGTGCTATGGCTCTTTGGAGGGCTACAAAGCATTGTATTACTTACAGAGTTTCTCATTCCTGGCAACAAGAAGCAATTTTCACCAGAGAATGTATGCCCTACCTAACCCACAGCAACTGCCTCCTCTTTTGAACTTTTTTGGCACTTAAAATCTGTACCCCTCACTGGACAACTAATATAATCTCTAATTACAGCTTATTTTATTGACTTATACTGTTTTATTTAGTTTAACAGAATTTTACATTTTTAGTATATCATTTCTTAAACTAGATTTTAAGTGTCTGTCTTCTTACCCACAGCACACAGAACAGCAGTATTTTATATAGTTACACAGTGGCTAAATTAATTAATGCTTTAAAAGATTTTTAACAAAAAATTAAAAAGGACTATGCCCAATTAAACAAAAAAATAAAGTTCCATTAAAATAGCAATTATATGAAAACTGAAAAATAGACAACAGCTTGAAATGATTAGCAGACTGATTTTACAATATAAAATATAAATTTATATATAAAACATAAAATAGCTCAAGTTCAACATGTACTTGATTTTTCACAAATAAACAAAAAAAATTCAATCTTGATTCTCAAACAAATTATGTCAGCATTTTTCCACAGAACTACAAATAAGCACATAAAACAAAACCACAGTTAAACGTTTCCTGTATTATCATAACACCTGGCTAAATTGCACAGTTTGAAAAATCACTAGGATTATTTACAATCAGTTAATTCTGAATACCAGGCTAAATGCATTTGGATCCATAGAGGGCTGTTGATAAGAAAAGGTAAGCCAGCTTCACTAGCAAAAGAAAGGGCATTTTACACACTTAACCTTAAATTACAGACTTAGATAAAGAAAAATGATAGGGAGCCTCACTCAGCAGGCACTCACCACTAACCAAGTCTACAGGAAAGAGAGATGAATGGTTCAACTTCCCAACCATAGGGAGGAAGAGGAACAATGACATTGCTATTGGCACAAAAAAACACACAAAAAACCCCACAACAGCTTTTGTGTTTTCAGCAGTGCTAAGACATGTTTGTTGAAAGAAACCAAAAGTACATTCAAAATATAGGATAGATAGTCTGAGTCAAACACCAGCTAGGGACCAAAACACTGTTTATCCATTTAATCACACATTTTTTAAGAAAAGGTAACTTGCCATATAGAAATTAAGAGTGAGTCTGAAGCCAGATAAACCTTGACTACTGATAAATTCTGTAATGCTTGAAAGATTACATACAATCTCTCTTAGTACCAGTTTCCTTATCTGTAAAATGATTTTACAATACTGTTCCTACACTGCAGATTGTTTTAAGGATCAAAGATAATATAAAAAGAAACTATGATAGGGCCTAGGACTAAGAAAGCAACAAATAAATGATGGTACTTATTATTCTAATGACAGACTAGGGACTGTGAACATTAAAGTAGGTATCACAACCTGGTGGACTGGACATACATGTAAGTAAATAACAACAGCAATGAGCTGGTGAACCGTATGAAAAAAGGTCTACTGGAAATAGATGTGAGAAAAACAGTTAAGTCTGGCACTGTTGGCAAGTTTTCTAGAAAGGTTAATTTCTGAACCAAGCCCTGGAAAATCCATTCAAGAGTCAAACATGATAGGGGAAAGGAATGACAGGTAAAGGTAAATACCAAGAATCCAAAAGCACAGAGGAAAGGAAAGGCATGACACAAATAATATATAGTTTAGCATGGATGCAGCAAGAAATAAATGTGATGTGAAACTCTATTAGGTAAGGACAAAACAACCCAAATGCCCATAAACAGGCGGACAAACACCATGTGGCATAACCACACAACAGAATATAACTCAGCCATAAAAAGGAATAAAGTTCTAATATATGCTACCAGATGGATGACCTCTAGAATATGATGCTCAGTAAAATGTGCCACACACTAAAGGGCAAATACTGTATAATTCTACTAATATGAAATATCAAGGAAAGGTAAATTCATAGAGACAGAAAGTACATTAGAAGTTACCAAGAGCTTGGAGGAGAGAAGGAGGAAATGGAGAGTTATTTCTTAATAGGTGGAGTGCTTCTGTTTGCGTGATGAAAAATTTTGAAAATAGCGGTAATGGTTGCACAACACTGTGAATGTAATTAGTGCCACAAAACTGTACACTTAAAAAAAATCAGAATGGCAAATTTTGTTATGTATTTTACTACAAGAAAATAATTCCAAAAAGGTAAAGAGGTCCATAGCAGCATTATTCGTAATAGTTAAAACCAAAAACAACCCAACTGTCTATCAACAAGAAAACAGATAAACAAGTATGATGTGTTAATATAAAGAAATGCTACTCTATAATTTTTTAAAACTACTGACATACAAACAGTATGGGTAAGTACGGAAAACATGCCGAGTGAAAGAAGCCAATCATAAAGAGTATGTATTGTATGATCCCATATTAAATTCAGCAACAAGCAAAACAAATCCATACCAGTAGAAGTCGGAATAGTGGTACTCTCAGAGAATTGGGGTTGGGATGGACAGAGGTTATAGGCTCAAAAAGGGCATGATGGAAGTTTCTGAAGTGATGGAAATCATATGAATCTTGATTTTTTGATGGTCAATGTCATTTTGCTATATGTTTAAGATCTGGGTATTTTAAATTATTCCAATGTTTAAAAAAAAAAACCAAACAAACAGAAGGGTGGAGGAATGAAGATGGAATTAGGTAGGAACCAGCTCCTTAAAGGCTTTTGATATTGATGTTAAGGTGCTTTAGGTTTCATCCTGTAGGCAAAGGTGAGCATTTAAATGATATGAGGTTGGGGCAAGCACAGTGTTATTAAATTTGCATTTAGAAACTATCCGTGTGTTGGCCAAAAAGTTCATTTGGTTTTTTCCTAAGATGGCTCTAGTAATGTTTGGTTGTCTTTAACTTCATTAGAAACAATTTTGTTAGACTGTATTGTGACAGCTGTCATATCAGTGTGCATTTAAAAAACATCAAAATTGGAGAATTTTTGTGTAGACGTTTTGATATTGAAGATGGAAGAAAATATGTGACATTTTCATTATATTATGCTTTATTATTTCAAAAAAGATAAAAACACAACTAAAACACAAAAAGAGATTTGTGTAGTATATGGAGAAGGTGCTGTGATTGATCGAACATGTCAAAAGTGGTCTGTGAAGTTTTGTGCTGGAGATTTCTCACGTAGACCAGTTGAAGTTGATAGTGACCAAATTGAGACATTAATTGAGAACAATCAACTTTATACCATGCGGGAGACAGCCAACATACTCAAAATATCCAAATCCATAAAGTTATTGGTGAAATGAAAAATGTGTCTTTTATTTTATGAAAAAAACCATACAGACTTTTTGGCCAACCCAATACTTTGGCAACAGGGAGATCACATTGAAGAAGGGAAACAGGAAGGAGAGGAATAATTAAGAAAATACTTTAGAGAAATTCCCCTCCCCCCAAATCTGGCAATACATGGAGTCATTTTTACTTGTCAAATTCAGGGGAATGCCACTGGTATCTAGGAGGAAGGGTCAAGGTGCTGTTAAACATCCTACAATGCAAAAGAAAGCTCCCCACAACAAAGACCTATCTCTCTGGCCATAGTGTCAATAATGTTTGAGGAACTGATCTAAAGAAAAGATGAGAGGGTCTATACACTTCAAATTATATATGCCACCGTCCAGTATTATTTGTTTACATCAGAAAAAAATGTTTTATCAGACACTTCACTGTGAGAAATACAAGTAAGCAAGCTACTTTAAAAAGTGGTTACTAGTGCCAGGGCTAAATGGTAAATAAGCATCCATTCAAAAAAACCTTTTAAGAATCATTGAGCAGCTACTATCTTACAGATGAGGAAACTCAGGGCAAAAGATTTGTTCAAAGCCACACACTTAGAAAATGCCAGGGCCAGAGTTCAACTCAGGTACATATAGTCTCAAAGTTCATACTCTATTCTTTCTACTTGCAGTTTTCTAGTTACAACACTGCCTGATTGTTCAGGTAACAGACATTTGACCACAGGCCACAATACATACAAGCAGACCTTGCTTTGCATGGTAATGAAGGTTAGTAAAAATGATTGAAAGTCAAAACCATGTAATGCAATCTTAATAACTAGTGGGGAAAATGACTACTCCATGACATTAAAAAATTTGTCAAAACAACCGTCAGTTTTAAATGTATAGGGAAATTTTAAAAATAGCAAAACTATTGTTTATTTCATATGCTATATTTTAAAACAGAAACATTGAAAATTAAGCATTTATTTGTTAAAAACTTACCAAGAGTAACTAGAACATGTTTGCCTTCTTATGGTATAACTCACAAAACAAAGTGAGCAATCTTTCCTATGCCTTGGCAAATTGTTATACTCCTTCCTAAGTCTGTATGAGCTTTCATCACTTCATTCTTTGCATTTTCAGAATGGTAAAATATCTTTAAGTGTGTCTTTAGTTTTGACATTTTTGCCTGTATCACTTCTCTGGACATCTTTATCCTTTTGGTCACAAACATTTTACTCATTTATGTGGACTGACAAGTTTGCCTTCACTAAGTTTCTCTGGTTACCTATTTAAAATCTCTTAAATGGTGGCAGTGTCAACATTACCACAGTCAGCTATTTCTTCCATAACCCATTTATGTTTGCCTTTCACTTTCAGCATTACCATTTTCCTTCCTTTGCTTCACTTTTATCTTTGTTAGCTGATTCCCACTTTTGATTATCCATTTTTGTAAAAAAAAATTACATAGGGTTTATCACTAGGAAGCAACACAACTATACACTTGCCGGTCTTGTGTATTATGAATAACAAAACATACAATAAGCAATCACTAGACTTCAAAAAGTGACATAACTGGTCACTGACCATGATACTCATCTGTCATTTATATAGTGACCTGTAGACTGAAGAGCTAGCAGTAAAATTTGTACCTTAGCAATTACAGTAAATATACCATGGTGACTAAAATTTGAATCATATTGTTGAAGAGTTACTATTATTTAACTAACCCATAGTAACAAATTCATACATACTGGAAATTTTCAAAGCATTAAGGCTGCCAGTATGCATTTTCCCATCACATTTTTCACAACCACTCTTTCTTACCCAAAATAGCTCTGCAGAAAAAGCTAATCTCAATTCAACAGAATGCATTTTTACTGTTGGTAATATTTCCACCCAGTAGTCTAATGTATGTTACTAGGCAGAATGTGGTCAGAGGTCAGAAATACATATCACAATAAAGATAAATACTTCCACCTACCCCAACATGTCAGTAAGATTTCTGAATTTTTATTTAAAAGTCTCCTTCAGAAGTGCAAAGTACTTGTAAGTCTGTTGATTTATCATGTCTCATCCCCAATCCTCGCCCTCCTATAACAAAATACTCAAAAATACACCCTCAAAAAAACCTTTATAATGCTATCCATAATTATTTATTGTGTTCAAGCATTATGGATTTATTATTTAGGGATCTGCACAGGTGAATGGTGGCAAATACAGTTCCCTGGGTTAGACAGAGGGTAAGTGGTAGAGTCAAACACTGGCCAGAAAACAGGATTTTTTTTTTAAATGCTTTTTCTCAGGGTACATGGGCAAGTTATAGCTATGCCATATAATGATGGTTTTGAAAGCCTATGCTGGGCACTATATATAAAACGGTCTGTTTTCCAATATTAACTCTAAAGAAGTACCTTGTCATGAGTAAAAATTACTTTCAATTTCCCACCTAGCAGCCACTAAACCACAGTATCGGAAGACCTTTCCTTCCTTGCTAAATTGCATCTATATTAAGACAGTCACATACAAGTGTTAAATATATACCATGTTCTGTTCTGTTGTCATACCGATAACCCTTATCAAAACAAATTATGAGAACAGAGAGCCCAGAAATAAACCCAAGTCTTTACAGTCAATTAATATTTGAGAAAGGAGGCAAGAGCATAAAATGGAGCAAAAAATAGCCTCTTCAACAAATGGTGTTGGGAGATCCAGACAGCCATGTGCAAAAAAATGAAACTTGATCACCAAATTACCCCATACACAAAAATAAATTTAAGGTGGGTAAAAGACTTAAATATAAGTTGTAACACCATAAAAGTCCTAGAGGAAAACACTGGCAGGAAAATCTCAGACATTCCATGCAGCAACATCCTCACAGACACGTCCGCTAAAGCAAGGGACATAAAGGAAAGAATAAACAAATAGGACCTCATCAAAATAAAAAGTTTCTGCATGGCTAAAGAAAACAGCATTAAAATACAAAGAGAACCAACAGTATGGGAAAACATATTTGCCAATGAAACCTCAGACAAGGGCCTGATCTCCAAAATATATAAAGAACTCACACGACTCCACTCCAGGAAGACAAACAACCCAATTAAAAAAATAGGCAAAGGACTTGAACAGACACTTCTCCAAGAAAGACATACAGAAGGCCCAGACACATATGAAAAGATGCTCAACATCACTAGCCATTAGAGAGATGCAAATTAAAACCACAATGAGGTACCATCTCACACCAGTCAGAGTGGCCAACACAAATAAACAAATGTTGGAGAGGATTCAGAGAAAAGGGAACCCTAGTGCACTGTTGGTGGGAATGCAGATTGGTGAGGTCACTGTGGAAAACAGTATGGAATTTCCTCAGAAAACTAAAAATGGAACTGCCCTTTGACCCAGCAATTCCACTGCTGGGATTATACCCTAAGAGCTCTGAAACACCAATCCAAAAGAAGCTATGCACCCCAATGTTCAAAGCAGCACAATTTACAATAGCCAAGTACTGGAAGCAACCTAAGTGCCCATCAGCAAATGAGTGGACCAAAAACCTATGGTACATTTACACAATGGATTTCTACAAAGCAGAGAAAGGAGCAGCTTATACCCTTTCCAACAGCATGGATGGGACTGGAGAGCATTATGCTAAGTGAAATAAGCCAGGTGGTGAGGGACAAACACCATATGATCTCACCTTTAACTGGAACACAATCAACAGAAGAAAAAAGCAAACAAAATATAACCAGAGACGCTGAAGTTAAGAACAATCTAACAATAGCCAGGGGGGAGTGGCAAGGGGACAGTGGGGAAAGGGGATTACAGGAACTACTATAAAGGACACATGGACAAAATCAAGGGGGAGGGTGGAGGTGGGGGAGGGAGGTGGGTTAGGCTGGGGAGGGGTAGGGGTGGAGGGATGGGGAGAAAAGGCATACCACTGTAATTGAATAACAATAAAAATTAAAAAAAAAAAACAGATTATGAAGAGAAAGAAGACACTGTGAAAGATTAAACAATTAAAACGAAAACTGCCTAAAATTAAAGCATAAAACTTGATTCCCTAATGCTTTCTATGAATAAATTACTGTATTTAAACTTAGGTCAATGCTAGAACTTGAGTACAAAATATTGATAAACATTTTTCTTCTCCTACATTCAGTGAGGTCCATCTGTAAGAAGACTGAGTTAAAGTTGGTTATATTCCAGAACATAGTATTTGAGTCTGATGATCTGTCCAAAGTGCAACCTAAAATGACAGTTCTCTAGAGTGTTCTTTATCTTTGGAAAGACGGAACCATGAAGTTAAAGATGAAAGGTCTTTAACATCAGTCTAATATGAAATAATTCATGAATCTCCTGAGCATTTATCTGTTTTAGCCTGACTCAGTTCAATAGAGCAGCACTTTTCAACTGGTGCATCGCAAGACTTTTAGAACACGCACTACCTGACTATTCAAATAGACAGGGGCACTGACCTCTTTTCCCTTGGACTGTCAAATAAAAAAATGACAGCAGCCAAACACAAGATCATTTATCTGGTGTGAATGATCAAAATTATACCTATTTTTTTGTCAGGTCAGCAAAACTATCTTTTAGTATTTCACAGAATTTTAGTAATTAGTTTACCTGTGTGCCATGAGATGAAAACAGTTGAAAATTGCTATAATAGAGTAATTGTTTAAAAAGTTTTAAAAAGAAGAGTAAAATATAGTCTCTGTTTTCCATGGTCTTAGACTCTAATAAGGGGCTGAATTAGCCACATAAATGACTATAACAAAAATAAGGTGTAAGAGAAAGTTTAAAGAAAAAGAGTGTACGACTCAGGAGAATTTGCAGGAGGAATAGAATTTTGAAAAGATGAAATAAACAGTCAAGACGGAAAAGGAAAAACAGAACACCATTTTGAGGAAAAGAGACTAGTTCAGTTCAATGGAAATTTAGGATGCATTTAGGGATAAATCATATATTGAAATACTAGTTGAAGTCAGTAAACAAAGTGCCACACAGATCCGCAATCATAATTCCATCTACAATTAGAAGATTAAGGTCAAGGAAATGGTAAAACACCCAGGGCTGAAAATAGTAAATCTTTTGTGTCTGCCTTTAAAGAGGTCTTTAAGAATTGAGACCTTCTATATTCACATAGCTTAATTATAAATAAGAATCTAAAGCCCTTAAACCTACATGACTTTATCATTTGTTCCAGGAAATTCTTGTCCAAGAAGATATGGATATAAACCAGTAAATAACTTCATTATTTGCTTTAGGAACTTCTAAAAAGATTCATTTAACTAAACAATAGCCTGCTCAACCAACTCCTTAGTACACTAAATTGCTCAGCTAGGCAAACCTGCTCGCTTATAAAATAAATATTTACTCATCAAGACTTGCTCAACTAGTCCTAAATTATCAGATCACAAGTTTTGCCTAGTGTCAATATGTTCTGTGAATTGAAAGACCTGCCTTGTCTGTGTCCGTACCTATGAGTTGTGTGGGGTCTCTCTTCCCTTCTCTTCTTTCTTTTTTTTAATCCCTTCACCTTTTTCAGACAACTGTACAGTGATTATTACCAGAGGGATGGGGCGTGTGGGAGGGAAAGTCAGAAGAGAGTACAGGGAACAAATGGTGGGATCTGACTTAGGGTAATGAACACAGAATATACAGATGATGTATTATAGAACTGTGCAACTGAAACCTACATAATTTATTAACCAATGTCACTCCACTAAATTCAATAAAGAAAAGAAAAAAAAACCGAAAGACCTGCCCTTACACCTCTAGAGCCCAGACCCCAAAACCCTACACACTTCCATCCAGGACCTCGTCTTTCTGAAACAGTTACGGAACTCTTTATGGTGATGCTCTCTCTCACTGCAGTAAGTATAAATTTGGCTTAGTTTGAGCACCAGGTTATTTTGATGGTCTTTTTGGAAACTTGACTGGTTGAATCTAATCTTAAATTTAGAGTTCTGAAATGTGTAGTAAAGGCATTGGCAAGCTGATACAGCTAACAAATACAAAAACAAGGGTTAGTGGAAATTATGATGTCTACAAAAAATAAGTGAAAGAGTAAACATCAATAAGTGTGTTATCATCCAACAGAATAAATACTATATCTAGTCTATATGAACATTCATTTTGGCCTTCCTAGAAATATATATATTCTTAGCCTGCACAGACTATAGGAGTTCCTCCAATGAGATGCCCAAGGACTTAGCTCTTGTTTGTATTAATTAGCCTACAGTAAAATTTTGGTTTTGTTTTGGTATGTCATTTCACCACAGAATCTATGACGTTAAGTGAGGACTTGCTATAGTTATCTCTATCAAAGCTTGACGAAAAAGACCTTTAAAATCATCCAATTTTTTTTACTCTCACACAGCAACTCTCTCTAATCTTAATTAAATTTCCTAAGTAGACTTTTTCAAGAAAAGAAAATAAAGTGATTGGCAGACAAAAATCTATTTATAAGTTAGCTTCCTTGAGATGAACTAATATACAGTGGCATTCTTATGTGTTTACTTAAGTCAGTTCAACAGAATAATTCCTAGGCTGAATGAATAAAAGTTGGTTCCTGATCCCCCACTTATGAAAAAGAATCTAGAGCAGAGAAAAAGTACGACAACTATAAAAGCTGATCTCTTTATTCAATTTAACACCTTGAAAACTCAAGAGATGTGAAATAAAACCATAAAACTAATGATCAGGGCAACTTGTTTTAAAATGCCTCTTTTGTGTTTTTGTCTGAAGAAACTTACAAAATGCTTAACTTCTAAACTTCAGCAAATACAGTTTAAAGAGCCCAGGCTTTAGAGTCAGGGGCCTAGAAGCAACGGTCTATTAATTTCAACCAATACACATTACACATTTCAAAAAGAATTTTGGATGATGGAAAACTATTGGACCAGGAATCTAGAGAGCTGGATTTTAGGCCCCAATTGTCTAGGCTTTCTTGCTACCAAACCCTCCACTCCATTGTACCCTTGATCCTTCATTCTGCTATGCTAAATATTATACAGGTTAAGACATGAGAATATATACTCAATACATGTTAGCTATTATCATTACCACTCCTTCACTAATCTTACTTCTGGGTATTCACACTGCTATTCCCTTTATCTTGGCTAACTCTGAAACTCAAGTTTTATCTCCCAGCCCCACCCGCAGAAAGAGTTGCTCCCATAGTACCCTGTACATACAGTCACACAATATCACTAATGTAATGATTTATTTGTCTGTCTCTCCCACTAGGCTGTAAACTGCTTACAGGCAGAAAACATGTCTTATCTTTGTATTCTCAGAGTGCCAATTCACAGTAAAGAAACTATAATCATCTGCAGAAAGAATAAATGCATGTGTGCACCTACTAAACTAAGTGACTTGTGGTATTCCTGCCACTCTGACATTCTAGAAACCAAGTTGGGTACTTGAAAGAAAGTTGGTACTATTTAAAAGAAATTGGGAAGTCAGAAGGAAAAGTTGGTGGGAAAGGGAGCAGGCTAAATTAGTTCAAATTGAAAAATGAAAGGTCCAATAAAGAAGCCAGTACTAACATGATAGATTTAGAAACCACGTCTGTAAAGATTGTTAAAGTCTGGGGAGGCTGAGATATATAAATAAGTTTACAATGTGTTTAACCAGTATCTGCTGCAATTACATCAGTTTGGTACTATGACAAAGGATGGACAGGTGAATTAGTATTTATTGTGTACTAATGACACTGTCAGGCACTGTATTAAGTACTTTTACAAATTAAAAAACCAAATCCTCAAAACGACTTTCTGAGATGAGGATTTCTATCCCCATTTTATAATGTGGAAATCCAGATGAAGTGTGGTAAACGAAGAAATGGAAGCTAAGAGAGGTTACACAGCTCTAAGCAGTTACCCTGATTCCCAACCTAATGATGTTATCTTAACTTTTCAAATACATGTAGGTGTTATAGTGATTTACAAAATATGAATTCACTTAAGATGAACTAAATTAATGGGCAATTCCTGTCATGTATTCTTTTCAAGCTAATATTTAAAAGAGCTGTCATGTAGGGGGTCTGTTAAATGTGCCTGACACTTAAAGGAGGAAAGAAGTCATTTCCTGGCCCAGCAACTTTACTCCTTGGTATCGTACACAGCTAACAGAAATGCATCTATTGTTCACCAGAGACAAGAGAATATTCACAGAGACACTATACATAATAGCCCAAGGCTGGAAACAGCTGAGACAGCCTTCGACAAGAGAATGAATAAATGTGATACAGTCACACAAAGAAGTACTACAGAGCAATGAAAATGAACAATCTACAGCTATACTAAGTTAACACAGATGAATTTCACAAACATGATAGTGAGTGCAAAAAGTCAGATACAAGACTACAAACTGAATGGTTACAATGATATCAAGTACAAAAACAAGCAAAGTTAATCTATACTATTAGAAGTCAAGATAATTAGAAGGAGACTTGACTTTGGGTGGTGAACACACAATACAACGTACAGATGATGTATTGTAGAGCTGCACACCCAAAACCTATATACTTTTATTAACCAATGTCATCCCAATAAAGTCAATAAAAAAGTCAGGATAATGGTTACCTTTAGGGGGAGAGGAATAGAAGTGACTACAGAGAGGTAGGTATAGTAAAAGGGAACCTCTGGGGACCGCTGGTTACACAGGTGTATCCATTTATCACTCTATCCACTTATGACACATGTACTTTTCTGTGTGCAATTATATTTCACTAAGGTATTTTTGTTGTTTTTTCTTTTAAGGACCCTCCCACACAAAAAGATTGGAAAATAATGATGTAGAAGAGATCAGGGATTCAAATTAAGTCTCTCAAAATCCAAGACCCTGCTTTCCCCCCCCCCTTTTATCAAACTGCTCCCTTTGAAATTATCTACTGGTGCACAGTAATGATTTCCCTAAATAAAATCAAACATGATAAAAGTAGCCATTAAGTAATGCTGCTTAAAGCAGCGATACCTAATTGGACTAGTCTATAAAAAATTATCTTTATTCATCTTTTATCCTTCAACAAAAAAGTGTTAAAACTATAGTAGGGGACCACTGAAATTTGGAGGTTGAGAAATCCTTAGAAACCACCTACTTCAACAACTTCATTTCAATATAAGGAAACTGAGGCCCCAAGAAATTAAGAATACTGGCCAAAGTCACACAGCTGGTGGGCAGTAAAAGGCCATGGGTAAAACTCAATTTCAATTATTCATTCATTTCTTTACTTAAATATTTATTGGGCAAACACAATAGTCTCAGACTATTCTAGGCACTGCAGATAGACACTATGTCCAGGTGAATGGAAAAAAATAATAATCAAGTCAATCTTTTAAGAGATTTCTCAAAGTTTAAAGAACAATTAAATATAAAAACCAAAATCTAACAGACTGACTTTGTCCTTTAGATAGGATAGTCTTTGCCTTTTTAAGATTGAATTTAAGCAAGTCTTTTCTTTTTGACACAAATATAGACCTCCAATGCTGTACTACCTCTAACATCATTAAGTATTTTCCATGTACCAGGCATTGTTCTCACTGCTTCACATGTACTAACTTACTCTCACAACAGCTCTCCAAGACAAGGTACATATTCTTACTATATTACTATTATTCCATTTATAGAAGAGAACACACAGCTCCTCTGGGGCTAGTATTACCCCGATGGAAATTCCATCAGTCTATAACCTACACATGCACTGTGAACACTGTGATCATTGGCTCTCAACCTTTAAGTGTGCCCCAGGATCACATGGAGGAACTTGTAAAATACACGGAATTGGTTTGCAGTCCAGGACTCTTTCTTTAAAAACAAAATACAAAAACAACAACAAAAAAAACCCCTTTTGCTTCATAAGGAACCGAAGAGATTAACATCTCCATCACCTCAGATAAAAGACTTCTAAACATAGGGAAACTGAAGGTACCTGTGCACACAGATATTTCATTTGATGCTACCTGAGAATCAACTCCACAATTACAATAAATCACTATCACCTATCATAGGTTTTCTTTTCCCATGATTCTGACCACCTACGGAAAAATTTCCTTTAAAATGTTTTAAAGGCAAATAACCACTGAAATTGCCAGATCACACTTTTGACAATAAACCAATGAAAAGAAAACCCAACCCCCAGGAAGAAAAAAGATCCTCCTACAAGAGTCCTGGTGTATAACAAACTCAATGGACCTTCAGTTTCCTTATCTGCAAAACAGAGATACTACTAATACCTATTCCATAAGTCTACTTTAGGAGTAAGACAGTATTTGCAAGAGCTTAGAAAAGTGCCTCTGTTGAGCCATCATTGTTCTTTTGATAAAGAAAGGAATGCATTATTCTATCATAGATTAAAATAAGCATGTTAATTAAGTTTCCCTGAACATCAAAATAGCATACCCCAATATTTTCTTTCTGTACATCTCAAGTAGTTTGTGGAAACTACTTGAGACAATTTAGACATAGAACTCTAGATTGGCTGCTGATGAATTAATTCAACAACTATGTATTATATGCCCACCATGAAAGACTGACTAGGAATCTAAGGACAGGGTTCATGAAAGGCAAGATTCTTTCCACCATGGAACATAGAGTCTATAAGCAAAAATAAATGTTAAATAAATATATAAGTTGTGATATGTTCTGTTAGGGAAAATAAATGTATGGTTAAAGATAATACAGAATGAAGTAAGGATAGAGAATTTGAAACAGGTTTCTCTGAGGAAGTAATACTTAACCTGAATACTAAAGGATGAGCAGCAATTAGCCCAAGGTGGACATAAGAACTCTCCAGGCAGAGGAAATAGCCATGTTTGAAGGCTTTGAGGCTGGAGAGACCCCAGCCCATTTAAAGAAGTGAAGTAAGGCCAGTGGGGCTGAGGCTCACTGAAGAAGGAAGAGAATGTCTTGAAATGAAGTTGGAGAGATCGGCAGAGGTGAGATGATACAAAGTCCTGTAGGCTATGGAAAGGAGTAAGGATTTTATCCTAAGTGCAATGGGAAGCAAATGAAGTATTTTTAAAAGTGGGAATGGCATAACAAACTCTGCATTTTTAAGATCTGTTTATCAACTGTGTGAAGAACATATTGAACAGGAACAAGTAACAAAACAGAAAGTCCTATTAGAAGGTCTAGTCTAGCCCAATATTCCAGAGAGGAAATCACTGTATCTTAGACTAAAGCAGTGACAGCACAAATGAAAAGAAATGGACTGCTAAAAGTTCACTTGACACAACTTCAGTTTTGTAATAGGTTTGAGATTAGCTGTTTTCAAAGTCTTCAAAGGGGTTAAATAATTAAAATCTTCAGCCACAACTAACTTCAGTAGAACTCCTGATAAAAGCTCAAGAGTCTACTGTGACCACAGTGAGATACCACTTTTTATACCCAGTAGGATGGCTCTATTCAAAGGCAGACAAAAGCAAGTGTTGGCCAGGGTATGGAGAGAGTGGAGCCTTCACACATTGCTGGTGGGATGTAAAATGGTACAGCTGCTGTAAAAAACATTTTGGCAGCTCCCCAAAATGTTAAACATTAGAGTTAACACATGACCCAGAAAAATCATCCTGATGTATATACTTAAGAGAAATGAAAACATATATCCACATGAAGACTGTGTACATGATAGTTCACAGCAACATCGTTCATAATAGCCAAAAAAGTGAAAATAACACCATGTCCACCAACTGATTCTAGATAAATAAAATATAGGGTACCTATACAATGGAGTATGACTCAGCCATAAAAGGGAATGAAGTTCTGGTATATGGTACAACAGTATGTTAAGTAAAGGAGCCAGTCACAAAATACCACATGTTATATGATTCCATTTATATAAAAAGTCCAGAACAGGTAAATCCAGAAAGACAGAAAGTACATTGGAAGTGGCCTAGGATTAGGGGTTGGAATAGGGTGTGATAGTTAATGGGTAAGAGGTTTGTTTTGGGAATAAAAAAAATGTTCTAAACTTAGATTGTAGTGATGGTCACACAATTCTGTGAATATGCTAAAACCATAAATTGTACACTTTAAATTGGTGAATTTTATATATGAATTACCTCAATTTTTTAAGAGTCAACTGTGAGTAAATATGACATTTTCCTTTAACAAATAACAAAGTCTAATTGTATTTCCCAAATAGTTCTCAGAGGACATGTGGACATTTGTCTTTTTGTAACGCATGTTCCTGAGAAATTTTTAATACATTAACTGCATTAAATAAAATGGAATTACTTTAGGCACTCATTTTTAAACAATAATGAGCATCTTCATCACTTTCACAGCTTTTTGAAAAGTGCATACATCCACGCCCTGGCCAGGTAGTTCAACTGGTTAGAGTATCATCACCATACACCAAGGCTGCATGTTTGATCCCTGATCAGGACACATACAAAAATCAACCAATAAATGCATAAATAAGTGGGGCAAATAGATATTTCTTCCTCTCTTTTTCCCTCTGTCCCCCACAGTCCTCCCCTCTCTCTAAAATCAATGGGAAAAAAATACATACATCCAGGACCCAAAGATTCTGGCTCAGTAGGTCTGGAATAAAATCCGGGCATCTATGTACCTATTCTCATTATAGAGACAGAGTTAATCAAATAAAACTCCTAATAGACTTAAAGGAACCTGCTGGTAAACGCTCAGAACAAGACATATTACTTTGTAGTACATGTAACTACTTTTAAACCTGTTTTTATAAATTCAGAATGTCACTTACCTTGCCTGTAATTTTAACAAAAAACACCCCTGTTGCTTTCTTATTATGTTTCTATCCTATGCACAATTATCATTTAATGCAACAAGGCAGTCTAAGAGAAACTATCATATTTTTTAAAGTCTACGCCATTAAGTTCTACATCTTAAAAAGAGGGAACAATACTCAAAGAAACTAATGGAAAATCATTAGAAATATAAAGGATTACACCACAGGCACAGTAGGTTTATTTACTTTCAAAATAAACAGAAAATCCATTAAAAGGTTAGAATGCATCTAAGAAAATTAACCTTGCTTAACAAAATTAAGGTGGGCAAAAATGCCATCAAAAAAACAAGTACCAACTGTTGAATCTAACCTCTGGACTCAACATAAATACTCAGGGGCAGGGTTTGCAACTGAGAAACACGAAGTCAAGCTGGTGCCAGCTGTCATAAAGACAGAAAGCTTTGTTCAGCAGAAAGAGCAGTCAGAAAGACTTGGCACATGCTCTTTTAGCCATGTGACCTTGAGCAAATGAAGCTTTCTAAATCTTACTTTCATCCACTTTCAAAAAGAGATCGTATCTGTTCTTCCTATTTCAGAGTGCAGTTTTAGGAAGCAAATGAAATAACAGCTGTGAAAGTGCTATACACAAATTTAAGGCATTATTACAATTATTTAGAAGAATACACTCTACCTGCTAACAGTTCAGATAGTTCCATTTCAAAACTGGAAATTATAAGAAATGTATCTTTTTCTATAACTCCATCGCCCTTTCTTTTCTAGCTCCCTTGATTATTCTACACTAATAACCCTAAAATTATTAGCAAAGGGCAGTATGTATATAGAGTAAATATAGAGCAGAAGTTGCAATGAACGAGAAGAAGGGCCAATGAAGGACCAGAGCAGAAGATTTCATTAAAACTACCTCCCGAGTACATAGGTAGTACTGGCAGATGCACTGATTTCTTCGTAAACCACCTTCTCTTTTTTGGCAAATAATTTCCACTCCAAAGAGAAACAATACACAAAGAATTTTCATCAGGAACAAAAACACAATTTCCTCATCTGTAAATTCAAGTAGTAAACAAGATGGTTTCAGAGAAACTTTCCAGCTCTAACATTCTATCATCTATGGATCAGATCCTCTCCTTGATTCCTCAGAGAAAATCTGTTAAAACAGATGGAAAGAAATGGTTCCTTTGGTCAGTCTGTTCACTTTTGGGTTCGCTCTAAGATTAAAGGGAACTCAAATACAGGTTTACAGGGCAATATAATAAGTTCATTTATATAAGGATTAAAAAAATCACATTCGATTATTTATCAGTGAAACAAAAAGACATATATTTAGAAAACACTACCAAGTGAAGATGGCAAACAAAAACACAGTACAACAAGAAATAATCAATTAATGTGACTGACAGGAAAGAGACTGGGTGGGCAAATTCTGAACTCTAAAAACGTTTTACTATCTCATGGTTAAAATGTGATAACTAATATTATAAACAGGACTTTTTTGCCGTTTATAATCTCAGATTCATTAGCCTGAAATTCCTTCACGCTTTAAAATTCTTTAGATTCAATAAGACACGTCAGATTTAAATGTAGTTAAGAAACAGTGGTACATTAAAATCATAGTGATATAGATATTGCCCACTCACTATCTCTTCTAAGATGACTAATAACGAATCTTAAATCTCACATTCTAAAACAGAACTCTTGATTTTTCTCCCTTTAAACTTACTCCTCGCTCTTGCCTTACCAATCTTAGTTTTAGCTCAATTAAAGTATCTAGCAATCATCCTTGGCTCCTCCCTTTTCCTCACTCTCCACATCTAATCCATCAGGAAGTCCTGAAGGCCTGACCTCTAAAATAGCCAGAATCCATCCATCTCTCTCCATATCTGCTGCTACTGTCACTGTTTTGAGCCAACACCATCTCTCACCTAGAATATTCTAACAGGCTTCTGGCTTTCTTCCATTCTGTCTTCTCACCATCCCTTCTCCACATCCAGAGTGATCTTTTCAAAATCACCAATGTCTCCCAACTGTTTACACACAACAAAGGCTGCCTGCTTTCCAGTGAATTTTATTAAAATACAATCTAAACTCCTTCTGTACACCTAAAATGAATGATCTGATCCCTGCCTGGCCCACTGACCTCATCTTATTTCACTCTTTTCTCCTGTTACTTATACTCTAATTGCAATTGCCTTCTTTCAGCCCTTAAAAAAAAAAAAAAAAAAAAAAGATTGGAAGAAGAAGGAAAAGGAAAAAAAGAAAAGCTTATTCCTACCTTTGGATCTCTATACTAGCTTGTTTCCTCTACCTGAAAACCCTCTTCCCCCAAGTGTTTGCATGGCTGATTCTTTATCACTCAGGTCTTACCTCAAACATGCTCTTCCTTAGAGAGGCTCCCATTTACCACTATATCTAAAAAATACAAGAGGTGAATAGGCAGAGTACAGGATTTTTAGGGCAGTGTAACTAATGATTCTGTATAATAACAATGATGGATACATGTCATTATACATTTGTCCAAACCCATAGATGTGCAGCCATCGAGAGTGAACTGTAGCATAAACTACAGACTTTGGATGGGTACAATGTATCCATTTAGGTTAATCAATTATAACAAATGTATCCTTCTGATGGTGAATGTTAATAATGGAGGAGGCTATGTATGTGTGAGGGCAAAGGGTATGTAGGAAATCTCTATACTTTCTCCTCAATTTTGCTGTGAACCTAAAAACACTCTAAAAAAATCAGTCTTCTTGGCCAAAAGCTCTCCCTATGTAGTGCTTCCCAACCTGAGATCTACTCCTTTTGGTAAACATAGCCTTTGTCCTCATTAGGCCCTGATCATCCTATTTGCCTAGATGAAGGGACATAAGAACCAACCTTACTAAAAGAAGAATTCTGAATTATTACCAAGGAATTATTAACCAGCTTTAAAAAATTAATAAACTAGTAACTGATTTCATTTCACAGCATGCTCTTGGGAGAAGACGACTCCTCCCCCAAACAGCAATACAATCCCCATCCCACTGTCTTTGAATCTGGCCACATGATTCCTTTGCCCAATAGATGATAAGCAAATGTAACATACATATAGCAAAAATTTTAAACGCAAATGTGTGATTTGGCTTATTCTCTGGGACTTTTGCAATCTGCCATGAGAACACGCCCCAGGAAGTCTCCAGTCTCCTTTTGCCTGGATCTGAGAATAAGAAGACACATGGAGCCGGCCTGCCTGCCAACCTAGAGCAATCAATCTCACTTGAACTATAGCCCTCATGGAACGTGTATGTTTATTATAAGTCATTGAGCTTTTAAGAGTATTTAATTCCTGCAGAAAAAGCTGACTGACACAGGAATATGGTTTTTCTGGTACAGTAATATTTAAATATTTACATAACTCTGAATATCAGTGTATATGACTTTATAAGTTGTAATATATGTAAATACTATTTTGTGCTCTGCTTTTTCAATTTAACATTAAATATGTATATTATGAACACTTTGAGATATAAAATTACCAGAACATCTACACTGCAGATAGTTGTCTTATAATTCATAATTCACATTTTGTTAAGTACCAGGAAAGTAAGCATAGCATGATTCCAAGCATAAGCCTACAGAATTCAGAAAAGATGGTTCACAAATTTAGAGTTAGAACATAGTAGGCCTTGATGTTCTCTACTTTTTAGTCTTAATAAGTATTCCTTTTGTAGTCCAAAAATGCCTCCAAAAGAAATACTTACACCTATACATTTACCATCAGGAGACTGCAAATGTTACTCATTTAAGAAAGAACATGCTAAAAACTAAAGGTTTTTTAATGTAATTGTATTGAATAATTGTTATTATTCTGCATGGAAAACCAGAAAATAATGTCAACACACAGGAATCATACTTGGAGAAAAGTTCACTTGTTTGAACATCTTTTTCCATGACAGAGAAAGAACTGCTTATTACATGTGCCATGAATAATTATCACCTGCTATTCACAATTTGATCTTCTCTAATATCTGGCCTCTGTTCCCAACTGTCCAGCTCTTAAGTTCAGCAATGAAAACCATGTTGCCAGAACCAAAGGTCACTTTTTCATCCTTTTCATCCTTGATCTAAAGTTTAGCAGCACCAGACACAAACTACAGCTCCCTCCCCTACTTCTTGAAATACTTTCTTGCTTTTTGTGATATTACATTTTCCTGGGTTTTCCTCCTATCTCTCACAGACTTTTTTAGCTTCCTCTACTTGCTTGCTCTCCTTCAAAGACCCTGTGAATGCTGATGTTCTTCAGGCTGGATCTTAGAGCCCTTCTCTTACCCTCTCCTCCCTCTTCCTCCCTTATGTAAACTTAACCATTCAATAGTTTTAAATAACATCTAAACTGAGGCTAGTTCCTAAATGACTGTCTGCAGCAAAGACCTCTCTGGAATTCCACACTTCAAATTCATCCTCCTTAGCTTTTCCTGTCTCAGAATACAGTATCATAACACTCATCAATCCATTGAGTTATGACTCATATCATAACTTCAGAGTTATTCTTGTCAATTCCTTCTCCCTTAACCATCACATCCAATCCACCAGCAAATTCTGTCAACTTTACTTCCAAAGCATAGCTTAAATATTCTCACTCTTTGCCAATTCCACTCACTATCACTACCAACCCAGACTAAACTACTCTCATGAATTTCAGTGGATGAAATTCATCCACTGAAAGATGAGTCTTCTAGCTCCTCTACAGTTTTATCACCCCTCCCAAATGCACCCATAATATACTGCCTTCCCATGAGGACCAAAAATTAAAATTTTTAGAACATAAATATGGTCTTATTACTTCACTGCTTAAAACCTTCTAATGGCGTCCAATGCACTTTTCCATATCATAGCTTACAAGAGTCCTAACCTACATGTTTTTTTTACTTCATCTTTTACCATCCTCCCCCATCCATTCACTACACTTCTTGCCAAGTTGTTTTCAGACTCAGTACCTTGCACTTTATTCCTCCTGTTACTTGAAATGCCTACACACACTCTCTCCTTTCTTCTCCTCCACCTTCCATCAGCCTTTACTAAGCATTCAGTTACAGTCACTTCTAGAAACTGCCAGAGGTGTTACTTTATCACTATCAGTTCTTTAAACTGGCTATGAGTATATTCCAGAACAGTTCAAAGTGTGCATCTGAAAACATCTGAGAACATTTCTTAATATCAAGAAATTGATAAAAATGTAGAATCTTATTTTTAACTGGAAAGGAACACATACATCATCTACTATCCTATGACATATGACAAAAATAATTCAGGGAAATTAAATAATCTATTTTATAAGGCTATGACCCTGTGTTCAATAGCCTGATCAACCCTCTACTATTTGCTTATTACATTTCTACTTCCCTTAAGATAACCCCAGTCACAGAAAAAAACCAATCCTAAAATTTGTATGAAATAAGAAAGGATCCTACATAGTCATAAAGCCTTCATAAAGAACAACAAAGCTGGAGGCATCACACTTCCTTACTTCAAAACATATTACAAAATTACAGTAATCAAAACAGTATGGTGCTGCCATAAAGACACATATACAGGACAATGGAAGAATACAGTAACTGTTCCCAACCTTTTTGGCACCAGGGACCAGTTCATGGAAGACAATTTTTCCAGACCAGGGGCGGGGAGATGGTTTCGGGATGATTCAAGCGCATTACATTCAAGCTCACCTCCTGCTGTGAGGCCCAGTTCTTAACAGGCCGGGACCCGTACCAGTCCACGGCCCAGAGGTTAGGAACCCCTGGAATAGAGAACCCAGAAATAAACCCACACACATATATAGTCAAACGATGTTTGGCAAGAGTGGTAAGACTACACAATAGGAAAAAGGTAGTTTCTGCAACAAATGGTGTGCCAAAAAATGAAATTATATCCTTATCTTATACCATATAAACAAAATCACTTCATAATGCCTTAACTAAAAAAATACCTTAAATATAAAACCTGAGACTATAACTGTCCCAGGAGAAAACAGAGGAAAAGCTTCATAATTTTTATCTTGGCAATGATTTCTTGGACATGATATCAAAAGCAAAATTGGACAACAGGGCTATGTTACACTAAAAGCTCCTTTACAGCAAAGAAAACAATAAACAGAGTGAAAATATAACATAAGGAATAGGAGAGAATATGTGCAATCCATATACCTTATTAGGGGTAATATCCAAAATATATAAGGAACTCCTAAGAACTCAACAGCAAAAAAATAAAAATAGGACTTCCAGCCAAGATGGAGGTGTAGGTAGATACACACTGCCTCCTCACAAAACCAAAAGGAGAACAACAACAAATTTAAAAACAAAAAATAACCAGAATTGCCACAACACCAAATGCATGGAAGTCCAACAACCAAGGAGTTAAAGAAGAAACATTCATCCAGATGGTGAGGAGAGGTGGAGATAGGCAGCTGGGCCAGAGAGGACACGAAGCAAGGTGGCAGCTGGTGGACGGCCAGACAGTGGCTAGCAGACCAGGTAGTCCATATTTGTGTGCGGATAAACTGGGAAGAACTGTGGAGCGAGACACAGACTGCACAACCCAGGGTTCTAGCACAGAAAAATAAAGCTTCAAAACCTCTGGCTGTAAAAACCTGTGGGAACTGCAGCAGCGAGAGAAACTCCGGGCCTCACAAGATAGTTCGTTAGAGAGACCCACAGAGTCCTACATTGTACCCAAACCCACTCACCTAGGAATCAGCACCAGAAGGGCCCAATTTGCTTGTGGGTACCAGAGGAAGTGACTGAAAGCCAGCCAAGAGCTGAGCAAGCAGCACTGTTCCCTCTCATACCCCTCCCCCACATAAAGCGCCACAACACAGCTATGTCGATTGCCTCAAGCTGGTGAATAACTAAGGCTCCACCCCTTACTACATAACAGGCGCACCGAGACAAAAAATATGTGGCCCAAATGAAAGAAACAGATCAAAGCTCCAAAAATATAACTAAGGAATGAAGAGATAGCCCATCGATCAGATGCAGAGTTCAAAACACTGGTAATCAGGATGCTCACAGAAATAGTTGAGTACAGTCACAAAAGAGAGGAAGAAGTGAGGGCTATGCAAAGTGAAATAAAGAAAAATGTACAGGGAACCAATAGTGAAGGGAAGGAAACCAGGACTCAAATCAACCGTTTACAACAGAAGGAAGAAATAAACAGTCAACCAGAATAGAATGAAGAAATAAGAATTCAGAAAAAATAAGGAGAGGCTTAGGTACCTCTGGGACAACTTCAAACATTCCAACATCCAAATCATAGGGGTGCCAGAAGGAGAAGAGGAATAGCAAGTAATAGAAAACTTAGCTGAACAAACAACGAAGGAGAACTCCCCCAATCTGGCAAAGGAAATAGACTTCCAGGAAGTCCAAGAAGCTCAGAAAGTCCCAAAGAACTTGGACCCAAGGAAGCACACACCAAGGCACATCATAATTACATTATCCAAGATTAAAGATAAGGAGAGAATCATAAAAGTAGCAAGAGAAAAGGAGACAGTTACCTACAAAGGAGTTCCCATTAGACTGTCAGCTGATTTCTCAAAAGAAACTTTGCAGGCAAGAAGGGGCTGGAAAGAAGTATTCCTAGTCATGGAATACTGAATACCATGTAGTCAAGGACCTACATTCAAGATTACTCTATCCAGCAAAGCTATCATTTAGAATGGAAAGGCAGATAAAGTGCTTCCCAGATAAGGTCAAGTGAAAGGAGTTCATCATCACCAAGCCCTTATTATATGAAATGTTAAGGGGACTTATCTAAGAAAAAGATCAGTAAAATGATAAACTCACAACTATCAACATCTGAACCCAAAAACAACAAACTAAGCAAACAACTAGAACAGGAACAGAATCACAGAAATGGAGATCATATGGAGGGTTATGCTGGGGGGGGGGGGTTGCGTGGAGAATGGGGGAAAAGGTACAGGGAATAAGAAGCATAAATGTTAGGTACAAAATAGACAGGGGGAAGTTAAGAATAGTATAGGAAATGGAGAAGCCAAATGGGTTATATGTATGACCCACAGACATGAACTAAAAGGGGAGTAGGGTGGGGGAGCTGGTGGGAGGAGGGCGCAGGGCAGAGGGGAATAAAGGGGATAAAAATAATGGGACAACTGTAACAGTATCATCAATAAAATATATTTTAAAAAATAAAAATTTCAAATCTTACAAGATGAAAAACACTTTTTTTAAAAATAACCTGATTTAAAAATTGGCAGAAGACTTGAATAAACATTTCTCCAAAGACATGCAAGTGGCCAACAGGTATATGAAAGGATGCTCAACATCACTAATCATCAGGAAAACGCAAATCAAAACTATGAGATACCATGTCATATGTATTAGGATGGCCATTATAAAAAAAAAGTAAATAATAAGTGTTGGTGAGGCTGTGGAGAAATCAGAACCTTTGTGCACTGTTGATGGGAATGTAAAATAATGCAGCTGCTTTGGAAAGCAATCTAGAAGTTCCTCAAAAAATTAATAACGGAACTGCCATATGATCAGTAATCCCACTTCAGGGTATTTATCCAAAAGAACCGAAAACAGTATCTTCAGAGATATTTGCAGCATTACTCACAGTAGCAGAGGTAGAAACAACCTGAATATCCATAGTGGGTGAATGGATTCCACAATGGAATCCAATGTGGTAGATAGATACAATGTAACATTATTCAGCATTTAAAAAAGAAGGCTTGTCATATGCCGCAACACAGACAAGCATTGAGGACATTGTGTTGAGTGAAGTTAAGCCAATCACAGAAGAACAAATACTATGTGATTCCACTTAAAGTATCTAAACTAGTTAAAAAAAAAAAAAGCAGAAGAAAATAGAATGGTGGTTGCCAGGGACTGAGGGGTACAGTTTTAGTCACACAAGATGAGTATGTTCTAGAGATCCACTGTACAACAATGTGCATATACACTAAGTCCTCACTTGACACCAACAGATTTTCAGGAACTCCAACTTTAAGTGAAAGGGCATGTAACAAAACCGGTTTTACCATCAGCTAATTAATACAACTAAGAATTAACTTCCTATAGCAAAAACATTACCACAGGTCACAAAAACATTACCCAACTTCTAATAAAGACTCAAAACACTTTTAATATTAAACAATGAAATAAATATGAGCTATACATGCATCTGAAGACAATTAATAAAAACAAGAGAATGATTTTCCAACTCACTTACTCCAGTTCAGGGTCACAGGTAGCCAGCGCCTCTCCCAGCACAAGGCAGTTATCTACCCTGGAGTATATACCCTCCCACCACAGGCTACACTCGCAGACACCCTCATTCACTCAGACTGGGACAATGTAAACTTGCCAATTAACCTAACATGCACATCTTTGGAAGGTGGGAGGGTAGATTTCATGTTATGTGTTTACTACAAAAAAAAAAAAAAAAGATTAAAAAATTTTGCTCATCCAAACCTAGTGCTAATTCTCATTAGTGGAATATAACTAAGCCTTAGTAACAACTGAGAGAAACACAGCTTACTCAGCCCAAATAGGAATGTCTTAGCTGCTAGTACATATTACTGTAAAATGGCAACAAAAAAGAAAAGTCTTAAATGTGAAAGGAAATTCTTACCCAAGTTATCTGTCAAACTTCTTTTTAAACATTAATGCTAACTTAAAGACTAAATTAAATTACACTTACAGTTGTTGTAGGCAAATAGCTCTTTATTAATCCTATAAATTAATAATCTGCCTGTGTATACAGAGTACGTGCACGCACACATCTAAATGATCAGTCACTGTAGCACAACCTAGTATAAAGTTAGCTTACGAAATGTGACCAAGACTAAAAGAAGAAATGACCTTAAATTTCTTGCCACAGTAGCCTATGTTACAAAGTCCTGGTGAAATTCTTATAAAAGATTTCAATGGCCAAGACAACCCTCAGAAGTTCCAACCAGCACCACTATTACCCACATAATTAGCATATCTCTTATAATGGTAAAGATGCAGTTTCAATTAAAGGCTTTCCAAATGTTTTTAACTATGACCCATAGTAAGAAAAGCATATTATTCATATCTATATACACACATATGTATCTAATAAAACCAAATAATTTCATCAAATAAATGTATATTACTGTATACATGTAGCTCAATAATATTTCTTCTATTTTGCTGTTTAATTTTTTAAACACTGCTTGTAGTACCAAAATTAATTTCACAAACTACTAATGGCAACAACCAACAATTTGAGCCACAACACTGTATGCATGCTACATAATTTCAAGGTTCCAAAGCACATAGCAAAGTATCTATAGCAATGACTTTCTGATGCTGTTTACAGATACTTCTACCTTTGTTTTCTCTAGGTTTATGATGATGGTCTGAATAATTTAAAGGCTGCTCTTTTTTCTGGGAAGTGAAAAATTAAAATCTGCCTTCTTTTCCCAGTACTCTATTGACTTCCAATGTATGCACTAGAGATAAACCATACCTGAAGAAGTATTTCCAGAATACAATTAGAATTTCTCCAAAAATATAAACAATAATGTCATCACTAAAGCACTACACATTTCCTTCCTCAAACAAGATGAAGCAGATGAAGTATGATTTTAAGTATCAACAGAAAAGACGTAACTATGAAATTAAGTAATACCTAGCTGATTTAAGAATAAGAGACTTCAAATTATCCTGAACAAAACTTACAAATGTGCTCAAGGTTCCTTTTCAAAACCCCATCCTCTCTCCAGCCACACTCCCATAAATTTTTATTTTACTTACCATCCTGCCACCTCAACTTACTTTTTTATGATGGGTAGAAAGAGCAGATGACTCTAAAACAGGCTCCAAATCTTCTTGGTAGTTGCCATTTTCACTTCTCCCTGTACCATCAGGTTGGTGCCCTTTTCTGAGCCGTATTTCTGGCTCAGGAGTCCTGCTGCACTCCAATCGGTTTTTCGCTGTCTCGTTCATGGGATACACAAGCTTTTCTTACAAAGAGGTCTTTCTTTTCTGTCCCTTCTTCTTGGGAGAATGGACTTTCAGGATAGTGAGTTAACCCTAAAGAGAGGAAGGTTTTAAATTAACATATTTTAAACACATTAAATGAGTCCTGGGGAAAAAGGGAGGTGGTATTATTACACACTGAAACAATAAAACACTCAGCAATCAATAACATTTATTTAACATGTATTTTTAAATAACATGTATTTAAAAACATGCATTTGCTGATAGGAAAGATTGCCAAAATCTATTTTTAATGAAAAAGCAGGAAACATATACAGTATGTTCCCATTTACATATTATAAAAATATAATTGTATATGTACATAGAATAATTTTTGGAAAATATTCTAAATTGTGCTCTTGGTACAGAAATGAATAGGGAAGAACCTAAAGCCTGGAGTGAGAAGATTTACTTTTCGTTTTGTTCTACCTGTGTATTTGTGTCACATAACACATCTTACTTTTTTTTATTACAAGCATATCTAAGTACAGAAAGAATGTATGTGGATTTTATGCATTGTAGCTGGGTTCGCATATTCATTCTCATTTAGACATCATAATGACCCCCCATAGGGAATTTTTATTGCTATTTCACAGGTGAGGAAACCAAAATGCACCATGCTTTGTATGAAATAAATAGGGCAAAATCTATGACTTATATAGCATATATTTTTCGTAATCTTTTATATTTAAATTGCTCAATATCTAACATTTCAGTATTTTTGAGTTGTTTTGAACTCTAGACTACCCTAGAAGACAAGAAACTCAGAATCGGAGCATACTTTTATATTCCTATAAGTTCTGAGAAAATGCTATGCACATAAATGTTTAATGAATAGTTGATGATGTTTAAATATTCTTAAGTGTTTTGTAAAAACACTTTCAGAAGTCCTAAATATCTCTCTAAAATGAATTGCAGTAAGTTTCCTAGAGTACAATATTTTAAGTCCTTGACCCTCTCCCTCTTAAATCACAGTACAAAAGCTTATTTTAGACATTTAGTTACATATCTAAATAAGGCAACTATCACAGGCAATCCAACTAGAAACACTAAAATAGGAAGGAGCCAGGGTACATGTTATGCTCATAAATCTCATGAGATTCAAAGTTCTTAGTAGGGAAAGGAGGAGTAGAGCAAAGCTGGAGGACCTGGTTACCATAAGAAGTAAAAGGTGTATTTAGTATTCATATATGTGAGTACACAAGACTTAGTCCAAGAATTCTAATTAAACAAATAGTTAATCTGTTAGTTTCATAAATCATGTGATTTTGCTGCAGGATTTCTCTAAGGGTTTTCAAAGTTTTGAGAGCAATAACAAACACAAAAAACTTTACGGATCACCAAACCTGGGCTTGTGCCTAAGACATAAGAGCCTGAGCTACCATATTTATAATACTGAAATTATAAACTACGCTATTAATTCCCAATTCTGAAAAAGGGAACAATACAACTGATTTACATTCACTTTACAGATGTGCAAACTAGGCTCAGAGATTAGGTAAATTTATTCAAAGTCATTAGTCTATAAATAAAGAGCAGCTGTAATTTATACTGAGGTCATTCTGGCCCTCATGAAGTTCATGTGCTTTCTACTACCCCAAAAATTAAGACTAGTAAAAAAAAAAGAAAAGATTAAGAACTTAAACCTGTGAACAAAAAAGGGGTTCTGTAATAAAACAGACAAGTCCAATGACGGAAAGTAGCCTCACAGGGTGATATGATCATAAATTGCTGTCCTGGTGGTTAGTCATGCTCCAGGCCTTCCTTAGTGAAAGGTTTAAGCAAGTCCTGTCCATTGTTCTTGTGAATTTAGGTTAACACACCTTTGAGATGCTGTAAGTAATCCTTTTTCAGACCTCACGGGAAGCAAATAATCTTGTTAACTATACTGTGCCTTGCTTTCTCCCGCCTTCAGGTAATTTTCTTTATGTTCCCTCCTTAATTCCAAAAGTATAAAAGAAAAGGCAAAACTGGCATTCTCCAGACAATCTGAGGATCTTGATTCCTGGCTTAAATAAACTCATAAAATTCTCTGCAGATCTGGACATTTCTTACAGCGACAAACCTTAAAGTCATTTTGTTTACATGGCAAGCAAACTAAAGAATCAAAATCTTTATTCTCAAATGTAGCAAGTACAATAAAATTTTCTGTAAAGTAGCCTTGAAATATGACCACACTGAACTTTTCATAAGCAGGAACTATGTACAAAGGCATGTTGTTCATTAAGGAATATACATGGGGTGCCCTATTAACTAGATTTGTTTTGTAATCCTCAACTCAGAAACAGCAAATGACAAGAAATGTTTCCCCCCCAAAGTTTGTAAGGATTCTCCATAAAATAAAAACACATTTAAAAAACCAATTTCCAGGAAACGCCTGAGATCAAAACACAGTCCTATCAACAATGTTTTCTAAACTTATAAGTACAATAAAAGAATGAACAAAATAAGGCACTGTAAAATCTCCAAAAAATTTTAATTATATTCACCATTTTACATATTCTAAAGAAGGAAGGCCTACCAATATATTTTAGGGTTTCAACAATAGAATTGTTGAAGGAAAAAATATATTTTGTAAACCTCCAGGTTCCCAAAGACTTAACAAAACAAAAAAGCCCAACAGGAGAACACTGGAAAGAACTGTAATTAACTACGCATTTTAGTTCACTTGCATTCTCTCTAATTATGAAATGAATTCCTACTTGGATGCAATACCTTGAAACCCAAAGCAATCAATTCTAAAACTCTAAGCTAAAGTTAGAAAGTAGGCGAGTCCTTTATCACCATTATTAAATTCTGTCCTGGAGGTTTTAGACAGTTAAACAAGACAGAAAAATGAAAATTGTAAAATTTACACATTATAACACACTTTATCTATAAAACCCAAAAGAAGCAACTGAAAAAATCATTACAATAAGAAAATTCATCAAAGTAAATGGGCATAAATTTAATATATAGATATCAACAGCTTTTATCCTAAAGCCCACACTATTTGGTTATTATGTAAGAAATTAATACACAAGATAGAAAAACAAGATAAAACACTTCAAAACAAACCTTGAAATACTACTGAAAATCTACAGAAACTCCCGGGGCGACTAAGTGAGCTGAGCAAGATCAACAGATAAAACACGAACACTCAAAAATCAATCACATTTCTATACACTAACAACTAATATGTGAAAATGAAATTTAAAAACAATGCCATTTTTCAATTACTTCAAAGAAATTTAAATATTTAAGTATACACTTAAAATATATATAGATCTGTTTACTGAAAATTATACAATTCTAATTAAAGAAATCAAAGGTCTAAACAGCAACAGTTCATATTTATGGACTGAAAAACTCAATATAGTGAAGATGTCCATGTTTTAATTTTAAATTATATTTTATCGATTATGCTATTACAATTACCCTGATTTTCCCCCTTTTGGCCCCTCTCCATCAAGCACCCCCTACTCCCTCCTCAGGCAATCCCCCCACCATAGTTCATGTCCATGGGCCATGTATATAAATTCTTTGGCTACTCCATTTCCTACACTGTACTTTACATCCCCATGGCTACTCTGTAACTACCTATTTGTACATCTTAATCCCCTCACCTCTTCACCCATTCTCCGCCCACCCCCCCACCACCACCCCATCTGGGAACCATCTGGTAACTGACTTTTTTCTCTTGCTTTTAAGAGTCTCTCTTTATTTTGACCTTTGGCATTTTAATTACGATGTATCTGGGAGTGGGCCTCTTTGCATCCATCATAATTGGGACTCTGTGCTTCCTAGCCTTGCATGTCTATTTCCTTCACCAAATTAGGGAGTTTTTCTTTTACTATTTTTTCAGATAGACTTTGAATTTCTTGCTCATTCTCTTCTTTTGACACCCCTAATGTGAATGTTGGACCTCTTGAAGTTATGCCATAGGCTGCTTATCCTTGGTTTTTTGGACTCTTTTTTCTTCTTCTTGTTCTGCAGGGTTGTTTTTTTGCTTCCTTATGTTCCAAATCACTGATTTGATTCTCTGCTTCATCCACCCTACTGTTGTTTCCCTGTAAATTGTTCTTTGTTTCAGTTAGTGTAACCTTCATTTCTGACTGGATCTTTTTTATGCTGCTGAGTCCTCACTAAGTTCCTTGAGCATCCTTATAACCAGTGTTTTGAACTCTGCATCTGATAAATTGCTTATCTCCAGTTTGTTTAGCTCTTTTTCTTAAGTTTTGATCTGTTCTTTCATTTGGGCCATGTTTCTTTGTCTCCTTATTTTGGCAGCCTCCCTGTGTTTGTTTCTATGTATTAGGTAGAGCTGCTTTGACTCTGTGTCTTGGTAATATGGCCTAACGTAATATGTGTCTACAGGGTCCAGTGGTGTAGCCTTCCCTATCACCCAGGCTGGGTAACTCGAGGTATGCCCTTCCACTGAGTACACCCTCTTCTTATAGTTTAGCCTTGGTTGCTGTTGGCAATCAGTGGGAGGTACTTACACAGGTCAGTCAGCTGCAAGGACTAGCTGTGACTACTGACCACCAACCTCTGCTGTCCATGGAGGATCAGCTGTGCAGGGGCAGGGTTGTGGTGCTCTGATGTGGTCGGTAGCTGTCCACTGGGTGCTCTGGCCCTGGGGTTTCCCCAGTGGTATAGGCCAAAGTCAGCCACCACCTGTGTTTGGCCTGGGGCCACCCTGCTTGAGCTGTAAAGCATCTGAATTAGCTGCTACTTGTGCTGGGCTAGGAGATTCCAAGGCCAAGCCAAGCTGTGAATCTAATCTGGCTGCCCCCAAACTCTCAATGAAGCCAGCTGTTGCTTGTTTGATAGGATTTAGGAGCCAAGACCAGCCATTCTTATGGAAAAGCAACTTGGGTGGGCTCATAAATTGGGTGGGGAAGAGCCTCTGGGGATCTCAAAGGCAGGCCAAACAGTGTTAGCCAGGTTGATGAAGTCTCAGATATGACACCAGCTTAATGGCTCTGTGGGAGGGAAGGCTGAAAAAAGGGACAATGGCCTCTGCTTGCCTTGATGCCAGACACTTCAGTTTCTCCCTATATACCACTGATGCCTTTCAAGCTGCTACCCTGGTGCTGAAGCTCAGAGGGAATGAATCTGAAGGTACGTGAGTCCACATGCAGGTTAAGAGGAACTCTTGGAGCTCCAAAAGTTTCTTCCACTGACTCAATCTCCACTGGTTTTTGCAGCCAGAAGTGGTGGGGACTTATCTTCCAGGCACTTGAACCCTGGGGTGGGGTTCCTGGTGTGGATCTGGGACTCCTCACTCCCAAGATATCCCTCCACGTGGACGTGGGACCAATTTTTATTCACATGGGTTTGAGACTGTCACAGGTGGGCACAGGGTACCAGGTTCTCGGTGATTAGGACAAAGAATTGAACTGAACAGAGTTTATAGCAGAGGACAGGGGAACAGGCCAACTCTAAGTAGAGATTGACCTCATAGGGTGGAGGGATTCTATTCTTATAGGACAGATCCTTCCTGGCTAGTTTTGGCGGACTTTTATTGCGCATGTGCAAGTAGTTGTATTACTTCAAAGCTACTGCACATGTGGTCTCCCATGATTTCCTTGATTGGCCACCAGAGAAGGGGTCATACAATGTTACCAAACAGACCCCCCTTTTCCTGGGGTACCCTGTACTAAGTTCGCCTTGCCTGCCGCCAGGAAATTATAGCTCTCCATGTCAGAGATTGGTGAAAAGGAAAGGAATTATTTATTCAAACCAGACTTAAGAATAATGATTTAACGTCTTCATTAAAATCCCAAAATCCCTTAAAACACCCACCATCACACACAGTCCTTCCTTCCCCACCTTTGCCTGGTCTGGGGTACCATATCCCAGGAAAAGAAATAGAAGATTATGGCTCAGGTAGCCCCTGGTTCTTCCCAGTAATCCGTGCTCAGCTGGTAGGCCTCCCTTGGTTCCTGGCACCATCAGCTGTGCCGCCAGGATCTCCAGGTCTTAATCCAAAACCACAGGGCACCTTCTCGTGGTCCACCAGCAAGAGTCCTTTCACCCCCTTCCTTCCCGCAGCATCTCTCCTGCATTCTTCCAAACCTCCAAGAGAAAGCTCTGCATCACTGCTACATCTTGCTTTTCAGCTTCCTAAGCTGCGTGGCAAAGGAAGACCCAAAGCTGAAAGGTTCTCCCCTGCTAAAGCCATATGGTTCTTCTCTGCAAAAGCCGTGTGGTGATTCTTGTCATGGCTGCCACCCCTGGGTTTAAATCCTAGCGCCAATCTTCCTCTGCAGCCCCATTTCTGACTCCTCCCACAATCAGCTACACTTGCCAGCATTCCCATATTTTTCCAGCTTTTCTGGGCTGCCACAGTAAGCCCAGGCAGGTGTGGCCCCATGACGTGGAGCCAATCATCTCTGAGCTCTTACGCAGGCTCTGTAACCAGGGGGAGTTGCCTCCCAGTTACATCCTGGGTGGAAGTTACCCCCATCTCCCTGGCTCAAAGCATGGCCACAGCTATTGAACATATGTATGAAATCAGTTAAAGGTTATAGATATGTTAAATGACCGTTCTAGAGGTTATCTACAAACTGTTGTATGCAAAACAACTCTCGATGGCCCTGCTCTATGTGTCCCATCCCCCAGTTCAGACTTGTGGGGGTGAGACATTCATCCCATATTTTTAATATTTCCTAGATACCCTAAGTTCTGGACCCCATTACAAATTATTCTTTTTGGGGCCCTCTGGATGCACCATCTTACAAGACCAACCCATTCCACATCTGTACCCCTCCTACCAGTCTGGATGAATGTGGTTTCTTTAATTCTGTAGTTGTCAGACTTCCATTCAACTCAATTTCATGGTTGTCAGACTTGCATTCAGCTCGATTTCTGATGTTCCTGAGTGATGGCTGTTGTATATTTCAGTTGTAACTTTGGTTCAGAGGCCAGTGCTCAATCCATTGAGCCACACCAGCCAGGGCTCAGTTGTAACTTTGATGTGGTTGTGCCAAGAGGCGAGCCATTCTGCCTATTCCACCATGTTGACCAGTAATAAGATGTCAATTCTCCCCAAATTCTATAGGTTTAATTCAATTCCTATCAAGATCCTAGGAAGGATTTTTGTAGATAAAGGCAAGTTTATTATAAAATGTACAGGGCAACAGCCCAGAATAGCTAAAATAATGAAGTGGAAACAATCCCTTGGGAGCTGGGAAGGAGGGAGGGAGGGAAGGAGAAGGACCTCCACCTAAATAAACCTCATACCCTATATGAACATTAACTCAAAATGGATCATGGCACTGGTAGGGTAGCTCAGTTCTTTAGAGCATCATCCCAATAGACCAAGGTTGTAGTTTGATCCCTGGTCAGGGCACATACAAGAAACCAATGAAGGCATAAATAAGTGGAACAACAAACAGATGTCTGCCTCTCTCAAATCAATAAAATAAAATGTTTAATGGATCATGAACTGAAATGTAAAATGTAAACTACAAAACTTTTATTAGAAACAGAGGAGAAAATCATCAGGATCTACAGCTATGCAAAGAGTACTGAGGCTTGACACCAAAAGCATGATCCATAATAAGGAAAAAATGATAAATTGGGCTTCATCCAAATTAATTTTACTGTGAAACACCAAGAAGTTGGAAAGACAAGTTGCAAACTAAGAAAAGTGCTTGTAAATCACATATCCAACAAAAGACTATTATCTAAACTATATAAAGAACTCTCAAAATTCAATAGTAAGAAAACTAATCCAACTAGAAAATGGACAAATGACATGAACAGACATTTCACTAAAGGGCATACACAGATGGCAAATAATCACACACACAAAAAAATGTTCAACATCATTAGCCATCAGGGAAATCCAAATTAAAACCACAATGAAATATCACCACAAACCTAATTAAAACAGCTAAAATAAAAAACAGTAACAGCAAGAAAATGACTTCTGCCATGACAGTGTACAGAGCTCCACTGTCTAAATAAAACTCTACATTTTTATCTGCTCCCCAGTGAAACTGATAAAAACTATTTTTTTAAGGATTAAAAGCCTCTGGAGACAGTCTTAAAGATGAACAACAAATAAACATTCAAGAATGAACCCAAATGGCTCTCTTCCTTCTAGACTCCTCCTGACTCCATGAGGCAGAGACTACACACCAGACTCTGGCTGCCAAAAACACAGGGCTCTCTCTGACCCCAGTACCCAGACAGAGGGGTTTCTTCCCTATAAGAAGTGTCTGTCAGTATTTCTCAGTCTGCCTCAGCTGTTGTTGTTGATGCTAAGTCCCAAATAAGCACAGTTCAGAGTAGGGGCTCCCTTCTCCCTAGCAGCCCCACTTGTGGAACTGAGGCACTCCCTTGACCACGGTATCCTCAGAATTGCAGGGTGTTGACCATTCTTTATCCATCTTGGTGGTTCTACACCAGGAGAAGCAAGCAGAGAGGACCCATGGCCCCTCCAGGCACTCAGCTCCTAGAATGAGGCTGTCACTCTAAGAAACTTGTCAGTGTCCCCATTCTCACATCTCTGGAGCCGTACTTCAGAGATTTTCGTGGGGAGAAGGGGCAGGGGAAGAAGGTGAGCACAGTAACATCTAATTTCTTCCCAAAGGACCTAACTTATTTGCAAAACAAGGTGAAGAAGCTCAAGTCAAAGGCATTTTAAAGAACGGTGGATATTTTGGTAAAAAGCAATTGGGAAGAGACCAAGAAAAAAGCTAAACTTCAGGCAGGTTAGTTTGCAGAAGAGTATTAGAGAGTAAAACTGTTGCTCTGTCCTGGTGTCAGAACAAAAATTAAACACTAACCTCAAAAACTACTCCTTCAAAGCAGCCAGAATTTCCTGGTATTAGTCTGCAGAACAATCTATGGCCTGGTACATTCTTAAAAATCAATATAGCAATCAGCTGGCAATTAATTATTGGAGTTTAACAGCTAGGTGTAGTCAGGGAAAGAGAGCACGAGAGCCCAACCAAAAACATTATCATCTCACCCTATAGGCATTTCTAAAACAATACCTCCCTGAGGAACAATATCGGAAACTGAAACCTAGACAGACTTCACTAAAACAATCCAGTCATTCATTAAACAAATAAGCAGACAAGTAGAATAACAAACCCTGGAGAAGGGGGGCCAGTACCTACAGTTACTACAATGTATTATCTAAAATGTCCAGTATCCAACAAAATATTAAGAGGGAAGCAAAGAAACAGTATAGTATATCCATACACTCAGGGAAAATAAAAACAGACAATAAAGATGATCAAAAGGTACAAACTTCCAGTTATAAAATAAATAAGTCCTAGAGATGTGATATGCAGCATGTTAACGATAGTTAATAATACTGTATTGTATACTTGAGTACCATGGAATAAAACAACTGGTAGAAGCCCAGAATAAATAAAAGCCAAGAGAATAAATCTTAAAAAGTTTTCACCAGAAGAAAATAATTTGTAACAAAGTGTGGGAAAAAATAAAAAGGCAACATAAATGCCTGTAACAGACACCAGACATTGGACTTATCAGAAACAATTTTAAAGTAGCCATTATAAACACGTTCACAACTAAAGGAAACCATGAAGAAGTGAAGGGCCCTGGCTGATGAGGCACAGCGGATTGAGTACCAGCCTACAAACTGAAAGGTCACTGGTTCGATTCCCTGTCAGGGCACGGATTGTGGGCCACGTCTGCAGCTAAAGGCATGCAAGAGGCAACTGACTGATCTCGTTCATCGTCAATGTTTCTCTCCCTCTTTTTCTCCCTTCTCTCTCTCTGAAAATAAATAAATAAAATCTTTAGAAAAAAATTTTTTAAAAAGTGAAGGGAGATATGACAACAATGTCACATCAGACAGATAATTATCAATAAAGACAGCAATTAGAATAAAGAACCAAGTGGAAAGTAATGGGGTTGAAAAGTATAACTAGATTTTAAAATAGAAGGGCTCAACAAACTGCAGAAGAAAGAATAAGCAAACTTAAGAGATAGACTGATGAAAGATTATGCAAGCCAGAAAACAGAGAAAAAACAATGGACTAAAATGCTGAGAACTTCAGAGGTATGCGAGAACCATTCGGCACATCAACATCTGCATAATGGCAGCACCAAAAGGAGAGGGAAGAAGAGAAAAAATATTCAAAGAAATAATGTCAGAAAACTTTGAAAATGTATTCAAAACAATAAACTACACACCCAGGAAATTCAATAAATTCCAACAAGAATAAAAGCAAAGACATTCTGCCCTGACCAGTGCAGCTCAGTTGGTTGGGCATTGTTCTGCAAAGCAAAAGGCCACTCGTTCAATTCCCAGTCAGGCAACATGCCTGGGTTGTGGGGGTTGGTCCCAAGTCCAGGTGTATGGGAGAGGCAACCAACTGATGTTTCTCTCTTATGTCAATGTTTCTCTCCCTCTCTCTCTTCCTCTCCCTCTAAAAATAAATAAATAAAACCTTTATTTAAGAAAAAAGCAAAGACACCTACAGACACTTCATATTAAAAATGTTAAAAGTGAAACACCATGTGAAAATTCTAAAAATAGCAAGAAAACTAGTTATTTACAAGGGCACCCAGGGGGGTTAACAGTTGACTTCTGACCAGAAACAATGAGGCAGTCAGGAGGCAATCAGATAATATACTCAAAGGAAAAAAATTGTGAACCAAGCATCTTATACCCAGAAAAGTTTATCTTTCAAAAATTGTGAAATACTTTCTAAAATTGGGGGAGAGGAAAGAATATGAATGAATAAATTTGTTACTGGCAGACCTGTCTTAAAAATATTAGAGAATTCTAGGAAGATGGCAGATAGAACACCTTGGGAATCTGTCTGCCCACCTAACAACTGCACTGGCAGAATATGTAACAATTTTGGAATTTTGTGGAGTCTGTTGAAAGCTTGCGACTTCCAGGGATAACTGGAACTGGAAATTGTTAAAATTGGTCAATTTCAGCTTTTAGCATAGTCCCTACCTCCAGCCAGGCACACAGTGGTACATCAGCTCCTGGAGCCACTTGCACAAAGCTTTCAGGAGCTAGGGTGCTTAAAACAACCCTGTTCTCCAAATAATGGGGATCTATGCTCTGGCTGCTTCTTTTGATCCCAGAGTTACAGACAAACAGGGCAGCCATTATTGTTATACCTCCCCCAAGTGTTGCAAAATCCTCCCCATCCAGCTGAGGCGACTTCCAAAAACTTTAATGGGTAGATAACTTTTTTTTTCCCTTTTAATTTTTGCTTTTCCCCTTTGAGGAATTAAGACATTAAAGACTAGAATATTCAAAACAACTACATATATGGATAAAATTAAAAAGTGACAGTGCAGGCCCAAAGAGAGGCTCCCAAAGGATGTAAGAAGACATTAAGTTTATACCTCAGGACAGAGACAGAATGCAGCAATAAAAGAACTAACAATAACAACAACAACAACAACAACAACAACAAAACCCACAAACCTTAGGGGAAGGGGAAAATCTGATTTCCAGAGTTACCACAGTATTATAGTCAAATGTCCAGTGTTCAAAACCACATCCCGCCCTGGCTGGTTTGGTTAAGTGGATTGAGCACTGGACTGTGAACCAAAGGGTCGCTGATTCGATTCAGTAATGACACATGCCTGGGTTGTGGCCCAGGTCCCCAGTTAGGGGCATGCAAGAGGCAATCAATCCATGTTTCTCTTGTGCATCAACATTTCTTCCCCTCTTTCCCACTCCCTTGCCCTCTCTCTAAAACTAAATAAATTCTTTTTTAAAGAATCACAAGACGTGCAAAGAAACAGGAAAAAAATGGTGTGACAGTCTTTGCCAAAAATCATTGTGGTTTCCTGCTTCAACAGTGCCCAGACAGAACCCAACGCTCAACTCCCATCCCAGCTAGCCATCCAAATCCAGCCTTCCACCACCTCCTCACAGTGTCCTTGCACTGGCCTAAGTCCCCTGCTACCACTCTAGCACCACGCAGCCACCTTTCCTCAGTCACCCACCATGACGACCTCGTCTACCTCACAGGTGGAGCCAGAACTACCACCAGGTTCAAAGGCCACCATCAACCATCAGATCAACCTAGAGTACTACGCTTCCTACATCTACCTGTCCATGTCTTACCTTTTTGACCACAATGATGGGGCTTTCAAGAACTTTGCCAAATATTTTCTTCACCAACCTCATGAGGACAGGGAATGTGCTGAGAAACTGATGAAGCCGCAGAATGAACAAAGTGGCCGAATCTTCCTTCAGAATACCAAGAAACCACACTGTGATGACTGGCAGAATGAGCTTAATGTAATGGAGTGTGCATTATACTTGGGAAAAAGTGTGAATCAGTCACTACTGGACTTGTACAAACTGGCCACAGACAAAAAATGACCCTCACTGTATGACTTCATTGACAGTACCTGAATGAGCAAGTGAAAGTCACCCAGGAAGTGGGTGACAATGTAAGCAGCTTGCACAGGCTAGGGACCCCTGAAATTGGCATGGCAGAGTATCTTTCTGACAAACACCCTGGGAGACAATGAAGACAGCTCAGGCTTAGGCTGCTTGCCATAGCCAGGGGGGTGATTTCCCTGGTCACCAAAGCAATACATGCATGTTGGAGTTACCTTTACCTTTTCTATAACTTATGCCAAATCATCCACTTGTATTCTTTCATTTGCACCATTCCTTCAAATAAAGTAATTTGGTAGCCGCCCCCCCCCCCCCCAAAAGAAACAGGACATGTGGCCCATTTGAAGGGAAAAAGGTCAACAGAAACTACTGTGAAAAGCACTAAATGGCTCATGTATTAGTCAAAAACTTCCTTTAAAGCAACTGTCTTTAAAAATGCTCAAGGAACTAAAGGAAGATGTGGATATGGAAAAAGCCAAGAAAACAATGTGTGAACAAAATGGAAATATCAGTAAAGAGATAGAAAACCTTAAAAGAAACCAAGAAGAAATTCTGGAGATGTAAAGTACAATAACTGAAATGAAAAAATTCACTTTCTATGGAACACCATTCAGTGGACTAAAATATGCATCATAGGGACATCTGGAAATAACATAAAAAATATTGAATGTAATTGTAATTTAAAAAAATACATTTAAAAAATATAGGGATCACAAAAGAAGAAGAGAAAAAGAGGCAAAGAAGATATGTAAAGTAATAGGCTAAAAACTTATCAATTTTAATTAAAGACCTAAATATAAACATGTAAGAAGCTTAAAAAACTACATGTAAGATGAATTCAGAGATGCACACCAACACACACTATAAGAAACTTTCAAAAGACAAAGAACAAACCTTTAAAGCAGCAATAACTGATACCACAGAAATAAAAAGGATCATATGAAGACTATGAACAATTATACATCAACAAACTGGATAACCTAAAAGAAATGGATAAATTCTCAGAATCATACACCATACGAAGACTAAATCATGAAGAAATAGAAAATATGAACAGACCAATAACAAGGAGATTGGCACAGTAATCAAACATCTTCCAACCCCAAAAAAGGCCCACAATCAAATGGCTTCACTGGTGAATTCTACCAAACATTCAAAGAAGAATTAATGCCAATTCTTCTCAACCTCTCCCAAAAAAATCAAAGAGGAAGAAACACTTCCAAAATCATTTTACAGAGCCAGCAATATCCTGGTACCAAAGCCACTACAAGGACAAGGACACTACAAGAAAAGAATTATAGGCTAATATCCCTGACGAACATAGATGCAAAAAAATCCTCAACAAAACACTTTTAGCAAGCCTAATTCAAATGGCACATTAAAGGGATCATATCCCATAATCACTTGCAGTTATGGATGCAAGGTTGGTTCAACATGCGAAATCAATAAATGTGATGTACTACACTAACAGAATGTGATCATCATTCATTTGAACATAAGGTCATCTCAAGAGATGCGGAAAAGGCATTTAACAAAGTTCAACACCCTTTCGTGATAAAAACTCAACAAGTTTAGCAAAAATGTACCCTAATATAATAAAGGCCATATAAGACAAGTCTGCACTTAACATCATACTCAACAGTAAAAAGCTGAAAGCTTTACCTCTCAGATCAGGATCTAGACAAGGAGGTCTTGTGGTAACTAGTAACTAGATATCTTGACTCCCAAGTCAAATGTACCAGATTGCCTTCCTAACAGGAAATTTAAATTCCCACTTCTTAGATTCACTTCCCCTTCAAATAATGCAGTCATCCCTAGAGGCCCAAGGGGGATTGGTTCTAGGACCCCTACACATACTAACATCCAAGGATGCTCAAGTCCCTTATTATAAAATGACACAGCATTTGCATATAACCTATGCATATCCTCTGATATACTTTAAATCACCCATAAATTACTAATAGTACCTAAATCTATGTAAAAATGTGTTACACTGTATTCTTTATGAAATAATGCCAAAAAGTAAAAAGTCTGTACAGATGCAACTATTGTAAGCCAATCAGCAACAAGGAACCCATGGATACAGAGGGCCAACTACTGCATAAGGCAAACTTATCATATTACTTAAAAGCACCAAGGCTGTTTAAATGGTACCTCAAAATCAATTTTTCATCTGAACAAATTGCTAGCTTAATTGTTAGACACCTCCAGTCTAAAAATCTACCTCTATTACAGGAAAGGTGTTTTTTAAAAACCAATGGCTCGTATCTTCCATGAGAGCAAGGACTTCTGTTTCGTTCACTGCTGAAACCCAAATTACAACAGATACATAGTAGACATTCAAAAAAGTTTCCTGAATAGATGAATAAATGTTCCATTCTCTAAGGGGGGAACGGAAGAAAAGAAAAGGAATTAAAATTATTTATTTAATCATACTTAAATTGGGATTCTTGCCAAGATAGATTAGTACAATGTATTACTTCACCTATTTTGCGACTTTAATTTTTATGTTGTCCTCAATTTTAAAGAGTAGGCAAAGCTATGGACACAGTATGGTAGTTCCTCAAAAAATTAAAAACAAAATTACTATATGATCTAACAATTCTACTTCTGAGTATACACATAAAAGAACTGAAAGCAGTCTTAAAGAGACACTTATATACTCACGTTCATAATAGCATTATTCACAGTAGCTAAAATGTGGAGCAACCCAAGTGCTATCAATGGATGAACAGTTGAACCAAATATGGTCTATACATACAATATTATTCTGCCTAAAAAAGGAAGGGAATTCTAACACAAACTACAACCTGAATGAACTTTAAGGACATTATGCTAAGTGAAATAAGCCAATTATGAAAAAAAAATACTGTATGATTCCACTCATATGAAGCACTTAAAGTAGTCAAAATCTTGAGAGACATAAAGTAAAATGGTGATTGCCTTGGGCTGGCGGGAAAAGGGAGTGAGGGAGTTACTCTTTAATGGGTACAGTCTCCATTTTGCAAAATGAAAGAGTTCTGTAGATGAATGGTGTTAATGGTGGCAAAACAATATGAAATGTACATGACTCTATATTTAAAAATGTTTAACATAGTAAATTTTATGTTATGTGTATTTTATAATTTTTTTAATTGAGGGGGAGGTAATCTCAGAAACTTTCATGCTATATAATATGATTCCATTCCAAAAAGTGCCATACTCTAGGAGTCCATTACTGTATAACATTCTTAAAACAATAAAAAATATAGAAATGGAAAACAGATAGTGGTAGTCAGGAATTAAAAAAGGTATGGGAGTGAGAGGGAACTGGGTATGGCTATAACAGGACACCATGAAAGATCAAGGGAGTGACAGAATTGTTCTGTATCTTGACTATATCAATGTCAATATCATGGCTGTACTATATATAGTTCTGCAAAATTTCTACCACTGGGAGAAACTAGGTATGGTATACGGGGGATTTTTTTGATATTTCTTAGAACTGTGATTGAAACTACAATTAGCTCAAAATGAAAAGTTTAATTAAAGAAAAACAGAAAAAACAGAATACAAGTCCAGCTTCACATTATTATACATAATATTCCACACCAAAAATTAAAATGCAAGGAGTAAAAGATCGTGCACGTAATTTCCCAATAAAACATGCATACCACAATGCTAACAGCACCTAGGTACTAAAAATAATTTCCAAAAAAGTTCATTAATACATCTATCTCACCAAATGATGGCAATGATGATGATTAAGACAATAATATGTCCCTCAAAAAGTTAAACAGAATTACCATGACTCAGCAATTCCACTCCTAGGTATACCCCCAAAATAACTGAAAGCAGGGACTCAGATAGTTGGTGCACTAATATTCCCAACAGTCAAAACGTGGAAACAACACAGACATCCATGGACAGATGAATGGGTAAACAAAATGTGGTATAAACATACAGTACAATATTATCCAGCTATAAAAGAGATTAAGTTCAGATTCATGCTACGACAGTTAGAACAGAGGTTATCAGAGCTGGGGAGAGGGAGTAATGCAGAGTTATTGGTAAAGGTTAACTTTTTGTTTTAGGTGGTGGAAAAGTTTTAGCTTAGATACTGGTGACAGTTATACAGCCTTGTGAATGTACTTAATGCTACTGAAATTGTAAACTTAAAAATGGTCAAAACTGGGAGAACTAGAAAAGGGTATAGGGGGAATAAATGACAATGAAAGGAGACGACTTGACTTGGGGCAGTGAACACACAATACAATGTTCAGATGATGTATTATAGAATTGTATACCTGAAACCTGTAATTTTATTAACCAATGTCACCCCAATACAAAAGAAAAAATGGTCAACATTGTAAACTTCATGATATGTGTACTTTATCACCATAAAAGATAGTATCAGCATCCAGAACATATTTAGTGTTTATTATATGTCAGGCACTATGTCTTTTAAATAAGATACAAAAATTACCTTATTTAAAATCCTATGAAATGGGTACTATCAGAATCCCCATTTTATAGTTGAGAAAATAAAGTAAGATAGTTTGAGTAACTAACACCAATTAACAGTAATTGGAGAGCTAGAATTTGATTCCAGTCAGTCTCACTCCTGGTGCTACTTCTATAATTTTATTAATAGGTGATTAATAATAGCAAAGAAAAGCTTACTTCATTAGTTCTTATTCGGATAATAAATAAAAAGAAAAATGCCCTGGCTGGTGTGGCTCAGTGGATTGAGTGCCAGCCTACGAACCAGAAGGTTACCAGTTTGATTCCCAGTCAGGGCACATGCCTGGGTTGTGGGCCAGGTCCCCAGTGGGCAGCCATGAGAAGCAACCACACATCAATGTTTCTTTCCCTCTCTCCCTCCTTTCCCCTCTAAAAATAAATAAATAAAATATTTTAAAAAATAATAATTGTTAAAAGTCAGTAACATTAAAAATTGGTGAATAAAGGGGATAGAAAATTACTTCCAAAAACCATGCTCAGTTTAAATCCCATGGAGTCCACAGCTGATAAAGAAAAAAGATACTGAATTAAAGTTTTAAGACCTGTGAAGTAAGATAATGAAGGCTACATTTCAGTAAAATATACTCTAGTACTATACTGTCTTTTTGTCTAGTAAGCTTTTTATTGATGTAAAAAATACATTCAGAAAAGCACAAAGAGTACCCAAAGTTCTCAAAATATAAATGGTGTTTAATCAGCAAGAGACAACATTCTAGTACCCAGAGGACCCCTCTCCCCATCACTGTACAGTTTTTTAAATAAAATTATGAGACACTACTCCTTTCCTTGCCAGTTTAAAATGTGATAAAAGCCTTCCAGCAAGGTTCTCTAAAGCCGGTCAGAATTAACACATCTAGTACTTCTTCTGATAATGATTAAAAAAAGAAAAAAACTAGCTAATACTCAAAAAGAAAATGGGTATGTTTAATATCCTTGCCGGTCCCATTATTGATATAAACCAATCCATTCCTAAAAATAATCCCATTCCATTACTGGTTCAGATTTGTAGCCACTATATTTTCACTTCACACTGAAGTCTGAAAGAAGAGGTAATGAGGGACACAACATACCAACACTATCATGTAGAACATTTTGGACCACTCAGGTTTCCATTCAAGGAAAAACATGAACTTGATACCAGAAATCTCATTAACCATGTACCAACTCCAAAGACAAACTTCAGTGTGGAACAACAGGCTACACTCAAGTAATTGCAATACACAACTTTCAAGTTACCTTGAAATTGGCTACTTTCACCTTAGAGGAAACCAGTAAAATCATGAACATATTTTGCAGCCTATCCTCTGCCAGTGAATAATAATCTAATTATAGACCTAGAAAGTGATGCCACCAGACTTAAAACTACTACTATACTCCCACTCACTGTGTATTGACCAATACAAAGAGACACGACACCACTGGCTCTTAAAATTTTAAGAATTAATGCTCTTTTTTTTAGTTTTTATTTTATTTTATTCATTTCTAGAAAGAGAGGAAAGGAGGGAAAAAGAGAGGAAGAGAAACATCAATCAGTTGCCTCTCACACACCCCTAAGCCAGGGACCTGGCCTGCGACCCAGCATGTGCCCTGACTGGGAATCAAACAGCAACTTTTCAGTTCACAAGCCAGCGCTCAACCCACTGAACCACACGGCAATGCCCTAATTTTTAACAACCTCAAAGGTGATGATAGATGGTTATTAATTTTTAAGAGTTAGTTACAATCTCCAAACATGATTGTGAGGACTAAATAAGCTAATAGAGACAAAGCACCAAAATTAATTGAAATCATGCCCCGTGAGTTTGGCGGCAGAACAGGATCACTAATGAGAAATCAAAGCCTACCCAAACATCAAGCACCTTACAGTTCACCTTACGGGCAGTCACATCTGCAGATTCTGAAGTTTCTGATCATGATAAACACTAATGACAAAAGTATTTTTAAAAAACAACACAGTGTCATGACATCTTAAATTCCTGCACTTTCCTTTGTTTTTAAAGATTTTATTTATTTTTATTATTAGAGAGGAAGGGAAAGAGAGGGAGAGAAACCCTGAAGTGCAAGAGATACATCGATAGATTGCCTCTCACATGACCCCAACTGGGGACCTGGCCCACAACCCAGGCATGTGCCCAGACGGGGGAATTGAATCTGTGGCCTTTCAGTTTGCAGGCCGGTACTCAATCTACTAAGCCTCACCAGCCAGGGCATGTTTTTGATTTAAAAGAAAGGACGCATCCACATGATATTAAAAAAAAAAAATTATCAAAAGATAAATTTAACTTTTAAAGTAAATGGCTAGCCCTGGCCACGTAGCTCAGTAGGTTAGTGTTGCCCTGATATGCTATCGTAGTGGGTTCAATCCCCAATCAGTTACATACAAGAAAGCAATGAATGCATAAATAAATGAAACAATAAATCAGTATTTCTCTCCTCTCTAAAAATCAATTTAAATAATTTTTTTAGTAAATGGCCGAAGCCCTAGCTCATAATCCTATAATGAACAGGAAAAGTATGAAAATAACAAAATCTACATAAGCAATACTTAGTCTTCAAACATTAATATTAAAAATTGAACCCAATACATAATGATTTCAAAGTATGTGATGGGTTCAATTCTTTATATTACCAAATAAAAACCATTCAGTCTTTCAAATCATTCTGAAATATCTCCAGCAATGGGGACCTACAATGGCTTCTTCAAATGTTTAATCAACATAACTCTGTCAAAAGCCATCATCTGTTTTGTTCAGTTCTCCAGACAATTATGATATCCACTGGTTTGTTGCAAGTCACTATTTAATTCAAATATGACTAATCCAGACTTAATCATTCTTATTCATTTAACTTTTCCATAAAGGACCCATTGTCAAATTTCTGCTCATTTCCCGGGGTCTTTCTGGAGTCTGCCAAATTCTCTCATATCCTATCTAGAGTAAGAAGTTCAGAGTTACATTTTTTTAAATACTCTTTACAATTATGACCATGTGATGCAAAGTATACATGTAAAATACAAGACTAACACACTACCGTTGAGGCAGCTACAATAAAGTTTCTCCTAAATTTCCGAATGTTTGTTTGCATAATTTTTTCATTATTGATTTGAGAGAGAGAGACAGGAAGACATCAATTTGTTGTTCCACTTATTTATGCATTCACTGGTTACTTCTTGTATGTGCCCGACTGGAGATCAAACTGCAACCTTGGCGTATCGGGATGACGCTCTAACCAACTGAGCTACTTAGCCAGGGCCTGCATAATTTTCACTAATTGTAATGAGTCAGCTTTTTGTGTTAAATAACATTAACAATTAGCTACATGATTTGTATTGTTACCTACTAAAATTTCTCACTTTACAAGAGGAAATCAAGTCGATTCTCCCAAGGAATCTGTGACAATTTACAACTTATAAAGAATTTACAAATCTTTCATCTTGTAATCCTTTCAAAAACTTTAAGGTAGATGGGACTTGACCATGTTCATAAAAGTTCAAGGTAAATTTTGGTATAATGAAAAGTGCCCTGTATATGGTATCAAAGTAAGTGAGTCCAAATACAGGTTCCACTGCCTTGTAAATTCTTGGACTGTCATTTAACTTCCCTAGACAAAGCCTCTCTCATGTCACAAGAGGAAAAATATATACCTCAATGTTTTAAAGAGGACTGTATAAGGTATATAAAGTATCTTAACAGAAGGTACTCAAATAATTGCATCCAAGCAAGTATAATACCAAAACTCAAATCTAGGCCTAACAACTATTTTTCTGCTTGCTTTTTCACAAGAAAAGCTCTCAAAGAGGATTCTGTAGTTGCCACTTCTACTCTGAATCCTCCTCACATTCTCATTCTATCTCTCACCTCATATCTCTCTACAATCTAGCTTCTATTCCCTCTGAGAGACCACACTTGACAAGGTCATACCAATGAAATCCTTATTACCAAATCCAGAGGATACATGTCAATGATTCCCAAATATTTATCTCTGGCCCTAACCTCTCACTGAACTCCAGAATGTCACTATATCCTACCACCAAGAACAAAATCTCTATCTACATGGATGTCTGTCATCTCAAACTTAACCAAATATAACTCATGATTATCCCACCAAAACTCCTCTATCCTCTACGCTTCCCCAATTCAGTAAACTGTATTATTAATCTTCTAATTGCTCAAGAACTCCTGAGAAAAGAGACATTACCTTTTTTTTTTAAAGGTTGTATTTATTTTCAGAGAGAGGAGAAGGGAGGGAGAAAGAGAGGGAGAAAAACTTCGATGTGTGAGAGAGACATTAATCGGTTGCCTCTCGCAAAACCCTAACTGCAAACCTGGAACACAGCCCAGGCATGTGCCCAACCAGGAATCAAACTGGCAACCTTTAGGTTCCCAGGCCAGCGCTCAAACCACTTAGCCACACCAGCCAGGGAACCTGTCTTCTCTCCTATATTCCCAACACCTAAAATAGCAACTAGCACATAGTAGGTGTATTCAGTAAATATTAAGCAAATATATGAATAAGGAATTACTGCTCACGCTTCAAGAATAAATTCAGGAGCAAAAATTAATTTCCCTGACCCCTCAGATTCTTAACACTCCTTTCTTCTCATTTATTAATGTTTCTATTATAATACCTGTGCTGCCTATGGTAAGTCACCAACAGCTACTATTATAGGAAGTTGGTGACTGCATCACTCAACATTCTTTTATATATAATGTTTATACTCCACATGGACCTGATCTTTATAGTACAGAACCCTAGGATTTCTATTTAGTTAGTGGATTTCTGAATTTTAATGTAGTCTTTGCTTTGGCTCTCCTGGTCTTACCACTGACTTCTCTTATGGAATATCTACTGCAAAGATTTTATATTCACAATTTAGGCTACTCATATTGGCTTACTTTGGCTCCAATGTGTGTATGTGGTTTATAATTTTCTTCAGCCTCATAAAGAAGAGAGATTTCTTTTTTCTTGTATATCCACTTATATGTCTCTCTGGTGCTGTGGCCCTTCCTGCACTTCAAAAATGTTACTTCATGTTTCAGTGACACCGCCTGGAGCATTACACTGTACACTCAAATCACCTGGTGTTAGAAACACTCTTCCTGTTTGGACTCTTATCCGTTTCTCTCTGTGTGTCACTCTTCAGAGGGTATCATGGGCCATTTGATTTGTACCCAGAATTTTACCAAACTGCTATAGACCCAACCATCCACAATGTCTCAGAAGGCCAGCCTATTAATGTCTCTGTAGGAGAAGAGTGACATCAATTTTCTAGCTTCAGTTCATTCCATCAGAGTTCAGGGGCCAGTTACCAAAACCTCTTGCGGAGAGACCACTGGCCACCTAGATTGTTCCTACTGACAAGAATGACCAGAACCTAGAGGGGCGATCCAGGTATATTGACATCAGTAAATTTAGTGACACCATTATTTAGTGGTTTTGGACACCATGAGAGAAATACCCAGGGAGTCAAAATAATCATCCAATAGAGAAGAATGAATCAGCTAGGCCTATAGACCATTCCTTGGTGCTTCTAGATCTTCAAAGCTGCTGGGGGCATTTTATGGCCCTGTGCCCTTCCAGTCAGATTAGTATAGAGTGTATACAAACTACAACATCCCCAGAAGGCAAAACAGATCAGGAAGAAACATGAAGGTTAGCAACATACATGGCCGCAAAGGACAAACAAAGATCCTGTTCTGGTGATTCCACTGACAGGACTCCCTCCAAGTCATCGCTTGTAACATTTATAATAAAGGTCATCAAACACACACTCAAATTATTAATAGCTTTTGTAAATATTTCAATAATTACATATTTCTACTTTATGCTTCCACTGTAACTTATTAAACTACTTTTCTAATATTAAACATTCAGGCTACATCTAATGTCTTGGATCCATAAATCTTTGTCCACATTATGTAGTATGCTATCACTTTTATAAAAGGAGAAAAATAAGGAAGGACAGAGATGGCTTAGAGGTGGGAGTGGGAGATTTCATTATATACATTTTTATATCTTTGGAATTTTGTACCATGTGAATGCATTATCGATTCAAAATAGGAAATAAAAATAAAATATCAAATATGTGATATTTTTATTGACTTTATTGGGGTGACATTGGTTAATAAAACCACACAAGTTTCAAGTATACAACTCAAAAAATATTATCTGCATACTCAATTTAAATACCAAGCACCAGTCTTGTGTAAAGGTATTAAGGTATGGGCCAAGGGCAGCCAAGGATGCGCAAAAGGACCAGTGCCCCAATTACAGCACCTCTGACATAACTGAATGATGTCCTCACTGAACCTTGCCTACAATCTAGTTGTTATTTATCATTTCAAAAATTGCAAAATCAGCCCTGGCTGGTGTGGCTCAGTGGATTGAGTGCCAGTCTGTAAACTAAAAGGTTGTCAATTCGATTCCCTATCAGGGCACATGCCTGGGCTGTGGGCCAGGTCCCCAGCTAGGAGCATGCGAGAGGCAACCAGTTGGTGTATCTCTCACACATTGATGTTTTCCTCCTGTCTTTTTCTCCCTCCCTTCCCCCTCTCAAAAAATAAATAAAATCTTTTTTAAAAAAGCTGCAAAATCATTTTTATTACCAATAAAAATATAGCTTAAGAATAGTATTTTGAAAATATAAGTTTTTAAAACATGTCATAATAAATCTCTCTAAACATATCTCTATTGAAAACTTTGATTTTTTTTCTATAATACACAATGAAAGGATCATTCACTTGTTTATTCAAAGACAGCAAGTCTCTATCACTTAAGATAACATTTTCTTCTGTTCGACCTAAATCTTCAGGTCAATCTTTTTCTTCAAAACAAATCTTAAAAAAGAGTTTATTGACTCAGAAAACCCTATCTATTAACATTCGAAATGTTCTGACCTGGAGTGTCATCTCTTAAAATCTTAGAATCTATTTGTAAAAGCAGTTTTGGATTCATTTGGAATACCCAATCCTTGAAATATTTTTTAAAAAATGAAAATAAAACATCTTAGGGTCAGGAAGCCTTCTTTAGAATCAATACTTCTATCTACAATGCAAAGGAGGAGCTCAAAAATTTTTGCTGAATGATGATGAGAAGAAAGTGGATAAAAACAGCTAACAGGCACCGAGTGCTTAAAGAACATTCCCCATGGATTCTCCCTTTTAATCCCTACGTCAATCCTGGTAGTAGATTAGTTCCTCCATTTTGAAATGATAAAACACCCAGAGAAGTTGCCTGAGTTAACTATGTTAATAAATGGCAAACTAATCTATCTAATCCAGTGGTCCCCAACCTTTTTGGCATCAGGGACCGTTTTCGTGGAAGACAACTTTTCCACAGAACACGGTTGGGGGGATGGTTTCAGGATGATTAAAGAGTATTACATTCAAGCTCATCTCCTGCTGTGGGGACCTGTTCCTAAGAGGCCTGGACCAGTACCAGTCCATGGCCTGGAGGCTGGGGTTAGGCAGACTAGCCTAACACCCAAGTCACTGCTCTTATCCACAACCCCCTATGTTTGAATCATAAACTGTTCTCAAATGCATGAGAGCACCTTGTACTTTATAACAATGTTGTAAATATTTAGAAATGGTAAAGAAATGGAGAACATGAAGCCTTGCTATACACCAGAAGCAATAAAACAATTTATTAAAATTGGAATTCTTCCCATTCAGAACATTTATGAGTAGAAAAATGACAATAAAACAAAACTGATAACTGAAAAAAATATTTAACTCATAAAATGGGAGAAGTTCCCAACATATGCTACTGATACAGTTCTTTAAAAAAAATGTTATAGTTGTCCTGGCCAGGTAGCTCAGTTGCTTAGAGTGTTATCCCAACACACCAAGGCTGTGGTTTTGATCCCTAATCAGGGCACATGCAAGAATCAGCCAATGAATATATAAATAAGTGGAACAAATTGATATTTTTCTTTCTCTCTCTTAAATCAGTAAGTTAAATGGTTTTTAATTATATAATGGACAACTGAGAAGGAACAACATCTAGATTTTTAAAGACAGACATTCTCAAGCCTTCTGCTCATAAAATATTAACTGCTTATAAGCACAAAAACATTTCAAATCAAATAGTTTATTTTAAAGATATAAAGACAGGCAACACTTTGTATCATGTATACTACTTCTTTTCCCTAGCATAAAGTAGGCCAACTTTTAAGTAAAATCACATGGAACCTGTTCTATCTTACTAACCCCACACCAGTGACCAACTTTATTCAGAAGAAACCAAGCAAATCTTATCATTAAGAAAGCCAATGAAAGCCTACCATACACTGCTGGTTTCATTTACCATTGGGGAAATACCCAATGGGAATCTTCCTGTAAAGATTTCCAAAGTGATTAAAAAAAAAAATGCAAACCCTAATTTGCTGAGGGCCTGCATTAGGCCTACTAGAAATCAACTTCACCATTAGCCACTGAAAAAAAAATCCTTCAACAATGTTTGTCAAAATTCAAAGAGCCCTGGCAGGTGTGGCTCAGTGGATTAAGTGCCAACCTGTGAACCAAAAGATCGTCAGTTTGATTCTCAGTCGGGGCACATGCCTGGGTTGCTGGCCAGGTCCCCAGTTGGGGGCATGTCAGAGGCAACCAATTGATAGTTTCTCTCCCTCCCTTCCCCTCGCTCTAAAACTAAATAAAATCTTTAAAATTTTTTTCAAATAATTGTACATCTAAAGAGGGTAAATTTTACTGAGTGTAAACTGTACTCAATAAACCTGACTTTTTAAAAGTCTGACAAATACCATAAACACTCCAAAAATAATTTTTTCATTCTCAATTTAAAAAAAATATCTGTTTTATCACATCTCCAAAAGTACAAAGCCAACTTCTAAGGCTTTAAAAAACAAGGGGTTAGAGAAAAATAATGAACTTTCTCTTAATTTTTAAGTTATAGGACTCCTATGATATGGCCATCTCAAAATAATTTGTCTTTCAAGAACTTGAATTGTCTCAACTGCATTCAATTCAAAGTCACTCACTCTATACAATCACTAAGTATTGTTATGAAAGAACTATATGTGATATGGCAGTTTAAAACTCTAAGAAAAAAAGATTTTAAACCTACATTTTATCATTCAACATGAGAAATCACATGAAATCAAATGCCCCAAGCTCATACCACATGAGCTACAAATCAATTCCATGAAAAGCAGATGGAGGAGTAAAATGATGCTATTACTATATTACAGAAAGTGAAGATATTTTCTAATTTATCTATAAGAAGCTGACTGCATTCAAATAAAATTGAAGTCAGTTTCAAGCATGACAGAGTAATAAAATTAAGCTAACCATTTAACAAACATTTATTATATACTTGTTCTGTGCCAGGCACTGTTCTAGGAACTGATAACAATTCAGCAATTAACATTAACAAGTTAATGTTTTATTTTACATTAAACATTCCACTGACTGGTATAGCTCAGTGGATTGAGCATGGGCTGCGTAGCAAAGGGTCACCAGTTCAATTCCCAGTTAGAACACATGCCTGGGTTGTGGGCCAGGTCCCCAGTAGGGGGGCGTGTGAGAGGCAAACACACATTGATATCTCTTTCTCCTTCCTTTCCCCTCTCTCTAAAAATAAATAAATAAAATCTTAAAAACAAACAAAATATATTCCATTTTACTAAATGTTTTCTTTCCAATACAAATACACAAAAATAATAAAGCTTACATAGTGAAGTTATTCAGTCCCTAGTACCTTCAGAGACTCAGTGGAATTCCAACCAAATTCAAACATGTGTCCTGAGCAATAAAATGTAGTCCTCAATCCACAGGGGATACATTCTAAGACCCCCAGTGGACACCTGAAATCACGGACAGTAATGAAACCTGAAACCTATGTATACTATGCTTTTTTCTATATATACATACATACCTATGGAAAAGCTTAACTTATAAATTGGGCACATTAAGAGATTAATATTAATAACGTAAGAAACTTGCAAACACAATATATGACTAAGCCATTCTACTAAAAAGGTACTCAAGAGAAATAAAAACATAAGTTCACAAAAAGACTTTGACAAGAAAATTTCATTTTTTTAATTTGTATTTTATTTACTAATTTTTATTATTTTAAAGATTTGATTTTATTTCATTTTTTAGAAGGAGGGGAAGGGAGGGAGAAAGAGAGGGAGAGAAACATCAATGTGTGGTTGCCTCTCATGTGTCCCCAACTGGGGACCTGGCCTGCAATCCAGGCATGTGCCCTGACTGGGAATTGAACCAGCAACCCTTCGGTTCTTGGGCCCACACTCAATCCACTGAGCTACACCAGCCAGGGCACAAGAAAAATGTCTGAAATGTCCTAAATTAAATTTCAGCAGGCTGGAGGGTAAAAGGAGGAGGCAACAGGTTGGTTAATCAGTTAACAGAGCCACAGGTCAAAACCTCATTCCTGAATATACATTAAAATTTTGAATCAACCTCCAGAGGACTATCTAAGTTTTTTTTGTGCTTTTTTTTTTAAAGCCAACCCCCACATGCCACAGCATCTTGCTTAAGAAACATGAACTTTCAGGACTCTTGACCACAACCAATAAAGAAGTCTTCTTTATAGATTAACTACCTATCCTGAACTGCCCCCACCTCACCTTTTCCCACCCTTCTTACCTACAGCCAATGTAAACTGTTTCAAAACAACTTACTGTATTTTGATGTGTATAGTACACATTTTTGCACAATTTTTTAAAAAGATTTTATTTATTTATTTTTAGACAGAGGGGAAGGAAGGGACAATGTGTGGTTGCCTCACATATGTCCCCCACCCGGAACCTGGCCCGAAACTAGGCATGTGCCCTGATGGGAATCGAACCAGTGATCTTTTGGTTTACAGGCTGGTACTCAATCCACTGAGCCACAACAGCCAGGGCTTTTGCACAAATTTTTGAGGGAAAAATAAGGATGCTTTCTTATACATGCGTAGACCTAATTTCATACCTATATAAATGTTTTTAATTTTTACTTATGCTTATGTGGTAAAAGTATAACTCTAGAAAGCAGTAACAATATCATGAAAAATAACACCCTGGCCTAGGTTTTGTTTCTAAATATAAATTAATTAATTAATTAAAAAATTAAATTAGAAGATTTTTTTCCTCAAAGTTTGGGCCAAAAACATGGGTGCGCACTATACATGGGAGTGCATTATACATAGCAAAATACTGTACATCTTTCTTAAAAAAAAATAGAAGGAAAAAAGAAAAACATAGAATACCTTGTAAATAACTATCTGTAGGCCTTATAGCAACTCTTCTCAGACTAAAAATGCAATAAAAACCCTTTCAAGAGGAAAGAAAAATAAGTTTCCATTTTTTTTTTTAAGATTTTATTTTTTTTAGAGAGGGGAAGGGAGAGAGAAACACAGGGAGAGAAATACCAAAGTGAGAGAGAAACATCCATCAGTTGCGTCAGTTGCCTCTTATACATGCCCCAACTGTGGGCCCAACCTGCAACCCAGGCATGTTCCCTAACCAGGAATCAAACCAGTGACGTTTCACTGCAGGATGACACCCAACCAACTAAGCCACACTGGTCATGAAAGTTTTCATTCTTAAACTAACTGATTTACAGTGGTTTCTAAGAAACAGTTAAGAACATTAAGACTCATATTTACATACTGAATTCTCCTAAAATCAAAATGAAGTCTCAAACTTCAGAACATATATATATGATAATAGCAACTGGATGACTAAATACATGTAAGTATTATTAAGTTTTAACTATCAAATGTCAATCTAATAGCTTCTTACCTAGTTTCCAAAGTCTGTAAATATTAACCAGCAATGAAAGAAAGAGAAAAGAACCCAGCAATCTTATTTCCTCATCAAACTATATCCTCAAAATGTCTGGAACTCAGATTCTACATAAAAAGTCTCTGAGAAGCAACAAGCTCACACCTGTAGGGGCTCCATGCAGCTGCATGCACCAACTCCTGCTCCAGCCACGTGCAACCCTGTAGCCTCATGGTGACCTACACTCGTGTGGGACATGGGTGACAGCCTCACCCCAGTTTCTGATGGAGAAAAAGGAAAGCCACCAAGGCTGGATACAGCATGCCCCCCACAGGCCTGACTCAGAAAAATCACAAGATGGAAGTGCAGGTAAAGACGGCTGGCCTCCTGGCTCACCTCCTTGCACAATCACAGCAAAAATTACAACTGAACTACAAAACAACTATCACCCAGAACCATTGGAAAATCGAGCCCAATGGAAGTCCGACAACCAAGGAATTAAAGAAATCACATCCATTCAGATGGGTAGGAGGAGCAGAGAAGTGGACACGTGGAACGAGAGGTGTCCTTGCTTTTACCCACATGTAGTGGGTAAAAATTGGGAGGGAAACCTCAGGAGCAAGGGATCCGAGCCCTACACCAGACCACTCAGCCCAGGGATCCAGCACCAGGAAGATAAGGCCCCATAACTTCTGGCTCTAAGAACCAGTGGGGGGTTGGGGTGGTGGGAGAAACTGTGGGATTCTCAGGCATCTCCTCTGAAAGGGCCCGCCATGGACTTTGGACTTAAGCAGACTCACATCCTCTGGGCTCCAGCACTGGGGTAGCAGCTGGAAGTGTACCAGTGGTATACGGGGAGAAAGTCAAGTGTCTGGCATCAGGGCAAATGCCAGGGGACAGCCTCCTCCCAGAAAAAACTCCAGAGGTCAAGCAGCGGCCATTGTCCCTTTTCTGAGCCCTGCCACACACAAAGCCACAGAGCGGAGACACCATATCTGAGACTCCATCAACCTGGTTCACGTGGGTTGCGCCATCCTGGTGATTACCTAAGGCTCCATCCCATCCAACCTATGGGTGTGCTTTTAAATAGTAGAGCACATTACTAAGACAGGAAGTCAAAGCAGATCTACCTAATACATAGAAACAAACACAAGGAGGCTGCCAAAATGAGGAGACAAAGAAACATGGCCCAAATGAAAGAACGGAATAAAACCCCAGAAAAAGAACTAAACAAAATGGAGATAAGCAATCTATCAGATGCAGAGTCCAAAACACTGGTTATTAGGATGCTCAAGGAACTCATTGGGCACTGCAACAGCATAAAAAAGACCCATACAGAAATGAAGGTTACACTAAAATAAAGAAAAATTTACAGTGGAGTGGACGAAGCTGAGAATGAAATCAGTGATTTAGAACAGGGGTGTCAAACTCATTTTCACCAGGGGCCACATCAGTCTCGCAGTTGCCTTCAAAGGGCTGAATGTAATTTTTTTAGGAGTGTATAAATATAACTACTCCTTAACTAGGGGCAAGGAGCTCTGCACTGCCATGAGGTAGAAACAAGGTGCTAGGCCGGATAAAACAAGGTGGATGGCCAGATTCAGCCCATGGGCCTTGTGTTTGCCACCTGTGATTTAGAACATAAGAAAAACATACAATCAGAACAGCAGGAAGAAAAAAAGAATAAAAAAAAAAACAAGCATAGGGTAAGGAGCCTCTGGGACAACTTCAAAACCTATCAACATTCAAATCACAGAGGTGCCAGAAGAAGAGAAAGAACAAGACATTAAAAACTTATTTGAAAAAATAATGAAAGAAAACTTCCCTATTTGGTGAAGGAAATAGATATCCAAGTTCAGGGAACACAGAGTCCCAAACAAGATGGATGCAAAGAGGACCACACCAAGACACATAATAATTAAATGCCAAAGGTTAAAGATAAAGAGAATCTTAAAGGCAGCAAGAAAAAAGCAGAGAGTTACCTACAAAGGAATTCCCATAATACTTACTGTCAGCTGATTTCTCAAAAGAAACTTTGCAGGTAAGAAGGGACTGACAAAAAATATTGAAAGTGATGAAAAGCAAGGACATACAACCTTGGATTTTTTTTTTTGCTGGATTATTCTATACAGCAAAGCTATCATTTAGAATCAAAGGGCAAATAAAGTGCTTCCCAGGCAAGGCAAAGCTAAAGGAGTTCATCATCGCCAAACCATTATTATATGAAATGTTTAAAGGGACTTATTTAAGAAAAAGATTAAAACTATGAACATTAAAATAATAAATTCACAACTATTAACAACTGAATCTAAAAAACTTAGCAAACAATAAGAACAAGAACAGAATCATAGATATGGAGATCATTTGGAGGGTTATCAGTTGGGAGGGGAAAGGGGGAGAATTGGGGAAAAGGTGCAGAGATTAATTAACAGATATTAGTATGTTAGGTAGGTACAGAACAGATAGGGGGGTGCTAGGCACAGTACAGGAAATGGGACAGCCAAAGAAATTAAATGCATGACCCATGGACATGAAGAGGGGTGAGGGTAAGTACTGCCAGAGGGAATGGAGGTACTGGGTGGAGGGCGCAGAGGGGGAAAAATTGGACAACTGTAATATCATAAGCAATAAAATATATTTTTTAAAAAGAAAAGGAAGAAACACACAAAAAAATAAAATGTGGTTGAGAGAAATGACATTTGGGTAAAATCTACAAAATACAGGGGTAGGCAAAAGTAGATTTATAGTTGTTCATATGGAAAATAGATAATACAAGATTAAAAATTAGGATACTGTCAAGATAACTGAAGAATTGATAATACCAAGGAAATCTGTCACAATTTGAGAAGATAAGCTACAGAAAAAGAAGTAAAAGTGCGTCCACTGCAAATTTTGTGAGTGATGATCACCACATGATGGCAAAGCATTCTTCCATTTATCCAACCCAAGAGGAACTGGAGGCAGTCCAGAACACGGTGTTCCATAGAGAGCGGGTTCTCAAAGCTGTGTCTAACTGAATCACTGAGCAGGAGAAAGGCAGCAGTGAGCATGTTCAGTCTTAGAACTTGGATGACACCAAAGAAGGGACCAGGGAACAGAAGACAGAGCACATGACCAGTACCCTACAAGGCATGATGCATGTTGGAGTAGTTGGACCTGGAGCTGGTGCTGCTATCCAAGAAGGAGTCCACGACTGCCCTCCTGGACAAGGTGACTGACAACTTGGCCATCTTAGCTCACTGTCATTACAGAAGACAACAAAATACTCCAATCTGCTGATGATGCTGCAATAGTGATAAAAAACACAAAAGAGCCTCCATTGTCCCTGACCATCCATCCACCTGACACCCCCCATTGTCAAAGAAATGGAAAAAGTATTAGCTGGAGAAATGCTATCAGTCAAGGACCCCCTGGACATCCTGGACAGGCAAAAATGCCTTGCTGCCCTGGTGTCCCTCCGACATACCAACTGGTTCTAGGTTACAGCCAATGGGATGCAATCATGTGTTATCGCCATCCAGGTCCTGAGGGACCTGTGCACCCACATGTCCACCTGGTGTCCTCTAGTAGGATGGCCCCTTGAGCTTCTCTGTGAAAAGCCCATCAGCACAACCAACACATACGTGGGTGCTGGAATGCCTGGCGTCAGGCACTGTGATGCCAGGTTGTTCTAGTATTTATGAGCCTTGTGAAAAAGAAGCCACTGATGCCATTAGGCATCTAGGCAGACAGCAATAGGAAGATATCACAGAGTGTGCAGCACTGCAACTCGCTGCATTTGGCCAGCCTGCATAAAGACCTGAGTTATGGATCCTCCTTCTTTAAAGATGCCCCAGAAACAAAAGAATGAAAACCCAGTGAAGCCCTGACTGGTATTGGTTGAGCATCATCCTGCAAAGCAAAAGGTTGCCAGTTCAATTCCCAGTCAGGGCACATGCCTGTGTTGTGGGCCTAGTTCTTCATTAGGGCACATGCAAGAGGCAACCAACTGCTGTTTCTCTCACACATCAATGTTTCTCTCCCTCTCTTTCTCTCTCCCTCCCTCCTCTCTAAAAATAAATAAAGAAAATCTTTAAAAAAATAAAGAAAACCCAGCGGACTACACAGTTCAAATCCACCCCCGTATCCAGTACCACCTATGCCATTATGCCAATGAAACACCCAGTGGAGGAGGATGGAGAGGAAAACTCTCCCAGCAAAACAAAGTCAAAAGAAAAGTTAGAGCCTCCCCAGGCTATGAATGCCCTGATGAGGCTGAACCAGCTGAAGCCTGGGCTGCAGTATAAACTTGTTTCCCGGGGTGGGGGGGGGGGGGTCAGTCCATACCCCCCATCTTCACGATGTCTGTAGAAGTAGATAGCAGCCCATTCAAGGCCTGCAGACCTCCAAAAAGACTGCCAAGCTGCATGTGGCCGGTAAGCTGTGACAGGACATGGGCTTGGCTACAGGTGCCACGGGCTTGCCTACAGAGACTCCGGTAAGGGGGAGGGCTCAGCTGAGGAGACAGAGGCCATGCCAGCTGTGGTGGCCCTGCCGCTCATGGTAGAAGCTGCTTCAATCCCCAGTGCTACCTCCACCTCAGATCCCACTGCCAAGCAGGGGCCAATCCTTACTAAGCATGGCAAGAACCCTGTCATGGAGCTTAGCAAAAAGAGGTATATCCTCAAGTAAGAGCTCACCCCAGAGACTGGTGGCAGCCACAACAAGTACTTTGCCACAGGAGTCGATGTAGATGGACAGAAATTTCAAGGTGCAGAAAGGTGGCAAAAGCATATGCCACCCTTGCTGCACTAGGGAAGCTGTTCCCTGATGTCCCTCATGCCCTTAAAGCCAATTAAGAAGAGAGCACCTGTGCCTGTCAGAGGTACACCAAAATTTGCTGCTAGGCTGCAAAATCTTGGCTTTGGTATGGGAGGCCCCATGCACAACGAAGTGCCCATACCCCCAAACCTTTGAGGACAGGGAAGAAGAGGGAACATCCATGGCCAAGGAAGAAGAGGATTTGGTGGTGCCAACTATGGAGGCTACATGAATGCAGGCACTGGGTATGGCATCTGTGGGTATGGAGGTAACCTGGCAACAGTCAGCTACAGTCAGTTCTACAGCCATGGAGGGCATTTTGGGAATGCTGGTGGTGACAGAAGCAGGGTAGCAGTGGTAGCTCCTCCAGCTATGGCTCCAACTACCAAGGCGACAACTACAACCTCCCCAGTGCCCCAGAAACATGCCAGCAATGGGAATCAGCCACATGAAGGCTAGCAGAAGCCCTCCTAGGGCTCAGGCTACTAATTCCACCCAAGCCAGCAGCAGTCCTACAACCAGAGCCAATACAGCAACTATGGCCCCCCGCAGGGAAAACAAAAAGGCCATAGTCATGGCCAAGACAACTATTCCTCCTACTCCAACTCCTACAGCTCCCCCCAAGGGCAGCTGCCACTCTAACTACAGCTAGGAGAGCAAATTCAACTACAATGGTAGCAGAGACCAAAGCAGCAGAAACAGCTGTAGTTCAGGTAGCTCACCTACAACCCAGGTTCACAGTGGGGGTTACAGAGAAGGTTCTGGGGGTGGCTCTTCCTATCAAGGCAAACAAGGAGGTAATGGTCACAGTGAACTACAACTCCCCAGCGTCCTGCCAGAATTACAGTGGCCCTCCCAGCTCCTACCAGTCATTACAGGGAGGTTACAGCAGAAACACAGATCACAGCATGAACTACCAGTACAGATAAAGCCCTGAGGGTGAAGATTTGTAGCTTCTGCACTTACCCCTCCTTGATGTAAGATTCAGTTTTATGAATCACAGTTAACATGTCTGAGGCCCCTCTAGGTCCCCTTGACCTACCCCATCCTTACTGCCATGTTGGGAATACAGCTGGTGACTCTGTGACCTGTGTTTTGACCCATATTTAGCTGTTTTGGGGACTCTACATCTTCAGAGGTTTGTTAGTTACCATGACAACTAACTTTGTCCTAGTAGAGTTCTGAGTTCTTAGAATTCAGTATTCTTCTATTTACAATCAGTGTTAGCTAACCCTGTTTGGTCTGAAATAGTTACAGAAGGGATACTTCATCTGTTAATGCTTTTGTGGAGTGAGTTAAACAAGCTTTCTGTATTTTAAGGCTTTAGTGTTTCAGTTTTATGTGAAGTTTTTATTTTAAAAAACCATTGGGAAAGAGTAGGGGTTTTTTTTTTGTATGTCTGGATCATTCAGACAGTATAGCTGAATGTAGACAAATAAAGAAAAACAAATAAATAATAATATAAGAAAAAACTGTTTCACATGTAAACACACTTTTGCCCACCACCTATATGCTCTATATCTACATCTCTAGGTTCTAGTTCTGGATCAAGTAATCGACCAATCACATTACTCTGTTCCAGAAGTCACAAACTTGAACATGTGAAACAGCCTGGTGAAAAATATAAAAGGCTATTATTGTGCTGATCTGAAACTGCTTAAAAGATTTACAACTCAAGCACACTTTCCCTCCCAGGAGCATGTCTGCACCTTTCCCTTTCTTCCTCTTCTCCCCCCAACAAGTGTCAATCTCCTAAACTCTAAGGGACCCCACAAGACTTGCAACCAGGGGAGCAATGGGCAGCAGCAGCTTCTCCAGGGCTACCGAACCCCCTGAACTTGTCCCCACAGCCCCCTTTTCTCTGACTTCCCAGTGAAAGGACAGCAGCCCTGCCCTGGATGACTTCTTTCCCATAACCTTTCTGAACAGCCAGAGAAGCCCTGCCCAGGCTCTCTCATGTTGTTTCTTCTAACCTAGGCCTTCCTTGTTTCATTGCCCCAGCTTTAATAAATATACTCTCAAAATTAAAAACTAAAAATAAAAAACAATTTATGTCCTGGCTGGTGTGGCTCAGCGGACTGAGTGCCAGCCTATGACTGGAAAGATGGCAGATTCAATTTCCAGTCAGGGCACATGCCGAGGTTGAGGGCCAGGCCTCCAGTTAGTGACATGCAAGAGTCAACAAATTGCCCTTTCTCTCACACACCAATGTTTCTCTCCCTCTCTTTCTACCTCCCTTCCCCTCTCTCTAAAAATAAATAAAATCTTTATAAAAAAAAAAGATTTACAATTCAAATTTACAATACTTTGTTAAACAGCTCTGTTAAATGCCTATGCATATAAAAAAATTATATTAGATCCCTGCCTCACATCATATACTAAAAAAACATTTTTTCAGCCAGAAGAATCAAGACCTCAATATAAAAAAAAAAAGTCTGAAACTTTTGGAAAGAAATATGGGAGACTCTTAATGATCTCAGGATATGAAATAGATTTCTTAGACACAAAAGATACAAACCATTAAGAAAAAATAATGATGGATTTGATAATCACCTTTATTCAAAACAAACCATATAAAAATTAACAGGTAAGACACAGAGAACAAAAGATTTCTGCAATTCACTTAAGAGACATAACCAGAATATAAAATCAACTCCTAAAATCAAATTATAATGGCAACCCAATTGAAAAGGTAGGAGAGGGAACAGCCCATTCATGAAAACCTGAATAGTCACTCAACATTTGAAAACATGCTCAATCTCATAATTAATCACAAAATTAAGACAATGTGGTATCACTTCACACTCATCTGATTGGTAAACATGTAAAAAATCTGACAATTTCATGTATCATGATTTGGTAACAGCAAATTCTGTTCTAATGCTAAAAAATGCTAAGTGGTACAATTTTGGGGAGCAACTTGGCAATATTTCCATAATCTCCAACCCAGTAATTCTACTTCTAAGTAATTTACCCTAGAGGACTTCATTTCAAACTTAGTACACACACACACACACACAGACACACACTGCAAAAACACTTATCCTACTGCCTGCAATACAACCTGATACTGTTCCACCCTACTTTAATTCCTAAACTGATTTCCCAACCCATTAATGGTTTCCAACATGCAGTTTGAAAACCTCAACAAAGGCCTTAAATATGTGCACAAGGATTCCCAATCAGGAATGTTCAATGTTGTGACAAGAGAAAAAATTCTGAGAAGTCCTAAAGTACATTACAGCTGGCTGGAGAGTGAGAGACAAGAGTAGTTAACCAGTTAACAGCTGTGGGCCAACTAACAATAAACTTGCTCACATTTCTGACTGTACCTTGGAGCTTTGAATAAACTTCTATAGAGACCACCAGATGCCACAGCATCCTGCTTATGCATGAACTTCCAGGACTTGCCCAGCACCAATCAATAGTAAATATTCTTCCTAAAGGACTGTGCACCTTCCTTAAGAACTGCCTCCCTTCACCTTTTCCCACCCACTTATCTGTAGCCAATGCAAATTCATTCAAAACAATTTAAACTTTTCTTCCTCGAACATAGTTTATATACAGGGGTGGACAAAAATAGGTTTCCAGTTTGAAGTACACCAGAGCTGTTCTTGTATTACTGTATATTAATCAGTGTATTATTGTATAATTATTGTATTGTATTAACTGGAAACCTACTTTTGCTCACCCCTGTATATAAAAGAGCCCGTGAACTCAAGGGCAGAGGATACGCTGCCTTCTCCACCTAGCCCTGCTGCTGATGGCTTGGACTGCACTCCTAGGACCTGTCCTTTCCTGGCTAGCATTTGGCTCAATAAACCCTTTCTTTCCGAAAAGCTTTCTGCCATGAAAAAATTCACAAAACGCTCATCCTTACTACCTGCAATACAATCTGATAGTTTTCTATCTAGTATTTTGTATAATGGTAGCATTGTTTTTAAGAAAAAAAATGGAAACAATCTAAACACCTATCAACATGAGAATAAATTTAAACTGGCTGTATTCTTATAATAATTAAACAATACACCAGATAGACATGATGATGATAAAGTTGAACCATATGAAAACTACCATTTTTGTGGGTAAAATGGTAAAATATCCATTTCATATGACCCTAAAAAGCAAGTTTCATTAAAAAAACTAGTTACAGAATAGGCAGAAAACTGTTTCCATAAAGCTTGAAGATATGCAAAACAGTATTATAATCTATTTGTAAATATATTCCTATTAAGAAATTCTATAAAAACAGGCATTGGGAATGATCAGCAACATTCAGGATAATCATTACTTCTGGGAAGTAAAATATAATCCAGAAGATGCTTCAACTGTATGTTCTCTTTCCACTTTTTCTTCAAAAAATGCGAAGTATGGGGAAATGTTCAGATTTAGATTTGATTTATTTATTTTTAGAGAGTGGGGAAGGGAGGGAGAGAAACATCAATGTATGAAACAAACATGGATCTGTTGGCACTTGTACCCCCAACTGGGGACCTAGCCCACAACCCAGGCACATGCTCTGACTGGGAATCAAACCAGCAACCTTAAGGTTCGCAGGCCAGAGCTCAATCCACTGAGCCACACCAGCCAGGGCAGGATGTGTTAAGATTTAATATAGTATGATGGATATATGGATATTAACTATACTGACTCTTTGTTCTGTATGTTTGAAATATCATAAGAATAAAAAAGTCTGTTAGCCAAATAAAACACACATATGCAACCTAATTCAAACCAACTCCCTTACAAAATCTCTTTCCTTAGTTTAAAATGTTAATGTTTAGCCCTCACCTTTTTTTAACTAGGGCCTCTAGTCAAAAACAAAAATAGCGCCCTGGCTGGTGTGGCTCAGTGGATTGGGGGCCAGCCACTGGACTGGGGGCCAGCCCAAGAACCAAAACGTTGCCAGGTCGATTCCCAGTCAGGACGCATTCCTGGGTTTCAGGCCAGGTCCCCAGTTGGGAGCATGCGAGAAGCAACTAATCCATAAACCTCAATGTTTCTCTCCCTCTCTTTTTCTCTCTCTTTCCCTCTCTCTAAAAATAAATAAATAAAATCTTTTTTTAGAAAAAGTAGAACAAATCAATGTTTCTTCCTCCCTCCCGCTCTCAAAAATCAATAAATTTTAATTCTATTGTTCTGTGGTCATCCATTAAAAAGCTTCGAAGTGTCCTTTCTCACAGGTATTTTCCCCATGCCTGAGGATATATTGGCAGCTTCCAGAATTTAGCTTCCTTTTTTTCCTTTGTCCAGATTTACTGTATGTCCCCTCTAATACATGGTATACTCCAAAACAGAAAAGTCAAAACCATGGGTTACATGAAACAAGTCCCCTATTTAATCTATTCCTTAACTTCCAAAACTGAATACGGAAAGTAATTGGGTAGGTTAATTATTTCTAAAAAAAATAGGTCCTAGAATATCAATCAGTCTTACTTATCTCATTAAGGATGAGCTAGAGACTATACACCAAGATGACAATTTTACACTGTAAATTTTCAAGTTTATATTTCACAAAGACTTTGAAAAGGTTATTTTTAACAAAGTTAAAACACTTTACTCACTAGTAACCCCAATAGAACAAGATACAATTTAGGTTTTAAAGAGACTGTTTACTCAAGACCTGCTATATACCAAGGTTGCTATTCGGTATGAAGAAGGTTGTACACTCCTTACCCTCAAGAACTAGGTAGCCACTGAAAAGTCACCAGATCCTATTTTAGCAGAAGTGGCAAATCATACTGTTTTCAAGCTCCAAGTAGGAAATCTAAACAGAGGAGCAGCTCTAAAGGAATACTTGGAAGAACAATTAGAGAACGTATACCCCACCTAAAGTAATTCTAAATTATATCTCCCAGTGAGATAGATACAATATTTTGCAAGAAATGTTTAACAGCCAAGCAGATATATTTTTTTTAACGGTGGCAATGGCATCTTGACTCTAGACCTCACCAACACCAACATTTCTGATGAAAGTTTACATTGCTGTGACCTTTCTGGATGGCAGTCAGGCAATATACATCAAAATGAAAAACATATTTCCTTCCACCCAGTAATTAGATTCTTAGAAAGTTACTCGGAAGAGTTATTAGCGGCAGCCACTACCCTCTAGCCTGCCCACTCTCAGAGATGCAGATAGTACATTCTGCATCTCTGAGAATGTATGATCGCTTTTTACTCTAATAAATCTTGCCACTATCACTTTTTTAAAAAAGTCCTTAGCATGCAACAATTGTACATGCAAGGCACATGTACAACATACAATAAATTTAAATAATCTAAATGTCCAGCAATGGGGACACTATTACATTATCGTGTACTCGCTCAGTAAAATACTAAAGAGCTAATTAAAAAGAACAGAGTAGATGCAGATATATTGACATGGAAAGTTATTCATGAATTTTATTTTTTTAAGCACACTATGAGACAAGGGCTGTTTCCCCCACACCTGGAAGCATGGTTCCAAACCACAGCCTGAGAAGGGCTGGCTGGTGTCAGTGGTGAGGTTTTCTGAGAATTGCTCACTGTGAGCCCGTCTGCAGCCAACATGCCCAGCAGAAACAAACACAAGCCACAGCCACCTATGGTACTTACAGAACTAATAAAGTAGACCCTCTCACCTACACTGAGGAGTTTCTACAACAGTAGAAAGCTCCCTATAAATCCAATGTGGAGATTTTCAAATTGCAACAAAAGACACCTGCAAAGTACTAGCAAAGCTAATGTTTATGGCACAGATTGGTCACTGCTGCCCAAAACATCTATAACTTTCCTCAAAAGCAGAAAGATCTGCTCTCGTACAATTACACTACACTGTCTTGAATCTAGGTCTTGCAATAACAATTTGCAAAGCTCTGATCTCACTGAGAGGAATCTCATCAATCCATCATTTGCTAGAGCAACTTCTACATTGCGCTTCTACACTGCCATAGAAGCACCTAAAACCTTATATATTCATATTGTGACTGGTAAGAATACAAGCACAAAATACAAGAATAAAGTATCAAAAATACAACAATCACAGAATTTCAAGTACATATGTCAAGAACAGCAATGCAACTGCACTCAAGATATCTTTGGAAGTGGTAACTGAACTCTACAGAAGAAATGCCGCCAAAAAAAATGTCACAACTGCATGTTTCTCTAAGGTCACAAATTAGTTGCTGTCTTGAAATTCTTCCTAAAGAAGGATGAAGAGGAACAGGACAGTAACCCAATGCTAGTGCAGTATGCCACAGGGAAGAAAGACTCCAAACACAAGAAAAGGTTGAAAACATTATGAAAGTGCTTCAAAAACAAAAGGAAAAAACAGGTGTTTTTCAGCTATCCATTAGATTCATAATCCCCAAGATTTTGCAAAATAACAACTAAAGCAGCTAATGAGCTCTAAGGAGGTATTTTAAGTAAAGATGATGCTCATGAACTTTGCAACCAGATTGGTGGGAACTCATGAGCTTTTTCTAACTTCTACCCCTTTACGCAAAGGTTTCTGCAGCAGCACCAAACCAAAGTAACAAGATCTGTTTGCTGCACAAACATCTCATCACCTGGTAGTCCTAAAGATCATTCATTCACTCACTGAGCATGACTATGACCTCCCATTTTGATATGGATAAGAACTCTGGGGAAGTCATGACGGTAGAAGTCAGTGCTATGAAAAAAAATGGCTCAGACTTCTGGCCAAGATGGAGCATAGGTAAATACACTGTGCCTCTTCCCACAACCAAAAGAAGGACAACAACAAATTTAAAAACAAAAAACAATCGGAACTGCCAGAAAATCAACTGTACAGAAGTCCAACAACCAAGGACTTAAAGAAGAAACATTCATCCAGATGGTGAGGAGGGGCGGAGATGGGCAGCAGGGGCAGAGAGGACTCACAACAATACAGTGGCTGGAGGACCTGGGCGGGCAAGGTAGTAGGTGGTAAACCAGGGAGTTCCACATTTGTGTGTGGATAAACCAGGAGGAACAACTGGGGAGAGACAGACAGCGCAACCCCGGATTCCAGCCTAGGGAAATAAAGCCTCAAAACCTCTGACTGAAAAAACCTGTGGGGTTGCAGCAACGGGAGACACTCCCAGTCTCTCAGGAGAGTTTGCTGGAGCACAGGGCCTAGAACATATCCAAACCCACCCACCTGGGAATCAGCACCAGAAAGGCCCAATTTGCTTGTGGGTAGCAGGAGAAATGACTGACAGATGGCATAACCCCTCTCCCACTTACAGCACCACAGCACAGGGCTTCCCCACTCTGGCGAATACGTAAGGTTCCACCCCTTACTACTTAACAGGCGCACAAAGACAAAAATATATGGCCCAAATGAAAGAACAGATCAAAGCTCCAAAGATAGAACTAAGCAACAAAAAGATAGCCAACCTATCCAATGCAGAGTTCAAAACACTGGTAATCAGGATGCTCAAAGAAATGGTTGAGTACAGTCGCAAAATAGAGGAGAAAGTGAAGGCTATGCAAAGTGAAATAAAGGAAAATATACAGGGAACCAACAGTGAAGGAAAGGAAACCAAGACTCAAATCAACGATTTGAACCAGAAGGAAGAAATAATATTCAACCAGAATCAGAAGGAAGAAACAAGAATTCAAAAAATGAGGAGAGGCTTAGGAACCTCTGACAACTTGAAACATTCCAACATCCGAATCATAGAGGTGCCAGAAGAAGAGAAAGAGCAAGAAATTGAAAACTTCTTTGAACAAATGAAGGAGAACTTCCCTAATCTGGCAAAGGAAATAAACTCCCAGGAAGTCCAGGAAGCTCAGAGAGTCCCAAAGGAGTTGGACCCAAGGAAGCACACACCAAGGCACATCATAATTACATTACCCAAGATGAAAGATGTGAGAACCTTAAAAGCAGCAAGAGAAAAAAAAGATAGTTACCTACCAAGGAGTTCCCATAAGATTATCGGCTGATTTCTCAAAAGAAACCTTACACGTAAGAAGAGGCTGGAAAGAAGTATTCAAAGGCATGAAAGGCAAGGACCTACATCCAAGATTACTCTATCAGCAAAGCTATCATTTAGAATGGAAGGGCAGATAAAGTGCTTCCCAGACAAGGTCAAGTGAAAGGAGTTCATCATCACCAAGCCCTTATTATATGAAATGTTAAAGGGACTTATCTAAGAAAAAGAAGATCAAAACTATGAACAGTAAAATGACAACAAACTCACAACTATCAACAATTGAACCTAAGAAAACAAAAATGAACTAAGCAAACAACTAGAACAGGAACAGAATCACAAAAATGGAGATCACGTGGAGGGTTATCAGTGGGGAGGGGGAGGGGAGAGAATGGGGGAAAGGGCACAGGGAATAACAAGCATAAATGATAAGTACAAAATAGACAGGAGAAAGTTAAGAATGATATGGGAAATGGAGAAGCCAAAGAACTTATATGTACGACCCATGGACGTGAACTAAGGAGCAGGGGAATGTGGGCGGAGGGGCAGTGCAAGGCAGAGGAGAAGGGGGCAGGGAATGGGACAACTATAATAGCACAATCAATGAAATATATTTTTTGAAAAACAAAAAATAATGGCTCAATGACAAATAACTACCTGGCCCACTATAAAACACACAAAGATAAGAATGTGATGATGTCTGCTAGAATTGATCCAATGAGTCTGAACACTGAATCCTCAGCTGTTGTAAAAGAAAATTCCAGAGTTAGGCTACAGATGCCTTGATAAAATCAAGAGCACAAGAGTACGGGCATTAGATGCTGAAGATTACATTCCAGGAACTTCAGTTCTGGAAGCTGAGGAAGAGAAAGCCAGGAACAATAAAGATGGCTGGGAAAATACCAGTCTCAGTGAGGGGGATGATGGTGATGGTAAATGGGTTCATGTGCACCACTCTTCCAATGAAGAACAAGAAATCCCTAAGAAGCTGAACAGCTGAAAGGAAGAGCCAGAATGTCCAGTCAAAAAAAATTATAAGCATTACTTGAGAGAAAAGCAGCTGGTACTACAAGACCAACTTTTGAGAAAGATTAAAAGAATGAAGTAACTAACTCCCAAGCAAGTTTCCCTTTCCAAGGAGAATAAGTTTGTGTCATTAATCTGCAAATTAGTGAATTAAGAATGTTTATTTGCATCAAAAAGTCCAGAACTACTATTATTTTGAAAACTACCCCAGAAAACACAGTGCTAAACAATGACTGGTTTGATCTCATTTTTAAAAAAAACTCTGCAACACCAAAAAATAAGCCTTAATATAAACTAAATTTTAAGTAATAGCAATACAACAATATTGGTTCATGAACTATAACAAATATGCCACATTAATGCAAGATGTTATTAACAAGGAAAAATGGGGGATGGACAATATGGGAACTTTCTGTACTACCTGCATAAATTTCTGTAAATATAAAGCAGCTCTAAAAAATAAAGTATTAATTATATTTAAACCTGCATATGTAGACAGATTTGCAATTGTCTTCTTGCAAATGGAAATGGAAAGAGTGAAATGGAAAGAAGAACATAAGGAAACTTTACATAATATACCTCTAGATTGTCTAAACTTTCTACAGTGCACAGCACTCTCAAGAGCAGCTCTGTAGCATATTGAGAGTCTCCGTGCTGAAATCATACTACATGGTTTCAAATCCCAGCTCCACTATTAACTAGCTGACAAATTTGGACACTGAATTTCTCTGTGCCTTAGTTTCCTTATCTGTAAATAGGGATACTAGCATGTGTACCCACAGAACTACTACGGGTACTATATGACTTACTATATGTAAAGTGTTGGAAAACTAATACATAGTAAGTGCTCAATAAATGATGTCCACCACCACCACCAAGTATGTATCATTATCAAGTATCTATTATTCCTAATTTTTTTTAACCTCGGACTAGTAAGACAAATCAGGAAAATTTGGTTCATCAAGTGTAGGATCTTTGATGCAGAAAATACATATGTATTCAATTACCAAGTAATAATAGGTTAAGATTTTTTAAAAACAAATTACAAATCAACAATTTGAGCCAATTTATATAAAAATAATCACAGACATTCTGTAAGGATAATCACAAAAACAAACCCCTCTGAGTGGTGTGACTCTGGTTAATTTTTACTTTCTCCTTTATACTTTTCTGACTCATTTTAATTTTCTACATAGAATGTGCATCATTTTTAATAAAATAAAATAGGACTCAGGTAACTTTTTCTGTCAAGGGCCAGGTAATAAATATTTTAAGCTCTGCAGGCCATATGGGTCTATGTTGCAATTACTCAACTCTACCGTTGCACCACAAAGTAACCACAGACTATATCTAAATATGTACGTATATTTACATGTATGCACATGTTTGCATATGACTGTGTCCCAATAAAAAATTTACAAGGCAGCTGGCAGGACTTGGCCCACAAGCTGTTAGGGTTGCTGACCCCTAAAATGAAGAATAAAACAAAATCATTATCATTTTGGAAAACAAACTGTGATTTATACCAAAGAAAGTGCATCAGCTATACTGATACTATGGATGAAAAAAACCAATCACTTATTAACTCATACAAGTCTAGGGATAGAAAAACGTTCTGGAAATCCTCCTGTCATCCCTACTACCCCAGTAATAAGAGAAAATTTGCCTGAAGTCTAAATAGAAGCATGCACTGGTGGGTGGGCAGTTAAAACAGAAGCTAAAAGAAATATACCCTGCATATTTAAATTAATTTGAAATTTTTCAAAGTTCCACATGTGTGGAAGTCCTGAGCACTCATGAAATTACTTTAGTTACAGATCATCATAATCACCACTCTTGACAAATTTCTGAGAAAGAATGAAAATGCCTATGAACTAACAGCATCAGAAATGAAATTAGAAACTAGAGTAAAACGAAAAATTAGAAAAGAAAAACCTATGAAATGCTAACAGAGTTAAGTGTCAGAGTCTGGTGAGTGGAGAGACATAAAGGCAGCCCTGGCCCTCGGTATGAGGGCGCTTCAAACTACAGAAGTGACAAAAGTGTGTGGTCTGCCCCCCCAAGCAAAACAAAGTTTTGGCCTTAAGGAAATTATTAACATTTCTTTGGGGAGAGTTTTGTGATCAAATTATTTTAAATGTTGTAATATATTTCTTGGAGTTTTAAATGCTGTCAGAGGGTAGGGGGGCTGTTTTTGGAAGAGAGACAAAGGGAATAACGCTAACGCCTGAGAAATCCACCGTCTAAAAATAAAAACATTAAAAACCATTCTACTTTTTAAAAGAATGCCAACAGCCTGCAATGAAGTTAAATCAACCAGTGGCCTTCCCAGGTGGAAAAATCCCAGGTGGACATTTGAGTGTTTCTACCAAAATTCACTGTTGGGACATCACGTTAAGTTGTTAAAATTCCAGAAGCAAACGTTTAAATAAGGTCAAAAGCCAGGGGGAGGGAAAAAGTACCTATTATTTTTCAACCCAAACTCTCTCACAGACCCCCTAACACTGATTTAAACCCTGTTTTCGGCAGTTTTAAAAGCAGCACACTGAGAGACAAAAAGCCCGATGGGGCTTGGGAAAACGGTGCCCAAGTTACTCTGCCAACAAAGCTGCCCGAAACGCCACCTGAGAGGAAGATCTTCCCACTCCATATACTGTCAAAGTAGTGAGTACTAAGCAGAACCCATTCGAAGCCTGCACCAAAAAAATTCCTAGAAGTGACAGAAGAGACGGAAATGAAGAATCGGAGGGCAGATCCCCTCCGTGGGCAGCAAAGACTACAACTGCACGCCAAGAAAGGAGAGCTAAGAGTTTCTGGACCCTCTGCTAAGAGAGGCGGGCGGTGGGTGCCAGGCTCAGGAGACAGCGGTTGAAAGGAGGGCGGACCCAGGCCCCTCACGGTCCGTAGCGCCGCCCACCGCACTGCACACTGTCCCGGGCGGCGGGTCCGGTTGGAAGGCCGAGTTCAGGACTGGGGCGAGTGCGCGCTTCTCGGCCCACGCCCGGACACTCGCCCCCTCAGCCGTCACCTCCTCCCCGACCCGGGGTCTCTACCTCTTCGCCCGAGAAACGGCACTCATACTCCACAGACACTCACCTAGAGCTTGTTGCCGCCTCGCCGCGAGTCTCGAACTCCTCCGGAACCACAGCTGAGGGGAGGGGGAGGAGGGGGGGGCCGAGGAGGGAAGGGGCCCAACCCGGTGGAGCCTTGCCGCTGCCGCCGCCGCGATACCGAGTGTGAGATCGTGCGCGCGCCGCCGTGACCGCCACCGCCCCGTCTGCCCGCCCCTACGACCGCACGTCGCCGTGACGTAAATCGCACGAGGCGGTAAGATCCAATAAAACCACACCTCGAGCGCAGCCGCGCTGGCCCAAACCAGAAGCGGCCTCTCTGACAACCTAGAACGTGGGTGCATGTTGGGAATTGTGGTTCGGCCAGGGTCTGAATAAGTGCAGTGCTGAGCGTTAAGGAGCCGAAAGAAAGCGCTCCAGGGACGTTCATATAAATTCCCTTTGTTTTTCCCGTCCCACCGAAAAGGGAAGGTGTTTAGATTAGAAGAAGGGGTGGCTGCCCTAGCTCGTAGACGCTTTTCCCAATTTCTATGGATCGGGTTACTCACCTTGGACGGAAGCCAAAAGTTAGGGATTTAGGCTAGATCGTGTGTTTCTGCCAACGGCCAGTTCACAGTTAGGTGTAACCTGTGAAAGCTTCGGAAATAAAACCGAAAGCATTAGACAAATCTTACCGAAAACCAAAGCGTTTGCCTTTTAGGTATTAAGGTATTATGACTTATTCCCTATTCTCAAAAACAAACGTGCGCCATTCACTCTTAAAATACAATTCAGAACGACTTCTAAAATGTTTTTCATGTAATAGATCAGAAATTATTTCAACTTTAAATACTGTGTCCATTTACCCTAAATGAGTAATTTTCCTACAAGCTTTCAATTGAGTTCTAAATTGGAAAACAAGAACAAGTCTGGTTACATAGTTATTCTATAAGAAAAGGAAGTACAGTATAGGAGCTGGCATAGAAAAATGCTTTCTTCACATTCAGCTTTAAGAGGAATTCATCATATTCTGAAGAGGTAATTGCCTTAACTGTCAAAACTCTTGTTACTGACTAAACAAATAGCTTTAAAGAACACCTATGTCCACGGCTTGATGTCCTTCCATTGGACCACAGCAAGAGAAAACAAAGGAGGATAAACAAAAAAAGCTTCACAGAAAAAGCTTCATAACAGTAGAAGACCTGAAGTCTAATATACGAGGAAAAAATAAAAGTAGAGAACTTTTTAATCTAGAAATGTAATACTAAGAAGTGACTAAAGTTCCTAAAAGTCATGAATAATACAATCTTAATACTGGTATTTTAGAGCTAAGGCCATCCAGTTAAGCTTGAAAGAAATAAAATTAGTATAAATAAAATTATGGAACTAAATTTAAAGGAACTGATTCCCTTCAAGTAGTAGTTTACAATGAAAATATTGATTATATTTTTAAGTTTATGTATTTGTAAAAGACATAATAATGACATCTATTTTTCCAGATAAAAATAAGGCTTTGAGATTGAAATCAAGGAAGATAGTCAATTTGACCCAGCACACCAACTCACACAGGGCAAAGTTGAAAACAAGAATCTCAGGCTTAATAAGAGGTCTACTAAAGGTGACAAAGCTATATTAAAAAGATAATTAAAAAATAAATTGTTTAAGGACTTCAAATCTTTCCTACATCCTTCTCTTGATTTTGCCTTGACAAAACAAAGCACTTTACTAAAGAAGCTTTCTCTGGAACACTCCATTGTGTGCTGAAATGTGAGGAAAGCCTTAATATTTTCCCACCATGATTTCACCTATCATTCTCTGTCACCTTGACCCCATTCCCAGATCGTTAGTCCCAATTCCTAATGCTCACAGTGGTAAAACAAACCACATCACTTCCTCAAAATGTTGACACCTTTTTAGTTAGTGAGGATGTTGCCACCATCCCTGACCTGAGGGACAATCCTGAGTTCTATGTCCATAACTGCCTTCGACCATATCCCTTACCTAAATGTCACTATTTAATGTTCCAAAGCAGATTTTTCAGGGTTCTTTCAGCTATTAATCTTTATGTGTTGTGTTCTGACTAGCTGTCTAAAAACCAAGGGAAATCCAGTAAAACCTTATATTCTCCAATGTCATCTGAGGATCTTTAGAATCAGTTCTGTCCATTCTTACAGTTTCCACGGGAGGGTAAAGTCCATCATCTTCTGCAGCACCAAGAAAAGAGTCTCTTTCACCCATACTCCCCATACTAGCCACCAGTGACCCAACAGTGCTCTGTGGCACAGCTAGTCTGATGTAATCATCTCTGCAATTATCAGATGTTGTTGACAAGATGAACACATCATTGGGTGAGTAATATTCATAATCCAGTTGCGGCCATCCCATAATGAGGCATCAGCAACACTACACTATGTTGCTGAAATGATTATATTGGACCTGCTTTAGAGACAGATTTATACTCTATTGTGATATGTAAGCCAAAAGTCAATGAGAATTAGAGATGTACCTAAAGCAGTGATTTAAAACATGCAATACCTGATCATTTAATCAGGGGCACTGGCCTCTTTTTCCTTAAATTGTCAATTAAAAAAATGACAACAACCAACACAACAATAGTTGTCTGGTGTGAATGCCCTGTCTTGAACCATAAATATATAGACCACACAACAGCATTGCATCTTATTGGTCACATTGCATAATAAGTTTGCCTCTGATTGGTTAATTTGTGGTATCAGAAATCCTTATATACAAGTATAGGCACCTGATTTTTTAAAAAGTCACTTCGAAGCAAAAAGGGTAGGTAATTACTATTATTCTTTTCTGTAAATCAATCAAAATTATACCTATATTCTAACCAGACTGGCAAAAAATATAATAAATATTTTGTTGTGGCACAGAATTTTAGTAATCAGTTTATGTGTGCCATGGTATGAAAAAGGTTGAAAATCACTGATCTAAAGCAACAAGCAGATGAAAGTGAAACTTTTAAATTCTAAAAGGTAATAAAAAATTTTTCTAGACTCTATTGTAAATTTAAATGAGATTGTAATTACTTTTTTGCTTGTCCATTAAAGGAAAAAAAAGCAATTTCATTTATTATTTTTCTAATCAAAACAATTACTGTTTTAAGAAGAAAAAAAGACAAATTATTCTGCTAGTGAAAACCAAAATTAATAGTTATCTTTGAGAGAACTGTGTCTGCCACTTTTCAAAAAAAAATATTACAAAGGAAAATTAACAGTTTCATTACTACAAAATTCTTAAAACTAGTCTAAAGGACAATATGGAAGATGGGCCATCAAAAAGATAACTACCCCCTCAAAAAAAAAAAAAACAGACTGTCAAATCAGTCCCTGTGGTTGTCTTACATATATGTTGTAGAAGAGGAAAAACTCCCTGCTACCCTCTTAGGTTCTATGGCTAGCCTAAGAATTAAACTGACAGAAGACAGATTAGGGGGTCGGGGGGAGGTGGAGGAGGGTATGGGGGGATACATGAGATGGACAAAGACTTGACTTGAGGTGGTGAACACACAGTACAGTACACAGATGATGTGATGTGGAATTGTGCACCTGAAACCTGTATTATTTTGTTATCCAATCAGCCCAATAAATTCAATAAATGGGGAGAAATTTTTAATGTAAAAGATTAACAGAAAAGCTTAGTTTAGTTAATTTTTTAAAGATTTTATTTATTTACTTTTAGAGAGAGGGAGAGAAACATCAATGTGTGAGAGAGACATTGCCTCTCTCAGGCCACCTATTGGGGACCTGGCCCGCAACCCAGGCTTGTGCCCTGACTGGAAATTGAACCAGCGACCTTTCAGTTCCCGGGCCAGCACTCAATCCACTGAGCCACACCAGACAGGGCTAGTTAATATTTTTACCTACACATGGAAGTCTTCAGAAGGAAAATGAAGACCTGAAGAAGCAGTTAGATTCAAAAGCTTTATATAACTTTTTACACAAAGAATGAAAAATTGGGAGATGTGACGAGACTTTGAGGAAATACACCAGGACCACTCTGAGGACTCAGAACTGGTGGTAGATACAAGCAAGGGCCCATTTAGCACCACTGGCTCCCCTCTTTACATCAGGTGAACTTGAATTTTTCCTCGGAATCCCAGACCCCCTTGCTTTAAGTAGCGGGTCCTAACTTTATATGAGCTGTTCTTACAAAATCATCAAGATGGATAAGGGTTGAGATAATCCAGGGAAAGGAGAGGAAAAAAATGGATGGTTGCTTTTAATTTCATCTTTTCAGTGGATTGCTTACTGAGAGTCTGAACAAAATCTTTGCTGGTTAAATGAAAGACCCAACTTTCTTTAGCTCCAAAACTGAAATGACACTTGCTTTCCCAACCCCAATAGCCAATGGGGTGACAGTAGCTGTTGCAAATACCCAAATCTGAGCAGTGAGATGGGCTCTTCCAGGCATCCAGTATGGTAACACAACTGAAACTGGAAAAGCTGCTAAAGTGAGACTTCGTGAAGGGCAAAATGCCCTGGAATGGAAAGGCCTGACGGAAAGGCCTGTGCCTAGGAAAGCATGATGGTCCTGGTGGCCCCCAGTAAGCTCTCCCTGGCCCTTGCTCAGCGATTCTTAAGTGACTAAGAATCTTCATGGGGTTGTGTTCACCAGGAAAATTTTCCCCTAGGGCAGCGGTCCCCAACTTTTTTGGCACCAGGGAGAGTTTCATGAAAGATAATTTTTCTACAGGAGGAGGAGCTCAGGTGGTAATTCCAGGGAAACTTCACTCCCGCACCCACTGCTCACCTCCTGCTGTATGACCCTTTTCCTAACAGGCCGTGGACATGTACTGGTCTGCAGCCCAGGAGTTGGGGACCCCTACTCTAGGGTATGAAGCAGTCCTAGAGGGTGTAGAGGGGAAAAGGTTTCTACAGAAAGTAACCTCACAGGGCGACCTGTTGAAACATCCCTAACTGGGTGGGACAGGGTGGGAGTCACGGCCCAGATCTATAACTTCTTTAGTAAAGGATTATCTTTGCCTTAAGCAGGCCCTGTCCTTTGTTTCTGTGCAGGTAGGTTAACATACCTTTGGAATGCCTATTGCAGACCTCTCCTTCCAAAGCCTGCCCACATCAAGAGAACATATAATCTTCTTAACTATCGTATAATCGGATCCTTGCCTGGTTTTGTCTCTCCATGTAATCTTCCTTAATTTTAAATGCATAGAAAAGCTACAAACTTATTTCTTAGAAGCATTTTTCTCAGTATGTAGAGATTTTGTTTCCAGGCATACCTTCTATTTGACTCAAATAAGTTATTTAAAATTTCTCTACAAGTTTGGATGTTCTTAGGTTCGACAAGGGATATTCACCGCATGTGGATTGTCTAGAGATGTGCACATAAAGGCTGATTTTTCCTAGAACTTTGTTGAGACCCCACAGATCTCAAAGGAAGACTTTAAATTAACACAGGAAATCATGCCTTTGAGACCAGCAAGCCCCAGGACAGTCAGTCTCCTATTAATACTAACACGGTCAAGATAAGGACCCTTTAATACTTCTAAATTTATCTTTTGTGTGCACAATTACAACCTATGATGTCAACCCAAATCTTCTGAGTTTCTAACAACTGTTCTTATTTTAAATGGGGGGAGGTCATTTGAAACTGGACTTGCATAAATGCCTCCAAACAAAATTTAGATCTGTTAAGGTAAGAAACATTTAAACCTGTAGACAATTTTTGGTGAGTTTGTTTGAGCCAAACTGACGACAATTGCCAGGAAGTAGCACCTTATGTTATACATTACAGTCAAAGGAGGAGACATAAGAGGGTTACATGAAATCCATTGGTAATAGATTAGGGAGGCAGGAGAAAGCAAAGTGGGGAAACCTCTGGGATTGGATAAAAGGTAAAATGATAGACACATACTTCTTTTACACAGGTGGGTAAAGGATGGGCAACAGTCAACAATTAACATGATTACAATAACAATGAGGGGATCTGTGGTCTCAGCTTGTGCCCAAAGGGTTTGGGAAAAAAGGGAAGTTACCTTGCTATTCCAAAAGTATGTTGTAGTAGATGCAAAAAGACAATAGACAGGCTCAGTTAAGGTAAAAATTGACTTTTGTTAGGGAAAAATACTGGCCAAGGCATGACTACCCACCATGAACTGCTTTTAGTTAATAAGTCTTCATTTTAGACCATTCTTTGTGGTTACTTTAGGTCTCTGAGTTTGTAAGGCTGTCTTGCAAGTATCCTCTTGTTACAGAACCCCACCATTGCTGTTCTGGAACAGCTGTGGGGATCGATTGCCTGCCACCAAGAGGCATGACTCCCACAAGAAAGGTTTGGTGAAAAAGGAAAGGGTTGTTTATTTAAAGATTATACAAATTTAGAATAATGGATTTCTGCCATTAAGTCCCCCTCCCTTTAAAAACACCCCAAAACACCTAGTCCTCCCTCCCACAGCCAAACCAGGCTGATTTTGGGATAGGCCAAAGGTACCACCAGAGGTACCATCTTTCAGAAAAGCAGAAGTCTGCAGCTCAGCTTTCCCTGTCACAGTTCAGTTCAGCTCCAGGCATCTCCCGCTAATCTGTGCTTTGTTAGGCAGGTCCCCACACAACTCCATAAGCTCTGCTGCTGTCTTCACCAGGCAGGTTTCCCAGCAGGTGTCCTCTTTCTTACTCCAGCTCTCTCCAAACCACATGCCATTTCCCACTCCAGCCCCCATGGCATCCCCTTACATACCAGGCCTCAGGTCAGACCAGGGCCCCTTCTCTATATCCTTTCAAACCACATAACTACTTCCTCCTCTTTCATCCCACCCTTGTTTTAAATGCTTGGCCTGGAACTTCCTATGTGATTTCATATCCAGCCCCTCCAATGATATGCTACTTTGGCCAGTCCCCCCATACTTTTACCTTCTTTTGGCTGCCATCTTTAGTCAGGGCAAGAATTCTGTGATGCAGGGGCTACTGGCTCCGTCACTGCTGTATAAGTAAACTTCGGCCTCCTTGCTATGTCACAAATTCCTGAATGCTCCCAAAGTCACACATACTTTTGCCCGGGGTGGCAGCACAGCTTTTAACCTGCCATGGTTATGCAAAGTATCTTAAAAGCCATATTGTCCACTTCCCTTTTCCCCCAATTGAGGTTTCCTTCCTATTTTGGGGGACGCCTGCTCTGCACCCAGTTATACCCTGAGCTTATCAGGTTAATATGTGGTCCCTTTTCTTCCATAGCTTGTGTACCCATTTACCCATTGATAGATGTTTGATTAGTTTCCGGGTCTTGACTTTTATGAATTAAGCTGCTATAACATTTGTGTACAAGCCTTTGAGAGGCCATATGTCTTCATTTCTTTAGGGTAAATACCTAGGAGTGAAATAGCTAAAAGTGGGTGAAAAAGGGGCCACATACTAAACCCGATAAGCTCAGAGGAGACCTGCATGGTGGCCTTACAAGCTCAGAGTCTGAAAGTAACTACATAGGATGGTCTGAAACTAAAATTTAACTAAAAGAGAGTCATAGTGGGTAGTCATGTCCTAGGCTAGTAGCTTCCTTGGCAAAGGTCAATCATTACCTTAACTGAGCCTGTCTATTGTCCTTTTGCATCTAAGATAACATACCTTTGGAATGTCTCAGTTGTCCCTTTTTTCAGACCCCTCAGAGCATAATCCCCCACCAGAGAGCAAGACCACTGAACCCTTCATTGTTATCTTGTTCCCCCTGCATATCACTTGTATGTGCTATAAATGTTCATTGTTAACTATACTATAACTATCAAGGTAAAAGAAGTATTTGACTCTTAATTTTACTCTTTATCCTCCTTTAACTGTAATGTATAAAATAAGGTGCAAAACTGCCATCCTCTGGAGCATTTTCTCAATCTATTGAGATTTTGCTTCTGGCAATTACAGTCACTTTGGCTCAAATAAACTCATAAAAATTCTTACAGATTTGGATGTTCCTTGCATTGACATGAGTCATATGATAAGCTTTTATGTTTAACTTTTTAAGGAACTGACAAATTGCTTCCCGATATGACTGAATCATTTTACACTCTCACCAGCAATATTTGATATTTCCAATTGTTCCACATCCTCACCAACACTTGGTTTGGTCAGATTTTTTATTATAGCTGCTCTACTGTGTATGTTAGTATCATCTCACTATAGTTTAATTCGCCTATCCCTGATGACAAATGATGTTGAAACTTTTCATGTGCTTGTTGGCCATTCTTTTTTTTTTTCCTTTTTCTTTTATTGATTCTCAAGAGAGGGGAAGGAAGGGAGAAAGAGAAAGAGAAAAACATCGATTGTTTGCCGCTTGCACACACCCCATCTGGGGACCCAACCCCAAACCCAGCCATATGCCCTGACCAGGAATCAAACTGCCACCCTTTTGCTTTGTTTGATGACACCCAACCAACTGAGCCACACAGGTCAGGACCCAAACACTCTTAAAAGACAGACTTTCTTTTTCTTCTTCCCAAGCAAATGAAGAAAATAGGTTTTCAAGCTTTTGTGTACAAAATTAACCTCTGGAAATCTCATTAAGAATGTTGATTCCTGCCATGGCTGGTGTAGCTCAGTGGATTGAGTGCCAGCCTGCCCACTGGTCGAGTCCCAGTCAGGGCACATGCCTGGGTTGGGGGCCAGGTCCCCAGTTGGGGCATGCTAGAGGCAACCTATCCATGTGTCTCTCGCATATTGATGTTTCTCTCCCTCCCTTCCACTCTCTCTAAAGGTAAATAAGTAAAATCTTTTTTTAAAAAAGAAGAACATCAATTCCCAAACATTATCTCCAGAGATTCCAATTCATTAATTTTCTGGTAGGACCCAGAAATCAGACTTTTACTAGTGGGGTTTCAGAAATTCTGATGCCATTGGCTCCACACGGGCTCGGCTTCATGGACATACAGCCTGTGCAGCTGCACAAGGCTCTGTACTCAAAAGGACCTACACTAGGTTTAATGCTCTCTTGTTTCTATCTTGAAATTTTGTTTTCCAAATTATAAGAGGAAGTTTTATTTAGAAAGTTACAGAGGTAGTAGAAGTGAGCCAGCTGGGCTGTGTAGACTCAGGAAACAAGTTACAGAAGCAAAAGAAGGGCCCTTGGAGCTTAGGAGAGGGAAAGGCAAAGGTAACACCCCTGGAGGGATGAAGAGAAGGAAAGGAAAAGCATAGGCATGCTCTCAAGAGAGACAGCGTGCCTTGAAATTGTTAATAACTTTGAACAAGAAGCCCCCACCCCCACCCCCATTTTCATTTTACGCTGGATCTTGCAAGCTATGTAGCTGGTCCTATTCCCATAGACCACATTTTAAAAAACACTGTAATAGGAGTTAGGCCTTAGATTTCAATCTTCCAGTCCTGGAAAGATTCAAGCAATTATCTATAGATCTATCGGATTTTAAGTCTGCAAGGCAGCCAGCATCTGAATAAAATTACTTTACACCATTTCTACTTGGCACTTGGGTTAGGCATTCCCTGAGTGGATCTGTTCCCAGAGGCAGAGCCCAGGGAAAGAAGTAGCCATTATTGTAGAAAGCAGATACCTGGGGATTGTTGTTGTGGGAATTGGCAATTTTTGTGCAAGGAAGAAATAAAGAAAAATAGTGGGAAAAAAAGTAGAGGCCTCAGAAATAATACATGGAAAAAAGAAATCACACTTAGGCATTTGAAAAGCCAAAATTGACCCAATAAAGGTAAACAGATAACCCTGAAATTCAATTATCTAAGAAAACTTCAAAGCTAGAAAAAGTTAAAGACCTTTGGAACAAATTCTAATCTAATCTAATTTGACTAATCCTTTTAGCAGTAGAGGTCAGTGGGTGGAGAGGAGGATTTAAAGAAAATGTTTCTCAGCTTGTCACAGTATCTTGCATGAGAACTGGAAGAGAGAAGCTTTAAGACAGCTAATCAAAAGTTTACATTTCCTGCCCTGGCCAGGCGGCCCAGTTGGTTGGAGCATTGTCCCCTGCACCAAAATGTTATGGGTTCAATCCCCAGTCAGGACACAACCTAGGTTGTGGATTTGAACCCTGGTCAGGGTCCGTATTGGAGGTAACCAATAGGGGAGGCAACCGATTAATGTTTCTCTCTCTCTCCCTCCCCCCTCTCTCTCCCCCTCCACCCTCTCTCTTTCCCTCCCCCTCTCTCTCTCAAATCAATACACATATCCTCAGATGAGGATTAAGAAAAAAGTTCACATTTTCCCATTCATTGTTTATCACTGGCAGAGCATCATCAAAACACATTTTATGGGATGAAAAACGGAACCATGGCAATGAGTCAGTTCCATCCAGGCTAAAAAATAGAATCAGTATACATTTTAGTGAAATCTAAAAAGCAAATTGTTTTTGCCACTATAATTCAACCGGATTACACTCATCTCAGCAGTCAAGTCAGATACTCCAGGCTTTAGAGTCTGGCAGGCCTTAAATAGAATGAGAAGCGAAAGTCTGTATTAGCTATACCTGGAATGGTCATCTGGTTATTCAACATTTCTTCTGGCTGTTCATTTTCATTCACTCTTTAGTGTTTAGTGGCTTTAGAACGGGTTAAGTCATCATGATTTTCATCATCATATTTACCTCATGAAGGCCTTTTTAAATTTATATGTATTGATTTTAGAGAGAGAAGGGGAGAAAGAGAGAGAGAGAGATTGATTTATTGTTCCACTTATTTATACAGTCACTGGTTGCCTCTTATATGTGCCCTGACCAGAGATCGAACCTGCAACCTTGGCGTACCAGGACAATGCTCTATCTAACCAACTGACTACCCAGCCAGGGCAGTTTCCACCATCACTATCATCAATGCCACATCTATGTAGTAAGTATAACAACAATAGCTAATAAAGAGAGAATACTATGTGCTGAGCATTTTCTGATACATATATGTGTGTATATATATATTTATATACACACACACACAAACAATAGTACTATGTCATGGGGTTGTGGTGAGGGTTACATACATATATATGACATAGTACTACTGTTATCTCCATTTTACAGATGAGGAAACTGAGGCACAGAGAGGTTAAGTGACTTGTCTAAGGTCACACAGCTATTAAATAGCAGAGCCAGGACTCAGAGAGACTATAACTACCACCTAAGCACTTAACCATTAGACTATGTAGCAAAGCAAACAGAGTTGCTATTAACATTTGGGGGGTTATAGAAAAATGTATGTATATACCACATATTTACAAGTTGCCAGAAGACTGTCCCTGCTCATCTAGGACCATACATTTACCTTTATGACTCAATCTCAGGTATAGGATGCCTATTCCAGGCACTAGTTATTAAAATTGTAAAATAGCTATCACTATTAAAGACAAAGATTTTTTTGAAATCTAATGGCTCTATGAAGTATAGACCCCAGGGCAATAATAAGACTGCAAGCCTTACACTTGCATCATGTCATCAAATACAAGAACTGGCTACCTTTTTAAAATATATATTTTATTTATTTTTAGAGAGAGGGGAAGGGAGGGGGAAAGAGAGGGAGAGAAACATCAATGGCAAGAGATTGGTTGCCTCCGTTGCCTCTTGCATTCCCCCAAACCTGGCCCACAACCCAGACATGTGCCCTGGCTAGGAATCAAACCAACAACCTTTCTGTTCATAGACCACCACTCAATCCACTGAGCCACACGTGCAGCCAGGGCAGGGGGCGGCTACTTCTAAGTAACAAACATTACAGCTTTTCATCAACTGCCAAATTATTTCAAGGTGGAAGAGTAAATCACAGTAGCTTCCAGCACATAACACCGTGCTTGGCTTGTACTGAGTGCTGGATAAATGTTGACAGAGAGAAGGAGAGGGAGAAAAGGAAGGCGACAATATCTAAAGGTGATTTCAAATATTATTCAACTTCTTTTTATCAGCATTTACTCATTCATTCATTCAACAAGATTTATTGAATATTTACTGGACAGCAAGGGCATGGATTTAAAAGTTACTATGCAACAAGCACACCAAAAAAAAGTAAAATATGTGAAAAGCCAGTTTCACATAATAAGCAAAACTAGCAATTACAGAAGCACATAAAGGAATATACAAAGTTTGAAAGCAAAATTTGCACAGATGTTGTAAATTTGGAGAGGGAACTGCATATTTGCCTTTACTTTCCAGGTTCTTTCTTTCGTAATAACACTCTCCCCACACCCACATCTGAATTACCATTCTCAGAATCAAAGTATTCAAATTCTTCGATGATAAACTTAGCTTCACAGACTTACTGCTTTTCTTCAGTTCACTCATTAGTTAAACACTAAATGTGGCATCTCTAAATAGCTGGTGTTTCTTTAAATTTAGCCAGTTAAGAAACAAATTACAACACAATCCACAACAATTTGGGAATCATGAAAATAACCTCAGAACACACCAGAGCAATGTAAATACAAGAGCAAACCAAGACAATTTATATCACCAACATGTCAATTGGATATCTGGCGCATTAGAACGGGTGACTGAATTGGCCTGCTAGGAAATTTGGAAATGGCAAGTCCGGAGGAATGGTTATAGGAGATCCTGTTAGCAATAGAAGCATATAGTAGACTACTTAAAACTCTGCTGATGCTAAACATTTATTTATATTCTGTGGATTTCTCTGTTTTACTATTTTACTCTACCTTCCCTGCTTTAAAACCATTTTTCAAACCACACTGATGCATGCTCGTCAAGCCTGGGTTCAGTCACAGGAGAGCTCCAGCTGGTTCAACAGGCTAATTAGCAGACATCTTATAAATAGCGTGTCTAAGAGTCTACAATGCTACTCCCCTGGGAAGCCACTTAGCTCTAGAGAATTCGGTCACATGTTTATACTGGCATCTTCTCTTGGCCTCAATTTGGTTAATAACTACAATTATGCTTTTGTCACTTCAACAGCTCTGAGCCTTTGTCAGATGTCACCCCTATTATGTGCCTTTGAAGCTTCTTTTGGAGCTACTGCAATAAATTCCTGGTGGGTCTCCCTGCCATCAATCTCACTACCCCCCAAACTACTCTACATACTGCAGCCATCCTACTCTTCAAAATGAATCAAGTTTGAAAACTTTCAAAGGTCCAAATTCCATTAAGCTGAAAGCCAAGACCCTCCACTGTCTGTCCCTAATTTACTATTTCAGAAATTTGCTCACATTACTCCATGTACCATATATTGTGATCAAGCCAAAGCAACTATTTACCATCCCCAGAATATGTCCTTCACTCTCTGCCTCTCCGTCTCTCATTCCCTTGGAAAATCCTTGCTTCCTACAAGCCTATTAAGAAGTCCTTACTAATACTGCATACTCAGTTATATTTGGTAATCCAAACTGTTCTCCAAAGTGGTTATACAAATTTGTAGTCCCATCTGGAGTAGGTGAGAATTCTTACTATTGTATTTTGCATTTTATGCTTATTGTATTTTATTTCTTTATTGTAGTTTTACCCATTCTACTAGAAGTTAATAAATTTTATGGTATGTGTATTTTACCTTAATTAATTTTTTAAAATTAAAACACACCCACTCACACAGAGTTAATTTATAGACTTCAAGTTTGGCGAGACGAGATGACCTGAAAATTCTCCTGTGACAAACACTTAGAACTGCTGAATCAATTCAACACGTTTCTTTTAAATGCAAAGCTGAATAATCAAGAAAGAAAGTTAAATTTCCAGGTGCCAGAAACACAAAAGGAATGAAAATCACTGCAGTAAATGTGAGTTAAAACTTCATTTGCTTTGGCGATTGAGGCTATAAAATAAGCATTTTAAAATTATAAAATACCTCAAAGAATAACTATAAAAAAGAACAATAATGAAACAAGAACAAGTAGAAATGCAAAATAATCAAACTTTTAAAAATTATAAATGAAACTTAATAAGTTGAACAGAAGATTAGATATAGTTGAAAAACAATCCAACAGACTAGATGGATTTACACAGAAGGCAGCACAAAATGAGAGTGAAAAATAGATTTAGAGACAAAGAGGATAATATGTTTACTATAGCAGGAGAAAAGGGAGAGGATGGAGGACTGTCAATACTCAAAGAGATAATCACTGACAATTTCTCAGAATTGATGAACAATATAAATCCTCAGATTCAGGAATCTCAATGAGTGCCAAGTATGATAAATACAAAGAAACTCACTCCTAGACACATCACTGTGACATTGCAGACAACACAAAGATCTTAAAATCTACCAGAGACAAAAGACAAAGGAATTACAATCAGATGAAATGATAAAGGCCCAAAGATAATGTAATAATATTTTCAAAATGATGAGAGAAAAACAAAAAACATTTTCAGTCCAGAATTCTATGTTTAGATAAATTCTCATTCAAGAGTGCAGACAAAATTAAAGCATTTATTTTATTTTATTTTTTATGATTTTGTTTATTTATTTGTAGAGAGAGGGGGAGGCAGAGAGAATGAGAGGGAATGAAACATCAATGTGAGAGAGAAACATCAACTGGCTGCTTCTTGCATGTCCCCAACTGGGGACCTGGCCCTCAACCCAGGCATGTGCCCCGACCTGCCCTGACCAGGAATCCATCCAGCGACCTTCCAATTCATAGGCTGATGCTCAGTCCACTGACCCACACCAGCCAGGACATAAAGACATCTTTAAAAAGACAAAGGTGGCGATGGAAGGAGACTTGATTTGGAGTGGTGAATACACAATACAATATACGGATGATGTATTGTAGAATTGTATACCCGAAACCTATATAATTTTATTAATCAATGTCACCCTAATAAATTCAATAAAAAAGGAAAATAAAATTAAAATAGACAAAGGATAGCTTAACATTGACATATTTTCTCTGGAAAAAAAAACAACTAAAGTGTATAATTCCAGAAAATGGAAACTGAACCCGAAAGGAAGGAATAAAATTCAAAAGACAATAGTAAGAATTCTCACCTTCTTCAGATAGGTGTGAAAATTTTGTTAATTTTTCTTTAGAGAACAGTTTGGATTACCAAATACAGTTGAGCATGCAAATATCCTATGACATAGAAATTTTCTCTGCTTAATATATAAACTACTGCATATGTGTACTGGGAGATGTACAGGAACATCTAAAGCATCACAATTCATTATAGAACCATGATTCATTATGGAACTATCCAAATAGATAAATAAGGTGCTATATATTTACATAACAGAATAAGCAGTGAAAATTAATGAATAAACAATAGCTACATGTTTGGTTAGCATGATGAAGCTCAAAACATAATGTGTTCTGAAATAACTCATGGAAGAATACATACAATTTGATTTCACTTATACAGAAGTTAAGAAATAGCCCTACTGGCTTGGCTCAGTTGGTTGAGTGTTGTCCCACAAACCAAAAGTTCACTGGTTCAATTCCAGGTCAGGGCACATGCCTGGCTTACAGGCCAGGTCCCATGTTGGGGGTATGCAAGAGGCAACTGATTGATGTTTCTCTCAGACATCAATGTTTCTCTTGCTCTCTTTCTCCTTTCCTTCTCCTCTCTCTAAAAATAAATAAATAAAATCTTTTTTAGAAAAGTTAAAAAATAAGCAAAACTAACCAATGTACTATTTAGGGATAGATACACAATTGTTTTTTGTTTTTTTTTTTTTAAAGCAAAGAAATGATGAGGAAGTTTGAGCAGGGAATGACACATAGGTGAGTTTGGAGGCATTCTAATGTTCCATTAAAAGTTTTTGGCTTGGGCACACATTACTATTTTTTAAACTGCACCTTTTTATTCATTTATTCACTAGGTATTGAAGGCCCACTCTGGGTCAGGCCTTGTGCTGGTGTTGGAGATACAATACTGAGCAAGTTAGACAGTTTGCCCGTCCCCATGGAGAAGTTTAGTATGAATTATATTTATGAATTCCAATGACCTTGTATTGCAGAAATAGAAAACTGATCCTAAAACTTACATGAAAAAGCAAGGGGCATATAATAGGCAAGACAATTCTGAAAAAGAACAAGGAGGATTCACAATTCTCAATTTCAAAACTTACTTCAAAGCGTCTGTAATTGAGGAGGCTCTCTCTGGAGTATGCCCATGACTTTCTTCCCTCTGAGGCATGCATCTTTACTCTTCTCTCTTAAACTTCAAGGGTTCCCACGAGACTTGCAACCAGGGAAGCAATAGGCAGTGGCATCTTCTCCCAGCTAACTGCCTGAACTTGTCTCCAATGCCTGCTTTTCTTTGACTTTTCAGGAACCTAACAGCAGCCCTGCTGTGGCTCACTCCTTTCCTGTAAAACTTCTAGGGAGCCAAAGCAGAGCATTGCGTAGGCTCTCTTCTGTTGCTTCTTCTACTCTAAGCCCTTTCTTTGTTTCATTGTACCCAGCTTTAATAAACATACCCTCAAAAAAAACAGCTACAGTAATTAACACTCTGTGATATTGGCAGAAGAATGTCAACATAAGAAACATTCAAACTTGTAGAGAATTTTTGTTGAGTTTGTTTGAGCCAAACTGACAATTGCCAGGAAGCAATATCTCAAAGGATTGAGAAATGCTCTGGAGAATGGCAGTTTAGCACCTTATTTTATACATTACAGTCAGAGGGCGAGACATAAGAGGGTTACCTGAAACCCACTGGTGATAGATTAGGGAGGCAGGAGAAAGCAAAGGGGGAAACCTCTGGGATTGGATAAAAGGTAAAATGATAGACACATACTTCTTTTACACAGGTGGGTAAAGGATGGGCAACAGTCAACAATTAACATGATTACAATAACAATGAGGGGGTCTGTGGTCTCAGCTCTGGTGCAGTGTTGTGCCCAAGCGGTTCAGGGTTGGTGGTGGGTGCGACAGGAAGTTACCTTGACATTCCAATGTTATGTTATTACGTTATTATAGATGCAAGAAGACAATAGGCAAGCTCAATTAAAGTAAAGATTGACCTTTGTTAGGTAAAAATACCAGCCTAGGACAAGACTACCCACCATGAACTGCTTTTAGTTAATAAGTTTTAATTTTAGACCATCCTTTGTGATGATTTTAGGTCTCTGACTTCGTAAGGCTACCTCGCAGGTCTCCCCTAAGCTTGTCAGTTTAATATGTGGCCCCCTTTTTTTCCACAAGAATAGACATATATATCAATGGAATAGAATGGAAAGTCCAGAAATCAGCCCATACATCTACTGTCAATTGATTCCTGAGAAGGATGCCAAGATCAGTCAATAGAGAAAGGATGATCTTTTCAGTAAGTGACAGTGGGACAACAGATATCTATATGCAAAATAAATTGAGACTCCTACCTCACATGATATATAAAAATGAACTCAAAATACAATAAAGGCCTAAATGTAAGTACTAAAACTATAAAATTCTTAGAAAAAAACATAGGTATAAATCTTTCTGCTTTCAGAGTAGGCAATACTTTCTAAAATATGATACCTAAAACACAAAGAACCAAAGAAAAATACATAAATTGGACCTGATCAAAATTAAAGACTCTTGTGTTATAAAAATAGTTAAAAGGCCAAAGGAAAAAATTCAAAAGACAATGTAACAAAATGGAAGGAGATATTTGAAATCACATATTTGATAAAGATCTAGCATCCAGACTCTATAAAGAACTCTTAGAAATATAATTAATAAAAAGACAAATAGCTCAATTTAAAAATGGGCAAAGGATTTAAATAGCCATTTCTTCAAAGATATACAAATGGCCAATAAGGACATAAAAAGATGCTCAATATAATTAGTCATTAGTCCAAGTCAAAACAACAATGAGATACCACTTTACACCCACTAGAATGAGTATAATTAAAAAATGAAAACAAAAACAAACAAAAAACAGAAAATAAAAAGTGTTGGTTAGGATGTGGAAAAACTGGAATTCTCATGCATTGCTGGTGGCAATGTAAAATTATGCAGCCACCGTGGAAAACAGTCTGGTGGTTTCTCAAAAGATTAATAAGATGTTGCCATACGACCCACCAATATCTCTAGGTTCAAAGCAAAGAAAATTGATAAGATATGTTCACGCATAAACATATATATGAATGTTCATTGCAGTATTTGAAAGAGCCAAAAAGTATAAACAACACAAATATTTATCACCTGATCAGTAGGTAAACAAAATGGGGTATTATCCATATTTTGGAATATTATATGGCCATAAAAAGGAATGAAGTACTGATAAATGAGTGAACCTTGAAAACATTTTGCTAAGCGAAAGAAGCCAGACATAAAATGTCGCATATGGTATGATTCTATTTTTATGAAATGTCCAGAACAAGTAAATCCATAGAGACAGACAATAGATTACTGGTTAGCAGAGACTGAAGTAAGAAAAGAATGGAGAATGACTGCTAACAGGTATGGGATTCCTTTTGGGGGTAATAAACTTGTTCTAGAATTAGATGGTGATGATGGTTATACAACCTTGTGAATATACTAAGAACCACTGAATTGGACACTTTTAAAATGGTGAATTATATGTCAAAAAAATCAATAAAATACAATAACAAAATTTTAAAGGTAAATAAAAACAAACATCAAAAAAGATTTATGATATCTCTTACCATGTCAAAGCAGGAAGGGATCTTAAATATCTTTTGGTCTTCTGGTCCACCTCAATCACTAATTTTTTTTTTCTTTTATTGATTTAAAAGAGAGGGGAAGAAGGGAGAAAGAGAGGGAGAGAAACATTGATGTGAGAGAGAAACATCTATTGGTTGCCTCCTGCATACACCCTGACCAGGGAGTCAACTTGCAACCAAACCCATGACCCAGGCATGTGTCCTGACTGGCAATTGAACCCACAATCTTTTGGTCTGCAGGATGATATCCAACCAACTGAGCCACACCAGCCAGGGCCACCTCAATCATTTTAGAGAGAAGGAAATTGAGGGCCAAAGGAGGGAAGTGACTTTTAAAAAGCAACACAGCTAGTCAGCTGCCAGGTGAGTATGGGGGTCCAGGGCCTCTGCTACCAGTACAGTGCTTTTCCTTTTTTTTCTAAATTCTTTAAAGTGTATGAAAATTTTCAATTGTATATAAAATAGAGCAAGTAGCATAAGCTCCCTATATCTCTAACCCGGCTTTAATAATTCTCAGTACAGCCCTGGCTGGTGTGGCTCAGTGGATTCAGCGCTGGCCTGTGAACGGAAGGGTCACTGGTTCGATTCCCTTTTAGGGCACATGTCTGGGTTCGGGCCAGGTCTCCAGTTGGGGGCGTGTAAGAGGCAACCAATTGATGTACCTCTCATACAGCAATGTTTCTCTCCTCTTTCTCCCTCCCTTCCCCCTCTCTAAAAATAAGCAAATAAAGTATTTAAAAAAAATAAAAATACACGGACTAAAAACAAGTTACCAAACAACAGGAGCAGAACAATGACATCGATTTGAAGTAAAAAGGAAAATGTCACTCAGAGCATGGAGAGGGAGAGGGAAAACGACTAAGAGCGGTGGTTATAGGGATTTTTTTGTTACATTCATAATATTTTACTTCTTTGGAGAAAAAAAGACAAGGCACATATGGCAAAAGCCTAACAGTTATAAATCTTGGATTGGGAGAATAGAGATGTGATATTATTTGTGTTTTCTATATTATTATTATCTGTGCTTAAATATTTTTTAAAATCTTATAAATTTCTGAATATTATATATATTTTAAGGAGAATTAAGGAGTCTGAAGAGAAATCTATAATGTTGGCCTAATGTCATCTATGTCATATAAATAGTTCCTGCTAAGACACAAATTTTATTGGAGCTGTGCACCTGCTTCATGGAGGGACACCCACTGCTTTTGCTCTCCGTTCTCACATTTGTAGATTCTGACAAAACCGATCCAGATCATCCTATCCTCACAAGTTTAACTCCAGAATAGGAGTCAGGTCATTTCTAGAAGGGAACATTCTATTTGAAGGAAAGTCAAAGTTAATATCTTAAATTAAGGAGAAATGTTTATCTAGCATTTACCTTTTGATATTTATCATATTACCATTGTCATAGTACTAGGAATGGATTCTATTTGAGATGTGTACGTTTGTGGGCGAGGGTGTAGGCAAATACGAAGTAGACCAAAGGGGCTTAGGAAACAGACTCAGCTGCAGAGGCTGGGCCTCAAAAGGGCATCCAAGGGTTATGTAACTAGTGGAGATGTCAGCCCTGAGGACAAAGGACAAAGGGTTATTGGAAGTTGGAAACAATTCAGTAACTGGGTGAAGAGTGTTAGCTGTTGGGCAAGATTAAAGATAAGGCTGTGGCAACAGTGTAATTGCTGATGACCAAACCATTTACATCAGGATCCCAGTGGGTATACAGAGCCAACATTCTGGAAGAAGGATTTGGCAATGACTAGTGAAGGTGATATGAATACATCCTAGGAGCTTCAGAGAGGTTTTAGCATTGGTCAGGGCTTCTTTGGTTCCTGAAAATGGAAACCCAATGTACATAATTGGGAGGCATTGGTTTCAGATGCAATGGGATCCAGGGGTTTAAATGATGTACTCAGAACGTTTTCACTTACCATCTATGTTAGTCAGTCTGCTATAATTCATACTGTGTAACAAGTAGCCCCACAATCTCAATGGCCTGTAGCATTTATTTCAGACTTATAGGTCCACAGATTGGCTATGATTAAACTAATATTGAATGGGCTTGCCTGGGCTCAGCTGGACTCCAGGCTTTAAGTTGACTACAGATCTGCTTTGTGTCTTCATCCTGGGACCAAAGCAGATGAATGGTTTTGCAGGACCTGGCCCTTTCATGGAGGGCAGAAGGTCCAAAATGGTTGGGGAAAACTCTTAAGGTCTCAGCACACCAGTCATTTCTATGCATAGTCTATGGGTCAAAGTAAGTCATACGGCCAAGCCCAAAATCAATGAGAAGGGATATAAACTCCATTTACTCTGGTGGGAGGCACTGCAAAGTCACATAGCAAAAAGTTAGATAGAACACAGATGATAGATAGATAGACAGAAAGATCTCTCCACATATATAATTTCAGAGAGACAATGAAAAGTTGGAAGAAATAATCCAATCCAACATGATGTCTCTGAACTCTGCTTGTCTCTGCTGGGCTTTAACCTGCATGCCGGCTCTGTTGCCAAGGGCAAGATGGTTGTTAACTGCCCCTATCTCACTTTCTCCAAGCTTAGCAGCCTTAATGGACAGAGATCATTTTTCCAGGTAACTTTAGTTAAAAAAAAAAAAAGCCTTAGAAGGGCTCTGATTGGTCTGACATGTGTTCTACACCTATCCCTGAACCAGCCACCACAACCAGGGAGGACAGAACCCTCTGACTGGCCAGGTCACACACCCACACTTTATTATGTGGGGTTAGGGGGAGACGTGGTGAACCTTGAGACCACACCAGGACCACATAAAAGCAGTGCGATAGGAACCAGCACTTGGCAGACATCAGCACTATAGTCTCTAATCTCAGCAGGAAATTGGAAGCCTAGACAGGGAAACCAAGTAAAAACCCAGCCCCAGAGTGTCAACATGAAAGAACTACAGAGGGGACAGCAGGCCCCAGAGAACAAGAGTGACAAGAGCTGTCGAGGTAAGAAATGTCCAAGCCTGTAGGAAAATTTTATGAGTGTATCTGAGTCAAACAGGGGGTATGCCTGGGAGCAAGATCTCAACAGACTGAGAAAAATGCTTCTAAGAAATGACAGTTTGCATCTTCTTTTATGCATTCGGAATTAAGGTGGGAATGTAGGGAGATTACATGAAGGTGGGAGAAAGTAAAGCAGGGATCCAATGATAGTACAGTATAATCTTGTACGTGTTCCCTTGAGGGTGGTCACTGTTAGAAGGAGGGGCCCGAAAAGAGGCAATTCAAAGAGGCATAAACCTGGATGCACAGAAACAGTGGACAGGGTTACTTAGGGCAAAGGTAAGCCTGTAACTACTAAAGCAGTTACTCATGTACCTGGGGCTCGGCTGCCCACCAAGACCTGCCCAGTTAGAAATTTGTGATCAGATCACCCTGTGAGGTCATTTCCACAGAACCCTTTTTATCATCTGTAGAACAGTGGAACTTAGGCTGAAGTTTCTGTGTACTTTTTATCCTACACTTGATCTTAGCGAAAAGGCCAAGAAGCGATGTACTTATTCTTATCGTGGATCTGGGGTGGGCCTGGTGGAGATCTGGAGCTCCAAGAACATCAGCTTTAGGATCTAAAAAAGATAATGGAGGAGAAACAATGTCTTTTTAGCTGTATTGGTAAAGTTAAAATGTTATTTAAAATGTAAAAAAGTAAGTGCATCCAGATCTCAGGAAAAAGCTGTGCTGCTCCAACTTCAAGATTAAGACATTGGTGCTGGTCGAGAAGCATAGAGTAAAATGAGCTCTGCACTTACTGAGGAGTAACTATAGTGAGGACAACGTGGCTGACTTTTCACCAGGCAGCAGGTGTACTGGCCTTCCATAAACTCATGACTCAGAACTCTGTGCTAGGCGTTGTCTGATAACACACCAACAACATCGTATTGAAAAAAAATATTTTAAAAAAAGAAAGAAAAAAAATGAACCTTGGCCGGGAAGCTCAGTTGGTTAGAGCATCGTTCAATATGCCAAGGTTATGGGTTTGAGCTCCAGTCAGGGCACATACAAGAATCAACTAGGGGGTGGGGGACATGAGAGGAGCGAATGATAATGGGAAAAATACAGTAAGAAGAAAGGAAGGAAGGAAGGAAGGAAGGAAGGAAGGAAGGAAGGAAGGAAGAAAGAAAGAAAGTCAACCAATGGCCCTGGCCAGTGTGGCTCTATTGGAGTGTCATCCTGCAACCCAAAAGTTGCACGTTCAATTCCCAGTCAGGATACATGCCCAGATTGCGGTTCCAATCCCTGGTCAGGATGCATACTGGAAGCAACCCATCAACGCTTCTCTCTCACATTGGTGTTCTCTCTCTCCCTTCTTCTTTCTCTAAAAAAAAACAATGAAAAAAATGTTCTTGGGTGAGGATTAAAAAAAGGAAAGAAGGAAGGAAGGAAGGAAATAAACAACCAGTGAATTAATAAATAAGTGGAACAACAAATCGATGTTGCTTTCTCTCTCCTTCCCTCCCTTACTTTCTCTAAAATCAATTTTTAAAAAATGATAACTTAGTTGAAGTGCAGTATTTTCAAATAAGATGTAAATAATATCATCTCTTAAAATAGTAGAATGAAGTCTTAATCTGTAGTGAATTTTAAAGTATGTGCCTGTACATGCCTGGTGGGTAAATGAACAAATCGTTGGGATTTCCTCCATTGACTGGCTTTTTGGAAGACCTGTACCCAAAGGTGAAAGAAGGGATGATAAAAACAGAGGGGAATGAATGTGGGGGAGGGGTGCCATGCAGAGAATTGTATGAGGTAAAAACATAAAGGCAGGCACTGATCAAGCTGCAAGCAAGTGAAGAGGTGATAACACAGTTCTTCCAAGATGAAGAGCACTTTCCTCCAGACAGGGTCTCCGAGGAAAACTGTAAGGGGCCTCCTGTCATGGTTGCTTCCCCCTCCTTCAGGAGCTGGTTCCCCTCCAGCTTCAAATTCTCAGCCCTCAGAAGGATGTGATGTTAGCGTTCGTCTCTCCAAGTCCTTCCAGGAAGAGGGTCAGGTTCGAGTATGGAAGGAGCCAGATACCACTTCTGGACTGTGTTTTTGGAGATATGTTAAGACTCCAGAATGAGCCCTGTGTTTTCTGTAAGCACCAGAAAAAATAAGGTGTGCTGGGGTTCTTTGGTCTGTGAAAGCGAAAGGTTGTGATTTTCTGGCAATTTATTAGAGATTATTTGAGGATGATACAAACAAACAAACAAGCAAACAAATGAGTCAAGGATTCAAGTTGCACCCAATTGTTGTAATAGTCTACTTCTCCCTGACCCTCTTCCTAAGCCAGAGCTCCTGTTTACCAGCTGAATAAACTGAAGTCAAAGTTCTTTTAGACAAGGATCAAGCCAGATCAGGAATATTTAGCTAGGTTTCCCAGTCAGCATTGGGTGTTTCCATTTCTCCCTCGTCGGGGTCTGAGGGCAGTGACGGTTTCATGAACTTAGGCCTGGTGCTGATCCCATGGTGCTAAGTGGGAGGCCCAACGCCCCCTCTGGGCACACCAGAGGATCCTCTGATTGGTGGGGGCCGGTAGTGTGAAATGCCTCAGCACACTTTGGCTCTCACTCAAACTGTTAATTCAAAAATGAGAGCAGAATTATGTGGGCTGATCAGCCTGGGGCAAGCAGGGATTGGGCCATCGATACAGGAAAGTTACAAAACCAGTGTCGGCTGTCGAAAGCGACACCATTCTCTCTGTCAGATACCAGATTCCCTCTGCCCTAGTTTTGTTCAAAGTCCAAAGACCGGACTCTGCCTACAGCCCAGAGCCTGAGATAGCTGCTCACACACAATTTGAAACTGTCTTTGAAAAGAAACACAGTAAGGGCACTGGTGAAAAGGTCAAAAGCAGTGAAATGCCATCCACCAGATCTTTAGCAAGGGGTGCAGCTTTGCGTGGAAGGTGCGTGTGTATGGGGTGGGGGGGTCTCACAGTTGCAGCTTTTCTCCTGGTGGCCCCTGCAGAAAACAGGAATGGGTTTATTGGATGTTTTCACCTTGTGTAAAGGAAACCTAAGTAAGACTCACTTCCTTCCTCTCTGAAGGGTTGTTTTTAGTTTCATTTTATCATTGTTGTTAGCATATATATATTCTCATGTTATGTTATGTTGTGTTATGTATGTGTTAGTAATGTGTGTGTGTGCATACACATATATATGAATGTCAAAGTTGTATTTCATACTCTTGGCAGAAAATTTATAGGAAAAAAAATAAGAGAGGGCTTGGTTAAACATCATGAGGCTGGTGAAGTCTTGTACCTGTAAATGTCCAGTTAAAGGTTTTAGGGTTGTCAGGATTGTCAGTCAGCTAGGTGGGTAACTTTAAAAAAAACTGTGGTAGCTCTGACTGGTGTGGCTCAGTGGATTGAGTGCTGGCCCTTGAGCTTGAAGGTCACGGGTTTGATTCCCAGTCAGAGCACATGCCTGGGTTGCAGGCCAGGTTCCCAGTTGGGGATGTGTGAGAGGCAACCAATCAATGTTTCTCTCGCACATCAGTGTTTCTCTTCCTCTCTTTCTCTCTTCCTTCCCCTCTCTCTAAAAATAAATAAAAATAAAATCTTTTAAAAATTGTGGTGAAACACACATAACATAAAATTGACCATTTTAATCATTTTGAAATGTCTGTAGCTCAGCAGCATTAAGTACATTCACACTGCTGTGGACCCATCACCACCATCTCCAGAACTTTCTCACCTTCTCCATCAGAAGCTCTGTCCCCATTAACGCTCACGTGCCATCCACGTCCTACCCCAGCCCCTGCCAACCACTGCTCTACTTTCTGTCTGCCCGAGTTAGACTATCCCAGGGACTTCATAGTAGTGGAATCACATAGTATCTGTTTTTTTGTGAGTGGTTTATTTCACTTAGCATAATGTCTTCAAGGTTCATCCGTGTTTGTTGTTAGATTTTTACAGTCTGTTTTCCTTGATGAACTGTTTGTTTTCATTTTCTTGCTGAGGACTCTGACACTGAAAACAGGAGAACCACCTGAAAGTTTGCCTGCCCACAAGGCTCCCTTCTCATCACCCTAAAATATACTTATCTTTGCCATACTGGATACTTTTCAGTGTTTTCCCCTACCTTGTTCTCTACAGAATTGGTATATTATTAGTTGCTTCCAGCTCTCAGCACGGCTAGCAATGTCATGGTGGAGAGCAAGCATGTCTCTTTCTATCCGTCCCATGCCCCCAAGCAAAACTTTAGAAAAACCAAAAGAAGCCATTCTCCCTCCTAGGAACATGAGGTGCTCCTGACCTAGAGGGCAGGCCTGCACTTACCTTCCTCTCTAAGCAGAGCAGGCTTTTAACACAGGCTTCTTGTTTGCTCTTACAATTATTACTATTAAGGAGTACATTCAAATGCTTAAATACATACACAGTGAAAACACCATCTTCCTCTACCCCGACCCCACATCCATGTCCCCCTTCCAGCAGTCAGCCACTGTCACCTCGCCTCTTTCCAGAGACAGTTCACATGTGAACAAGCACCCTGGCGCCTTTTTCCACAAAAGATCTGATCTTATACCCCTGACTTGTCCTGTGCTTTTTGGAAGAATCCAGAAAAGTAAAAGTGCAATATACCAAGTTCCCACCACCCAGAGCTGGTAAGAACAGTTTAGCCATAGCTGTTTCTTTTTCTTACATAAAAGAAGTGAAATGTTCCAGATAAAGTTCAACTATTCTGTGACCTTCACAGCCCATCCTAGTTCCCTCCTGCCCCAGAGGGAGCATATCATGAACTGGCTGTACCCTTTCAGACCGCAGGCGTGTGTGTCGGAGAACAGTCTGTGGAATTGTTTTGTGGGACTTTTCACGTTCCACAATGGCGTGTTTCATACTCATTCCCTCTAGTGACTGGCATTTACTCTTTCAGACTTGCACTCCCCACATAGCGCTGCAGGACATTTCTTGCACACACACCGTTGTGCACACTGTGAGAGGCTGTGTGAGATCACATTGGAGAGGCGGGCTCACTGGATCCAAGGACACGCCCATGTTACACTTTGACAGACGTTCTGAAGAAGTGGCGCAGTTTTTCCTCCCACCAGCAACGCATGGAGCCCCTGCTTTTCCACCTCCTCTCCCACACAGTAGTTTATCCAAATTGTGCATTGTCACATATCTAATAGGTGAAAAATTATGTCTTATCGTTTGAATTTATATCTTTTGTTATAAATGGGGGTGAACTCCTTTTTGTATGTTTCAAAGTCATGCATGCATATTTCTTCTATGATTTTTTGAAAGTCCTTGGCTCATTTTTCTTTTGAGTTGATCATCTTATTGACTTTTTGGAAAATATATTTTATTTATTTATTTTTAGAGAGGGAGAAAGGGAGGGAGAGAGGGAGAGAAACATCAATGTGTGGTTCCTCTGTCATGCCCCCCACCGGGGACCTGGCCTGCAACCCAGGCATGGGCCCTGACTGGGAGTCAAACCAGCGATTCTTTGGTTCGTAGGCCGGCGCTCAATCCACTGAGCCACACCAGCCAAGGCTGACTTTTAAATGTAGTTTGCATGTAATGAAAATCAGCTATTTGTCATGGTGTTGTGCTGCAAATATTTCCCCAGTTTATTGCTTATCTTTGGTCTTAGCTCTTTTTGCCACATGGAAATTTTAAATTTATATACAGTCAACTTCATCAATATTAATGCTTTAAAGTGATAACACACTTATTACTTCTCTTCCTTCTCTTTCTCTCCTACCTTTGCACTTCTCCCAGATACCAAAATTAATCTGATACCATTCTAACCCAAATCATATCTCATATTTCTGGGCCTACGGTCAGATCAACAGCTAGAAGTCACCTGGAGTTAATCTGAAGTCACCTGGAAGTTCAACACAACTGCAGAGGCTCCGGGAGGCCTTGAATCAACTTTGCCCTGTGTGTCCTAAATCAGTGCTGACAAGCATTGGGACTTCTTTCAGCCTGGGGTTGCTCCACAGACCTGCTGGTCTGCTTAACCGCCCTCTGCCCCAGTCATGCCTGCCCCTCGGAGGATTGCAGAAGGGTTGGCACAGAGGAGCTAGGACCGTGGTGACCTTCACTTCTTTATTTTTCCAGCTCTTAAAATATTCCACACCAGGCCCTGGCTAGTGTGGCTCAGTGGATTGAGTGCCAGTCTGCCAACCCAAAGGTCACTGGTTCCATCCCCAGTCAGGGCACATGCCTGGGTTGCAGGCCAGGTCCCCAGTTGGGGGCGTGTGAGAGGCAACTGATCGATGTTTCTCTCAGACATCTATGTTTCTCTCCCTCTTTCTCCCTTCCTTCACCTCTCTCTAAAAATAAATGAATGACATTTTAAAACACTCTCCACTGGAGCCAGGTTTCTCCTTGTCAGAGGAGGGAAAGGGAGAAACTGAGACTGAACTTCACGGTGTCAGCTTGGAATTGGGATATGGTCACCAGTGTGAACTCACGATTCCTTATCCCTAGAGAAAGATATAGAGACTGATGTAGAGATCAAACAGATGTAGGGGTGTGTGTGAAAATGTGAGCCTGCTCTATGTATTGTTTAAAGGTTTTAGACACACATGCTTTCCTCCCCGTTAACTGAGTCACGCCCCCAGGAGGCGTAAGGGCAGGGGCCCGGCTGGCTGTTTCCTTTGCTCTCTCCACATCTCTCCTACCACAAGTACAAAGGTCTGCACAAAATATTACTATTTAGGCATTGGAGATTAAAAAATAAAATTAAAAAACAAGCAAAAAAGGTCATTATTTATTGTTACAGACTAAGTGGTGCATTCCCTCACCCTTCTTGCCTCTCAGGGTCCTTCTCAGTGGTGTGACATTCTGCACCTCTGCTGGCCCTTAGCATGGCAGCATCTTCCCTGCAAACACTAACCCCTAAGCTCCTTCCTCCCTCCCTCCCTCATATCCACAAATGTTTGCCGAGCTCTCAACCCGTGTCGGCACTGTGCTTGGTGCTGCAGTCCAGGGGTGAACTGATGCTCTGTTGGACAGATGCAGCTGCTGCCTGCAGCACACGCACAGTCCAGCAGACAACACAGTGAATCACTAAACAAACTAGGGCCCTTCCTTCCCGTGGCTGATCCCTCACCAGGATGGGGGCGACCGGCAGGTCCAAACAATAGCCTCAAAGAAAGCCTAAAACTAAACTTACTGTGGCAACATTATACGTTTCTCTCCACTGGGGGAGAGACAGAGTTTGTAAGCGCTCTGATCCCCTGGCTGCTATCATATTAATAAAAATTGAGATTTTGGTGGTTTCACATGCATTGATTGGCTCACTTTAGCCTCACAGCGGGAGAGGGAAGACATTCTCATCTGCATTTTACAGAAGGGAAGTGGTGGGTTGCCTAAGATAACAGAGCACTTAGTGCCGAGCTGGGGTAGTGGAAAAAGAGACTGTCGGCCCAGGCGCCCGTTGGCTGCTTCAATTTCTGCCCTGGTCTCCTGACTCTTGTACTGCCTCCCTAGACTGACATTACTGCATCCCTTTAGTGCTGTAATGCACTCCTCTTGTACTTTCCTTTCTTAACTTCAAAGCACACTTCCAGTTCTTTATATTCACCAGTAGGCACAGAGGGAAATAGACCAATGGGCCCACATGCACACTGCAGACCTGGTCTTGGGCAAGCCAAGGGTAAGGAAGATACAGTTCTTTAAAAAGCTAGTGATTTAAGAGGCTAAACAGATATGCGGACAACTCCACTGCTGCGGTGAGGGAAGCTGGTGGAGGTATGAACAAAACATCACGTCAGGAACCACCTGGAATTCTCTCTTCTCCAAAGTGAAGGATCTCTGGGAGGAAGAGTGAAGTTACAGACAGGTTTGGAGAGAGGGGAGAAATTCATGGCATCTTTCATGGCTAACCTCGAGCTCAGCGGGCTCTGTGGAGAAGACCTCCGTGGTAGGGGATGGGAGAGGGACCACAGAGGGGAGAGGGACACATCTAAGGACCACCGAGGCCAGGACGCCTGAATATGTCATGGGGAGAACTGGCCCAGGTGTGCGACTTTCCCCAGCAAACTTTGCACAGGAGAAAAGAGAGAGAAATTAGATAGCAGCTGGCCAAAGGGAGGAGGGAACCCTGGGGGTCATGCCCACTTAGGCACTTTGAGTATGCAAAAGCTGCGTGTGTGTGATGCCAGTACTGCTAGTTCCCTGTGGGGGTCCAGACTCAGATTGCTCGGTAGCTCTGAGAAGGCTGTTTTCCCAGTGGGAGAGAAAGTAAAGTGCACTTCCTAAGGGGCTAGATTCTGCTGGCTTTACCGTTACCTCACATGCTGCTGGGTGCAGCTCTCTTAAACAGGTGGTCCAGGGGAAAGGGAATTTGAGGAGTTAACAGGGTAAGGTTGAAAGGACTGGCCCTTATATGGGAAGGAAGAAAATGAGGGTATGAGAGGGCAGAGAGTTCAGGAAAAGGGATGTGATGAGACCACAGGGCAGGCCTGAGGCATGATGGCACAGCAGGGGTGGAGGGATGGGGCTTGAGGTTGGAGAGGCGACCCAGGCTTTGGAGCTGCCAAACAAAGAAATGAGGGGATGAAAAGTTCCAAGGATGTGGCCAGCCTGAGGAGTTGCTGACGTGGCCTAGTTTGCTGTCATGAGATGGGCTAAGAGGACACGGTAGAGGGTATCTCAATCTCCAGTGCCTTTGCAGAGAGGCCTCTAGGTGTCAGCAACCAAAACTGGGAGAGGTCCTCTGGTTGGAGGGCTCGCAGAGCGAGGTCTGTAAGGGCAGTGCGTGGAGACCCACAGGAGAGAGCCCCTCAGCATGGGCTGAGCCTTCACGCCAGAGGTTTTCTAACTCAATGACCTTGTCAGGGAAAATCCAGAACTCAGATCAAGGAAAGGAGTGAGAGTGTTTTAGGAAGGTCAGTTAAAGCTCTGGGAGACTGTATTTTCATGAAATCTTCCAGATGCTTCCCCCAGAGCCAGAGCTGGTTCTTCCATGACATGAGTGCAGCTGAAGCCTCAGGCCTGCAAGGCCCTATCCATCATTTTGGATTTGTACTTGGACATGTTGTCCTGCATCCTTGATTATGTAATCAAGACCCCACAAAAGCTTACTCCAACTCCACCTAGAACTCTACAAGTTGGGAGCATGGAAGGACCTCGGGTTCTATGAGGAAGTCCTGGGTCGTGATGTACAACACAATGACTATTGTCAGCACTGCTGGATCCTAAAAATTCTCCTCACGAGGAAAAATACATTTCTCTGTTTCTTTTTGTACCTACATGAAGTGATGGATATTAACTAAACTTACTGTGGCAACATTATACAACAGACGTACGTCAAGTCCTTGTGCTGTGCACCCTGAACTTGTAAGTGCTGTACTTTATGTCAATTATGTCACCACTGAAAATAAAATAAATAAAAAACTTCTCTACATGCAATGCAAACAAACAAAAAAAAAACCCCTCAGTGTTTTGATTTCCAAACAGTTTTCCTATCCCTGAACTGTTAAAAGATAGGAATGAATAATGATAAGTGTTCCACCTGGCAGCAATTTTTTTTATCCTCACTCGAGTATTTATTCATTGATTTTTAGAGAGAGAAGAAGGGGTGGGGGACAGAGAAACATGGAAGTGAGAGAGAAACATCCATCAGCTGCCTCCCATATGCTCCCCAACTGGGATTAAACCCGCAACCTGGGTATGTGCCCTGACTGGGGATTGAAGCTGCAACCTTTTGGTGCACGGGATGACACTCCAATCACCCGGGCCACTGGGCCAGGGCTGGGAGCAAATTTTCGAAACGTTTTCAGCCCCGATAAGATCTGAAGGTGTGTTGCTATGACCTTAGTAGAGGGCACACTTACGAAATATTCCTTAGCTCAGAGTCATGGTTCAGTGGCATTGGCAGCACCTGTGACTGTCACATGCACAGGGTGTGTGTCCCTTGTGTGTTCCTAGCAAACACTGGGACGTGGGTTTCGAAGCACCACCCACTCTGTAGGGGTGACACCCTGTCTCCTTCCTCTCCTGAGAACTGTGACTGCCCAGTCAGCTGTTGCTTGTACAGAATGTCCCCATCATATGAATGGGCATTGTTCTCCGAAAGAGATTTGTAAGCTCGTTGTTTAGAATTGGAAGGCATTTCCCTTGATAAACAAGAGTAGTGTAATCTTTAGTTCTTTAAAGCCTAAAAGAACTTCTTGTGTCCCTGAAACCAAGGACTGTACAGTGATAACAGAAACCCCATTCTGGGTAGTAAACACCTGTCCCTCAGAAAGTGCCCTTCAACTTCTAACTCAAGACCCTGGGAATCTTCCCTTGTCACAGATCCTCTGTAGGGCCTTCCCTAACTCTCAGCCTTCCGTGTGGCTGCCATGGTGTGGGTAGAAGTCAGTGAGGAGAAAGCGCTGGGCATGGGGAGGCAGCCCCCGTGGAGGGCAGAGTCAATCCCAGAAATCCCATAGAACCTGGCTCCCTCATCATCTGAGCATCCCAGGGACAGGCTTCCCTCCTTTATGCTTCTGGTCAAGGTTTCTTTGCTCTTTTGAAGTTTCCTGAGGTCAATATACCCCAGAAACAAAGGCAAACAAACCAGGAGTTTAAAAACTGGCTCCCTTTTGAAGAAGAATGGAATTTTTCAGTTACTGGTCCTCTCGGAAAAGACCAAAGACCAAACAAATCCAGGTTACAGTCGCTGCATTTGTAGTTGGCTTTAATGAAGAGATGATTCCCAAGATTTTGTGTGTGGTAATCTTGATAATCTTTTTTTTCAAAATCATGTTTTCTTTGATCTTGCCTTGATATAAGCTCAATGAGTCTATATCAAAACCTCCACCTTTTAAAGGTTTATATTTTACACATGGCTTTTATATCCATTATCTTATTTGAAGTAAAGATACTATTATCTGTTTTATTGTTAAGGAAACTGCCTGAGTTGGTTGGAAACCAGGTCATTTGCACCAAATATGTGTCCTTGTTGATGATTTTTCCAGGTTGGTTAAGTCCCTGCAGGGAGGGAGGAGGAGCCCTGGAGTTAAAGTGAGTCTCCAGGGAATGTCTGCTTTCCTCCCTGTCTCCAGACTCCACTAAATTATCCTCAACATCTAAATGCCTCCTATGTTCTTAATCTTCTCTAGGGAATGAAATCTATAGCTCTGTTGCCTCTCCTGGTGACAAATAGCCTCTCTCTGATTCAAAAGACATCTTTATTTCCACCTTGGTTCTTTTTGTTACCAAAAAAAAAAAGTTTATTTGGCAAAGAAAGTGTTTTTCACTACTTCATCAGGAAAACACAATAAAAGACTTTGAAAACAAGGGGCCAGCTGGTGATTATGGGTCAGTTCACAACAGTGCACAGCACAACTGAAATAATAAGTAATGCAAGACAGGGAGTGTGTACATTTTCCATATTCCGTCCCCATCTGACGGCCGTAAGCCTCACAAAACCCCCGAGGGCTGGTGGAGCTGGCGTCAGTGCCAGGCTGATAAGCAAGCTAAAGCTTGGAAGACTGGTGATTCATCCAAGGCTCTTGAGCAAATCAACAACAGAGCTGGACTAGGGTTCTGGTCTCTGACCCTGGAATTTAAAAGCCATGTCGCTGTGCCCACCAGAAAGTTATGCTGAATTCTCAGCTCAGAACCCCGAGTTCAGGGCTGCTGCGGGCAGAAACAGAGACACTCCCCAGGGACTTTCCTTACAGAAAGGCTGGTCCCCGGGCAACGCCAGCAGAATGTCAACCGCAGTTGCTGGCCTTGCCCTGCTCAGCTTGTGTGGGAGAGGCTCCAGTTGTCCATCAGGTCTGTCCAGATCTGCATGCAATCCATGTGTGTGTGTTTTTTAAAGATTTTATTTACTTTCAGAGAGAGGAGAAGGGAGGGAGAAAGAGAGGGAGAGAAACGTCAATGTGTGAGAGAAACATTGACTTGTTGCCTCTTGTTTGTCTCCAAATGGGTGCCCGGCCTGCAACCCAGGCATGTGCCCTGACAGGGAATTGAACCGGCGACCTTTTGGTTTACAGGCCAGCGCTCAATCCAGCTCAATCCACTGAGCCACACCAGCCAGGACACAATCCATATGGCTTTGTACAATCTGAGCGCAATGCCACTTTAAAATATATTTTTTTAATATATTTTTTCTTTTTCTGCATTGACACTTTTGATTCACACTGTGTCTTGTGCATCTATCCAAAGCTAGAGAAAACAAAGACATAGGCCAAGCTTAGGGATCAGGTTTGCCTAAAAAAAAAAAGTCCCCTCCTGCCTTAGCTGGTGTGGCTCAGTGCACTGAGCACTGGCCTGCTAACTAAAGGGTCGCTGGTTGGATTCTCAGTTGGGCACATGCCTGGGTTGTAGGACAGGTCCCCCCAGTAGGGGGTGCATGAGACGCAACCACACATTGATGTTTCTCTCTCTTTCTTCTTCCTTTCCCTTGTGTCTAAAAATGAATAAATAAAATCTTTAAAAAAAAAATCCCCTCCTCACCTGATCCTATAATGTGGTGCAGCTGACCACAGTGGAGATTAGAATCGGGCCCAGGAAGTTACATTTGCACATCTTATGCAGGAGGATTTGGGGAGACACTATACTGACTTCAGTCTCCTGGGAGAGTCTAATGTAAGACAATTTACCACTCTCTCTCCCAGATTCAATCTTGAGTGTGTAGACATTAACAATTTACTCTGAATCCCACCCTCAGACCTCCAACAGCCTGAGGCCCTGGTCATGAGACAGGCTAGTAAGCCAGGAGAAGTGGAACAGGGACACTGAGACAGAGTTAAAAGGCCCAGCAGTTTACGGCCATCTAGTACATCACAAAATCCTAGCTTCCCTAACAGAGAACACTTCAGAGTTAAAGATTCACACCTCTCCTTCCCAACCTGAGGGTAAATAGCTTAAATCACCCTACCCCCAGGTAGATAGCAGAAATCCCGTTAGTTCCATCTGTGCCGACTGCACCCAAGGACAAATGAAGGTAAGGGGGAAAATGTCATTTTGGAGCATCAACAAAAAGGTGATGAATATTCTATTGAGATCCTCCCCCAAGACTTCCCCTAGACCATCTCCCCCAAACCCCCAGCCTTTTAACCCTCAAGACGAAGGACCCAGAGTTCACTCTCCCTCTGGGGAAGCACTCCCACACCCTTCTCCTCTGACAAGCGTCAATCTCCTAAACTCTAAGGTCCCCACAAGACCTGCAACCAAGCTCTCTCCTGTTGCGGCTTCTCCCCAAGCCGTTCCTTGTTTCACTGTCCCAGCTTTAATAAACGTGCCCTCACATCACCTGGACTTGAGTTGTGGAATCTTTCCTGCAAAGAGTCAAGAACCCACACACTACATCTGGCCTGAGGCAGACCTGCCACAGGCCCAGTTCCTGTCCCTTAACAGTCACACCTACCCTGACCTAGCCCAACTCTTCCTGCGAACAGCCACCTCTCTGCATGGAAGGCTTGGTGAAGACACATGTACTGGTAATAGCCTATCAGCAATTCCCAAACCCAGCTTCTGAGCAGACTCACCCAAAGCATATTTTATTTTTATTTTACTTTCAGTTGATGAGAGAGAGGGAGAGATATCGATTTGCTGTTCCACTTCTTTATGCATTCATTGGTTGATTCTTGTATGTGCCCTGACCAGGGATCAAACCCACAACTTTGGTGTATTGAGACGATACTCTGACCAACTGAGCTCCCTGGCCAGGGCTCAAGGAATCTTTTAAAACACAGGTTCCCAGGCCCCCACCCCAGATTTACTCAATTAGCGTCTCTAGCTCTGGGTCCTGGGAGTCTGAATTTCAAAACCTCCCCAGGGGATTTTAATTCAGCTAGATCAAGGGCAAGCAATTAAAAATGCAATGAACTCCGTCTTTACTGGTCCCACCAAAAGGAGGGAAAACCCGCGACTCTCACCATTTGCACACATCAGAGCACCCCTGCAGACTCAGACCCAGCTGTAATCCACGCTCTGCGAAATATCCACCTCAAGCGTCCTCTCCCACACACGTGAACACCATCTTGCTTTGACTTGGGCTCCCTTGTCTCTGAGCAGATAGAGAAACAGGAGCCCCAAGAGCTGCGCATCACACAGCTTTAACACCTGCACCCACCACCGGACTTGCGCTCTGAACCAAGAAGCCCGGGTGAGAGCTCTGAGGCAGGCAGCAGGAGCTGCTGGTCTTTTTCTTGCACCCTCAGTGGGCACACCCCGGGAAATGGGAGTCATAATACCTGACTCCTCTTCCTGCTTTCTTGTTCCTGGGCACCTCAGTTCCTCATTCCAGGGCAACTGCAACTTCCACGCCTGATTGGATATTTCCGCCAGGAGAATTGGCTGCTTACTAACTGAGGAAAAGAATTCATGCAGAGATACTTGATTCCTCCAAGGCCCTTGAGACACAATGGAATTCCAACAGCCAGGTGTTCCGAGGGCCAGAAAGCCAACATTCCCAGTCTTGAGACCTCAGGTGACCTCCTCAGAGGGAAGAAATGCTGTTCTGGCCCTGGGGGCTGAAGTCCTCACCCAGGAACTGTGTGACCTCCTCCTCCTACTCTCTTCTCCCATCAGCCCAATTCCACTCTTTTCCCCTCTGTGCTCAGATCCTACAGGCCTGGCGGGGAGGGCGGGGGTGCAAACAATTAGAAACCTACCCTTCTACCTCAGACATCTCCCTAATAACTGAAGGAGGAGTATTTTGTCTTTTTAAGCACTAGGTTCACGCTGGGGCAGTCCATCCTTATCCTTCTTATTGCTTAGGCCCTGATATCTAAAACCTTCCCATAGTTTATCCACGTAGCTCATTCCTTTCCTGCCAAGAGTCCATCTTACCGCCTCCTGCCAGCCTCCTTGGTGCTTTCTCCAAGGACCATCAAGTCTGGCCTAGCCTGAGGATTTAAGTCCTTATGCTGTGTTAGGTACAGTGCCAAGAATGAATTGAAATTTTCAGAGAATCAAAAAAGTAAAATAAAGAAAAAATCCAACTCTCCTGTGTAAAAAGAACTACCATGTACCAGCTCTGCAACTCACAGTGAAGTGGAGTGAGTCACCCAGTCAGCCCCATGGTCCCAGGCACGGAGCTCCCCAAACTCAGCATCCCACCAGTTCGCACTTTGCTTCAACATGTAGGTCAATACACTCTCTTCACTTGTGAGTAATCTTCTGTGTCATTAATCCTGTACACTTTGCATTTTACCTTAGATTTGGGATCGCCAAGTTCCCTCTGCCAAGTATGTGCCCCTTTCAGGAGAAGTTCCCCTACTACTCTTCTCATTCAAAATTCATGGTGGCAAGAGGGGGAAGATTATTTACACACCTTGAGACTTAGAAGGAAATAGGCACCTCTAATTTCAGGTGACTAGATCCTGTAGTTACCCGGAAATCCACTGAGAAAGAGCTCTGGCATAAGTATCAATTACCAGCTGTGTGAGTCAAATGTCATTACTTAACCTCTCTGAGCCTTAGCTTTGCCATCTATAATATGTAGATAACAATGCCTACCTTGCAGGGGAACTGGGAGAATTATATAGTATAACACATGCAAAGCAGCTGGTATACAGTTAGCACTTGATAAATGGTAGCTATAATTATCTCCACCTCAACAAGGATAACCTTCAAGCAGGCAAAGTATCCACTGCCTGGAAACTACTGAAGAGCAGGGAATAAACTGCGGTTAATCACATACTAGTGTGCAGCCACTTCCCCAGCCCACGCTCCACTGTCAGCACTGAGGTCTCGGTAGCCCTGCTGAGCAGGACTAGGCATTCTTAACTGCACTACCTTTCACACTCAATATTTTAAAAATATGTAAAAACAAACAAACACTGGCCTAACTCTTCCCAAATTTTCCAAATGAAAACCATAAAACTCTGCTGCTGTCCAGATTCTGTTTCTGCTATCAATCTACAAGGACCCCACTGCCAGTCTGAACAGCAGTGTGAGCCAGATTTTTGGCTACAATTGATGAAACAGCGACACCGTGTGGCCACACGGAACTGCAGCCCAGCCCAAAGTCTTGGCGCTGATGGAGGAGCAGTCAGGTCCCGTCAGTTAGAAAATAAAATGAGGAAAGGAACAAAGCACCCTCCAAGTGTGAGTGGAATTACTTCCCACTTTACAAATGTGTCTCTCTTGTCCACAGCCTAAAGTTTGAAGGCTGGATAGCTTGTGCTCTCAAATCAAAAAGGGCAGAAGAAGGCTAGCCACAGGGCATATGTAAAGTTTCAAACATTTGCACATTGCTCTCCAGGAGCTGTGGAAAATTTACTGAAAAATCTTAGCAATCCTTACCCTGCTCAGATATTTCTTGGTATGTACTTAGACCTTTAAAAACTAGGAAAAGCCTGAAGGAAGCGATTAATACTGTGGAGTTATACTGTCAACAGGAAGATACCTTTAAATCATTAACAGGAATCATTGGCCTTTTAAATAGAGCTCAGTATAAAAAAATTACTAAATCTGTACAATGGAATGTCAGCCAGGGGTGGTCACTGCATCTAGCCTGGTATTCTGCTAAGTAACTTGACTCCCCTTAACACTATCAGACAAGACAAATGAGTATTAATCTCATCCCTGAAGATATTTAGGAAACACAGGGCTTCCTCTTCACACTAGTGAGCTCCGGTTTTTACCTCTTGAGAAAAGTCTTAGGACTTGTCCCATAAGTATGCATTTTCACAGATCAAAGACTACTTCTCACCAGCACTTTCAGGTGGAATTCTTAGGGGATTTTCATGCACATAACAAGCTGGATTACATGTTCTCTGATCTAACCATCAGCAGAGAAATTGTTGAGGACAGAGCTGCTCCTCCCACCTCCATGAATCCTTAAACCCCATCCACTTCATTGACTTGAACCACCGTAAGGTCTTGGGATGGTGGAGAGAGCCCTGGCCTGGGAGCTCCTCCCTGGGAATCTGGAATGAGGATCAGAAGAGATTCTGAGTCACTTCCATGGCTAGAACTGTAGCCTGTTAACTCTGAAGCTGCTCGCTGCCCTGTTTCCCACCGTGAGGAGCACAGGAAGCTGGTCTGCAGAGACACAGAGAGAAGCCAACTACAGGGAAGACAGAGGGGCAGAGGAATAAGGCAGGTGTCTCGGTCAGTTCCTGAAGACCCTGCGGTCTAAGAGACTCTCCTGAACCCTTATAATACTTCCCTCCTTTTAAGCTGGCTCAAACTGATTTCTGTTACTTGCAAGTTTGAGAGGACAAACCTCACAGTGACCTGGGAAGTTACAGTATTTTTTGGACCATAAGACGCACCTAGGTTTTAGAGGAAAACAGGAAAAAATTTTTGAAGCAAAAAAATGTGGTAAAATATTTAATAACATAAACAAACACCCCCCCCCCAGTGAGCCAGGTATGCTACATTCGGACTATAAGACGCACCCCCCATTTTCTTCCCAAATGGGGGGGTGCGTCTTATAGTCCAAAAGTATGGTGATCTCCTTATCCTGCAGTTCCTTCATCTCTTCAGTGAGAATCATCATTCATTCAGCAAATATTTATTGAACACATTCTCTGTGCTAGGCACTGTTTTAGGTTCTGGGAGACATAGCTGGGAACAATAGAGATTTTAAAAAATTCCTTCCTTTATGAAATTTCTCCTCTACTAAAAAGGTCTCTGGAAATAAAGTAGACATATGAGAGAAGAGGTAACTTCAAATCAGGTACCAGCTAAAGAGCTGGTTGACCCAAAAAACAGAGCATAAGCTCCAAGTCTTAGAAGATATATTAGAGGGCCAGAACCACTTAAAACAGTACACAGTCCTTTGGACTTTAAAATAACATTGGGTTAAAAGGCCAGCCTTTCTATGGTGTCTTTCTCCTCACATTTTGGTGCGAGTGCTGAGGGCCCCTTCTCATATTTTGCTGGTAGGCGCCACTTGGGCAAACTCTCCTGATACTGCAGTTTCCTGCCTGCTTGGGCTGAGGGCGGCTTTCCGTCTATTTCCGGTTATCATGGGGAGCAACAGATAATGCACATAAGTGACAGATTCAATCCACAGGTAATTTCAAAATCTAATTTTAGCCACCTCTCTCCCACTCAGTTATTTGTCAATACTACTTAGGAAGCCTGAACTGACTGATCTGGTTCTATTTTCTGTTGCTGCCTCTGGAAGACTGCAAATGAACCAAGTGGAAACCAAAAGGCAGGCAGCAGGAGGGAGAAAGCAAAGAATATGGATAACCTCCATGATGAACACGCAAACTCTCACACAATCTAGAAAATTAACTGTGTGAGGACTCAGTCTTTCATATTGTCTGACCCTCCTATGTGGGCTAAAATCTTCTTACTTTGGGAAAATTACTCACAGTGCTTATGTAAAATCAGGAATGAAAGCACCCTTTACTTCCTTTACTTATTGTATTAGTAGAAATACAAGGCAGAGATTCTTATATAATAAAGGACGAACCATAATACTTAACACTCACACCTCAGGTGGCCCCTTTCAGCTCCCCAGGACCCCTCTAGAGATATGAGGCTTGTCATCACTAGCCAACCAGAGGGCAAGGGTTTCCAATACAGACAATTCACGTTCTGCAGCATCTCAGCCAGAAGCAGTGAGTTATTTTATATTTTCCACATATTGCATGCCTGAAGGACCTCTCCATCTCCCCTCCAAAGCTAATGAAAAACGCCTGTTCCTGTGTGCATGGGTGTGTGTGTGTGCATGCACACGCCCACACACCCCTTCAAGTGTGCGCACACTCACACATGCAGAGGTCCTCCCAAAGTAAACGTAACCAGTTCGGTGGAGACTGGCAATGCATCAGAGCCTGTTTGAAGACAGAAATGACTATTTTCCCCCACCCTTTCAGGATGGTTGTGGCTCTCTGCCCAAGAAATAGGCTTCCTTTTTGATGTGCTACTGCTGCCATAAGAGCTCTGTCTTGAGGAGCAAGCTCAACTAAAGATGTGTTGCTAGTTCTCAGAACTCCAGGGCATGACAAAACTTAAATAAGAACATAACGATTTAAGCCCTGGCTGGGTAAATCAGTTGGTTAGAGCATTGTCCTGATACACCAAGGTTGCAGTTTTGATCCCCATCAGGGCACATACAAGAAATAATCAATGAATGAAAAACAAACCAAAAATAAATCACTTTCTCTTTCTCTCCCTCCCTTCCTCTCTCTCTAAAAAAAATAATAATAAAAATGATTTAAGATAGGAAGCAGGGCAGAATTTCAGAAGCACCAACCAGTTCGGGGTTTTAACACAAGTAGCAAGTTTTGTTTTCACAGCAAAGAATGAAGAATGGTTGGCCACTGAGTTCTGCAAATTGGGGTTTCCAACCCACGTTCTTGAGACTTTCATTAAAATGCCTTTGTGAAGAGACCTGCCCTGGTCTTAAATCTGGCTGTGACTGCTTTCCTACCCTCTCATCTACTCTTAGATGGAGACAGTCAGGCATATCTTTCTCCTAACTTTATCTTGAAGACAAGTGAATACACGCAGACAAACAGCTAAGCAAATATTGCCTTACTATAGTCATAATGGGTCTGCAGGCTCCCCGTACCAGTCCCAGGCAGAGGAGGAGGTGGAACATCCCCAGGCAAGTCAGTTCTGCTCTGTGCCAGATGCCCTTGCCCTTCTCATCAGAAAGGATCCCCAGAGTGGCCAGGACTGCTTGGCCCAGGCATTACATCCAATGCAATGATCTTTCCATTAGACAAAGTGTTAACAATAATCCATGCTAGGTATGGGGATCCTGCACAGGGTGTCCTAGGGCCCTGGGCTGGGCCTCAGGACCTGACTCCTGCCTCCTTGCAGATCTTGGGCTGGCTCTAATGACAGGAGGTCCAGTGTGGTCTCTGGACCACCAGCATATTGTCTCAGGTCCTTGTGAAAGGTGCAGACAATAGTCCCCACTCCAAACCAGACCAACTGAACAAGAATTTCTGGTGTTGGAGACCTCTGCATTTTTACAGCACCCTAAGGTTTGGGAGCTACTCAAGGTTTGGAGGTCCTTACCTGTGGGGAGCTGACTGCCACGTTCTCTCCCTGCTCGAACATTCGATGGTCCCAGGCAGAGCTCATTTTTTTTAGGTTGGTCTCCATGTTCTGCAGCCACATGACTACAGCATTATGGGTTACTTCACAGACAACTGCCAATTCACCAGGATTTAACAAGCATGTGACAGCAAGTATAACTTCATCCCTACCTACTTTGAAAATTAAGTGTTTCCTGACCCCGGCTGTCAGTGGATGCAAAAATCACACTGGTATTTGAACATATGACTTGCTCCCCATGCTAGAAAGACACATTCGATATTCACCCCACCTTGCCATGGCTCTGCTGGAAGACCTCAACATAATAGGGATGGCTCATCTCCCTTCATGAACACAAAGTCACTTTTAAGGATTGTGGACAAGTCACTCTCAACTAATTTCCTGTAGTTTGTAAGGATGAATTGCATTTCAGCTCTTAAGTGCTTTGAGCACCTGATGTAAGGTAACTCTCCCTCCTCTCCTCGCCTCTTCAGGTGATGTGGCAAAGAGCAATAATGTCAGCCTGCGTTTCAGAACCCACATTGTCACTGTCGGTCTGTGTGGCCGTTAGTTTATTTGGTTAAATGTCAACTAATGAAGCCACAGGCATGGTTTTGATCTTCTGCAGTCCAGCTGACTTCAAGTGCCTTCTTTCATGGACCACCCATCTTGAAAATGTTGACCAAAAGAGTCTGAGTAACAATGTGAAGAGCAGTTACTGTTAAAATAACCCTACAGCTGATATTCTTTGAAGTCAAGTCACAAGGTTCCTCTTCAGATACGAAAGATACAAGTAGTATATATGGCCATGGATACACTCAGGCAGAATAATCTTTTAGATTATTTTGCAGGATTATTTGTTCATTATAACTCGTTAGTTCCATAATTCCATTATTTTCCCAGAAATAAACTTTCTAGAACAAAACTAGTCTTCATGTGGTTACCGGCTCACCTGGAGGCTGGTCAGTCCAGTGCAGCCGGGATCAATGTCTCTCCTAGTAACTGCTTCCTCCTTTTCTTGGATATAACAGCTCCCTCCTTGGACCCCCAGGCTCTGCCTTAGACTCTCTCACTGGCCCCTGCTACTGGAGTCCAAACCTGGAGTTGGCAACATACAGAATCCTTCAAGGACCATCCCCACCACCTGTGCTTTTCCAAGGACCCAGGAAACAAACCAGTTAACTTAGTAGGCTGTAAATGGAGGAAAAAGGGAAAGGGTAAATGTGAGGTTTACACTTAAATCTCCAAATTCTTTTGTTTATAATAGTAATATTAATAGCTACCACTTAGCGAGTTTTTAATCTTTACCCAATGTTTATTAATTTAATTTATTTTATTTTTTAAAAGATTTTATTTATTTATATTTTTTAGAGAGGGGAAGGGAGGGAGAAAGAGAGGGAGAGGCACATCAATGTGTGGCTGGAACCCCCAACCCAGGTGTGTGCCCTGACCAGGAATCAAACCCACAACCTTTTGGTGTATGGGACAATGCTCCATCCAACTGAGCTACTTGGCCAGGGCCATTTATTAAGTATATAACTTTGTGTTAGCCCTTGGGGACAGCACTTAAATGCATTACCCTATTCAATTCTCTTAACATCCTCTTGTTCCTGCCTCTGATTACCAATCTAGAGCTCTGAAAAGTCTCAATTTCCTTACCCTCTTCCATATGTATACCATGCATCAGGGCTCTAAGCATTAGGTCAAAATAAGAGGAGACTCATAAAAGGTAATTGTATCCCCAAATAAGGTAAGGGAGAGAAACTTCAATGAAGGGTATTTAATGTCGGAGAGAAACTGTACATCTGGGTCAGAGATGAAGAGACCATGCCAAGCTGGCGAGCCTGACCTAGCTACGCATCCTGTCATGCAGGAGGCCTCCGCTGATGGAGGAAGTGACAGCAGCAGCATCACAAGGTTCCCCTCCCTGGGTGGGAGCACAGTGCAACATTCATGCAGTCCAGTCACGCGCCAGGCTTTCTGCAGCTCAGGCACAAATACTCAGTTCATGTCTTTCCTAACATGTCAGGCCAAAGGCCCCCTTTTCCCCTGGTGCAGGGAACTTGTGGCAGGAGCCAGTGAACAGTGGAGGGACAGTAATTCTCCCTGGAAAGACAGGCCAGGGAGGTGTGGGTCCTTTTGGAGTCACGGGTCACAGATGACACTGGGCCGCTCCTCATGTCTGCAAGTATGCATACAAATAAAAAGGCAGGAAAGCACTGGCCCTTTCACAGAATCTGTCAGTGTTCTGGGCGAGACCCTGGAGATTTCAAGGTTTCAGCTGAGTTCCTGCTGCCTTCTACAGGGCCTCTGGGCCCAACGGCTGAGGTCAAGTCCAGTCATCTACCTAGCAAAGGCTCCAGACTTCCAGACAGAATCATCTTCTCCACCTAACCACCACCTCTCTCCTCAAGGGCTAATGGATAGACAGCAAATATTCCCAAGTCCCTACATCCTGAGAGTTGCCACTGGAGAAAGGGAAAGAAGACCTTTGTCCCACCCACTGAGAGCTGAGAACCAGCAAAGTCCAATCCGCAGAGATCTTTAACGTCTCTTAAATAGGCTTTTCCTTTCCATTTTCTTCTTTTAATTATCACCCATCCATTCATTTATACAAATATAAAATAGATTTATATAGATTTATATAATATAATCTTCTGTGAGGCAGAGTGGAGAGGCGGCCAGGAGCGTGGCCCCGGCTATTTGCAGACGTGCTGGTCGACGACCTCTGTGCACTTCCTGCACTTGACGAAGCAGCACCAGTGGAACTTGCAGTGGCAGCGCTCCACCTGGACGCTCTTGAACTGGTCGTAGCCGCGGCCGCAGCACATGAGCTCGCAGCCATCCATGCCCTCCGAGGTCTTGTTGCAGAGGCGGCCCTGGGTGCCCAGGGAGCCCGTGGTCTCGTTGCGCAGGCAGTAGTCAGGGCTGGGGTCCACGTACACCAGGTCCTCGAGGGTGGGCTGGTTGAAGCGGCTGTTGACCAGCTCCAGCTTGCCCTTGCGGGTGATGCGCATGGCCGCGGCGCTGTCATACTTCTCCTTCAGCTGGTCCCCTACCTTGCGGAACTCCGCCAGCTGGAGCCAGCAGGTCTTGAGGCTGCAGGACCCAGAGACGCCATGGCATTTGCAGGCTACATCTGCCATCTTATACACAGCCTGAGGGAGGAGAAAGAAGGACATAAGGAGAAGAGCCCTTGATGGAAGATGTCAAGACGGTGGCTAGAAGGGCCACAGGCCAAGTATAGAACAGGGCTGACGGGGGGCGGGGGCGGGGGGAGGAGGAGTTTTTCGATTATAACAGAGATCTTTCCAGGATCCTCAGTTGCTCACACTGACCGCAGATAAGGGAGCCCTATGAAGAAACATGCTGGCAAGGCATGTGGTAGTCTGACCCGCCACGAGGGCGGCATGAGGTGCTTGCATGTCCTACTTTACCCATTTCTTATTACTTGAAATCTGTCACAATAAATTTCTATCTTGATCTTTAAAAAAACCCCAAATAAAAACCAACAAAATGTGTCCAGCTTTCACACGATGCAGAACACCAGGCAGAAAACAGAATCTAGTCAAGTGGTAAGCCTGTAACAGAAACTGCTGGCAGGGCCCTGGTTGGCCAAAGCTCTCCCAATCCTGACACATACCCTAAGAATTTAATAGTCACTTAAATTAAATAAATAATAAACAAATAAATAATAAATATTATTTAAATGTTATTTATTTATTTTTAGAGAGAGGGGAAAGGAGGAAGAAAGAGAGGGAGAGAAATATCAATGTGTGGTTGCCTCTCATGTACCCCCTACTGGGGACCCGGCCTGCAACTCAGGCATGTGCCCTGATGGGAATTGAACTGGTGACTCTTTGGTTCACAGGCCGGTGCTCAATCTGCTAAGCCACGCCAGCCAGGGCTACATAAATAAAAATTAAAATAATAATAATAATAATAAAGAATTCAATGGTCATTAATGCCATAGAATTATCGGGAGCCTCACTGTAGACCACATCATATCTGATACCCCTGGAAGAGGGGGTAACGGTGAAGGGAGAAGAGCATGGCCCGGACAATGGAACAGCAGGCTGGTGGGTCCGTCTACAGGGGTGACTCATCTGAAATCAAATCTACCCCAAAAGTCACTGCACTATAACAATGTGGAGTGGATTTGAAGTTGGGTTACCCTAGATCAAAATGTAAAAGCCAGAGTAGACCAGCCCTGGGTGGTGTGACTCAGTGGAATTGAGTGCTAGCCTGCAAACTGAAAGATCGCCAGTTCGATTTCCAGTCAGGGCACATGTCTGGGTTATGGGCCAGGCCCCCACTTGGGGGCACATAAGAGACGAGCAATTGATGTATCTATCGCACATCAATGTTTCCATCCCTCTCTTCCTCCTTCCTTTCCCCTCTCTCTAAAAATAGATAAAATCCTTAAAAAAAAATAAATGAGTAGACCAGAAACTGTTTACAAAGTGCTTTCCATTGAAAATATACTGAGGCATTGTGTCAAATCACCCCACTAGCAGGCACAGGGTGCTGATGGCAGGATAAAAGTGTGAGCCCGCCACAGAACAACTCCCTATACCACAGTTATTGCCACCAACTGAGTAGGGACTCATCTCTCAAGGGCTTTTCTCAGATTTCTTTTCAAGATGGCCCAGATTGTGTCTTTATTCAGCACTATGCAGATATCACTGCAGGTACATCATCATATTACTGTTGTGCAAATTCTTCCTGATCTTTTTTTCTGATGTGGAATTATTCCCACTCTTTCATAATGGAAAACTTGAAGTTCTAGAGAGCCTTGGTAACCTGTTCAGGGCCACCCAGAAGGGACTCGGAATGTCTAGCACTTCTGCACTCAGTCTTGGGGCTTAAAAACAGCTTAGGGGGAAGAAGGAAGGCAGCCTCCTCCCCAAGGTTAAAGGCTCCCACACTTGGCAGGCATCTCCAGGCCCAAGGCATAAAGGAACCAATACCCCATTCCATCAGGCACTTCAAAGACAGAGCCTGCAATTATCCTTCTGGCACAAATCCCCAGGTCCGAGCTGGAGCCTGACATTCCTCAGGAAATGGTCCTTGGTTTAGACAGGGATGTCAGGCATCTGGCGCTGCCTGAAGGAGGAAGCTTTAGAGGCCTAAAACTGTGTACCTTGCTGCTGACTAAGGGACCAGGATAAGCATCTCCACTGGGAGCAAACACTTGGGGAGATTTGGATAAAAAGAGTGAAAGCAAGACCTCATAGAGTAAGGATAGGAATTTTTAAAAAAGATTTTATGTATTTATTTTCACAGAGAGGGAAAAGATAGGGAGAGAAACATCAATGTGTGAGAGATACATCCATTGGTTGCCTCTCACACGCCCCTAACTAGGGACCTGGCCCGCAACCCAGGCAAGTGCCCTGAGTGGGAATCGAACTGGTGACCTTTCAATTCACAGGCCAGCACTCAATCCACTGAGCCACACCAGCCGGGGCAGGAAAGAAATTTTAGTAAAACAAATCCAAGAGGAAGAGTGTCACTGATCCTATTTAGACATTCATTCCATCCTTCCTCTAGGAAGGGAGACATTGTAGAAATATGGAATTTGGATTTTAAAATATTTTACTATTGATAATTTATAAGTTCCTCCCGTAGGAGAAGGGGGAAAGGGATACCCCAATTTTTGACCCTTTCTGGTAGCTGAAAAAGCAATACAATGTTTTTAAAAATGTTTTTAGTTCTACATCTTGACCCCTGGCGAACCTCTCTCTAAATCCTCTTCAATTCTACCTAATGGTGTGATTGAGCTTGGTAACTGATAGGAATGTTACAAGAATTAGGCCACTTTTTTTTTTTTTACTTTTAGAGAGGGGAAGGGAGGGAGAAAGAGAGGGACAGAAACATCGATGAGAGAAACACTGATTGGTTGCCTCTCGATTGTGCCCCAACTGAGGATGGAACCCACAACCCAGGCATGTGCCCTGACTTCCCAGGGCACTTGAACTGGTGACATTTCGCCTTGTGGAACATGCTCAACCAACTGATAGGGCAGATTAGATAGCTTTTAACTGGAAAATTCTTGAAGCCCTTGAGTGACCAGGCAGTATCAACCCGCTGCTCTTGCCATCAATATCTAAAATTGACTCACTAGAGACTCTTAAAGGCCAAGAGAAATTTCCTGTAAAGTACATTCAGGATTTACTCTGTGGTCAAGATGTCAAATCCTAGATACTCCATTAAAAAAAAATACCTGGTTGTGAAATACCTGGTCAGAGAATTACCCATTCCTGCCACCATTTAGTCTTTCCTGTAGAACTTTTTGTGTAGGTGTGGGGTGAATGCCTCTGGCCTCAGATAATGACTGACAGCTGAGGCCTGTCCCCTGGGAACAGTGTGAAAAACAGAGGGACAAGAATTCCCAACCCGGTGGATCCAAGATGGTGGTAGAGCAGGTGGATGTACACTCACCTCTTCCCAGGATCAAACTGGAATTACAATTAAAATATAGAGCAAGCAAACTGAATAACCAACTGAAGACTAGCTGAAGAGAAGTCTTACAACCAAGGATTTACGGAAGAAGCCACAGTGAGACTAGTAGGAAGGGCAGAGATACGCAAAGGGCTGGCCCTGCTCTTACAGGTGGCAGCTGAGATTCCGGGAGGATACCTGGGCTCTCCAGCCCAGAGCATCAGAGCTGAAAAGAGGCATCTGCATAACATGTGGCTGTGAAAATCTGTCTGCCAGAAAGAGACAGGAGCTTACCAGAAACACAGGTGCCTTCTTAAAGGGCCAACACACCAAATCTCATTTGCAGCCACTCGCCCTGGGCTCTGGTAGAGGGAGTGTGGAGCAATCTAGAGTCCTGTGAGCAGAGGCTGGGGTTTGTGGCTCTAGGGAGAGGGCTGAAGGGAAGCAGCCAGAATCCCTGTGCTGAGTCCCTCTCCCACACTGCGAACACCATCTTTCTTGTGTGGAGCACTCCCCTTCCTGCAGCATGAGCTTGGAGGACAGCAATGGTTCCACTATCTGGACTCCCTCTCGCTCCATCCTGTGAAGCTTGCACCCTGCTGAGGAGTCAGTGGACTGGGCTGTGGGGTAGAGGTCTGGGCAGACTCAGGGGGTGTGAGTTACTAAGTTGTCTGGCTTTGGAGTGGGGGCCGTTGCCACCACTTTTCCATGAACCTGACTGGTGCCTCCCCCCGACAAAAGATCTGATTGCCCCACCCTCCGGGTTCCTGGTGGTCCAACCCTCCCAACTACTGCTGGTTCCACCTTGCCAAGATCTGAGCAGAATCTGGAACTGACTGAGTTGTGTGGCTCTGGGGCAGAGGCCAATCCCGTTACATTTTCCCAAGCCTGACCAACATCTCCCTTACCAGAGCTCTCCTAGCTTCATCTTCCCAATTCCTGGCAGCCATGCCCAGCTGAGATTGGGCTCCTGGCAGGATCTGGGAGACTGAGTTGTGTGGTTCTAGGATAGGGGCCATTTTCCCTTGTACACCCGACTGGTGCAGAGCCCTCCCTCCACACCGTCAAATATTGCTCTGTTTGGGCCTGATAAACTCTTCTGGTCTCACCCTGATGACTCCCTAAGACCCCAATGTACCAGAAAGGTATGTGAGCCCCTAGCAGGTGGCAGCTAAACTTGGTATACCTGGAGATATTTGCTGAGTGGCCTCAGACCCAGCATTGGCACTGAATTTGAACCTGCATCAATCTGGTGAACACACTTGCTCCTACCTAGTGACTCACTGAGAAACTACCTCATGCAACTTGAGTACCACCAGAGGCTTTTTTAGTAACTGAGCCGAAGAGGCAGCTGGCAGGCAGGGGCAGGTAGAAGTGGATCTCAGAGTGCCTTGGGGCTTTTGCTGACCTTCCCCTGGGCCCAGGGCTGGTTAAAGCCAGACTTGGTGAGCAGTTTGGTCCTTACCGCACACATGCAGGCCCAGCAGAGGCAGCAACAAACTGGATTGCTGTGTAGCTCCAAACAGGATGCCCAGGGCCAGTTACCAGCAGCATCTGACATAGGACTGCACCAGAGTCCCTCCCAAGAGGCCCCAGAACCAATACACCCAGTGGCCAGCTTCAGACAATCTAAGAGCAGTATCCAATAAGCTTCACAAGTGGCATATCCAAAGGGAGATCTAGGCAGGCACCAGATCCTGCTGAGCTGAATTCCACTTTGTGTGGTCAGAACCTGAACAGCAGCTCATACAATGTGGTCTGGGTTGATACTCATAGCCAGCAAGCCTGGGGGTAGAACCCACACATAAATGGGTCAATAGCAGTCAAGACCCAATTACAACAGGAGGGCCCACATAATACACACAAGGGTCATTCTGGGAGTGCCCAGTTCAGGTGATCAATTAGACTGTGCCACTGGGTCCCACAGGACACCTACTACATACAGTAAATCTACCAAGACGGGAAGTCATAACAGATCTACCCAATACAGGGAAACAAACACAAGAGGCAGCCAAACTTGGGAGACAAAAAAACCTATCCCAAATGAAAGAATAGGACAAATCTCCAAAAAAACCCAAACAAACCAAAAAACCAACCCCCCCCCAAAAAAAAACCCTAAATAAAATGGAGGCAAGTAATTTATCAGATATATAGTTTACAAAAGTGGTTATAAGGATGCTCAAGGAACTTAATGGGAAGTACAAAGGCATGAAAAGGACACAGAAACCACGAAAAAGAACCAGTTAGAAATGAAGACTACAATATCTGAAATGAAGAATACACCAGAAGGAATAAACAGTAGGTTGGATGAAGTAGAGGAGCATTTTGGAAGACAAGGTAAGAGAAAACACACAATCAGAACAGCAAAAAGAAAAAAGAATTTTAAAGTGAGGATAGTTTAAGGGACGTTTGGGACAACACAAAGCATAACAACATTTGCATTATTGGGGTACCAGAAGGAGAAGAAAAAGAGCAAAGGATTGAGAATATATATAAATAAATAATGATAGAAAACTCCCTTGACATGGACAAGGAAAAAGACATACAAGTCCAGGAAGTTCATAGGTCCCAAACAAGAAAAACCCAAAGAAGCCCATACCACAACACATCAAAATTTTTATAAAGAGAAGATCTTTATAAAAAATATATATTTATTGATTATGCTATTACAGTTGTCCCATTTCCCCCCCTTCACTCCACTCCATCCTGCACACCCCCTCCCTCCCTCATTCCCCCCCTATAGTTCATGTCCATGGGTCATACATATAAGTTCTTTGGCTTCTACATTTCCTATACTATTCTTACCCTCCCCCTGTCTATTTTCTACCTATCATTTATGCTACTTATTCTCTGTACCTTTTCCCCCTCTCTCCCCCTCCCACTCCCCTATTGATAACCCTTCATGTGATCTCCATTTCTGTGGTTCTGTTCCTGTTGTAGTTGTTTGCCTAGTTTGCTCTTGTTTTTGTTTTAGGTGTGGTTGTTAATAACTGTGAGTTTGCTGTCATTTTACTGTTCATGTTTTTCATCTTCTTTTTCTTAGATAAAGCCCTTTAACATGTCATATAATAAGGGCTTGGTGATGATGAACTCCTTTCACTTGACCTTATCTGAGAAGCACTTGATCTGCCCTTCCATTCTAAATGAAAGCTTTGCTGGATACAGTAATCTTGGATATAGGTCCTTGCCTTTCATGACTTTGAATACTTCTTTCCAGCCCCTCCTTGCCTGTAAGGTCTCTTTTGAGAAATCAGCTGACAGTCTTATGGGAAGACCTTTGTAGGTAACTATGTCCTTATCCCTTGCTGCTTCTAAGATTTCTCTCCTTCTGTTTCATCTTGGGTAATGTAATGATGATGTGCCTTGGTGTGTTCCTCCTTGGGTCCAGCTTCTTTGGAACTCTCTAAGCTTCCTGGACTTCCTGGAAGTCTATTTCCTTTGCCAGATTAGGGAAGTTCTCCTTCATTATTTGTTCAAATAAGTTTTCCATTTTTTGGTCTTCCTCTTCTCCTTCTGGCACCCCTATAATTCAGATGTTGGAATGTTTAAAGATGTCCTGGAGGTTCCTAAGCCTCTCCTCATTCTTTCGAATTCTTGTTTCTTCATTCTTTTCTGGTTGGATGTTTCTTTCTTCCTTCTGGTCCACACCATTGATTTGAGTCCCAGTTTCCTTCGCATCACTATTGGTTCCCTGTACATTTTCCTTTGATTCTCTTAGCATAGCCTTCATTTTTTCATCTAATTTTCGACTAAATTCAACCAATTCTGTAAGCATCCTAATTACCAGTGTTTTGAACTGTGCATCTGATAGGTTGGCTATCTCTTTGTTGCTTAGTTGAATTATTTGTGGGGCTTTGATCTGTTCTTTCATTTGGGCCATTTTTTTTTCTTGGCGCGTCTGTTACTTTAAGGGGCGGAGCCTTAGGTGTTAACCAGGGCGGGGTAATGCTGGCTGCTGTACTGTGATGCTGTATGTGGGGGAAGAGCCAAGAGGGAGTAATGGCGCCTGCTCCACTCTCTGCCGGATTTCAGTCACTCCCTCCACTACCCACAATCAAACTGGGCCCCTCTGGTGCTGGTTCCCGAGTGGGTGAGCTTGTGCACGCCCTAGGCCCCTGTGGGTCTCTCCAATGACCTCTCCTGTGTGGCTGGGAGTTCCTCCTGCTGCTGCCTCAACCCCCACGGGTGTTTTCAATCAGAGGTTTGAGGCTTTATTTCCCGGAGCTGGAGCCCTGGGTTGCAAGGTCTGCTTTGCTCCCCAGCCAGCCCTCCCGGTTTATCTATGCGCGAATGTGGGGCTGCAGGATCTGCTAGCTGTCGCACTGCCTGCCCCATTCATCCCACAATCTGCCAGTCTCTGGGTCCTGCTGCGTTGCCGTGAGTCCTGTCAGCCCCAGCTGCCCCTCTCCGCCCCTCCTACCAGTCTGGATGAATGTTTCTTCTTTATCTCCTTGGTTGTTGGACTTCCGTGCTGTTCAATTTTCTGTCAGTTCTGGTTGTTTTTTGTTTTTAAATTGTTGTTGTCCTTCTTTTGGTTGTGCGAGGAGGCGCAGCGTGTCTACCTATGCCTCCATCTTGGTTTTTAAAGAGAAGATCTTAAAAGCAGCTGGAGAAATAGTTAGTTACATACAAGGGAGCTCCCATAAGACTGTCAGCTATCTCTCAACAGAAACATTTCAGGCTGGAAAGAAGTGGCATGAAATCTTCAAAGTTATGAAAAGCAAGGACCTACAACCAAGACTGCTTTACCCAGCAAGGCTATCATTTAAAATTGAAGGAGAAATAAAAAACTTCCCAGATAAGAAAAAGCTAATGGAGTTTGTTGCCACAAAACCAGTATTACAAAAAATATTATAGAGTCATAATGGTGGCATAGGTAAACACAGCTTGCATCTTCACAAAACCACATAAAAATTACTAACCTATAGAATAACCATCATTCAGAAACATCAGAAATTGAGCGGAATTGAAGTCCTACAGCTATGGAATTAAAGAAGAAATCACATCGAGGCTGGTAGGAGTGATGGAGACATAGAATGGGCTGGTCCCACCCCCACGTGTGGAAAATAAAAACTGGGAGGAATACCTTAGGAGCAAGGGGTCACAGCCACACACCAGGCCCACCAGCCCAGGGTTCCAGTGCGAGGAAGGTAATTCTCCATAATTTCCGGCTATAAAAACCAGTGGGGACTAAGGCTGTGGAAGACAGAAACTGCAGGAATCCCAGGAAGTTCTTCTTAAAGGGCCTACACACAGACTTACTTGGACTCACTCCCTCTGAGCTCCAGTACTGGGACAGTAGATTGAAAGGCATCAGAGACATACAGGAAAGAAATGAATTGTTTGGCATCTGACTGAAGGGCAAGAGCTGGGGGGCAGTTTTCTCCCAGCCAAAAGTCCACTGTTCCTTTTCTGAGCCCTCCGCTCACAGAGCCAACAGGCAGGTGCCATATCTGAGACTCCACCAACCTGGTTTACACTGTTTGCCCAACCATGGTCATTCACTGAGGCCCTGTCTCACCCAAATTTCAAGCCCACCCAAGCTGTTTCCAGTGGCTTTTCCACGTGAATGGCTTGTCTTGGCTCATGCTTCAGATTTTCCTAAATTCTCTGAAAGCAGCAGCATCTGGCTTCAGTAAGCCCTGTACCTCTCGCTAAGTCGTTCCAAGTCAGCACTAGCAGCAGCCAGCATTGGTTCACAGCTTCGCCTCTCCTGGGCACCTCCAAGCCCAAAACAAGGAGCAGCCACCTCCAGGTCACTTTGTACCTAATATTCTGTGACCCTGGTCAGAACATAGGCAGTCACTGACCTTGAATGTGCAATCAAGGCTCAACTACAAGAGAAGAGTGTACACAGCCCACACAGTGGGTGCACCTTGAGTACCCAGCTTGGGTGATAGGGGAGGCTGTGCTACTGGGCCCTACAGGACACCTACTATGTTAGGCCATGCTACCAAGACAGGGAGTCATGGCAGCTCTACTTAGTACATAGAAACAAAGTTAGTACATAGTACATAGTGCAGCTCTACTTAGTACATAGAAACATAGAAACAAAGGGGAGGCTGCCAAAATGAGCAGACAAAGAAATATGGCCCAATGAAAACAGAACAAAACACCAAAAAAATAAATACAGAATAGAGAAAAGCAATCTATCACATGCAGAGTTCAAAACACTGGTTCTCACAATGCTCAAGGAACTTAGTGAGGACCTCACCAGCATTAAAAAGATCTAGTCAGAAACAAAGGATACATTAATTGAAATAAAGAACAATTTACAGAGAAACAACAGTGAAGTGGATGAAGCCAAGAATCAAATCAGTGATTGGAACATAAGGAAGCAAAAAACAACCAATCAGAATAGCAAATAAAAAAAATTCCACCACCCCCTGCCGCGAAAAAAAAGGATAGTGTAAGGAGCCTCTGGGACAACTTTAAGCATACCAACATTTACATCATAGGAATGCCAAAAGGAGAAGAGAAAGGGCAAGAAATTGGAAAACTATTTGAAAAAATAATGACAGATAACTTCCCTAACTTGTTGAAGGAAAAAGACATACAAGTCCAGGAAGCACAGAGAGTCCCAAACAAGGTGGACCCGAAGAGGCCCATTCTAAGCCACATCATAATTAAAATGCCAAAGGTTAAATACAAAGAGAGAATCTTAAAAGCAGCAAGAGAAAGTAAATTAGTTATCTTCAAGGGAGCCCCCACAAAACTGTCAGCTGGTTTCTCAAAAGAAACTTTGCAGGCTAGAAGGGATTGGCAAGAAAATTCAAAGTGATGAAAAACAAGGACCTACAACCAAGATTACGCTACCCAGAAAAGCTATCATTTAGAATTGAAGGGCAGATAAAGAGCTTTCCAGACAAGAAAAAGCTAAAGGAGTTCATCATCGCCGAACTAGCATTATATGAAATGTTAAAAGGTCTTCTTTAGGAGAAGAAGATCAAAAATATGAACAATAAAATGACAATGAGTACATATCTATCAACAATTGAATTAAAAAACAAAATAAACAAGCAAGCAGAACAGAAACAGAATGATAGAGACTGTTTGGAAGATTGCCAGATGGGAGGGGTGTTGGGGGTATGGGTGAAAAAGGTGAAGGGATTAAGAAGTACAAATTGGTAGTTAAAGAATAGTCATGGGGATGTAAATTATAACATAGGGAATAGAGTAGTCAAAAACATATATACAAATAAACAATCTAACTTTACACTTAAAGGAACTAGAAAAAGAACAACAAAGCCCAAAATTAGTAAAAGAAAGGAAATAATAAAGACCAGAGCATAAATAAACAAAATAGAGTCTAAAAATTACAAAAGATCAATGAAACCAAGACCTGGTTATTTGAAAAGATAAACAAGACAGACAATTCTTTAACCATTAAGAAAAAAAAAAGGGAGTGACCCAAATAAATAGAATCAGAAATGAAAGAGAAGTAACAACTGACACCAAAGAAATACAAAGGATTGTAAGAAAACATTACCAACAACTATAGGTCAACAAATTAGACAATCTGGATGAAATGGATAAATTCCTAGAAATGTTCTTCCAAAAATAAATCAGGAAAAATCAAAAAATCTAACAGACAGATTACAACTAATAAAATTGAAGCAGTAATCAAAAAACTCCTAAGAAACAAAAGTCCTGGATGGAATGATTTCACGGGCGAATTTTACCAAACATTTAAAGAAGAACTAACACCTAGCCTTCTAAAATTATTCCAAAACTTCAAGAGGAGAGAAGATTCCCAAGCTCATTTTATGAGGCCAGCATTATCCAAATTCTAAAACCAGATAAAGGCACTCCAAAGAAAGAAAATTATAGGCCAATACCCCTGATAAACATAGATGCTAAAATCCTCAACAAAATACTAATAAACCAAATCTAGCAATACATTAAAAAGATTGCACAACACGATCAAGTGGGATTTATTCTGGGGATGCAACATTGGTACAATATCTGCAAATCAATAAATGTGATACACCATATAAACAAAATGAAGGGTAAAAATCATGATTATATCAGCCCTGGCTGGTGTGGCTCAGCTGATTGGAGCATTGCACTGCCAATGGGAAGGTCTCTGGTTTGGTTCCTGGTTAGGACACATACCTAGGTTGTGGGTTTGGTCTCCAGTTGGGGCACGTGTAAGAGGCAATTGATCGATGTTTCTCTCTCACATTGATGTTTCTCTCCCTCCCTCTATCTCTCTCCCTTCCCCTCTCTCTGAAATCAATAAGCATGTCCTTGGGTGAGGATTAAAAAATGATCATATCAATAGATGCAGAAAAAGCATTTGATAAAATCCAGCATCCATTTATGATGAAAACTCTCAGCAAAGTGGGAAGTGAGAGAACAAAGCTCAACATAATAAAGCCCATTATGACAAATCCTCAGCCAACATCATATTCAATGGGCAAAAACTAAAAGAGTTTCCCTTAAGATCAGGAACAAGACATGGATGCCCACTTTCTCCACTCTTATTCAACACAGTACTAGAAGCCCTAGCCACAGCAAGCAGACAAGAAGAAAAAATAAAAGGCATCCAAATTGGAAAGAAAGAAGTAAAACTGTCATTATTTGCAGATGACATGATACTGTATATACAGAATCCTAAAGATTCCCACCAAAAAACTACTAAAACTAATAAATGAATTCAGTAAAGTAGCAGGATACAAAATAAATATCTTGAAATGAGTGGCATTTATATATGCCAATAATGAACTATCACAAAGGGAAACTAAGAAAACAATCCCATTTACAATTGCATCAAAAAAAATACCTAGGGCACTGGATGGTGTGGCTCTGTGGACTGAACACTGGCTTGCAATCAAAAGGTTGCCAGTTTGATTCCTGGTCTGGGCACATGCCTGGGTTGTGGGCTAGGTCCTCATCTGAGGACGTGTGAGAGGCAACCAATCGATGTTTCTCTCTCCCTCTCTTCTCTCAGTTTAGCAGGTTAGCGCTCAATCCACTGAGCCACACCAGTCAGCTCTCCCTCCCTTTCTTATCTCTCTAAAAATAAATAAATGAAATCTTTAAGAAAATACATAGGAATAAATTTAACTAAGAATGTGAAAGACCTGTTTTCAGAAAATTATGAGACATTGAAGAAAGAAATTGAAGAAGATACAAATAAGTGGAAGCGTATAGCATGTTCATGGATAGGAAGAATTCACATCATTAAAATGTCCATACTACCCAAAGCAATCTATAGATTCAATGCAATTCTTATCAAGAGACCAATGGTGTATTTCACAGAACTAGAACAAATAATCCAAAAATGTATATGGAACCAGAAAAGACCCTGAATAGCCACAGCAATCTTGAGAAGGAATAACATTGGACGAATCATGCTACCTGATATGAAACTATATTACAAGGCCATAGTAATCAAAACAGCATGATACTGGCATAAAAACAGACATATAAATCAATAGAACATAATAGAGAGCCCAGAAATAAACCCACGCCTGTAAGGTCAATATTTGAAAAAGGAGGGAAAAACATACAATGGGGTAATAAAGATAGTATATTCAATAAATAATACTGGGAAAATTAAACTGATATGTGCAAAAAAGTGAAATTAGGCTATCTTCATACACAAGAAAGACTCAAATGGATGAAAGGCAAATGTTAGACTTGAAACCATAAAAATTCTAGAAAAGAACAGACAGTAAAATCGTGGACATTTCTCATTGCAATATTTTTTCTGATATATCTCCTCAGGCAAGGGAAACAACAACAACAACAACAAAAACAATGGAACCATCAACAAAATGAAAAGACGATGCAATGAATGGGAGAACATATTCACCAATGATACATCTGATAAGGGCTTAATATCCACAATTTATAAAGAACTTACAAAACTCAACACCAAAAAAACCCAAACAATCCAATTTAAATTATGGGCAAATGGGCACCTGAATAGACACTTCTCCAAAGAGGACATACAGATGGCCAATAGACATATGAAAAGATTATCAACATCACTAGCTATCAGAGAAATGCAACTTAAAACACAATGAGATACCACTTTACATGAGTCAGAATGGCCATTAGCGGGAGAACCAAGATGGCAGCGTAGGTAGACACACTGCGCCTCCTCGCACAACCAGAACTGACAGAAAATCAAACGGCAAGGAAGTCCAACACCAAGGAAATAAAAAATAAACATTCATCCAGACTGGTAGGAGGGGCGGAGATGGGCAGCGGGGGGGGGGGGGGGGTGGGGGGGTGGGGGGGGAGGACTTGAGTTGCTGTGGTGGGACTGAGACTGGCGGAGTGTGGGACGAACGGGGCAGGCAGTCTGGCCACGGGCGGCCCCACATTCGCACAGATAGGTCGAGAGGGCCGGACTCAGAGTGGCAGAGAACGGGACAGGCAGAGGAGTGGGTAGCACCCAGCGGCCCCACATTCACGCACAGATAAACGGGACAAGTGGCGGGGAGCAAAGCAGACCGTGCAACCCAGGGCTCCAGCACGGGGAAATAAAGTCTCAAATCTCTGACTGAAAACGCCCATGGGGGTTGGGGCGGCAGCAGGAGAGACTCCCAGCCTCACAGGAGAGGTCGTTGGAGAGACCCACAGGGGCCTGGGGCGTGCACAAGCCCACCCACTCGGGAACCAGCACCAGAGGGGCCCAGTTTGATTGTGGGTAGCGGAGTGAAAGATTGAAATCTGGTGGGGAGTGGAGTGGCCGCCATTGCTCCCTCTTGGCCCCTCCCCCACATACAGCATCACAGTACAGCAGCCAGCGTTACCCCGCCCTGGTTAACACCTAAGGCTCCGCCCCTTAAAGTAACAGACGCGCCAAGAAAAAAAAATGGCCCAAATGAAAGAACAGATCAAAGCCCCACAAATAATTCAACTAAGCAACAAAAAGATAGCCAACCTGTCGGATGCACAATTCAAAACACTGGTTATCAAGATGCTCACAGAATTGGTTGAATCTGTTCGAAAACCACATGAAAAAATGAAGCCTATGCTAAGAGAAACAAAGGAAAATGTACAGGGAACCAATAGTGATGCGAAGGAAACTGGGACTCAAATCAACAGTGTGGACCAGAAGGAAGAGAGAAACATCCAACCAGAAAAGAATGAAGAAACAAGAATTCAGAAAAATGAGGAGAGGCTTAAGAACCTCCCGGACATCTTGAAACGTTCCTACATCCGAATTATAGGGGTGCCAGAAGGAGAAGAGGAAGACCAAAAAATGGAAAACTTATTTGAACAAATAATGAAGGAGAACTTCCCCAGTCTGGCAAAGGAAATAGACTTCCAGGAAGTCCAGGAAGCTCAGAGAGTCCCAAAGAAGCTGGACCCAAGGAGGAACACACCAAGGCACATCATCATTACATTACCCAAGATGAAAGATAAGGAGAGAATCTTAGAAGCAGCAAGAGAAAAGGACACAGTTACCTACAAAGGTCTTCCCATAAGACTGTCAGCTGATTTCTCCAAAGAGACCTTACAGGCAAGAAGGGGCTGGAAAGAAGTACTCCAAGTCATGAAAGGCAAGGACCTACATCCAAGATTACTGTATCCAGCAAAGCTATCATTTAGAATGGAAGGGAAGAAAAAGTGCTTCTCATATAAGGTCAAGTTAAAGAAGTTCATCATCACCAAGCCCTTATTATATGAAATGTTAAAGGGAGTTACCTAAGAAAAAGAAGATAAAAAATATGAACAGTAAAAATGACAGCAAACTCACAGTATTAACAACCACACCTAAAACAAAAACAAGAGCAAACTAGGCAAACAACTACAACAGGAACAGAACCATAGAGACGGAGATGACATGGAGGGTTATCAACAGGGGAGTGGGAGGGGGAGAAGGGGGGAAAGGTACAGAGAATAAGTAGCATAAATGATAGGTAGAAAATAGACAGGGGGAGGGTAAGAATAGTGTAGGAAATGTAGAAGCCAAAGAACTTATAAGTATGACCCATGGACATGAACTATAGGGGGGGAATGTGGGAGGGAGGGGGTGGGCAGGATGGAGTGGAGTGAGGGGGGGAATGGGACAACTGTAAGAGCATAATCAATAATTATATTAACAAAAAAAGAATGGCCATTAACAAACAAGTCTGGCCAGGATGTACAGAAAACCCTTGTGCACCGTTGGTGGGAATGCAGATTGGTGCAGCCACTGTGGAAAGCAGTACTGAGTTACTTCAAAAAATTAAAAATGGAACTGTCTTATGACCCAGAGATTCCACTTCTGGGAATACACTAGAGAAACACAAAACACTAATTCCAAAGAATATATGCATTCCCATGTTCATTGCAGCATTATTTATAATTGCCAAGATATGGAAGCAGCCCAAGTGTCCATCAGTAGATGAGTGGATCAAAAAACTGGTACATTTACAAAATGGAATATAAAAAAGTAGGCAATCTCACCCTTTGCAACAGCATGGATGGACCTGGAGAACATTATGCTAAGTGAAATAAGCCAGTCAGAGAAAGACAAGTACCATATGATCTCACTCATATGTTGAATCTAATGAACAAAATAAACTGACAAACAACATAGAAATAGGCTCATAGATAGAGAACAGACCAACAGTTGTCAGAGGGGAGGAGCATTGTGGAGCTGGGTGGAAATGGTGAAGTGATTAAGCAAAAACGAAGAAAGAAAGAAAGAAAACTCAGAGACACAGACAACAGTGTGGTGTTACCAGAGGGAAAGAGGGGTGGGAAGAGGTAGAAAAGAGTAAAGGGGGGATGAATGATGATGGAGGGAGACTTGACTGGGGTGGGTGAACACACAATACAATATACAGATGATGTGTTACAGAGCTGTAAACCTGAAACCTATGTAATCTTATTATGCAATATCACTCCAAAAATTCAATTAAAAGAAAAAAAAAAAAGAATTTCCAACAGGGAGCAGACAGAGGCAAAGGGAGAAAGATAAAGAGCCATAGAAGAGGTGTAGAACTGGAGGAAGGGGGGCCAAAGACAGGGAGACAGACAGGAGGAGAGTAAGGGACAGCAGATGCCAGATGTGGCAGATGGAAGGGAAGGGGCTGCCAAGATAAGGGCCCAGTACAAACAAACAAACAATTAAGGGCAATAAAATGAGGAGCCAGCAGAAGTGGGGTCAAGACTGTGACTGAAAGGAGGCCCAGATTAGGATGAATGCCTAGTCACCTCCGCATCTGTCACAATGCCCCACAGACAGCTCAGAGCAGAGACAGGAAACAGCCCTCCATGAATTTGACCTCTGGCTAGGAAACAATATGGGAATTTTCGTCTGCGTATTCACACGCACCCACCTATGTAAAACACAGGGAGAATTGTTGCGAAAAAGCATACATGGAGATCCCTGTCCTCAGAAACCTGCAGCCCAGGAGCTGAAGTAGAGTGCGCTACACCTTAGGAAAAGTACAAATGTTCTACTGCAGTTCTGATGCAGACTACTACCTATGGGGGATGGGAAGGATTTGAAGGAGTGGATGGTATGACACCGGCACCTTGAAAAATGCGTACAACTTTGGCATTCAGAAGATAAAGTGAAGATCTTAACATTTTCATTACCCCCCAGTCGTGGTTAAACACCAAAGACTGCCTAAGGGACTGCTAAACCAGAAGGAAGTCCTGGAGACTGAGGCAGCCCCACAGATGCCCTCAGAGTGGACGGTCACCTAAGAGAATTCTAGTCTCTCTGCCCCAGTTTGTGCCATAACAACCATAGCTCGGAGCATCAACCACTACCTCTCACACCACCACGGACCGATCCCACCCACCACACACCCATACGTGGCTAAAAAATACTGGCCTCAGGATATGTGATATATACGGAAGACAATGGGCAAATGACCAATTCTAATTTCTACTTTACGTCACACTTTTGGTCATGCTCCATTTACACAAGTGTACCACGTTCTACCAAGCCAACATCACAAGATCCCAATTCATGTAAAACACACTTCCAATCCCATTTATTTGCCTTGTACTCCTATGAAACATGACTTATTTTTAAATTGATATATAAACACATTTTTTTGAAATATATTCATATTCTGTTACCAAGTCACCAATGAACCAACATTAAATTTCTGGATTTATTTCTTCTCAAGAAACCTCTGCTCTTATTTTTCAGTTAGTTCCCCTCTGCTCTCACTGAAGTGCCTGGCCTGGGCCCTCGAGGCAGCTGACCTGACACAGACCTGAATGTGAACAACTCTCCCAGAAAGTTGTCTGTGAGAGGTCTGTGGTCCCCTGGCCCTTTGTCAGGAGAGTATCCCACCACTCAGCACTCAGACCTCCGACCTCCCTACAGGGAGACCTGGATGCAAGTCCACACTCCCCCCACCCCGGCTATTCTGAGCCAGCCCCCACTGTCCTCGAGCAGAAGCCTCACAGGGCAGCAAAGGAAAGAGGAGTCCACAGCATGTGCCCAGAGGTGGGGTCTTCAGGAACAAGGAGCAGCAGAGCAGGAATCTGCTCCCAGAACACCATAAAGGAAGCCTAATGCTGGTGCCCAGGTATGCTCAGCACGTACAATAAAAGCAAGCTCACCTCAAAAGATCCATTTTAGTTTCTACTGAAAATGAGGCTCAGAGATCGTCATATCTTACGAGTGATCAGTAAGACTGTTTACTTGAGCCTTCAAAGAATGGTTTGTCCTTCAAACTTCCACTTACGTTTAAAACTCCTAGCACACAAGTGTGTTTACCATTAGACCTAAATGAGCGTTTGGAATGGGTTTCTGGATTATAAAACAGCAGCTCTTAAGTCAGCTCTGCTTTTACCTGAGCCTTTGAGAAATCGTAAACCCTCAACTAATTCTAGCAGCCTAAACTTCCAAGCATTGTATCTGTTCAAATTACAAAGGAGGGGTAGACAAGACATGAAGTCCACTCATGTCTGAAGTTCTGATCATAAGCCTGCACCTAGGCTGTATAGGGACAGATGCCCTGTAGAGAAATTAATAAGGTTAAAAAAATGACAAGTGCATGTGTCCACTGGGAAATCCCTTTGGAAAGGGATTAGTTCAATGATGTGAGTATCTAGGTCAGCAGTTGTAGGTAAAAAATCTCCCTACACAGGCCCACCTCTTCCATGGCCAGGTCATGGCTCAGAGCTCAGCCCAGGGGCAGCCCAGTTCTCCTGCAGGGTATGGGGTGGGATGGGGTGGGGGGGTCCAGCTCACCCTTCGACCTGCCTCATTGTTCTGCAGGTTCATGAGCACCCGGCCCTGCTCCTCCGATCCCTTGGCAAAGTTCTTCTCCCGCTCCCGAGCATCCACAAACTCCTTAGCAAACCGGTAGCCGTACTCCACGTTGTCCCCACAGCCGCCCCACAGCCAGTCACGGGGCAGGTCCTTGGGCCGGGCTGTCCTGCTGCAGCCACATGTGGAGAGCTCACCCTCTCGGCATGCCCGGCTGATGGCGTTCACCACCCCCGCGGCACTCACGGCATAGGTGAAGGCCGTCTCACGGCTCCCTGCAAGACAAGGCAAGACTGGTGGTGAAGGTCTGCTCTCAAGTGGAGGCTTTCCTTCCCTCTGCTTCCTCTAGACCTGTGCTGCTGTAGCCTCAGCCATAACACCCCCAGGAGGGGAGCAATCGTCAGGAGGAGCACCTTTCACTTCCCATGGCTCCAATGGTTTGAAACTTCTCTTGATAACGAGCTGAAATTTGCCTCTTCTGCCCTATGGACATACCAAATACAGGGACCCCCTCTAGCCCTGACTTACACTAACATCCATTCCAGAGATGTTTACATGACAAGTAATGTCTAGGAGGCAGACCTAAAGGCAGGGGAGAATGGACAATGAGGAATCTAGGAAACACATGGGACCAACAAAATGAGACTGAATAAAACTATGGGACCAATAACAGGACTCTATCCTCTCAAAAATCTCCCCCTCACAGATGGCAATTTTCCACCGCTCTAGGAACCACATATCTGTCTTTTTATTGCTGCCATTATCTAGTGAGATAGTGGCAGAGACCGGGAGTGGGAAATGAACTACAATGACAACATTCAAAATCAACCAAGCTGTCTCCCTGTCTCTTATAGAGTCCACACCGCCTCCTAACCCCACAGCACTGGGAACCGCATCTATGGGACACTCAGCAGGGTCTCCCCAAATATCTCAATCATTTCTAGTAGAAAAGCTGAGCTGTGTTCCTGTATTGCTGTAATGAACCACTTAAAAATGTACATGGTGTACGCGCTACTTCAATAAAAATGTTTATAAAAAAATAATACTCAGCCACCAGGAAATGCAAATCAAAAATCACAATAAGACACCACTTCACATGCATGAGTATGCCTATCATCAAAAAGAAAACTAGTAACAAGTCAAGGAGGATATAGAAAAACCAGAACCCTCATGCACTGCTGGTGGGAACGTTCAATGGCGCAGCTGCTTTGGGAATAGTCTGGCAGCTCCTCAAAAGGTTAGACACAGAATTGCCATATGACCCTGCAATTCCACTCCTAAAAATATATCCAAGATAAACGAAAACATATGTCCACACAAAAACTTACACATGAATGTTCATCGTAGCATTATTCGTCATAGCCAACAAGTAGAAACAACCCACATTGTCCGTCAGCGGGTGACTAGGTAAGCAAAAGGTGGCATCATCCATGCAATGGGATATTATTCACCCATAAAAAGTAATAAAGTACAGGTACATGCTACAACATAGACGAACATTGACATTATTATGCTAAATGATTCAACTTGGCATTTTGTATCTATAGTGAACCTGATATAAAAGGCCACATATTGAATAATCCCATTTACAAGAAATATTCATAATATGAAAATGCATAAAGACAGATCAGTGGTTATAGGGCTTGTGGAGGAGGGGGGAGGAATGGAGAGTGACCACTAATGGGTATGCAATTTCTTCAGGGGGGTTTGGAATTAGATAGCAGTGCTGGTTGCATAACCTTGTGAATATGCACTGAACTGTACACTACATTCTTTAGTAGTGATTTGTATGGTAGATGAATTATATTTCAATAAAGGTATTATAAGAAATAATAAGTAATACTCCTATGGCCTCAGGTATGGAAGGGAGTGGTTCTTCACAGGAAACTGAGATTCAATGCTGATTTCTGCTACTGAACCAGGCAGAGTTTCTGCTCTCTGTGGTCAGAATCAGACACCCCGCAACTCTGTCTTGGCAGGTGGAGAGGGAAGCAGTCTGCAATCATTAATAGGTCTCACACCTTGCGCTACTTTTTGATTATCTACTCAAGACACAGCGAAGTTTGCAACCAGACCACAATGAGCAAATCAGTTTTTTTCAATTAGCCAGGGGTCACCTTCTGGTCAGTTGTGGACTGGGAGCAGCCCAATAAAACCCAGATGGTACAGGAAGTCGCACTCATAATCCAGCCATCAGGCTTAACATCTGAGTCAGCGCTGAACCACCGCCAGAGACCAGGGTGTCTATCTGGTCTAGGAGGGTCGGACGATGAGTGTGAGCCCCCAGTACTGTCCAGTGGTTAAGAGGCTCTTAGGGAGGAGGGAGTCTGGCCTGAGAAGTCTTCCTAAAATGGGGCCTCAGCCCCCTGACCCCTGGCGTCCTGACGGAGCCTCGAAGCTGCAGCCCAGAGCCACATTCCATCTGCGGGGAGCATTCCTTTCACAACATTCCTCAGAGAAGTGGGTTGGCTTCTCAAGGCAACCCATTCCATCTTTTTTTAATGAGTCTAATCACCAGAACATTCTCATATTAAGCTGAAATAGGCCTCCCTATAACTTCTGCCTCCTGGAAATACACGGTCGAATCCGTTTTCCATATGACAGCCTTTCGGTGTTTGAAAGCAACTAATATGCCTTTTATGTGTTCTCTTTCCTAAGCTACGTATGTCTGATTTCTTCTTCCATTCTTTAGCAAACATGTTTTTCAGCAATGAATTACCCTTCTCAGAACTGCCTTTTAAGATAGTGTACCCGCAGCTGAGCATATGGTGGACGTTAAGTGCTGTGATGGTCCTTGCCTATCAGCTTGGCTTGGGATCCCAAACTGTCCTGGAATGAATTAGCTGTCTCGTGCAGTCACTCTGCCTCTTTTGGACGGACACTTCATTAGGCCCTGAGTGCAGGTGGCTCTGCCTTCATGGGTGGCTTTTGGGTAAGTATAGGCTGCTAGTGCTACTCTCAGCCAGCAAGAGATAACTCGGGGCTTCAGAATGGATCAGCAATGCGGAGGAGGGGGAAGGGTCTCTATGTATGAAACAATTCAAAATGGAAACTCAAACCACCTCAAGGAAAAAGGCTATTAAACCAGTAGCTACTGGAGCTACTAGTGAGACCTTACTCTAGCAGGACAACAGGAAACAGCAGGACAGTATCACGCTCTCTCTGTTCCAACTGCCAGGAAGGCGCCTCCATGCTCCCCTGGGTGGAGACTGGGTAAAGCGCCAGTGGCTCCCTCTGAGCTGCGTTGCTTCCCTTTGGTGGTGGACTTTTGCAGCTGCTTCCAAGGAGGAAGGAATCTTTTGGAAGTCACACAGAAGACATTAGTGAGAAAACTCACCAGGAGCCATCTGGGCCCAGGGGGAGGAATGGAGGACAGTTTCCCAGGCAGTGTAAGTCTGCAGGGAAGCTACAAAAAAGAATGGTGAAAATAAGGCAAAAAGGAGGGCTCCATTTGTGACAGAACAGGGTCTGCTTTCAGAAGTCCTTCTACCATGCAAAACTGCACCCAGCAGAACTTCTATTCCTGACAATGCTTTTCTTTCTAAAGTAAAGCCTCACTTGCTGGCCTTCACTCAAACAAAATAGCACATGGAAAGGATCTGGCCAACCTCGGGCATACATTAGGTTACTCCCTTAAAGTGATTACGGGGCGCTTCTCTCTACATCCAGGCCATCCTTATGTCCTCACTGGAAACCTGGGGCAGAGGGTGCTGCTGACTTAGACTTTTACACTTTTACCAAGAAGAAGGGACAGATACCAAGTATCTTTGAGAAGAATTGATAAGTTATCACCAAATCCCATTTAACCCTCAAGTTCATTTGTTTGGGAAAGTTGCCCAGTAAGACTGTCATGGGAACACATGACCATTCCTTTTATGGTCTTGATTGACACTGAAGGAAGAAAGAATGAGTTTCAAAGTGTGCTTTCCCCTGATTCTTCTCAGTATGGGGCAGGGGAGGCAGGGGAGGTAGGGGAGGTAGGGGAGGCAGGGGAGGCAGGGGAGGCAGGGGAGGCAGGGGAAAGAGGTCAGGAGAGGGAGGGGGTCTTCCAAGTATCCGTAATAGAGGAGAACCAAATCTCAATTCCTAACTCCCCTGCTGCTAGAATCATTCTTGGGTAAAATCCCAGGCGAGTAACTCCAGAATGTCTTTTGAGGGGAAGCTGTTCAGAGGGAATGTGTGACAGGGACTTCAGTGCTGACACCTTCCTTTTATGGCCCTGGGGATAAGACCCAGTAGAATAGGGCCGGATTTCTCAATTTCTTGTCAGAAAGAGGAGAATTACATTTCAAAAGGACCTAAAACAATTAGACCCCAGATCACACCTCCATCTAAGCAATAAGGCAGCCAAAGAATCTTAGACCAGGAGTGGGAGAGGGGAGAGAACAGGAATCTGGGAAGAGGTGGCCCTCTCTCTTTCTTCCTCAGTCTGTCCCCTGCCCCCACTTTCACACACACCCACTTTCAAATGAAAAAGCCAGGACTGGGTCTGGGTTAGGTTAGTGACAGCTGTCACCAATTTGGCCCAAAGTTTCTATCTCTCTCAGGGTCCAAGTGGAAGAGGCAAAAAGCCTACAGACATTCAGGCAAGGCCCTCCCAGGAAGAGGACCTTGTGCTGCGTGAGACAAAGGGCACTGGCAGTGGCGGGTTTCCTAATTCACTCTAACTCAGCTCAGATGGTCTGAGCCCTTCCCAGAGTAAGTCACGCAGGCTGCCCCGGACAGGGTGAAGCTGGAAGCAGAGAGCTAGTTGAGCACTGAGCTGTGTGGCTAACACATCAGCTGAGGCTCTGCTACCTGTGCACCTCCCTTCTCTCTTTGCAGGCCAATTCCATGCCTTGAGAGAACCCACTTAGACACACAGGTGGGCTCTCTCTGCCCCCGTCCAGAGAAAGCATGCTTATGCCCAGGCCAGGTGAGCACAGCTCCTTCAGCCAAGCCATGTCTGGTGGCCGCTTACCTATCTGCATGACCCTCCCAAAGACAGACGTGTCGTCCACCGTGCTGCAGTTCCACCGCCTCTGCCGGAACTGGTACTGGCACTCCTTGATGCCCATCTTGGCTCCCTCCCCTATGTAGACCATGTGCTCCTGGTACAACTGGCACAGCTTTCTCTGGCCAGGGGAGAGCCCAGGAAGCTGGCTGCACAGAGGCTGGGCACCGATGATGAACATCTCAGGTCTCTGCACCGGGTTCATAGCTAATGACCTACAGCAGCGATTCAGAAAGGGGAAAGGAGTAAGCACACGCCCATGTGCAGCAGCAAATCAGTCATTCAACACATTTATTGGGTGCTTTCTGTGAATAAGGCCCTGCACTCAGGGCTTGGAAAAGAACATTGAGGAAACCAAGGCACAGACACAGATGACATGTAAGATGTCAGATGCCTGAGACTGACTTGAACTTCTGGACCCAGAGTGATCAGAGAGGGGAAGAACTCTTACAGCTGGGGAGAAGCTGGGTCTTAAACAGTGTGGGGCAGGAGGAACACGTGACAGAGGGGGCAGGCTATTCACCTGAGGCAGAGGGCAAAAAGAACCAAACCTGAACAGGAGAGCACATGGCTTAATCAAGGAGTAGGAGTGACTTGTTCACTTTGGCCCAAGTGCAGAATATGTGATGGAAAGCAATAAATTCCCTTAAATGGAACTTCCCCTTATGCCTTTAAAATCAAATCCAGTTTACATACATCACAATATATTCTAAATGCTTTCATTCCGTATCTGACCCACACGTCCCCTAACCCCCTCTGTATCAGTTCACGGGCTCTCCCTTCTGCTCATCATCCACCAGATACAATAAAGTGTTAAGTTAGATGAGAAGGCTGTACGTTTGCCACCTGAGTGAAAATGTGATCAGGGCACAGCCCAGGTGGTGAGTGCCTGACATTTCCATGTTGACTGGCAATGACAATAGTCTTAAAAACACAAAAAGAAAGCCACACATGGTCCTGCAAATCCCTTGTCTGGTCGTCAGACTTATAAAATAGGAACTCTACTCTCTTTGCCCCCACCAGCAAAAACAAAAACAAAACAAAACAATAAAATAACCCCAATATTCTTATCCATCTAATAGCAACAAAAGATATTTCTAAACACCCGTGGGGATGGAAGAAGAGCCAGGAAAAGGGGAATGCAGACAGAATCAGAGAAAAAGACAAATGAACTAATCCCTTACCCTGTGGAACCTTTACCTCTGGGGGCATGAGAGAGAAAAAGGACCATCCCAGTTTTCCTGGGATAAAAGAGGTCCTTAGGATTCCTATGAATAAAGGGATGATCAGGACCCATGGTGACCTTATCCGCATTTCAATTACCAAAGGAGGCGTAGGACGTAGAGTAGGACTTCAGCCCCTCTCACTCACCACCAGGAGCTGGCTTCGGCTGGAAGCTGAGCCCAGCTGGAGAGCAGCGCAGCAGCGAGCAGCAGCAGGCCTGGCATGGTCGGCCTCAGCCCTCTCCAGTGCCCTGGGAAGACCCCAGGGACTGCCGGCTTCCAAAACTGGGCTCCCTGAGAAAACAGAAATGGAGGGAGAATCAATGTGGAAATGCAACAGGCAGGGGAGGAACAGGGGATAGCGGAGTGAGCTCTGGGACGGATAAGGTCACTTTCTGCTCTCGCAAAGAAATTCAGCCTCTTTCTAACCTCCATCTCCTCTTGCTCATCCTCGCACCAAAGACTGCCTCCATGTCTCTTAGCCCAAACTGTGAAGACCCTACTCGGGGCCCTGATTCCAAAGGAATCAATGAACTGAGAAACGAGAAGAGAGAAATGAAATGCACCATGTCAAGAACAGAGCAGGCTCTATGCAGCATTTAGGAAGAGCTTTGGCTCTTGCAACGCACACCCGCCCTTCCAGAAGGGAGGATCCTCCCTTCTCCATCCCCTTTACCTCTCACTCCAGCCCCAGGTGGATCTCTCTGACCACCGGGCTCTTTTGTGGGGCTAAAAAAACAATTAGTGAGTTGGCTTGATCCACAGCCAAACATGAGTCTTCCCTCTCAATCTGTACCCTCACTCTACACAAGTTTTCTAAATCCCAACCTCTGTTTACCAGGAAAAATAGGGATAAGCAGAGGACTTTTCTCTTTCTCAAGGCAACTTCTCTAAGAAATGGAAAAGCTACAGCGAACCAGGGCCCCTAAAGCTCTGGAGGCCCCTAAAGCTCTGGAAGGAACTCTAGGGAGTGCCTTCCTAGGTGGCCCTCATTGCCTCCCCTGCACTGGGGGCACCTCCAACTCCTCATCTGCAGCCCTTGCCTCAAAGGTCTGTGCTGAGGGCGCATCTTCCAGAACCAGCAACCCCTTCCTTCTCTTGTAGCAGGAGAACCTCGGGCATCTTTGCCTCCAGCTATTTCTAACTACCGCCTACGCCTACCTCCCCAGCCAACACCTTTCCTGGAGCCCTTGAAAACAGAAAATCCTGCCACTGAATCCTGCAGCAAGTCTGTAAAAACACGCCCCTCCTGCTCACCCTCACCTCGTCTCTCCCTTAGCTTTCATCAAGTGTGTGGCCCCTCAGCACCAGGAGTCTTCTCCCCACGACCTCTTACAGCCTCCGACCTTACACACGCAAACACACGCTCGCACGCGCTCACGACGCCCCCGCCCCCATCTCACCGCGCAGTTCTGGGGCGCCGGGCTCTCAGGGAGGGGGCGGCAGGTGCTTTGGGTCATCGGCCTGGCAGATATTTTTTGTCTTGGGGTCACCAAGAGAAGAACGTAGCCCAAGCAGGATCCAGGGAAGCTGGGCCACAGCCTGTCCCCACCCCCTTTTGGTTGTTCTTCCAGAGGTCTTAGCTGGGGCCAGGCCATCAACAGGCAGGTGTGTGGGGTCGGCAGAGGGCAGATCAAAGGAGAAACTTGCTCCTTCCCCTTTGTCATGCAGAGCCAGCTCGGAAATGATCCGGTCTCTAGCCCAGCGGACTAACAGCTCTCCACACTCTACTTCCCTAACAGACCTCCCCTCCTCTAAAGGATGCCCCCTCCCCTTTTAACCTCTACCCCCCATAAATCCTCCCCATCCCTCAGGGCAGGAGGTCTGTGAATGCACGGACTGGAACCGAGAGAGATGGAGCAGAGATAGGGCTGGCACCAGAAGCTAATGGCTTTATGGAGGGGAGGGGGCCAGGACCAAAGTAGGGAAGAGAGAGGAAAAGCTTCAAAGAGTTCCCTTGTCCAAACATCCTCAGCTCCACCTACCAGTCCTTCTTGGGGACTCAGAGTCAGACCTGCCTCTACTCCTGGTGGCCCTCCTCCCTCCTGCCCACACGGCCATCCCTACCACCATGCTGCCTGCAAAGCCCCTAATCCCGCCAACACACATCCTCACACATTTCCATGCCGGGTAACTGGTGACACTTCTTATCCCCACGGATTTCCCCCTCACACTGACGTCTCACTTCTGCCACACCCTTTCATCAGGCCCCTGTGAAATCTGGCTCTGCAAGGCCTAGGTGCAACAGAGGCCACACTGGGGGTCACTGTTTCTGAGACAAGGGCAGGAGTCAGTGCCAGCTAAGTCACTGAGGCTTCTTCGACACCCCAGTGCCAAGCTGACAGGCTAGCTCAGGCCCAGCTCCCCAAGAGCTGCTAGTTCCGCCCACCGCTTTATACACTGAGACAGGGTCAATCCCTGCAGCCATGCCCACCACCCTGTGCTCTCCATTCAACTCTCAGTTCATTAAAAAAGATATTTTTAAAACTTAAAAAAGAAAAAAGAAAGATGGTAGCACATGTGGTGGCTTCATTCTCTGCCTTCCAGATGTGAGCCCGCCTTCTGAGTGGCCACAGAACTGCAGCCCACGTTTACATCCTTTGGTTTCCTCATGAGGGGCTGGGAGGAGAAAGGTGATGTTGGTGACTGATTTCACTAGTGTGGGCAGAATGGAAACTTCTTGCCTCAGCCGGACTGGGAGGAAGGAAACCATGTAGGTAATGATGGTTTGGTCTTAATGAATAGGACTCATCTGAAGCCCTGTTCGTGTGTCACTGGTGAGTTCTACAGCAGGTCTCAACCAGGGCAGACTGTTCTTTGTGGAGGAAGGATTATCTAGTGATTATCCAAAAGGCAGGGAATGAGATTTCTTTCTGCTGCCTTAGTAATGACTAGAGATTTCCCCCCAAAACTAAATGGTTTCCTTTTCCTATGACAGCTGTCATTTCAGACACACCAAACACAGTCAAGTTTGAGCAAATCCAGGGTCTCTCTTTTTTTGGTAGTGACTGGGAGGTTGCAGGGAGGCGGGGATGCAGCATTCTCCATCAGGACCCTCCAGAGGGCCAGAAGGGGCTGGTCAGACACATCCGCTCTGCTTCTACATTCAGTCATCCATTTGTTCAATAAATTCACTAATCCAATATGCATTAGGGGCCTCATATATCCCAGTTACTGTTCTAAGTGCCAGGGATACGGCAGTGAGCAAATAAATATACAATTGACCCTTGACAAGGCAGGGTATAGGGATGCTGACCCACGACCCAGTTCAAAATTTTTGTCAAACTTGACTACTAATAGCCTACTGTTAACCAGAAGTGTTAATAAGAACATAACTAACACATATTTTGTATGTCGCATGTATTATATACTGTATTGTTACAATAAAATAAACTGAAGAAAAGAAAATGTTATTAAAATCATAAGGAGCCCTGGCCAGTGTGGCTCAGTTGGTTGGGTGTCATACTGCAAAGTGAGAGGTCGCCGGTTCAATTCCTGGTCAGGGCACATGCCTGGGTTGTGGGCCTGGTCCCTGGTTGGGGAGCAAGCAAGAGGCGACCGATTGATGTTTCTCTCTCACATCGGTGTTTCTCTCCCTCCCCTTCTCCCTCCCTTCCCCTCTATCTAAACAAATAAATAAAATCTTTAAAAAATTTAAAACCATAAGGAATAGAAAAATGCATTTACAGTATTTATTGAAAAAAATCTGTGTATAGGTGAACCTGTGCAGTTCAAACCCATATTGTTCAGGGCCAACTGAACACAATATTGAGAACATTATGAGAAAAAATCAAGCAGGGACAAGAATCAAGAATAGGGCTGATAAGCCAGTCAGAGAAAGACAAGTACCACATGATTTCATTCATATGTGGAATCTAATGAACAAAATGAACTAGCAAACAAAATAGAAATAGACTCATAGATGCAGAGAATAGACAACAGCTGTCAGAGGGGAGGAGCAATTGGGAGGCTGGGTGAAAAAGGTGAAGGGATTAAGCAAAAAACAAACAAACAAATCAACTCACAGACACAGACAACAGTATGGTGATTACAAAGAAAAAGGGAGACGGGGTGGGGGAATGGGGGGAGATAGTAGAGGGTAAAAGGGGGACAAATGGTGATGAAAAGAGAGGTGACTTTGGGTGGTGAGCCCACAAATACAATATTCGGATGATGTATTGTAGAACTGTAACCTGAAACCTATATAATTTTATTAACCAATGTCACCCCAAGAAATTCAATAAAAATTTAAAAAGGAAAGAATAAGGGGTGAAAAGTTACATTACTTAGGGTTCCTGGGGCAAGCCACACTCTAAACTATCTGCTCTCCTTACCTCTCTCCAAACCACTATGGAGGTGGAAGGGATAACCCTGCTGCACCTCCCGAGCCCTCTGTGGCATGTCCAAGGTCCTTACCGAGACCGCACCACCCTGCTTCACCATCACGACCAAAGGGGCGCATATTCGAAAACAGGAACTCCAGGTTCTCTTTCTTTTTCTGGTTATACTCAGTTACCAATTTTCATTTCCTTAGGGGGCTGCAGCTGACCAGCCCAGAGATGGGAGACCAAAAAGAGAGACTTGGACAGGTGGAGCTGAGACCCTAGCAAATATGTCCGTAAGGAGATAGCTCTGTGCTTCCCACACATACTCAGACCTTGCCCGGAATGAAAACCTTGACCCACAGAACAAGGTAATTACCTTGAAAAGGTAATTGGCTGCTCTGCTCACAAAAACCATTACTAGGTGTTCAGGACTTAAGCAGCTTCTGAGTCACACAGAAAATGGTGTCCCATCCCATACCTGTCCCCTGTCCAGACAGGCACCTTCACACCTAGAAACCCACCAAGAAATAACCAAGATCCTCAACAGCAGCCTTTTCCGGGCTGCCAACTGTCTAATTCTTACTGGGTGGCCCAGTGAAGAGCTACTGAATGTGTAATTTAAATATGCATTTGCAATTTTGTTAGCATCTCTGGCACAGCAAGGCAGACGATCCTAGCATCTTTGTGTGTTTGTTTTTTAAGGTGTTTGAGGTTAATTTCTTCAAAAAACAAAATCTTACGTTGTTTGCTTGACAAAATATTTGGTACTGTCATTACAAAATCACCCAGGGTGATTTTATCTATAAGGTAAGCAGATTTTTAAAAAATATATTTATTGATTATGCTATTACAGTTGTCCCATTTCCCCCCCCTTCACTCCACTCCATCCTGCCCACCCCCTCCCTCCCACATTCCCCCCCTATAGTTCATGTCCATGGGTCATACTTATAAGTTCTTTGGTTTCTACATTTCCTATACTATTCTTACCCTCCCCCTGTCTATTTTCTACCTACCGTTTATGCTACTTATTCTCTGTACCTTTCCCCCTCTCTCCCCCTTCCATTCCCCCACTGATAACCCTCCATGCGATCTCCATTTCTGTGGTTCTGTTCCTGTTCTAGTTGTTTGCTTAGTTTGCTCTTGTTTTTGTTTTAGGTGTGGTCCTTAATAACTGTGAGTTTGCTGTTATTTTACTGTTCATGTTTTTTATCTTCTTTTTCTTAGATAAGTCCCTTTAACATTTCATATAATAAGGGCTTGGTGATGATGAACTCCTTTCACTTGACCTTATCTGAGAAGCACTTGATCTGCCCTTCCATTCTAAATGAAAGCTTTGCTGGATACAGTAATCTTGGATATAGGTCCTCGCCTTTCATAACTTTGAATACTTCTTTCCAGCCCCTTCTTGCCTGTAAGGTCTCTTTTGAGAAATCAGCTGACAGTCTTATGAGAACCCCTTTGTAGGTAACTGTGTCCTTTTCTCTTGCTGCTTCTAAGATTCTCTCCTTCTGCTTAATCTTAGGTAATGTAATGATGATGTGCCTTGGTGTGTTCCTCCTTGGGTCCAGCTTCTTTGGGACTCTCTGAGCTTCCTGGACTTCCTGGAAGTCTATTTCCTTTGCCAGATTAGGGAAGTTCTCCTTCATTATTTGTTCAAATAAGTTTTCCATTTTTTGGTCTTCCTCTTCTCCTTCTGGCACCCCTATAATTCGGATGTTGGAATGTTTAAAGATGTCCTAGAGGTTCCTAGGCCTCTCCTCATTTTTCCGAGTTCTTGTTTCTTCATTCTTTTCTGGTTGGATGTTTCTTTCTTCCTTCTGGTCCACACTGTTGATTTGAGTCCCAGTTTCCTTCGCATCACTATTGGTTCCCTGTACATTTTCCTTTGTTTCTCTTAGCATAGGCTTCATTTTTTCATCTGGTTTTTGACCAAATTCAACCAATTCTGTGAGCATCTTGATAACCAGTGTTTTGAACTGTGCATCTGATAGGTTGGCTATCTCTCCATTGCTTAGTTGAATTATTTGTGGGGCTTTGATCTGTTCTTTCATTTGGGCCTTTTTTTTTTTTTTTTTTTTTTGGTCTCGGCGTGCCTGTTACATAAAGGGGCGGAGCCTTAGGTGTTAACCAGGGCTGGGTAACGCTGGCTGCTGTCCTGTGACACTGTATGTGGGGGCGGGGCCAAGAGGGAGCAATGGCGCCTGCTCCACTCTCTGCCGGATTTCAGTCACTCCCTCCATTACCCACAATCAAATTGGGCCCCTCTAGTGCTGATTCCCGAGTGGGTGGGCTTGTGCACACTCTAGGCCCCTGAGGGTCTCTCCAACGACCTCTCCTGTGAGGCTGGGAGTTTCTCCCACTGCCACTTCAACTCCCACGGGTGTTTTAACCAGAGGTTTGAGGCTTTATTTCCCCGTGCTGGAGCCCTGGGTTGCGCAGTCTGCTTCACTCCCCTGCCAGCCCTCCTGGTTTATCTATGTGTGAATGTGGGGCCCCGGGGTCTGCTAGCGGTCGGGATGCCTGCCCCATTCGTCACAATCCGCCAGTCTCTGGGTCCAGCCCCGGCAACGTGGGTCCTCTCCGCCCCAGCCACCCATCTCCGCCCCTCCTACCGTCTGGATGAATGTTTCCTTTTTATCTCCTTGGTTGTTGGACTTCCTTGCGGTTTGATTTTCTGTCAGTTCTGGTTGTTTTTGTTTTTAAATTGTTGTTGTCCTTCCTTTGGCTGTGTGAGGAGGCACGGTGTGTCCAACTACGTCTCCATCTTGGTTCTCAGGTTGATCCTAGCATCTTTGGAAAGGGAACACTCCCCTTTGTGAACTCCTGGCCACCCTGCCATCAAGTATTGGCCTGCTGTTAAGTGACATCGGTGGGGGTGGGGGGAGTGGCAGGTAGAGGAGGAGCAGGAATGACAGAGCTGTCATCATGTCTTCTCTTTCCTTGGTCACTTCATGTCCACCACCATAAAGAGTACAGAAAGACCCTTTATCGATCTTGACTAAGAGCTTCTCAAGTGTACACCAAGTTCATTCATTTCCTTCCATATTTCCAAGTAAGTGTTCACCCCCTTTCGCCTCATCACCAGAACAGTTCTTTGTGCTCTAACCAGATAGCTCCAACACATTTTCCTAAAATATGAATTGTGCACCATAATATTCCCATTTGAAAATGCATCGTGGTTTCCAGTGTAAGCATTCTAAACTTCCCAACCTGGCCTCATTTTCCCTCTTGTTCTTTTCCTGAATTGCCAAACATGGGCTCTCTTTTCCAATCTCATCCTGCTTATAGAATAACCCCAAACCCTGCTTTCCCCACAAGACCTCGTTCTGTTCTCTTCCCAGGGGGGCTTCCCACACCCCACATCCATGCATCCAAACCTTAAATTACCTTCAAGTCCATGCTCATGGTTCACTTCCTCCATAAAACTGTCCTGATTGACCCAACACCATAAAATCCTTCCAGTTACTTGGGTCTTCCTTAGCACTTATGAACACAGGTGTCTACTCAGCACCACCCTAGCCCAGACATACTGTCTTGGAACTGTGTATTCTTACTTCTCCAGTGATCAAAAGTTTCCTAAAAATACAAACTTACTTGTTCTACTTTCCATCTATGCTCCCAGGTGCCTAGGATAGTTATACTAGGCAGTAATAAATGGCTCTGGGTTGATAACCAGTGACAATACCTGATATTAGTGAGCATTTATTGAGCACCTACTGCACGCACTGAACCAAGCATTTTACATCCACTTTTCTCATTTATTCTTCACCAAAACTCTATGTGGTATATGGCATTATTATCCTCACTCTGAATACATGAAAACTAAGGTATAATGAGGTTAAGTAGCTTGTTCAGACCGCAATTGAATGGTAGACCCTGGCTTGGAATCCAGGTCTCTCCACTCTTCCCCAACACAGGTAAACACATCACATACTTGGTAGCTCCTCCTTGTCACTGGAACATACCATGCTCTCTGCTTTGCTTTTCTTCTTTTTGCCATTGCCCTGTTGCTAAGACTATGAATAGTAAGACAGTGAATCAGATGACAACAATCTGATTTGTAGAAGTAGCACAAAAAGTAATGCTTATTAAAAAAAAGCAGGCTGATTGTAAAGTTATTAGTATAAACACACACACTGTGCACACACATACAGAGCCTTTTGGGTAGAAAAAAGCCAGACTTCCACCAACCAAAGTGATGACAGACAGCTTAAAGCTGGAGAAATTACAAGTTTTAGCGAGCTGGTGTTTATGTTTTTCAAAGGTTCCCCACCTCCTAAAGGATGAAGTCAAACCCCACTACCACATTATACAAGGCCTTTCAAAATCGGACCCTGCCAACCTTTCCATCCTGTTTTGGTTTTGGCTTTGTGCTCCCAAACCTCCAAACTGCCTCTATATACTTCCTTCCCAACTCTCATACCTGTGTGCCCTGCTGACTTCTGGGAGTGGCTTCCCTTCTTTCTGTGCAGATCAGGCTCCTCTGTCCTTGAGGGCACAGCCTCAAAGACACCTTCCTTGACTGACCAATCCAAAGCAGATCCCCCCACCCCCACCCCATCATTCTCTTCCTAGCTTCTTGCATATTTTTGTCACATTTAATATAATGTGGCATAATTTGGCATATTTGTTTCTGTTTCTTCCCTCATAAGCTCCACAAATGATCTTGTTCACTATTTTCTCCCAGTAGTTGGGAGAGTATCCAAGGGTACCTAGTAGATACTCAATAAATATTTGTTGATTGAAAAAAGACAATAGCCCTCTTTGGCTTTCCAGGATATAAGGGACAGGCCACTGAGGTCAGCCTTCCATGGAGACAAAGGAGTCCTTTTGGCTTCCACATGGCCCAGCCTAATGACCGGCAAAAAAGCTGCTTCTACTGATGTATCCCCTTATTTTGGAATTTACTCTCAGCTGCTAATTGAGATTTTGGAGATTCCAGGTCCCAACTCTGTCTCTACCTTTTCTTCAAAGACATGAATACCATTCAACTTCTAACCCTGCTTATCTTACAATAACGTGAAAATGTCAAAGACATTGCTCCTTGAGGTGGTTTGGTCTAGCTGGGGGAAATGGAAAACCTACTCTGAAATGCAGGACCCATAAAGGGCCCGAGGAGTCCAAAAAGAATGATCACAGTCAGGATGTGGGATTGGAAAAGAGCAGGAAGGGTTTCACATAAAGATGTGATTTGGTCAAAAAGAGAAAATTTCAAAGTGTTTTTGGAAGGGTAAGAGAGCTATTGCAATACACAAAGGAGGATTTTGATAATTTCCAATGTTCTCGGAATCATTCTTGTCATTAATTTTATGTGTCCCTCTAAAATCTGATACTGAATTCCCACTGAGCATTCAATATCAATCGTCCTGAAAAAACTCCCATGATCACATGCTTCTAGTTTCTGGGGGCATCACTGCAGGAAGGGGGCTCAGAGGATCAGTCATCTTTGGAACATGAAATGATGATTGAGTAAATCTTCCTAAGCAGCCAAGAAATACAGAAGTTAAGATGCTGATTGATTATACTCTTCCCTCACAGTCCTGCTTATTCACTGTGCTCTGATCTCTTCCTGATGCAGGATAAAATCTTGGTGTCATTTCTGACCCCTTCCTCTCTTTTACCCTCCATGTCAAATCAGTCGTCAAGGCCTCTTGACTGTGTCTTCATAATATGTTAAAAATGTGTTCTACTCCCTATTCCTACTGCCATACTCTGAGCTACAAGAGCCTGCTAATTGCCCTATTTTCCCTCCAACAAATCGCATCTTTTGTCCCATTCTTATCTATTGAATGATGGAATGAATTCCTTCCATACTCTTCTCTGATTTCCAAGGTAACAGCCAGCTACCAGGTTTCTCAAAGTATGGTCTCAGCCTAACAGTATCAGTCTCACTTGGAAAGCGATTAGATACACAAATTCTCAATGTCTACCCAGACCTACTCAATCTGAACCTCTGAGGGTGGTGCTTAGCAATCTGTTTTAACAAGCCTTCTTTTAAATGATTCTGATGCCCACAAAAAATTGAGAAACACTGTCATAAAGCCATCTATAGAATATGTAATGAATTAAAGCAACTAAATCTTTCAATTATGTATATGTATGTTAATGGAAAATGTCTACAAATCAATGTCTTAAGCCAGTGGTTCCCCATCTGGGGCCTAAGGACTTCTGGGGGCCATAGAACCACAGAACGTACACAAATCACGCACTATCTCCAGAATGAATAAATATGTCCACCTACTTCTAGTCTGGGGCTCTACATGTAGACCCTTGTGATGAATAAAATACTACTTCATTAAAAAGTGCTACTGATGACTGTGGTGATGGTTGCATAACTCTAGGAATACATTAAAAGCCATTAAACAGCTGAATTAATTGCATGTTATGTGAACTGTATCTCAATAAAGCTGTTACATTTTTTTAAAAAGTCTCCCTGATGATGCAGCCATTCCGCTCTCTGGGGAACCGGCTGTGTACACTGGGGCGCATGGAGCAGCAGTGCTGTTCACAGCCTCACACTGGAAAATCCATCCGCCATGAGCCGGCCGCAGCACTGCGATGCAGGCACACGCCGCACAGTAGGCAGTCACGAAAACGGGGCGCGGCAGTCACGAAAACAGGGCGCTGCAGTGACATGCAACAACAGGTATGGGTCTTACCAGCATAATGTTGAGAAAAAGCAAGTCACAAAAGAATACATAAACTATGATTCCATTAGCAGCAAAACCATATTGTTTAGGGATCCATAGGTAGGTGGTTGAGCCATAAAGAAGAGCAAGAAAATGTTTACTGTAGGAGTCAGGGGGGTGGTTTCCTTACAGTGGGAGAGGGGGTTGTGAGATGGCCAGCACGAAGGGATTTCTGGAGTGCCAGCCATGCTGGATTTCTTAACTTGGGTACGGGGTGTGTGGGGCTTCCCTTTGAAACAATTTACCAAGTAAGTTGTGCGTATGTGTCCGATAAGTCTTTGCACATGTTACATTACACAAGAAAAAGCATTTAAAATGAGAAAAAGTCTCATTTACACCTAACGGTTTGAGGGGATCTTTATGTATTTCTTCAGTGGAAAGTACTTCAGTCTCATGGGGAACATGACCTTTTGCAGGCGCTGGAAAAAGGGCCCTCATACCCCAAAAGAAACCCCTGCCTTAAACACATGTTGGAAAACTTAGGTACAGAGACAGCCACATGGGGTAACTACTTGGGAGCAGCTGGGGCCGGTGGGGAGCACGGGGGTTCACTGCAAACCACATAGGAACTTGCAGGGAGCTCGAGGCCCAGATTAACTATACATGAAGCAGCAGCTGCCAGGACCGTGCAGCTCGGCGTTTTGTTTCTTCTCTCTCACGCCAGGAAATGAGGATCTGGCAAAACCACCTTCTGTCTGTCTCTCTCTCTCTCTTTTTTTTTTTTTTTTTTTTTGTCAATTGTTACTATTTTGTCCTGTAGCTGGCTGTTTCTCTTACATGAATATTTTCAGATACTTTTCTCCCTTAAAACTGTATCTTTAAGTAGTGACCAAAGATTAATGCAATGATGTACCAGAAAATTCCATAACCTCTTAAAAGAATCCCCAGATGCTCATCTTTCTTCTCAGCTCAATTAACGCAGCCTTTCCCTGCCAGCCTTAATTTTTTCTCCCAAGGGATCCTCTCTGTCTCTAGGTTTCTCTAATGCTTCCTTCCCAGCTTTGCTCACTGAATTCTCTTAGCCTGAAGGCACAGAACTCCTTTGTGTGTCTACTTTCTGACAGCTGGTGAAGATGAAAATTCAAAAGTGGGCTTTTGGACGGAGCATCCCTGCTTCCCCGCATCACTTTGCAGCAGCCCTGATCTCCCACATAGCCAGTGTCTCCTCTCGCAGTTTTCTCTAGCTTGATGAAGGAATAATGCCTTGGGAGTGGCGGATGAAGGAGTGATGAGATTTTAATTCAGGCCCTCAAGAAAGGTGCAAAATCACCCTTTCTCAGAAATGTGTTTGTCATTCACAGTGATAAATTTTCCACGATTTGGGGAGAGTAGAGCAAAATAGATCCAATCACAGTGCATGGTGGGAGGGACCCAGAAATAGATCCTGAGACGTCCACACTAAAACCTAGTTCTTGAAGTTTCAGAGAAGAGTGATTCCCAAGCCTCCAGCTCCTTCCTAGTGCCTCAAGAAGTGGCCAATTCACACCCTGCTAAACACATCCCACAGAGCTGGCAGGCCAAGTCCCTAAGACTCCAGGCCCCTGGCAGTTCCCAGAAGTGGCAGATCCAAGATGACTCCTGATCTTATTTGCAAAAGCACAGTTTCCTCCTTGGGTCTCAAGCAAAATGCCACTGGAAGTCTTATTCTGGGCAGAAGATAAAAAAGAGGGAGTTTTCCCTTTCCTGAATCCTGATAAATTAAATACTTTCAAAAGATGCTCTAGAAAAAAAGGCAGAAACTTACAGCTACAGACCAGTGTTTTCAAGGGAGCTGGAGAGATGAGGGAAAGCTGTCTACATGCTCCCACCTCTCTCCAAGTACCTATCTCCCCTGGGTCTGGTACTGTGGAGAGAGACAATTACCGGGGCAACTGCCGCCCACCTCCACAAATTCCCTGGTGTGGAGAGAGTGAGTGAAGCAAATCCAGGAAATTCTGGATCCCCATCACAGGCAGGTTGGTGACCTCTCTCTATGCCATGGGCTAATCAGAATAAAAATGTATCTTGTGCTACCAAGCAAATGTGTTCCTGTTTTTGCAGACTGAAGCAATTTTTTAAAGGACCTGGGGAAATCTTACTATTTTAAAAAGCAGGGATCACCAACTGGGAGACACCAAACCTCAGTGGCTAATACAATGTCTTAAAAATTTTGGAATATGAATGCCTTGGTGGGTAGAGGAGGAAGAGCTCCCTAGTTTTCCCAAATCCTTTCTGCTCCCTATTGTATTTCTCCTGGCTGCTTGGCGCATTTATTTTGCTTGTCTGGTGTCCAAAGGCTTTTAAGTACAATATGTCACTCTGTTGTTTAGAGAAAACTCAATATGGGTATTTTATGTTATAATTATATTACATATATAATGGTCATTTTACTATCTGAATAATCACTCTGAACTATTTATAAATCTGGATTTGCACATACAGGGAGGGTTTTGTAAAAGCAGTTAGACTAATTCTTATTTTTTCTAAATTCTGTAATTCCATCCCAGAAACCAGGTTTAGTTGAAAGTTACTGCCTCACCTTATTCTAGTTTTCTTGCTTTCTTGAAATCTATTAAAGCTGCCAACCATCTGCTTCCAAAGTTGGCAATTTCCATTTGGAAAAATGGGATAGTTGTTTCATTTTTATAAACCCGTGGGAGGTGCATATTGCCGTGAAAAGAATAGCAGACGCAGCAGCTCTGGACCCACAGATGTCCCTAAATATCGACTGCCAGAGACTGTCCTTCAGCCATCGTCAGGTACACCTGGGAAAATGGCAAAGCATGGCTGTGGCCAGATGGGCCCCATGGCACAGTGCAAAAGAGTGCAAGCTAATTCTCCCTGTAATTTACTGCTCATGCAGAAAGGACACCTGGTTTGTTATTTGGGGAGGGGCACTAGTAACTCTAAGTTATGTGGGTCTCTATTTGCTGTCTCTAGCTGTTGCCCCTATGTTTCAAACTGATTCTCAGACTGTGCAAGAGTGCTGACACCCTCAGAGGGAGGGCATGCCAAGCAGCTTTCTAATGAAAACCAGGGGCAGAAACCAGTCCTCTCAGACACAAGCTCACTTCCTTCCTCACAGATGAGAACATTCAAAACCAAGCTGGCTCCCTCTTTTCATCTCTCCCTTGTCAGTGCTGAGGCATTCCCATTTCCTCTACCAGGACTAGTCACTGCCAGCAGTCCACAGGCCAGGTAGGTCTGTGGGTCTCACAGGTTCTAATTTGGGGGACTAAATAACTTCTGTGGCTGCCTCAGGAAAAAGCATGATTACCAAACTCAGGCCTGGGCAGGTTAAAGAGGCACCTGGTTCTCCACTGAGATTCTTTTGTTTCTTTTATGGTTCTGCCAGGCCTCTTTTCAGTGTTCCTAACATTCTTGCTAAATTGCTCCCACGGCCACCAGCTTTCCCAGCAAAGGCTGGCGGCAATGATGGGGCCAAGCCTGCCGCCTGCGCTACACCAACAAAGGGCTCTGGGAAAATGAAGAGAACACGCAGATGGCCCCTGCGAGCACCTCACATTCAGCAGCTGCTCAATAAATGTTGAATGTTCATCACTTAACAAATATTTGTCGCAGGCCTACTGAGCGGCCAGCAACTCTATAGGTCACAATAAATTAGTATGGCATCACTGTCGTAGGAACTCAGTGTCTCTACACTCTCCAGTAGGATGGCAGCCACTGGCCACGTGTGGCTATTTAAGTTTAAAGTGAATTAAAATCAAATATTTAGTTCCTCGGTAGTAGTGGCCACATCTCAATAGCTACATGTGTTTAGTGGCTATTGCTTTGGACAACACAGATTATAAACATTTCCATCATCACAGACAGTTCATAGATGGTGTTGGTCCACAGTGGAAACCAGACAAGAAAACAAATCACCACTCATTCAAAACCAAAAGCACCATTAGAAATCTATCATTAAGTTTGTTGTAATAGGGACTATGGGAGAAGTAACATGCAAAATACTGTGGCACTTGGGTAAGAGCAACTAACTCTGGAAGTCATGGTCCAGGATAAACACCCCACCTATGAGCCAGAAAAATTAACATTTTGTATTCCAATGACAACCTCATTAGGAAAAAGCAGGCACTGTAATGAAGTTGGGAGTAATTTCCCATTATCAGAAAAAAATCAGTAGCAATTTTGTAATTGCTACTCAGAGTAAAATTTGTTTTTAAGCATAAGCTTCTTAAATGAATCAGTGACAGGATGATATATTTTCTTTTCTAGTATTCTTTTTTTTTAAAGACTTTATTTATTTATTTTTAGAGAGGGGGAGGGGAGGCAGAAAGAGAGGCAGAGAAACATCCATGTGTGGTTGCCTCTCATGCGCCCCCTACTGGGGACCTGGCCTGCAACCCAGGCCTGTGCCCTTACTGGGAATCAAACCAGCGACCCTTTGCTTCTCAGGCCAGCACTCAATCCACTGAACCATACCAGCCAGGGCTCTAGTATTCTTTTTGTAATTAAAAAAAATTCTTTCCTTTTCATTGAATTTATTGGCATGACAATAGTTAACAAAATTCTACAGGTTTCAGGTGCACAACTTTACACCACACCATCTGTACACTGTACTGTGTGTTTGCCACCCCAAGTCAAGTCTTCATCCATCACCGTTTATCCCCCATACCCTCCTCCACATCCACCCTCCCCTGCAATCACTTACTATTACCCATGTCCATGAATTTTTGCTGTAACTCAAGTCAATAAATATTACCAAGCATCTACTAGGTCTTACTCAAAGAAAAGTATGAGAAATTCTTAGAATCCTGTAGGGGTGAGGCAAACAGGTATGAGATTACAAGATTTAGCAGAGTGATATGTTGTAATGAAGATACCAATTGCTGTCCAATTGTTATCCAAAGAATTGTAATCCAATTATTAGTCCTAAGAAAGACTACTTAATTCCAAAGGAGGGTATGCTTCATAATGAGGGTAGTATTTGGACTTGCCCGAAAGAAGAGAGGCAGGATTCCTAACGAGGGAGATGAGAGGGTAAGGCCCTTCCACTGGGCAAATGTGCAGAGGCCTGAAAACACACAACACATTTTGAGAATGACAAGAACATCATATAACAATCAATTTCATGTCCAAAATTCAACTACAGAAACCAGAGAGAGAGAGAGAGAGACAGAGAGAGAGACACACACACACACACACACACAGAGGGAATGAGAATAAATCAAAGCCAAAATTCAAAGAAAAGTAAAAGTCATTGATTCTGGGTGAAGTAAGACCTTTTCATAGACCTTGAGGCCCCACCTAGGAATCTGGGCTTCCTTCTGCAACCTGCAGGAACCATGCAAGGCATTTGAACAGGAGAAAGCCATCATCAGATCCGCATTCAGGAAAACTGGCATAGTTTTCTAGCAATAATGATGAAGGAGTGTAGAGAGTGAGAGTGTAGAGGTTGGGAACCCATCTGGGACAGCTAAGCCAGTAGAAACATGATAAGGGGCAGAACCAGAACACTGTCAGCTGAGTGGAAAGGAGGGGAGGGGGTGTAGTCTGTGCACTCTGCAGCCTTGGGAATGGCAAATGCTGGCAGTGGGAACCAACCACCAGTAAAGGCCCTCAACCCACTTGGCTGGTCCCCACTGAACTGAAATAAAGAATACTGGTGGCAGTATATCTGCATGTGGCCTTGGCGAGAGCCATTATTTCTGTGTTCATCTCCAAGGATGCATTAGGTGGTTGGAACAGGTTTGACCTTCATGCAGTCTGACCATCTTGCAAACACCTGCCATTGATCAGAAAGAGTCACCACTACTGAAAAAACAAACAGCTGGAAGTACATACACCACCTAGGATGAGTCAGCAGAAATACCTTTATTAAACATAATAAGGATATATAGTTAATAGTAGAAATTATTAATAATAACTTCTGCATTCCTGGGTATATATGTACTTGTCCAAGAATTACTTCACCCTCATCTGATGTCTTCCCACCTTGGACCACCAAAGCTACTTGTGGCTGAGCTCACTCAACAGTCACTGCATTTTCCAGCCTCTGTTGCACTAAGACATGGTCCTGTGAGTGAGTTCTTCCTCATGGAATCTTAGAAGAAATGATGGCTGCAACTTCCAGGCCTGGCCCATGAAAGCCTCCAAGAAGCAGTTGTCCATTCTCCCTCTCCATCTTTCAGCTTGATGCAGGTCAGAATGGAAGCTTTCAAAGCGAGGGCTAAAGACAGAGTAGGACAGAAGGAGCCCAGGTCCCAGAATCACCACTTGGAGAACTGCCGGCAAATAAGGAACATGCATTTTGGTTTTTACATGGGCTGGTTTTAGAGCCAATTTACATTTGGGCGTTTGTTTATTACTTAACCAGTACAAACTCTTACAATCCTTATTCTACTCTACATAAGGCTCATTTGTATACTCAAAAAAAAAAAACCCTTTAGAATGTAAACACCTTATTTTTATTTGTAGTTGCTCAAGAAGTGGTTTCCAATTAAGACTATCAAAGGACTTCAATTGTGGGCAAATTGCTATCCTCATTAAAAAAAAAAATACAGTGTCAGGCACAAATAATGCCCCTTTTTAATTACAAAATGATGAGCATGTAATTCTGTAATGTAACAATATTACACTCAAGCACACCATATGACATTTTAGGTGAAACATTCAAATTAAAACTATAAATTACTACACCCATATTATTACCCTACCCACCACATCAAGGTGTCCAGCCACTCAGTCATGTGGGGACAGAGTGAATGAAGAAACAATGCCTGAATTCCCATTCTTTGAAGCCTCTGACAGGCTGTCTGACTGACAGGAAGACAGTAAGGCACAAATGCCTTGAGGTACTAAAAAAGAAAGTTCAATCCCATATTAAGCTATTTATCTACAGCTAGATCTAACTAACAGTGCATCACATTCTACTAATGCAGTTCCAGCTCTTCACAACTGTGTGACCTTAGACAAGTCACACAGTTGTGAAGCCTCTAAGTTTCTGTGGGCCTCTGATTTCTCTATTAATGAATGACGGGCTGAACCACACAAATTCCTAGTCTTCTGCACTTCTAACATCTCTGGCATCTATTGACTACTCAACCAGTTCAGTTAAACTGGCTCATTAAATTTATTGGGCAATTTCTTACTCTTTTAAAATAAATAATTTTTTAAATGTCCAAACTTTAATGAAAGTAAAACCTAATAAAACACTAAACTAAGCTTTAGTTTTACATGACAAAAGTTAGTCAAGATATTTGGATAGTATTTTAAAAAGTCTTTTCTCATGATAAGTAGAAAGTGCTATCTCATTTTACACTGCATTTCTTGAATTATTACTGAGGGCATACACTTTTAAATGTTACTTAGTCATATGTATTTCCTCTTTCATACGTCACTTAGTTTAAGCTTAGAACACCTGCAGTAGGATCACAGAAGGGGATATTATTGCCTGCATCTTTCAGCCAGTGGCCAACTAAACGGGGCTAAAGTGGCTGGCCCAGAACTGTCACCAGCTCAACCCGGAACTGTAGGACTCCTGATTGGTTCGGCTCTATGCCTCCCACAGTAGGCCTGCCTTTCATTATGTGTTAAATTTGGTGGAATAAAGGTGGCTGCAAGCATTGCATTGTGGGGTTCCATATTTATTCTCTTTCTGTGACAGCTGCATTCCATTTTCTCAGTTGAGAAGTCAAAGGGGTTATACCACCCAGGACCTGGAAATCCAGCTGGGCTGTGTGAGCCTCTTTCTACTTTTGCATGAACAAAGATTCTACAGAGGGGCCCTGAACAAACGATGCTGTTAGTGATGTGTGAGGCAGATAGGTCCTCAAACTCGTCTGGCCAGGGAGACACTGGCTTTGCCTGCTTAACTCCAGCGCAAAAATCTGTTTTCACCAAAGAAGCCCTGTAACTAGATATGCGCTGAAGTCACACAGACGGCGACTTCCAAACCTAACCATGCTCTGTGGCCACAACACTGTCCTGACTTTACCCTCCGTGTCTCGGTGACAGTGCATGTGCGGCGATGCAAAAGTTGGAAAAAACCAACTCTCTCCTGCCATCTGGGTTCTATCAGCAAAACAAAACAACACTATTTTGAAAAAGCATTTACACATTTAGTTTAAAAAACAAATTTAAAAAACTAACAGGGACAGAGGGGAGGGGGTTAGGGGCTGAGTGAGAAAGGTGAAGAATAATTTGTAAATTATTTATTTACAAATAATAAAATAAATTAAATTAAAAATTGACAAGGAAATTTTAATGAGACTCATCTGCAAAAAAACTGCCCCATAGCCAGTTCCCCCCACTTGAAATCAAGGAAGCATTTGCAGGAGCACTGCTGGATCTCAGCCACTGGAACAAGAATGAGGGAGGAGTATTCCCGATCTTCTGCAAAAGGTCTTGATCCTGGATGCCACTGTCTGGGATGAGTAATAGGCAAAGACAGCTGGATCGGAAGCTCCGGTACACCACAAACACATGTGGGTGGATGGTATACAGCATCACCATGGTTCCCTTGTCTTCCTGGCTGCTTAGGAGAAGCTTCATTTTTTCTAATCCTATCAGCACAGCAGCTGCACACAGGAAGCCCACACTATGGGTGGCAGCCCCAGATGAAACCAAGAACAAGAATGTGAAAATGCATCCCGATGACAATTTCCAGCTAAAAATGACCAGACTCCTAGGAGAATTTTGGTGGTAAAATATATTCATGTTTGTGCTGATAGAAACCACACCCCAACCCTCAAAGCCAGTATCAACAACCAAAAAGTCAATGGAAAACAGCACAGCATTACACAGCAAGTGTAATGTGACCCAATGAGGTTCGGTAGGGAACAGCACGGAATGGTGTGCAGTGAATGATAAAATTACTGCATTTCTGCTTAAGAAAACATTCTCAAAGACTGAGGCAAATACAGAAATGTCTGTGTTTTCTATCCCAGCTCCTGCCCAGTCCCAGGTTCCTTCCATGACAGATTTACCAATCTAGACTTTTTAAAAAACTTTTTTTCCCTTTTCTCTCCAACTCTACTCCCCACACCTATTACATATTAACCTAACAAAAGTGAACAGAATTAAAGTCGAAATTTACTGAGTGCTGACTGCATACACCATACTGAAGGATGGGGAGGGCAGAGGCCTGAAGGTGAAAAATAACAAAAAGACAAATCCTTGCCTCACTGCCATTTCAGCAGTGAGAGCAGCCAGGCCTGAAGGTCCAGGGAAGGAGTGGTAATCACAGGCCAGAGCGGGTGGCAGGGCAAAAGGGTGGGGCCAGGTGCTCATCCCTATTACAGTCTGGGCAGCAGCTGCTGAAGAATATCTACCTGTTTGGTTAGCCTGTTGAATAAACAGAACTTGTGATCATTGTATACACAGAGGTAAACTTTCCTTGACCCATTAAAACCCCTCCATCTTAAACAAACAAACAACATTTTTTTTAATCCTCACTGGAGGACATTTTTTCATTGCTTTTAGAGAGAGAAGAAGGGAGGGGAGAGAGAGACATCTATGTGAGAGAGAAACATCAATTGGTTGCCTCCCACTCACACCAGGACCAGGGATCAAACCCACAATGTAGGTAAGTGCCCTGGCCAAGAATCAAACCTGCAACTCTCTGGTTACAGAATTATGCTCCAACCAATTGAGCCACACCAGCCAGGGCCAAACGACTTTTTTATTGAAAAAACCATACACAGGGTAAAATGCACAAAGCTTAAATATCCAGCTTGATGAATTTTTGTATGCAGTGGTGGGCAAAAGTAGGTTTACAGTTGTGAGCACACGAAACACAGTTTATTCTTATTTATTAATTATTGTATTATTTATTTGTATTACAACTGTAAACCCACTTTTGCCCACCCCTGTACGCACATACCCACGAAACCACCACCCAGATCAAGTGCCATCTAACCATGAAGCAAAGCAAACTGATGAGCTGCAGAGGAAGGCAGGAATAGAATTTTGAATTGCCTTGGATCTCTAATATGCCTTCCAAAAGTTGTGTTATGATTGCTGTTGATGATTTTATTTTGGTGTTGAGAGAGAGTTTATTCTTTTGTCAGGGAGGGAGGAAGTCCGCTCAAGCCAGATCTGGGAAACATTCTCCGAGCAGGGCGCAGACACTCACTTCTTCAGGATAGAATTTTCTAACACTTAAGAAATGTTTAAGAAAATATTCAGGCTTCAACCTACTGTTGCCATATATTTGCATCCTTATGTTTAGGAACAGGGTGTGAAGCAGTTTAACTTTTATATGTAATCTGGATACTCTGTCTTATGTAATACCACAAACATAGTTCCCTCCACCTTTCTTTCTCTGTGAGCCATTCCTAGTTCCCTCCAACTTCTTTTCTCTGTGAGCCATTTCTTTTCCAGGGAAGCACCACAATAGTCACAGCATTATTATTAGGTCTTCCAGTCTCTCTCTTCCAGCGTTGTCTTAGAATTTAAGTGAACAGGATAAAACAATTTTCTTTTAAAGAAGCAACCTTCAGCCGGTATGCTGCAAGAATATTTTCAAACGTCAAATACCTGACTATTTATTTAGTCAGAGGCACTGACCTCTTTTCTCTTAGACTGTCAAATAAAAAAAATGTCAACAGCCAACACAACAATAGCCATCTGGTGTGAATGAATCAAAATTTACCTATTTTTTTGTCATATCAGCAAAAAGTACATTTCTGGCATGCCACAGAATTTTAGTAACTAGTTTATGTGTGCTGTGAGATGGAAGGGGTTGAAAATTGCTGTTTCAAAGAAAAACAAAAACCAAACAAACAAACAAAACCTGTTTGGGACATGATCCACGCATTGAAATTGAACAATCAGCTCTCTCCCAGAGCCACATATAATGTAAGGTGATAATGTTAACCACGTGATTCTTGATGTTGGTCAAAGATTAAGAAATGCTCAAATTTTAAGTACTTCCTATTTTATACCACAGAACATAGAAAAATATTAGCATATTGATTCATGTAGTAGTCACAACTTTCTACCAGTTTATAACACGTCACAGGGTGTTTTAATAAATGCCATGTTTACATTGAACATTACGATGGTCAGGATATTAAGTTTAGCATCAGGAAGCAAATGTACACTTCCTACAGCAAAGTGCGGACGAAGGCCTGCTGCCCATGAGATCGCAATGCAGGCTCTACCAGCTATAATAATTTCTTCGTTTATATATTATTTTTTAAATGCTGCCGACCTTTTTAAATTTAAAGACATTAAATCAGGAAAATAGAGAACTGAGATCCCATTTTGGGATGGATCCCAAAGACGGTGTTTTCCAAGTTCCCACAGCACTCTCACAGCCACTGACAGGCCAGGCAACACACGTGCCTCGCCCTTGAACCTGTCTGCCGCTCCTCCCTTACTGCAGCTACACCAATCACCAACCATGGAGCAGCGTAAGTGATCACACTTCTGTGTGCTTCTGCCAGTGTCTGGTCACCTTTCCCCTCGCACCCGAGTTTTACTGAAACACCAGTGCAATGGTGACCCCAAGTGCGGGTGCTCAAAGGGGCTCTGGGGGTCGCAGGGAAGACACGCTCATCCTCGACTGTTCCCATGACCCTGAGAAAGTCACTTCTTTATTCTAGGTCTTATTTTCTCTATTTGTATTAAAAAAAAAATACCCAAAACAGCGTTGTCATTAAGCCATCTATGCCAAGCTCTCAAAGGTTTAAAGAGGTGTCAAATAATTACTAAGTTTTGTTATTATGCCAAAATGTTGAAAACTCCAGTTTACCCCATTTTGGACTATAAGATGCACCAGACCATAAGACGCACCCAGGTTTTAGAGGAGGAAAATAGGAAACAAATTTTGAAGCAAAAAAATGTGGTAAAATATTTAATAACATCCTTTAAAGCAGAAATCCTTTTTTGCTTTGCTTTGACATCTTTCCACAATTATGGTAGATTCAGCAGGAGACTACGGTACACTATCGTATCTTTCTACAACAAAATACAGTTATGACAGAACTATCAGCACTGTGCCCTTCATAGTTATGGGGGCACTGTAGCTGAGAACAGCAGTGGATGACGCACTGTTATGGGGGGATCTGCTGCTGGAGGGCCACAGGTTGTGCAACACTCTTGTATGGGGACAGCAGTTTTGCACAACCTGTGTGGCTCTGCAGCTGTTGCCAAATTACAGCTCCCATCAACCCAACCTGTCCAAGCATGATGGGAGTTGTAGTTTTGCAGCAGCTGCAGGGCCACATTGACAGGTGACCCTGCAGTGGAATTCGCCTATGTTAATGTTAATGGGAGACACACCAGTCAGGTGATGGAGGCACGTACGGGTGCCGCAGGCTTTCTTCTCCTAACGCGCCTGCACCGCCTGTACCCTCCTCCCTAGCACTATGGTATGCTGCAGCAGGGACTCCGCTCCTGCCTCCCTTGCTTTGCACCACGGGGACACCCCCTCCTCCCAGCCCAGGGCCCGCAGCATCTCCCCACTCCTGCCTTCTGTGACCCCGCTCCACCACTGCACCGTACCCCGCTCTGAGCAGCGAGCCAGGTAAGCTACATTCAGACTATAAGACACACCCCCATTTTCCTGCCAAATTGGGCCCCCCTCGAAAGTGCGTCTTATAGTCCAAAAATACGGTAGTTTCTGTCAACCAGCTAAGTCAAAGATTCTGGATGGTTGAATCTGCAGGCATTGATTACTTAAGTTACTTGGACTTTTTGGCTTTGAAAAGTAACTGAAGTTTAAACATAAAAAGTAAACAAAAACAAAGCACCTCACTAAATGCTAGGTCTCCAGATTGAGACAAGTCATTCCAACTTTAGGAAAACACGAACAGGGCATCTGTGCTGTTTTCACGTCCCTCCCATCAGGGGACAAGCCAGTGCACCGTGTGTGCTCTTGTATCTTTGGGAATAACTGGTATTCAGCAAAGCAGCAGTACCACAACCTACAAAAATTGATTTTATCTCATAACCGTCTTTTCTGGAGTGTGAAGAGTTAACAGGAGCAAGGCTGGGACTTTGCTTTTTCACCCCTTGAGATTCTGGCTATTTTTTTAAAACCATTAACCCTATGCTTTCCTCTTGGCAGAAAAGGCGACCTGGCTGTGAACTCTGCAGACAGGGCCAGCCCCTCATACTCCTATGGGTCTGGCATCATGTAAGAAATGAAAATGCTCAGTTCAAGCAGATAGGAGTTTCCAGCAAAGCCTGCTTCAGTGTCAGCACGTTTTCAAAAAAGGGAGTAATCCTGTAAGGCATTAGACAGCAGAGTGCCAGACCTGATGGGGAGTTGCGAACCAGTTCTGAGTAAGGCTGATCTGGATCCCCTCCTTGCCTTTTGAATACAAACCTATCAAGATCTTGCTAAAAATGACCTCTACCAGCAGAAAGAACACAGCCTCAGGCTATGGAGAAGCAGTCCTTAGCTGTCCACTTCAGGGTAGTGAAAGTTTGGAATTTAGTCAGCCTTTGTTAGTCACAGTCTTTGCCTATTTCCTTTGGAAAAGAGAATTGAAACTGGTTAAAAACATTCCTTCTCCGCCCCCACTCCAGCCCTCAATACTGAAGCTCTGGAGAGTCCTAACGTGCTAACTGTCCCACCCCACAAATACTATATAAAATGGCACTCAATAAAAAAAACTGATATGCAGGAGCCTCAGTTGAGACATCTTCCTTCCTCTCCCTCTTTCCAAATGTTCTGCCTTTCTGCTTCCTCTTTTTCTCTGCCAAAAGTATTATTATTTGTGGTAGTGCTTTTCCCTCTCTTGGGATCCTGCCTCTCTCTTCTTGCCTTCCTTCAGCCAGACTCTTTCCTCAGCACTGCCCCTCCCAGCCAATATCTCCCTGAGGTTCTGCTCACTGCATCTCATTTGAAGAGAGGTCACTGACACCAAGAGTGGGTTGTTTCAGGGATAAAGAGCTAGCAGGGAAGTAACCACTAGAGGGTGACATAATTACACACAAGCACATTCCTTTGGGACCACGTAAGGCCAGACCCAGCCAGCCAGCCAGCTCTGGGCCTGGAGGCATAAAGTGAATTAGCAGCACATCTACCCACAGAATACACACTCACAGCCGCTCTTGTGTTCTCTCTCTCTCTCTCTCTCTCTCTCTACATACACACACACACACACACACACAAATACTGACCTACTTTGGCCAGCAAATCAACCAGGGCCTTCAAGTGTTTCAAATGAAAGCCCATCTCACCTTGGACCAATACTGCTCATTGTACAGTTTATCTCATTCACTGTGGTTTTTTGGGGGGAGGGGGAGAAGAGAAGGGGCAGGGTATGTTTTGTAGTTTTTGAAAGGGAATTTACCTTTTTATTTTTATTTTAAGTTCTTTTAATTTTCCCATTACAGGTGACATTTAATATTGTATTAGTCTCAGGTGTACAGCATGGTGCTTAGTCATTTATGTAACTTAGGAAGTGTTTCCCCACTAACTCTAGTACCCATTGGGCACCATGCACTGTTATTATAATACCATTGACTATATTCTCTATGCTATTTACCTCCCCGTGACTGTTTTGTAACTGTTTCGTAACTACCAATTTGTGCTTCTTAATCCCTTCACCTTTTTCACCCAGTCCCCCACACCTCCTCCAATCTGCAACCTTTAGTCTGTTCTCTGTATCCATAGGTTTGTTTCTGTTTTGTCTGTGGACTTTGTTTTTTAGATTCCACATGTAAGTGAAAATATATGGTATTTGTCTTTCTCTGTCTGACTTAATTTCACTCAGCACAGTATCCTCCAGGTCCATCCATTTTGTCGCAGATGGAAAGATTTCATTCTTTTTTCCTGCTGAGTAATAGTACCACATCTTCTTTATCTAATCATCTATCAGTGGACATTTAGGTTGCTTCCATATCTTAGCTATTGTAAATAATGCTGCAATGAAGACAGTGGTGCATATATGTTTTTGGATTACCATTTTGGATTTCTTCAGATAAAACCCAGAAGTGAAATTGCTACGTATATGGTAGTTCTATTTTTAATTTTTTGAGGAACCTTCATACTGTTTTCCAAAGTGGTGGCACCAATTTGCAATCCCACCAACAGAACACCAGGGTACCCTTTTCTCCACATCATCTGCAACACTTATTTGTTGATTTACTGATGATAGCCATTCTGACAGGTGTGAGGTCATATTTCATTGGGGTTTTATATGCATTTCTCTGATGATCAGTGACCTTGAGCATCTTTTTCATATGACTCCTGGCCATCTGTAGGTCCTCTTTGGAATAATGTCTAATCAGGTCCTCTGCCAATTTTCTCATGGAATTGTTTGTGGTTTCTTTTTGGTATTAAGTTGTATCAGCTCTTTATATATTTTGGATATTAACCCCTTATCTGATATGTCATTGGCAAATATAAGGGGTCCCCCAAACAGAATTTATTTGTAAAAAATTATGTATTTATTCTTACATGTTTAAACTTTAGTCACTTTTAAAGTACTCTCCATTAGATACAATACTCATATACCTATCAAGACATTTTTCCCAGCCCTGACTGGTGTGGCTCAGTGGATTGAGTGCCAGCCTCTGAACCAAAGGACTGCTGATTGATTCCCATTCAGGACACATGCCTGGGTTGCAGGCCAGGTCCCCAGTAGGGGGCGCTCAAGAGGCAACCACACGCTGATGTTTCTCTCCCTCTCTCCCTCCCCTCCTCTCTCTCTCTAAAAATAAATAAATAAAAATTTTTTTAAAAAGACATTTTTTCCAGAGACTTCCAGTCAAGATGACAGTGTAGGCAGACATGGCTTGCTTCTTCCCAAAATCACATCAAAATTACAACTATAATATACAACAACCATTACTCAGAACCATCAGAAATCAAGTTGAATGGAAGTCTGACAGCTATGGAATTAAAGAAACCACATCCACCCAGACTGATAGGAGAAATGCAGAAGTGGAAGAGGCTGGTCCCATACCCATGTGTGGTGGATAAAAATTCAGGAGGGATATCTCAGGAGTGAGGAGTCCCAGCCCCACACCAGGCCCCCCAGCCCAGGGTGCCAGTGCCAGGAGGATAAGTCCCAACAACTTCTGGCTATAAAACCCAGCAGGGATTGAGTTCATGGAAGAAACTGCTGGGTCCACAAGCAGTTCCTCGGACTCAACTACTCAGATTCACTCCCTTGGCGCTCCAGCGCTGGGGTGGCAGCTTGAAGGTCACTAGTGGCATACTGGGAGAGGCTGAAGTGTCTGTCATCGGGAAGAGAAGAGGCCATTGTCCCTTTTCTAAACCCTCCCCCGCAGAGCCACAGAGCTGGCAGGCTGGTGCCATATCTGAGACTCCATCAACCTGTCTAACACAGTTTGACCCACCTCAAAGATCTCCAGAGACTCTAGTCCACCCAGCTTACAGACCCACCCAAGCTGCTTTTCCATATGAATGGCTGGTCTTGGCTCATACTGCACAACTTAAATCCTATCAAACAAACAACAGCTGGCCTCAGTGAGCCCCAGACCCAGCACTAGCAGCAACTGTCCTAGATTCACAGTTTTGCTTCACCTGAGAATCTCCAAGCCCAGCATAAGTAGTAGCCATCTAAGATTGCTTTATAGCCCAGGGAGGGAGGTCCTGGGTAAAACACAGGTGGGGGCTGACCTTGACCTGCACCATGCAGGAAACCCCATGGCTAGGGCACCAAGTGGACAGCTACAGACCATGTTGGAGCACCAGCACCCTGCCCCTGCACAGCTGATCCTCCACGGAAAGCAGAGGTTGGTGGTAAGTGGTCACAGCCAATACTTGCAGCTGACTGGCCTGGGTAAATCCCTCCCATTGATCTGCCAAAAGCAACCAAAGCTCAACTATAAGAGGAGGGTGTACTCAGCCCACATGAAGGGCGCACCTCCAGTACCCAGCTTGGGTAATAGGGGAAGCTATGACACTGGACCCTACAGAACACCTACTACATTAAGCCACACTGCCAAGACATAGAGTCAAAGCAGCTCTACCTAATACATAGAAACAAACACAGGGAGGTTGCCAAGACTAGGAGACAAAGAAACATGGCCCAAATAAAAGAACAGATCAAACACCAGAAAAAGAGTTAAATGAAATGGAGAGAAGCAATCTATCAGATGCAGAGTTCAAAACATTGGTTATAAGGATGCTCAAGGAACTTAGTGAGGACCTCAACAGCATAAAAAGGATCCAGTCAGAAACAAAGGATACACTAATTGAAATAAACAATAATTTACAGGGAAACAACAGTAGAGTGGATGAAGCCTAAAATCAAATCAATGATTTGGGACACAAGGAAGGAAAAAAAAAAACAACAACCAATCAGGACAAGAAGAAGAAAAAAGAATCCAAAAATGGGAGGATAGTATAAGCAGACTCTGGGACAACTTCAAGAGGTCCAACATTCGCAATTTGTTGCCAAAGGAGAAGAGAAAGGGCAAGAAATTGGAATTCTATTTGAAAAAAATAGTGAAAGAAAACATCCTTATTTGGTGCAGGAAATAGACATGCAGGTCCAGGAAGCAGAGTGTCCCAAACAAGATGGATGCAAAGAGACCCACTCCAAGACATATCATAATCAAAATTTCAAAGTTGAAAGATAAAGAGAGAATCTTAAAAGCAGCAAGAGAAAAGAACCCCTACAGTGGGGTTCCCATGAGGCTGTCAGCTGATTTCTCAAAAGAAACTTTCCATGCTAGAAGGGACTAGCAAGAAATATTCAAAGTCATGAAAAGCAGGGACCTATAGCCAAAACTGCTCTATCCAGCAAAGCTATCATTTAGAACGGAAGGGCAGATAAAGCACTTCCCAGATAAAGTCAAGTTAAAGGAGTTCATTATCACCAAGCCCTTATTATATGAAATGTTAAAGGAACTTATCCAAGAAAAAGAAGATCAGAACTATGAACAGTAAAATGACAAAAAACTCACAACTATCAACACCTAAACCTAAAAAACAAAAACCAAAACAAAGCACCATGCTACTTTATTAAACTTATTTATCAGTTCCAGTAGTTTTTTGGTGGAATATTTAGGGTTCTCTATGTATCACGTCATCTGCAAATAATGACAGTATTACTTCTTTTCCAGTTGGGATGCCTTTTTTAAAAATTGAATTTATTTGGGTTACATTGGTTAACAAACTTGTATAGGTTTAAGGGGTACAATTCTATAACACATCATCTAAATATATTGTATTGTGTGTTCACCACCCCAAGTCATGTCTATTTCCATCAATTTGGATGCCTTTTTTTTTTTTCTTGTCTGATCACTGTGGCTAGGGCTTCCACTACTATGTTAAATAGAAGTGGTGAAAGTGGACATCTTTGTCATCTTCCTGATCTCTTAATTTTTCACCATTGAGTATGATGTTAGCTCTGGGTTTGTCACGTATGTTCAGGTGTGTTCCCTCTATTCCCACTTTGCTTGGAGTTTTTAATAAAAAATGGATGTTACATTTTGTCAAATGATTTTTCTGCATCTACTCATATAATCATACAATTTTGTTTGATTTTATGTTTGTTTGTTTGTCTGATTGAAAAATCATACAGTTCGTTTATGTGATGTATCACATCAATTGATTTGCAGACATTGAACCAGCCTTGCATCCTAGGAATAAACCACACATGATCATGACCTTTGGAATGTATTGTTGAATTTGGTTTGCTAACACTTTGTTGAGGATTTTTGTATCTATGTTCATTAGGGATATTGGCCTGTGATTTTCTTTATTGGTAATGTCTCTGCCAGGTTTTGTAATCAGGGTAATGCTAGCCTTGTAAAATGAACTTGGGAGACCTTCCTTACTTTTCAATTTTTTTTTTTGGAATAGTTTGAGAAGGATGATAATTAATTCTTCTTTGAATATTTGGTAAAATTCACCTGTGAAGCCATCTGGTCCAGGACTTTTTTTGTTAGGTGTTTTATGATGACTGATTCAATTTCAATAGTAGTTATTGGTCTGTTCAGATTTTTGGTTTCTTTTTGATTCAGTCTTGGAAGATTGTATATTTCTAGGAATTTATTCATTTCTTCTAGGCTTTCCAATTTGTTGGCATTATAATTGTTTGTAGTATTTTTAAAAAATCCTTTGTATTCCTGTGGTGTCAGTTGTTACTGCTTTTTCATTTCTTCTTTTTTCCCCCCTAATTTTTAGAGAAGAGAAAGGAGGGAGAAAGAGAGGAGGAGAAACATCAACGTGTGGTTGCCTCTCACTTGGCCCCCACTGGGGACCTGGCCCACAAGCCAGGTAGGTGCCCTGACTGGGAATCGAACCAACGACCTTTGGTTCCCAGCTCATGCTCAATCTACTGAGCTACACCAGCTGGGCTCCTCTTTCATTTCTGATTTTTTATATTTGGATTATCCCTTTTTCTTGATGAGTCTGTTTAAAGGTTTATCAATTTTATTTTTTTCAATGAATCAGCTCTTGGTTTCATTGATCTTTTGTACTGTTTTTTAGATTCTATTTCATTTACTTTTACTCTGATCTTTACTATGTTTTTGCTTCTACTCACTTTGGGCTTTGTTTCTTCTTCTTTTTCTAGTTCCTTTTGGTATAAGATTAGGCTGCTGCTTTGATATTTTTCTTGTTTTTTGAGGTAGGCCTGTATTGCTATGAAATTCTTCTTAGAACTGCATTAGCTGTGTCTCATAGATTCTCCTTTTTCTTAAAGATTTCTTTTTAACATTTCTCATAATACTGGTTTGGTGGTAATGAACTCCTATAGCTTTTTCTCGTCTTGGAAGCTCTTTATCTGTCCTTTGATTTTAAATAATACCCTAACTGGATAGAGTAATAGAGTGATCTTGATTGTAGATCCCTAATTTTCATCATTTTTGAATATTTTGTGACAATTCCTTCTTGCCTACAAAGTTTCTGTTGAGAAATCAGCTGATAGTCTTATGGAAGCTTCCTTCTAGGTAACTGATTTTCTCTTGCTGCTTTAAGATTCTCTCTTTGTATTTAACCCTACGCATTTTAATTATGTGTGTCTTGGTGTGGGCCTGTTTGAGTTCATCTGAATTCTCTGGGCTCCCTGAACTTGTATGTCTATTTCCTCTGCCAGGTGAGGAAAATTTTCAGTCATTATTTCTTCAAATAGGTTTTCAATTCCTTTTTCTCTCACCTCTATCATGTGAATATTGGTACTCTTGATGTCCCAGAGGTCCCTTAAACTATCCTAATTTTTATGTTCCTTTTTCTTTTTGCTGTTCTAGTTAGGTGTTTTCAGCTACCTTGTCTACTAAGTCACTGATTTTATCTTTTGCTTCATATAATCTGCTCTTGATCCCATCTAATGTATTCTTCATTTCAGTTATATGTTTTTCATTCTTGACTGTTTTTTTAATTGTTTCTCTTTCTTTGTGGAGGTTCTCACTGAATTCCTCTATTCTTCTGCTTAAGTTCATTGAGCATTCTTATAATCAGTGTTTTGAACTCAGTATCTGGTAGCCTTCATTTTTTTTAAATTTATTCTGGAGTTTGGTCCTGTTCTTTCCACTGGAACATGTTTCTTTATCTCCTCATTTTGGCAGCCTCCCTATGTTTATTTCTGTGTATTAGGCATATCCACTATGTCTCCCAGTCTTGGCACAGTTGTCTTATATTGTAGATGTTCTGTGGGGCCCAGTGGCTCAGTCTCCCTTGTCACCTAATCTGGGTCTTCCAGGGATGGTCCTTGTGTGGGTAGTGTGTGCTCTCCTGTTTCAGTTGAGCTTTAATCGTGACACATCAGTGGGTGGAACTGACCCGTAGACTGTGAGGATTGTTGTGACTATGGCAGACAAGCTGTTATGCAGGAGTTGACCCCACGGAGCAGGGTTCACTTTGGCAGGGCTCTGCTACCTGCCAAATCTACCCTTTGCCTATGTTATTTGTGGAGCTAACTGGGTGGTGCTCTGGTATGCTGTGAAGCTAGCTACTGAGTGTGTTGGTTTTGTGGCCTCTTGGGAGGGGCTCTGGTGCAGGCTAAGGTAAGCCACTTCCTATGCCCAGCCAAGATCACCTGGTAGGAGCTAGAAAGTGATCTGTGTTTGGTAACTGCTAGTGCTGAGCTTGGAGATGCCATGAGAGGATATGCTTTGAACCAAGGCCAGCTTCCAGTAATATCATGCTTGAGACTGCTTAGCAAGAGGTACAGGGCTCACTGAAGTCAGCTGCTGCTTGTTTGGGGTTCATAGACATTTAAGAGATTTTAGGAAAGTCACAGCATGGGCTAAGGCTGCCACTTGTGTATAACAGCTGCTGAAAGAGGTTTGGACAAGTGTGCTAGTTGGGTGGGGTGGGGTCTCAGGGAATCACCAGGGTAGGGCAAGCAGTGTTAGCTTGTTTATGGAGATTCACATTTGGAGGCTTACCTGTACCTGCAGGCTGGGTTGGTGAGAGAGCTCAACAAAAGAACAATGGTACCTGCCAGCACTTCCTTCCAGGAGAGAGTGCTACTCCAGCCCTCTCCCTGAAGCCCGACAATTCGGTTCTTCCCTGATATCCCTGGTGCTTTTCAAGCTCCTGCCCATTTGCTGAAGCTTAGGTTGAATGTTTTTGAGTCTGTGCTCAGGCCTTTTAAGAGGATACCTGTGCCTACAACAGCCCTCTGTCTTACCCAGGTGGAGCCCCTGCTGATTTTCACAGGCAGATGTGGAACTTTTTTTCCCAGCACTGGTGCTGTAGACTGAGGAGTCCCGTGTGGGGTTGGGGTCCCTTGCTTCTCAGGGGGACCTCCTCAGCCAAGATACCCCTCCTTATTTTTAAGCACCACATGCATTGTGGCACCAGCCCAATTCCTCTCTACCACTCTCAACAGAGCTTCTTCTCTACATCCCTAGCTACAGAAGTTCTGTTTGGCTAGTCTTTGGGTGTTCTCAGGGGTGGTTTTTCCCATACTTGTAATTTTGATGTGGTTGAAAGACAAGGCAAGCACAGCATTTATCTACTCTGCCATCTTGACCAGAATTCCTCTCATCCACTGTTAACCATTGCTCTCATGGACCTCTCTTGATTTATGTCATATAGTAACTGCATCCTAGCAAGTTGCAATACTAAACTTGTATGTTTTCTGTTTGTTTTTTTTTTAGAATTTTTGTAAGAGATTATTTGGGCCAAAATGACAACATATGCCAGGGAGCAAGATCTTAAATGCTCCACGGAGTAACAGTTTTGCAGCTTCTTTTATGCATTTGAAATGAATGCAGCAACATAAGGAAGATTGAAGAAAGCAAGGCAGGAAGTGAATTACAAGATTACTTACTCTTTTGAGTGTTAACAACCTCTTTGAAGGGTGTAACTTCTGGATTTCAAAGGTGAGTTAACCTAGATTCACACGACAAATGGATAGGGCTGGATTAAAAACTTTTATTGAGTAAGATATAGTAGATTATAGAGTTCAAATTCCAGTTCAGCCAGCTGTTTGTTCTTCAGTTCAAGTTGCTTCTCTCTCTATGCCACAGTTTCCTCTTCTGTAAAATGGAGATAATAATGAAAACTTCATAGGTTGTGGAGATTAGCTCTTGGGAAGAATAGATAAATTCATATATGTGAAGACCTTGAAGGATTGTCTAACATTCAATAAATATTAGCTCTTTTCATTATGGTCAGGAACTGCACTAGGTGGTTACACACATTATCCTATTCAATCCTCACCAAACTCACAAGATATGGAAATCACTAGTCCCATTTTACAGACAAGAAAACTAAGGCTCCAACTCATAAAATAATTCATCCAATGTCACAGAGCTAATAAGTGTTAGAGTCAAGGTTTTAACCCCAACAGAAAAGAACAACAAAAAAGAGAGAAAGAGAAAAGATTTTAACACAGAATGTTTTTGGCTACAAACTTATGTTATTTCACTATGTCACTGGGGGAAAAAAAAATCAGTCTTCATATCAGAGGAGCTTATGATCTAAAAGACAAAAGATAGGAGGGGAAGAAAATGTAGTTTTTTTAATGTTACTTTTATCAAAAAGTGAGAGACTTAAGTATAATTTAACAAAGGTTTTAAAGCAGGAGGTAGTGCCAGCTGGTGTAGCTCACTTGGTTGGGGCTATGCACCAAAGGGTTGCAGGCTTGATTCCTGGTCAGGGCACATGCCTGGGTTGGAAGTTTGGACCCTGACTGGGGAGCATACAAGAGGCAACTGATCGATGTTTCTCTCACATTGATGTTTCTCTCTCTCTCTCTCCCTGGAATCAATAAATATGTATAAATTAAAAAAAAATAAGGCAAGAGGAAGAAAAGTGGGTATAGGAGGGTGTTCTAACCAGTGGTTCTCAGTGCTGTGGCACCAGTTCAGCAGTGTCAGCTTCACTACCTAGGAATGCAAATTCTCAGGCCCAAACCCAGACCTTCTGACTAGGAAGCCTTCAAAGTTGGTCTGATGCAAATGCAAGTTTGAGAACCGCTGCTCTAAGCAAAGGAAAGTGTGAGAATTGGTAGTGAAAACATAGATCAAAGACAACAGGTGGATGTTTGACAGAAGAGGAGTCTGGGACTATATCTGGGTGACTGAAAGGAGCGTGCCCCTCTTCCTGATGTGCAGAGGAGATGAGGTGCAGGGAGGTGGACTGCTGGCTCTCGGTGAGAGATCACTTTCTTACGCTCTTGCACTTTTGCTATATTTCCGCTCCTTTAACCTGCACATTTCTTAAAAACAGGAAATAACATTAAAAAAATGTTTAACTGTCAGAAAATATACATTTTGTACAATTTTGGTGGAATATCTGTGAGGGAGTTTTTCACATGGCATTTATAAAAGAAAAACCAAAACCAACATTTATTAGCTCCCTACTATGTGCCAGGTTCTACACTTGGGCCTTCCTTTCTTAGGGACTTTTTTTGTTCCACGAATTCTGACAAGAGTTATTTTGGCCCTGGCTGGGACGCTCAGTTGGTTAGAACATCATCCCAATGAGCCAAGGTGGCAGGTTTGATCCCCGGTCAGGGCACGTAGAAGAAACAACCACTGACTGCATAAATAAGTTCAACAACAAATTGATCTCTCTCTCTCTCTAAAACTTTATAAATTAAAAAAAATTTTTTTTAAGAATTACTTTGATTTTATAGATGAGGAAATTGAAGCTCGAAGAATTTAACTCCCATGCAACTATAATGGGAGATCTAAGGTTCAAATGCACAATTCAGACTCCAAGCCTGGTGTGAATTTAGCTCACAATGCTGCCTTGGAAACAGAGGTGTGCTAAGGAGCCCTCCTGTCACAGGCACCCAAGGGAGACACGCATGGAAGCCACCCTCACACCTGCTCCTTCCCAGGGGCCAGGCAGAACCCCAAATGGCCCCCCTCCTCCATCCCTGCCGGAATGTGTAAGCTCTACTGTCAGAGAGAGGTGAATTGAGCAAATGAGAGAGACAATTTTAAAAAGGTTTTTTTCCAAGGCAATCTTAGTTGTAAAAACAGTAGCAAAGTCCAAATCATGAATGGAAATTTTCCGACTTCAGATACTGAATTCCAATTCTAGATAAATAAGAGTTAAGGTTTCCTTATTCTTGAAAAGAAAAAAGCAAGCTAAAAAAATCTATGAAAAGGTGATTTTAAAAAATTAATATAATTGGTCCCTCAATATGGAAGAACCATAACAATATGAGATAATGTATGGTTGCTATTAATGCATTCTTATTTTTTTCTAAACAAGGAAGGAAAAACTTTACCCTGTTCTGTAAGTTTCAACCCTATGTAATGACCTTCCTCCCATCAATACCTATTCAAATTCTAGGTCTCCCTGTGGTGATCCTTTAAATCAGAGTTTCAACAGGTGTGCCTCAAGAATTTTTAAAACATGCATGCAATACCTGACTATTTAGTCAAGGGTATTGACCTCTTTTCCCTTAGATTGTCAATTAAAAAATGACAACAACCAACAGTCCAGTGTGAATGCCCTATCTTGAACCATAAATATTACAGATGATATAATAAAGGTGTATCTTTTTTTAAAAGATTTTATTTTTATTTTCAGAGAGGGGGAAGGGAGGGACAAAGAGAGAAACATCAATGTGTGGTTGCCTCTTGTACGCCCCCAACTGGGGACCTGGCCCACAACCCAGACATGTGTCCTGACTGGGAATTGAACTGGCAATCCTTTGGTTCGCAGGCCGGCACTCAATCCACTGAGCCACACCAGCCAGGGCATAATAAAGGTGCATCTTATTGGTCACATTGCATAATAAGGTTGTGTCTCATTGGTTAATTCTTGGTACCAGAAATCCTTATATACAAGTATAAGAACCTGAAATATTTTTTGTATGCATATATCTGGATTTATTGTGTATTTGTGCTAGGATAGTTTCCAAAGGAACATCTTTATTTAAAAAGAAGTGAAGCTAATGATAAAATAGATTCTATTTTTAGAAATTAGTTTTCTTTTTTTTCTTTTCTTTTTCTTCCCCATCCCTCCACCCCACCCCAGCCGAAACCACCTCCCTTCCCCGCCTCCACCCTCCCCCTTGATTTTGTCCATGTGTCCTTTATAATAGTTCCTGTAATCCCCTCTCCTCACTGTCCCCTCCCCACTCCCCTCTGGCTATTGTTAGACTGTTCTTAACTTCAATGTCTCTGGTTATATTTTGTTTGCTTTTTTCTTTTGTTGATTATGTTCCAGTTAAAGGTGAGATCATATGGTATTTGTCCCTCACTGCCTCCCTTGTTTCACGTAGCACAATGCTCTCCAGTTCTATCCATGCTGTTGCAAAGGGTATAAGCTCCTTCTTTCTCTCTGCTGCGTAGAATTCCATTGTGTAAATATGAAGCCATATTTATATTATTTATATATGGTTTACCATATTAAATTTGGTAAAACTATGTGTACCATAGTTTTTTGATCCACTCATTTGCTGATGGGCACTTAGGTTGCTTCCAGTACTTGGCTATTGTAAATTGTGCTGCTATGAACTTGGGGTGCATAGGTTCTTTTGGATTGGTGTTTCAGGGTTCTTAGGGTATAATCCCAGCAGTGGAATTGCTGGGTCAAAGGGTAGTTCCATTTTTAGTTTTCTGAGGAAATTCCATAGTGTTTTCCACAGTGGCCTTACCAGTCTGCATCCCCACCAACAATGTACTAGGGTTCCCTTTTCTCCACATCCTCTCCAACATTTGTTTGTGGATTTGTTTATGTTGGCCACTCTGACTGGTGTGAGATAGCACCTCATTGTGGTTTTAATTTGCATCTCTCTGATGGCTAGTGATGGTGAGCATCTTTTCATATGTCTCTTGGCCCTCTGTATGTCTTCCTTGGAGAAGTGTCTGTTCAAGTCCTTTGCCCATTTTTTAATTGGTTTGTTTGTCTTCCTGGAGTGGAGTCGTGTGAGTTCTTTATATATTTTGGAGATCAGGCCCTTGTCTGAGGTTTCATTGGCAAATATGTTTTCCCATACTGTTGGTTCTCTTTTCATTTTAATGCTGTTTTCTTTAGCCCTGCAGAAGCTTTTTATTTTGATGAGGTCCCATTTGTTTTTCTTTCCTTTATGTCCTTTGCTTTAGGGGACGTGTCTGTGAGGATGTTGCTGTGTGGAATGTCTGAGATTTTCCTGCCAATGTTTTCCTCTAGGACTTTTATGGTGTTATGACTTATATTTAAGTCTTTTATCCACCTTGAATTTATTTTTATGTATGGTGTAAGTTGGTGATCGAGTTTCATTTTTTTGCACGTAGCTGTCCAGATTCCCAACACCATTTGTTGAAGAGGCTGTTTTTGCTCCATTTTATGCTTCTGCCTCCTTTGTCAAATATTAATTGACCGTAAAGACTTGGGTTTATTTCTGGGCTCTCTGTTCTGTTCCATTGGTCTATGTGCCTGTTTTTATGCCAATACCAGGATGTTTTGATTACAGTGGCTTTGTAATACAGTTTGATATCAGGTATTGTGATCTGTCCTGCTTTGTTCTTCTTTCTCAAAATTGCTGCAGGTATTCGGGGTCGTTTATGGGAACCTGATTTTTTTAAAAAGTCACTTTGGAGCAAAAAGGGGAGGTAATTATTATTATTATCATTTTTATATCAATCAAAATTATATCTAATTTTTGTCAGATCGGCAAAAAATATTTTTTGGGTGTGCTACACAATTTTAGTAATTAATTATGTGTGCCACAAGATAAAAATATGTTGAAAATTGCCACTCTAAATGAAAACACTGTATTTCTGTCACTCTTTTGGGACTGGAACATAACAAATAAGGTCACTACAAGCAGGTGTTCTCTAGCTCATTGCGGGTCCTAAATCCTTAAAGGCAGAAACACAATCTTCAACATTGTTGTCTACTTCACAGCACAGAGCAGTACACAAGAATTGTATTAATATTTCTCAAATGACTGAATGATTGAAAACTCACCTTTTAAAATGTTCATTGCTATGGAAATGGCTTCATTCACAACACAACTTATTTTTTTTAATATTTCAATTTTGTATCCTCCTCTGAGGATATGTTTATTGATTTGAGAGAGAGAGGAAGGTCAAGGGTGGGGGAAGAGATACAGAAACATAGATATGACAGAGAAACATTGATCTGTTGCCTCCTGTATATGCCCTGACTGACAGCTGAACCCACAACCTAGGTTTGTGCCCTGACTGGGAATCCAACTGCAACCTTTTTGGTGTATGCCAGGACAACACTCCAACCAACTGAGTCACCCAGCCAGGGCCAGCTTATTATTTTTTTAAGAGTTGTCACAGCTATCTGTTTTGTAACAAGTACCTAAGGTGCTTGTTGATATTTACAAATAATAGCTGCCATTTGGGATTATTCTATCAAAGTATTTCTAATCCTTTGGTTGGGTACCTGCAAAGTTCAATGAAAAAAAAATTGAACTTATTAATATTTGTAAGTTTCAAATTACAAATTTCCCACTTCCAGAGTAAAAGGAGGGGGTAACCATTCATATGGGGGTGATTAGACTTCTGGCCAAGATGGAGGTGTAGGTACATATGCTTCACTTTGTTGCATAACCAAAAGAACGACAAACAACCAATTTAAAAACAAACAAACAAACAAAAACCCAGAACTGCCAGGAAATCGAACTGTATGGAAGTTCAACAACCAAGGAGGTGAAGAAGAAACATTCATCCAGGCTGCACGAAACAGCAAAGCAGGTTGTCCCACCCTATGGCTCTACCCCTTACAATTTAACAGGTGCACTGAGACAAAGAAATATGGCCCAAATGAGAGAACATATCAAAAATCCAGAAAAAGAACTAAGAAATGAGGAGATAGCCAACCTATCAGATGCAGAATTCAAAACACTGGTAATCAGGATGCTCACAGATTGATTGAGTATGGATGAAAAATAAAGGAAGAAATGAAGGCTATGCTAAGTGAAATAAACAAAAATATATTGGGAACCAACAGTGAAGGGAAGGAAACCGGGACTCAAATCAACGTTTTGGAACAGAAGGAAGAAATAAACATTCAACCAGAAAAGAATGAAGAAACAAGAATTCAGAAAAACGAGGAGAGGCTTAAGAACCTCCAGGACAACTTTCAATATTCCAACATCTGAATCATACGGGTGCCAGAAAGAGAAGAGAAAGAGCAAAAAATTGAAAATTTATTTGATAAAATAATGAAGGAGATCTTCCCTAATCTGGCAAAGGAAATAGACTTCCAGGAAGCTCAGAGAGTCCCAAAGAAGCTGGACCCAAGGAGGAACACACCAAGGCACATCATAATTACATTACCCAAGATTAAACAGAAGGAGAGAATCCTAAAAGCAGCAAGAGAAAAGGAGACAGTTACCTACAAAGGAGTTCCCATAAGACTATTGGCTGATTTCTCAAAAGAAACCTTGCAGGCAAGAAGGGGCTGGCAAGAAGTATTCAAAGTCATGAAAGGCAAGGACCTACATCCAAGATGACTTTATCCAGTAAGGCTATCAGTTAGAATGGGAGGGCAGATCAAGTGCTTCCCAGATAAGGTCATGTTAAAGGAGTTCATCATCACCCAGCCCTTATTATATGAAATGTTAAAGGGACTTACCTAAGAAAAAGAAGATCAAAACTGTGAACAGTAAAATGACAACAAACTCACAACTATCAACAACTAAACTTAAAAAACAAAAACAAACTTAGCAAACAACTAGAACAGGAACAGAATCACAGAAATGGAGATCACATGGAGGGATATCAGCAGGCAGGCGGAGGGGAAGAATGGGGGAAAAGGTACAGGGAAAAAAAGCATAATTAGTAAGTACAAAATAGACAGGAGTAGGGGGCGCAGGGAGGTTAAGCATAGTGTAGGAAATGGAGCAGCCAAAGAACTTACATGTACAACCCATGGGCATGAACTCAGGGCAGGAAAATGCTGAAGGGAGGGGGAAGCAGGGCAGGATACAATAAAGGGGAGAAAATAAATGGGACAACTGTAATAGCATAATCAATAAAATACACTTAAAAATAAAAATAATCTGAGTGTGATTATTAATAGCACCCCTTTTCAACTCTCATGAGTTTTTCCAGTTTAAACAATAAAATATACAGTCACCTCAATGAGAGGCTCTAGCTACTCAGATTTCAAGCCCTTATTCTTACTGCAGTAGATAAAGCCCATGTTTACAGGATACAGCAAACTGATAATTTGGGAAGAATAAACAAACAGAGGTGTTCCTGGTAATTTGTTGATGTGAGAACAATTTTCACTTACTTTTCTTTTTTATTTACATCTTTATTTTGAAATGTTTGTTCTATTTAAATCTTTTCATTTAAAAAAATTTATTTTTTTAATTTTTCAATTACAGTATTCATTGTATTGGTTTCAGGCATACAGCATAGTTATTAGACAGTCATATACTTTGTACAGTGCTCCCCCTGATACATCCAGTACCCACCTGGCCCTATGCATAGTTATCGCACTATTATTGACTATATTGCTCATGTTGTGAAATCTTCTAATTTTTAATTGTGTAAAATAAATATAACAAAAAATTTACCATCTCAACCATTTTTTAAAATTTCTCCTGGTCATTTTATTATTATTTTTTAAAAAATATCTTGATTATGTTATTACTGTTGTCCCATTTCCCCCTCTTCACTCCACTCCATCCTGCACACCCCCTCCCTCCCACATTCTCTTCCTTTAGTTCATGTCCATGGGTCGTACATATAAATTCTTTGGCTTCTACATTTCCTATACTATTCTTACCCTCCCCCTGTCTATTTTCTACCTATCATTTATGCTACTTATTCTCTGTACCTTTTCCACCCTCTCTCCCCCTCCCACTCCCCTGTTGATAACCCTCCATGTGATCTCCATTTCTGTGGTTCTGTTCCTCTTCTAGTTGTTTGCTTAATTTGATTTTGTTTTTGTTTTAGGTGTGGTTGTTAATAACTGAGTTTGCTGTCATTTTACTGTTCATGTTTTTTTATCTTTTTCTTAGATAAAGCCCTTTAACATGTCATATAATAAGGGCTTGGTGATGATGAACTCCTTTCACTTGACCTTATCTGAGAAGCACTTGATTTGCACTTCCATTCTAAATGATAGCTTTGCTGGATACAATAATCTTGGATGTAGGCCCTTGCCTTTCATGACTTGGAATACTTCTTTCCAGCCCCTTCTTGCCTATAAGGTCTCTTTGGAGAAATCAGCTGACAGTCATGGGAAGTCCTTTGTAGGTAACTGTGTCCTTTTCTCTTGCTGCTTCTAAGATTCTCTCCTTATCTTTCATCTTGGGTAATGTAATTATGATGTGCCTTGGTGTGTTCCTCCTTGGGTCCAGCTTCTTTGGGACTCTCTGAGCTTCCTGGACTTCCTGGAAGTCTATTTCCTTTGCCAGACTGGGGAAGTTCTCCTTCATTATTTGTTCAAATAAGTTTTCCATTTTTTGGTCTTCCTCTTCTCCTTCTGGCACCCCTATAATTCGGATGTTGGAACGTTTAAAGGTGACCTGGAGGTTCCTAAGCCTCTCCTTATTTTTTTGAATTATTGTTTCTTCATTCTTTTCTGGTTGGATGTTTCTTTCTTCCTTCTGGTCCACACTGTTGATTTGAGTCCCAGTTTCCTTCATATCACTATTGGTTCCCTGTACATTTTCCTTTGTTTCACTTAGCATAGCCTTCATTTTTTCATCTAATTTGTGACCAAATTTAACCAATTCTGTGAGCATCCTGATTATTAATGTTTTGAACTGTGCACCTGATAGGTTGGCTATCTCTTTATTGCTTAGTTGTATTTTTTCTGGAGCTTTGATCTGTTCTTTCATTTGGGCCATTTTTTTTGTCTTGGCACGTGTTATGTAAAGGAGCGGAACCTTAGGTATTCATGGGGGGAGGGGCGCTCCTTGCTGCAGTGTGATGCTGTATGTGGGGGAGGGGTCTGAGAGGGAGCAATGGCGCCTGCTCCGCTCTCTGCCGGTTTTCATTCACTTCCTCCGCTACCCACAATCAAATTAGGCCCTTCTGGTGCTGATTCCCAGGTGGGTGGGCTTGTGTACATTCTAGGCCCCTGTGAGTCTCTCCAATGAACTCTCCTGTGAGGCTGGGAGTTCCTCCCACTGCCGCTTCGACCCCCACAGGTGTTTTCAATCAGTGGTTTGAGGCTTTATTTCCCTGCGCTGGAACTCTGGGTTGCAGGGTCTGTAGCTGGGTCTACCAGCTGCTGCCTCGCTGGCCAGCTGCAGTTCTGCCCACCCGGCTCCACAATCTGCCACCTCGCTGGGTCCGCCAGCTGCCACCTTGCGATGTGTCCTCTCCACCCAGCTGCCTGTCTCTGCCCCTCCTACTGGTCTGGATGAATGTTTCTTCTTTATCTCCTTGGTTGTCAGACTTCCATACAGTTCAATTTTCTGTCAGTTCTGGTTGTTTTTTGATTTTAAATTGTTGTCCTTCTTTGGGTTGTACAAAGAGGCACAGTGTGTCTAACTATGCCTCCATCTTGGCCGGAAGTCTCCATCTCAACCATTTTTAAGAGTGCAATTCAATAGTGTTAAATATATCCACAATAGGTCACCAAAACATTTTCATCCTGCAAATGAAACCCTAAATCCAATAAACAACAATTCCCCACTCTGCCTCCCTGGGAGGCCACCATTCCACGCTCTGTGTCTATGATATTAACCACTCTAGGAACCTCATACAAGTGAGATCACACAGCACTTGTTTTTTTGTAACTGGATTATTTCACTCAGCATAACTTCCTCCAGGTTCATTCATGCTACACTCCATGCCAGGAGTTCCTTCCTTTTTAAAGTGAATAATATACCATCGCCCAGGGGTGGGCACAAGTAGGTTAAATTACCAGCCATCATTACCTAAAAGATAATCGTAAGTAAGAATACAAGATAATAACAATAATAAGAAGACAAGTAATATAATTAAATAATACAGTAATTGGTAAATAATAATGCAAGAATAATCTATGTTTCCTGTACTCACAACTGTAAACCCACTTTTGCCCACCCCTGTATATTCCACATTTGTTTATCCATTCATCCATCAATGGTCATTTGGGTTACTTCCAACTTTTGGCTATTGTGATAGTGCTTCTATGAACACAGGGTACAAATTGTTCTTCAAGACTCTGCTTTCCTTTCTCTTGGGTGTATACCCCAAAGTGGGATTGCTAGATCATGTGGTACTTTTAATTTTTTGAAGAACGGCCACACTGTTTTCCACAGTGGCTGTACCATTTTACATTTCCACTAACAGTGCACCAAGGTCCCAATTTCTCTACATTCTCACCAACCCTTGGTATTTGCTGTATTATCAATAATAGCCATCCTAATGGGTTTAAGGTAATATCTTACTGTTGTTTTGGTTTGCATTTCCCTAACAATTACTGATGTTCAGCATCTTTTCATTTGCTCGTTGGATCTTTCTATATGTTCTTTGGGGACATGTCTATTCAAGTCCTTTGCCCATTTTAAATTAGGTCATTTGAGGGGGGGGGGTTGCTGCTGCTTAGTCTTCTATATGCAGCCAGTGAGTCAAGTCTCACCCTCTCTTTTCTTTAATACTCTCTAATCAAGACATGCCCCGAGATACTCTCCTATTTTGAAATACTAAGAATACAGAGAATTTTGCTCTCAAGAATCTTAAAGTTGGAAAGATACCTGAGAACTCTTCGAGAAGTTTTGATATGTATGAAGTTTTTTAATAAAGATATTACATTATTGCTATAGTTCTCATTCATTTTAGTTCAACAACACTTACAGAGTACCTACTATATAGCAGGCGTTGCACCATGCATAGATTAGAATTAATACAAAACACAAAATATTTTAATTCCTTGCCCACCAGCTGGACTCTGGGCCATAGTTTTTGCATATATAATTGACCCTTAAACAACATGGACTTAGGGGCTGACTTCTACATGGCGGAAAATCCTCTTATAACTTCTGACTCCCCCAAAACTTAACTATGAGGGGGGAACTCCCCAAAAACCAGAATTATCTTCTGGAGGGCAGGCCCCTTGTACTATAGGTTTCCCCACCTGGTGAGTGTTCTAGGAACCCATCTGTATCAGTGTAGCAGCTGGCATTGTTGTGAGAGGCTGTGTTTGGCTTCAGTGTTTTTTTTTTTACTTAAGACTCTTTCAATGCATTTGCCCATTTCATGATGGGTGATTTATGATCACACTTGCCCACCCCTCGCTGAGTGTTCAGCAGTTTTTGACCAAAACCAGCATGTCCCCTATGCCCCACCTTCCCTATTTACCCACTCTCCTCCCAAACAACTTTGTTTCCACAGATGAAAAAAGTCCTCGAAGAGAAAACTTTTGCTGATGTGGAAGAGGTGAAACAAAAACAGGGCAGGAGCACTAAAAGGCATCAAAATCAAATTCAAAAACTGTTTTTGAGCGGTGGAAAAAAACGTGTCAATAGGTGTATTGCATCAAATGGGGAGTACTTTGAAGGTGACTGAAGTTTAAACATGTAAGAATACATACACAATTTTTTATAAATAAATTCCAGGTTTTGGGGGGTCCCCCCTCATATAGTCCCTCTGTATCCATGGGGTTGGGGGATGGGGATTGGCTCCAGGGCCCCCACAGATCCCCAGATCTGAGGATGTTCAAATCCCTTATATATAATGGTGTAGAACAATGCATACAGTTGGCATTGCATATTCCCAATTGCAGACTGAAAATACTGTTTTCCATCTGTGGTTGGTTGAATCCTCCTCAGATGCAAAACCTGGGATTCAGAAGGCCAACTGTATATTTATTGAAAAAGAATCAGACCATATGTGGACAAAGCAGTTCAAACTCTTGTTGTACAAGGTCAGCTGTATATATTTTTGAATGAGTTTAAAAAGCTACAGATCCCTTTTGATCTTTTCTGGCAGATTGTCTCTCTCTGAATTAGGAAGTATACATCCTTCAGGAAGCCTGATCTTTGGGTTGAACGTCTCAATTTTCCAAGGCCCTACCCAGGTGAAAAATACACCCTATCTAAAAATGTAGTTTCTTTGAAATTCTTGGTAAAGTTTTGGAGAGTCTTCCTACACAAGTCTATCATTTCTGCCTCTAAACAGAAATTCATCACTCATTCAGAAAAAATTTCACTCTGGTTGTAGATTGTTGAATCATACAAAAATCTCAACCTGTCCTTAAAACATGCACAGTTATCCACAGGATCTACATTGGTATACATCTTTTCTAGTCCATCAGAGTCTCTGGTCCATAACGTTTATCTACTTTTGTGTCCCAAATCTGAACCTAAACCAAATCCCCCAAGAAGCCACTGCACGTAAAAATATTCTTAATCTCTGGCCAGTGGTAGGAACAATGCCTACTCCCAGGGTTGAGGCGGCAAGACAGCAAGACTGACTCAGAGGAAACTGAGAACCAGAAAGAAGAGTCATTTCCTCCATAAAGGTCTCCAGACAGCTTAGGGCTCATTTGATGCCATACTTCTTTCCCCTCCCACTAATGTTTGTTTTCTTAGGTGCTTCTTGATGTTTATTTTCCTACTTATTGAATGTGAAAATAATCATATTGCTACAAATCCTTATATATTTAAATGCCTTAAAAGGCTCTGTATTAATAAAATTCTAGAGGTCAACTCAAGAAAAAGTTCTGCTAGATCTAGGATCACGGGACCTACTTCTTTCTAGAGAAAGTGCTTCCAGGCATATCTAAATGACCCTTTATACTTGAGAACAGAAGTCTGTCTAGAGGTGGAAAGACCATTAAGCTCCTTCTCTTTCAGTCAGGCCTGTGTCTACAAATTCCCTCTTCCTCCTGTACCCCTGCTGTGGCGAGCACTTTGTTTTGTGTTCAGTAGGATTAAGGTGTTTTGGATTAAGATGACATAAACACAAACACATCTACATCTACACAACAACAACAAAAAAGTGACTTTCACGTAGAGTTCAAGGTAAAATTTTAGGTACAAGTGATTGAGACAACAATAAGCCTAGATACGCTCTAGGAAAAGAGTATTAGCCCAGGTATGTCCCAGAATTGTGAAACAATGCCATGACACATCTGGAATCATCTGTGTGACTAATAGTACGGTCTGTTATTACAGAAAGGTTATAAAAATCTATGGGCCTCACATCATGTGTAATGTGAACAATGTAGCAAACTTGTAAGAGTGTTTGCTTCTGCATTTCCTGGTTGAGGAAGAGAGGTAAGAAGGGTCTAAAATGTCTTATGTCTGTTAGCGATTCTCTATGTACTTGGTCTAGCACTGGTTTCTCAGGCAAAAGAGAAGTGGTCAAAAGTTAACAATCTCATAGACTGAATATGGAACCCATTCAAAAATCTTGTTCAGGTGCTCAGAGAATCAATAAAACCATCTTCCTTTTTGAGAATTAAGTCAGGTAGTCTTAAATATTGTTGTGATGACCCATTAATTCATAAAAATATGGAGGGTCTTTTCTCTGATTCTAAAATTCTTGGTTTGGGGGCAGTTAACATGAATCTCTGCAATTCTACCCTCTGTATGGACATTTAAGACCCAGGAGCCACATTTAGCCCAGAGCATTGCCCTGGTTCCATAAAACAGTTTCTAAACCAACAGACATTTGCTGGAGCACCTTACCCAAGTCCAACAGTCACTCTAGTTTATAAAGAAGTAAATCTGTGTTAGCACATACAAATATATTGACTATCAGCATAATTGGCCCACACAGTTTTTGTATAGTTTAAGAGGCTAATGAGAAAGAAAAGATCATAAAACAAGGCTGCTGCCTTCGAAGTACAAAGCAGGCTGAGTAGGTGCCAGGGTATCGGTAGCACCCCGACAGTTCAGCAGCAAGTGCAGAAGTGGAGGGAAGTTTGGATGTATAAAGTACTGAGGGAGACACACAGGGGTGTCTGGAAACACCCAGAACATGCTAGAAGGAAGTAGTAATGGCTAAGTCTAGAACGAGGACTAGAGGGGGTTAGTGTTAAGATAAGGTATGAATAAATACATCTGAATTTCTCCCTAATTGAGGGCAAAGACTGGGAGAGAAAGGAATCGTAAACAATCCAATTGGAAAGAATTGAGAGTGTGATAACAGAGACCTGTTAAGGGTCATTAGGGACAGTAAAAAAAGGGAGAAAGTCGGGGTAATGATTATTGAGAACTACAGCTGGGAGGAGGGTCTTGCAGGGATAATAAAGGGAGAAGGGTGTGAAGTAAGGGTCAGGTATTGTCAGGGTAAACTATGGGAAAAGACTGTGCAGACGTCAGCAGCAAAGAAAAGGGGACGGCACAGGGTTAGGGCGTGGCCCAGAAAGGGAATGGCTCAATTAGTAGGCTGTGGGGTGAAAAGGAGAAGGGTGGGGAAGAGCTTTGCTGACAGCAGCTCTCAGATGGTGCCTACAGGGTTAAAACTCAGGGGCGGTGAGAAGAGGCAGAACTCGGTTTCCAGGGTAACGGCTCCGACAGTTCCGGCAGCGCAGGTTTGTACCACTGTGCACAGCGCGGGGGGGAGGGAGCGCGAAGGGAGGAGGGCCTAGCGAAGGAGCCTCGGAGCCTCCGGTACGTCCCGGACGCTACCAACCGCGCGGCCCGCCTGCTCGCCCCGGGGTCTACGCCGAGCCGCGCTCAGGCCTCCTGGCCGCCGCGTCTTCCGCGCGGGGCTGGCAGCTCCCAACTGCCGGCGGACGGCGGGGGGTTAGAAACGTGCGCCCGGTGGCCCGAAGTGGCCTCCTGGTCCCCCCGCCTGGGCGGCGGAGTGCGGGCGGCCCGGGCTGGGAGGTTTGAAAAGCGGGCGAGAGACAAAGGCAGCAGGAAGCCTCTACGGCACCCGGAGCCCGTGCGCGCAGCCCCCGGGGCCCTTCGCGGCCCGTCGGCCTGGAGCGGCAGCGGCGGTGGCAGTGGCAGTGGCAGTGGCAGTGGCAGGAGGCGGAGGATGCGGCAGGGGGCGTGGGAGCGGCGGCGGCGCGGGCGGAGCGGCGCGGCCCGAGCGCGGCGTGGTTAGACCCCAGGCTGCGGCGGCCCGGCCGGCTCGGGTGTGAGTGAGGGGCACCTACCCCGCCCGGGATGTGAGGACCGAGCGGAGCCCGGGGCGGGGGGAGGGAAGGGAAGGGAGGCGAAGCCGGCAGGAAGGAAGGAAGGACGGACGGACGGACCAGGAGGAGGAGCGGCGGCGGAGGCCAGAGCCGGAAGGCGGGGAGGGGCCGTCCGTTGGGCCCCAGGCGGCGGCGGTCAGGGCAACTGCTCTCGTCGCCTCCTCCCCCCGGCTCCGCGGAGGGGGGAGGAGGAAGATGGAGACCCACATCTCATGCTTGTTCCCCGAGCTTCTGGCTATGATCTTCGGCTATCTGGACGTCCGGGACAAGGGGCGCGCGGCGCAGGTGTGCACGGCCTGGCGGGACGCCGCCTACCACAAGTCGGTGTGGCGGGGGGTGGAGGCCAAGCTGCACCTGCGCCGGGCCAACCCGTCGCTGTTCCCCAGCCTGCAGGCCCGGGGCATCCGCCGGGTGCAGATCCTGAGCCTCCGCCGCAGCCTCAGCTACGTGATCCAGGGCATGGCCAACATCGAGAGCCTCAACCTGAGCGGCTGCTACAACCTCACCGACAACGGACTGGGCCACGCGTTTGTGCAGGAGATCAGCTCCCTGCGGGCTCTCAACCTCAGCCTCTGCAAGCAGATCACCGACAGCAGCCTGGGCCGCATAGCCCAGTACCTCAAGGGCCTGGAGGTGCTGGAGCTGGGGGGCTGCAGCAACATCACCAACACTGGTCTCCTGCTCATTGCCTGGGGCCTGCAGCGCCTCAAGAGCCTTAATCTTCGCAGCTGCCGCCACCTCTCGGATGTAGGCATCGGGCACCTGGCCGGTATGACGCGCAGTGCGGCGGAGGGCTGCCTGGGCCTGGAGCAGCTCACGCTGCAGGACTGCCAGAAGCTCACCGATCTTTCTCTAAAGCACATCTCTCGGGGCCTGACGGGCCTGAGGCTCCTCAACCTCAGCTTCTGCGGAGGCATCTCGGACGCCGGCCTCTTGCACCTGTCGCACATGGGCAGCCTCCGCAGCCTTAACCTGCGTTCCTGCGACAACATTAGTGACACGGGCATCATGCATCTGGCTATGGGCAGCCTGCGCCTGTCGGGGCTGGATGTGTCCTTCTGTGACAAGGTAGGGGACCAGAGTCTGGCTTACATAGCACAGGGGTTGGACGGTCTCAAGTCTCTCTCCCTCTGCTCCTGCCACATAAGCGATGATGGCATCAACCGCATGGTGCGGCAAATGCATGGGCTGCGCACGCTCAACATTGGGCAGTGTGTGCGCATCACCGACAAGGGCCTGGAGCTGATTGCTGAACACCTGAGCCAGCTCACTGGCATAGACCTGTATGGCTGTACCCGAATCACCAAGCGCGGCCTGGAGCGCATCACACAGCTGCCCTGCCTCAAGGTACTCAACCTGGGACTCTGGCAGATGACGGACAGTGAAAAGGTCAGGTGAGGGAGGCAGCACCAACTCCCCTTGCCCCGCCCTGTTCATCCTCCTGTCACTACCACCCTCCCTCCCCTCTCACTCCACATCCACACGTATACTTAGATCATTGCAGTGGATGATATGGGACAATGACATGGAGCCTCAGGCTCATTTTCTCCTCCCTCCTCCAGCACCCCTGCCCACTACATGTCCATTCATTGCTTCTGGGGATCCTCTTCTACCCCTGACGGTACTCCCATCTCTTTTTCCCTGAGGATGGGGAGAGGGACTCGGCTCCTTACCCATCCACTTCTCTCCACTGGGGAATGGAGGGGCCGATTGAGCTACTGTATCCCCACTGCGTTGCATTTGAAAATGGGGGTGGGGGTGGGGAGTAACTAGTCCTTTCAACCCTGGGGAGTTGAGGAAAATGTCTGCCTTTACTTAAGCTTTCATTTGAATACTGTGATCTGGTTTTTATTTTGAAATGTATGAAAGCAAACCCAACTACAACGGCCTTTTCACCCTTCTTCCACTTTGTAACTAATCCCAGTCTCTTCTCATCACTTTTTTTTACAGTACTTTGCTACTCATGCTCATTTCATTTTTATCGTTTTTTTCTTTTTTTGAAGAAATTTGAAATCATGGTCCTTTTTTTCTGCTGAATATATTCTATATATTATATATATATATAAACTTTATATTTATATATATATATACATATATATGTCTGGCTACCTCGTTTTAGTTTACTTTTTTCTCTGAAGCCCTGGAATTCTACAAGAGAGATATTTTGAGACTAAAACATTTTTGTGCCTAGACTGGAAAGATGCCCATTGGGTTTGTACGTCTTTTTTGTTTTGGCTTCTTCCCCAACCCAGTCCACGGAGTCTGTCCCGCATCCACATTTCGGCTTTAGTTATTGTCCTCCTTGTCCATTGGGATTTGAGGGCCCAACCATGTTCCTAAATCTTGACTTAATTTATAGCACAAATGTGTGGGAGAAATGAGAGTTGAAGTGTTTTGTTTGTTTGAGATGCAGATTGTCTTGAAAATTATTATTATATATGCAAATTTGCCCTACCCACACCCTCTTCCAACTTTCCCCACAAAAAAAGGTCACACAGTGAGGCTTCCTGTTGGAAGCAGAGGAGCAGAGTTGGCCTCCAAAGCCCCTGGGGCTGTAATGTGAAGGGGAGGAGACTGAAATTCATGTCTTATCTCTGTTCTGTTAATAAAATGGGAATTTGTGGGTTTTAAAAAATTGTTTCTAAATGGAGGAGTAGATGACTTTATTTTGGTGGGGGTTGGGACTTGTGGCTTTAAAAAAATCGCTTTTCAGTAGGATGTATATTTTTGTTGGATTTGTTTATTTTTTTTAGAATCCTCCACAGCAACATTCGAGACCATGGAGTTAAAGAAACCCAGAGACCTTTATCAATTAATTGTACTGTTTGTGAATTTGTATAAATAATAACAAAGATCCTCTTAAAACGTTTATATTCTTACAGTAAAAGGTTAAACTGATATTTATATAATAAAAGAGGAAATATGAAGTATGTTTTTGAAAAAAAAAAAAACCAAAAACCAAACCAAACCTTGTTATCTGTGAATCATTTTGAAGGCGGAGTGCGTTTGGGTGTGTGCCCAAGTGGAGGTGCTGCCGAGCGCCGTCCATTGAGAGGAGATGGGCTGCCGTGCATCCTGTGAGCTGTGCGTGCGCTCCAGCTAAAGACTCATTCTGTGCAAGGCTTACTAGTGAATGTTTTGTTGCTAGAAATGTAGTTAGATAGGAGATGTCTATAATTTTTGGTTTTCAACTGTCAAAAAAATGGAAATTTAAAGAAATTGAACAAAATGAAGCTTTTTTAAAAGCCAGATTTGTAAGAGCCACAATTTCCCCAGGATAGCCCAATTTTTTGGGGGGGTGGAAATGACATCTAGGGGTAATGTTCAAAAAACGAGTCATGAGATATGGAAGTGGAGGAGAAAGATGCTGTTTCTTTTACCCTCTGAGTGGGTGTGGGGAGGATGTGAAATGGTGAAGGCTGGAGGGAACTGAAGCCATTGTTCAGAAAAGTTGAAAGAGGGCTGTCCTTGCTCCCTGGCCTGCTCGCTCAGTCATGCATACTGGATCTCCCCACGAGGGAGGGTCCTAGTGGAGAGGAGGAGGGCAGTCCAACCCCTCTTTTTAACATTCTCCTCCAGGCCTGGCTGTATTTGAGCACTTTCTGGGGGATGGGGGTTTGGCCAGGAGGTCTTGCACATTTACATTTTAAGCACTTCCAATGCTGAGGGTGATGGTTCTTAGCCTGAATTTCAGAGCAGATAAATGAACACCAACAATTCTAGCAAAGCGTTGTTCCATTTGATAGACAATAACTCAAAAATCTGACACCCTGTGGTTAGGCTTTGGAAGGAAGAGTAAAACTCAGACAGTGAAGTAATTCATATTCCTGGGTTCACACAGGTCTTTCATAGTTGCTTCTGAGGTTTTTCTTTTTTTTAAAACATACCGATCCCAGCAACAGGTGATAAAGAGTATTATAATACTTTCTTGGATTGGCACCTCTTTCCAGGAAGAGAGCTAGAACCCAGGTTTCTCTGGGGATAAGATTCTTTTGTACAATATCCCAAGCTTTCTGCCTGAGCATATCACAAAAGCTGCATTGTTCCTTTTTGGAGAGCTATCATAATTGGGTCTAATTGAGCCTGACACTAGATCCATCTTCCTTTTCTTTAGGGAAGGTGTGGATCTCTTTCTTCCCTCTTAGGTTACAGTACTTATCGCCTAGGGGAGAATGTGTAAACCCTACTCAGAAGTAGGGACTTTGAATTAGGGTCAGCTTTCTAATTCAGCATTTGACACTACTACACACAAGGTTACACAAACTGTAGGTTCTCAGACTTTTTTCTTCCAGGAGACTGCCTGGCTGTTGAGATTCAGTTGATAAAAATTTGAGCACCTCTTAAGTCCTAGATTCCATGCTAAGTCTTCATTTTAATACCCAAAATAATCCAGCTGTAACTGAAAGGCCTTTATGCTTCTGTCTCTGTTTGGTTTTTACTTTAAAGGTGAAATACAACCTTGACTAAAGGCTGGTAAATAAGTGTTTTGAAAGTTAAAGATCATGGGCCTAGTGTCCTCATCCTGAACTGAGCATACTTAATTTATCTGGAGAATCTCTGGAAAAGGTGAATAAACCACTTACTTTCATCGGTCAAGCTTAACTTCTTGTCTCTCAACCTTTTTGTATAGAAGGAAAGGAATATGTGTTGAGAACCTGTGGTGTGCTTTGCATGGTACTTGTCAATGTTACCTTTAGTCCTCAAAACAACCTGCTGAAACAGGTATCTTGTTTTCCAGATAAAGCATATTGCTCTCCTTAAGCTGCCCCCACCACTGCTGAGGGGAGGCAGAACTCAAATCAGGTCCATTTCTGAAGTTCAGCTCCCTTTTGTTCTATGAGAAGGTTCTGTTACTCATCATACCTTGGCTTCCAGGAAGGCAACCTCCCAGGCGTGGAAGCTGTTTTAAACAGTGTGGACAAGGTTACGCTGCAGGGCTCTACTTTAAAGGGCACAGGGGCGGGTGCAATCTCCACCATACCTACAACCATGGAAAATGCTTTTAAAGAATAGAAGTACTAAAGAGAATGAATAGATACATAATTTGTGGGTGGTACAAAAGTTAAAAATCACTTAAGGGTAATTTTTAGAATACCAAAAAAATCTAGTTCAGGTTATTTGCTGAAACTTCAGAACTGAAAAACCAAAATAGGAAGTCTGTAAACTTTATCATCTAAAAGTAACCTCAAGAGAACTCTGGGTAGTAGTTAAGACAGGGCTCCACATGCCTTTCTTTTCTCACTGGGCAGTAGCCCTGTAAGGTCTGTACTGAAAAGATTATTTATAAACGCAGATGTGGGGTCCAGATAGCTTCTCAGCCCCTGAGGACCAGGGTCGGCCTCTAGCTAAGAGAGCTGGGCATCGCTGCGTAATTCTCCCTGCTATGGACTCCTTCCTGCTGAATTCCTCAGCCCTAAGGAGGGGGAGGTCCCACTTGATTGATTCCACATTTGGCAAGAGCAACGAGGATGCCTTGTCTAAAGTACATCCTTAAATAGTTAAGGAAACTCATGCTGATCCTATTCTTTGATTTAAATGAAACAAGGGTCTGAAAAAGCAAATGTTCCTTTTAATGGAGTTTCTTTTTAAAGGTAAGAACATTCTTTATTAAGGACATATGATATGTAAATTGAAGCCTGGCCTTTCCCCAACCCCTGCTGCTTCCTGCAGTGGTTACTAGATAGATGCTGGTCTTGGGATAGAAGTAACAACCCTTTCACTCTGGGCTTAGAGAATCTGAATTCAGGTTTTCAAAGGGGTAACGGTAGTGGCCTCCAGGGACCACTGTGTTTCCAAAGTATAAGAGCCTTTTGAGTAAAAGATGAGAATTGTGGAACAAAACCAAGACCTCATGTAGCTTCTGACAACCCGCCCTTCCCAGACCCTGAAGGGAGAGCCCCTGGCCTCTGTTCCGGCTGCTCTGCTGTAGAAGGGAAGGGGCTGTTTTGAGTCATCCAGCAGCAGTCCTCTGGGGTCTTTCTCTTCCCTGCTTCAGACAATTTACAAAGTTAATTCCACCCCTTTAGCAGAGGGCAAGACCTACATTTTGTGCCACTGTGAACCCCTGAGGAGTCAGGGGTGAGGCTTTTTGATTAAATAATGTTTGTCACGGGTAAGGCGCAGGATTTGAAATTGAAAAGCTACATTCAAACCTAAGCTGATGCTTAGGCCACACATTTATCTCATTTTTGTCAAGTCAATGGACTTGTTCAGAGATTAGGTAGCAAATGAAATTGTTTTGAAAACGTGAATGTTAAACAGATGAGACGTTCACACTTGGATCAACGCCAACTATTAATAATTTAGACCTTATCAAAGGTAAGTGCACAGCAGGGCAAAGACCATATACTTTCAGGTCTTAGAAAAGGGTTATTTCTAGGCAATTGGTAAACTTAAATGTCCACAGATGGTCCGTTTCAGTCTTTTCCAGGGACTGCTCGGATTCTGCCCAGTGGGGTTCCTGCACCAACCCAGCACATGGGCACCATGATAAGCCAGGTCTTCCAGTTAGGGTGCATGAGAAAGCAAGCTCAAGGTCTTAACTGCACAGCACTAGAGGGGTATGTTTAGCATCCCCCCAAATAAAGACACGTTTTTATTATCTCATTATTATTCCACTTTGAAAGACAAACGCCACATATTCTTGAACGTTTGATTTTATTTGTGACAGTAGAAAGTAGTCCCAGTTACAAAGAAGAACAGGGTCCCCAGCAGCAGCAAAGAAACCAGGTGAGACGGCGTCAGGGATGTGAACGTGGCGTCCTGGAAGAATTTAGTCCTGACACAGTGGTCAGTTTCCCTTCTCAAAATT